>NC_137327.1:60468164-61077251 GCF_965287045.1 Carcharhinus amblyrhynchos | reverse complement strand
AACCTTATTTCAAAGAGCCACAGACCAGATACTGAGCTGTCTCCTGGGGATGAATGGCTTAGCGGAGCATTTTGTACAGTCTGTTAAACAATGGACGTGAAGGTTAAACAAGTTCTTAATTGTGTACAGGAACACCCCCCATGCAACAACCAAATGTTCCCCGGCAGCGTTGATGTTTGCAAGACAGCTATGTACAACATTTGACCTATTGAGGCTGAATGAGACAAGAAGAGTGATGAAGAGGAACCAGGAGATGCAGATGGCTCAGCAGCTGAGCATGCCAAGATGAGGGCATTCCAGAAGGGTGAGTTGGTATTTGCCAGGAACTACTGTTTGGGGGGAAAGTGGGTTCCAGCTGTGATTGTGACCAAGACAGAGCCATTGTCTGATATGGTGGAAGTTCAGAGCGAGTGGATAGCATGTGGACTAACTGATTATGGCCCCACATCAGGGGGTAGGAGCCTCATCAGCAACTTCAGAGGCGTTTTGGATGGCGTAAGCAAGGATACCAGGAAAGAAAGGCATACAAGTAACAGTCACTCCCTCTAGTGAGGAAACTGGGTGGTTGACACTGGCAACCACGGGTCTTCATCCCCCAGACAAACTGATCATGTCAATATAGTGGACATACAGTTGGAAAACAAAAGAAAGAAAATGTGATCATTATGTAAATAATATTGTCTTTCCATCATGGTGCCTCGGGTAAAATCTGTGAAAAAAAGTTTATAACTGTTGTTACTAATTGTATGTAAATAAGTTAGATTACAGGGAGGAGTGTTCTGTTTAGAGTTAAGAAGGGCTAAAAGAGGACATGAGAAGACTTTGGCTGATAGGTTTAAGGAGAATCCTAAGGCGTTCTATAGATATGTTAAGAACAAAAGGTTGGTTAGGGCAAGATTAGGGCCAGTTAGAGATAGCAGTGGGAATTTATGTGTGGAACCAGAAGAGATTGGAGAGGCATTGAACCAATATTTCTCTTTGGTGTTCACGCAGGGGGACATAAATGTAGCTGAGGAGAACACTGGGTTACAGGGTTGTAAACTGGACAGTATTGCAGTTGATAGAGAGGATGTGCTAGATATTCTTGAGGGTTTGAAAATAGATAAGTCCCCTGGGCCGGACGGGATTTATCCTAGGATTCTCTGGGAGGCAAGGGAGGCGATTGCAGAGCCTCTGGCTCTGATCTTCAGGTCGTCGTTGGTCACCGGTATAGTGCCAGAAGATTGGAGGTTAGCGAATGTTGTCCCATTATTTAAGAAGGGGAACAGAGACTTCCCTGGGAATTATAGACCGGTGAGTCTTACTTCTGTTGTGGGCAAGGTTTTAGAAAAAATTATTAGGGATAGGATTTATAGTTATTTGGAGAGTAATGAATTGATTAGAGATAGTCAGCATGGTTTTGTGGAGGGTAGGTCGTGCCTTACTAACCTTATTGAGTTTTTTGAGAAAGTGACCAAAGAGGTGGATGGGGGTAAGGCAGTTGACGTGGTATATATGGACTTTAGTAAGGCGTTTGATAAGGTTCACCATGGAAGGCTTCTGCAGAAATTGCAGATGTATGGGATTGAGGGTGATCTAGGAAATTGGATCAGGAATTGGCTGGCGGATAGGAGACAGAGGGTGGTGGTTGATGGTAAGTATTCGACATGGAGTTCAGTTACGAGTGGTGTGCCTCAGGGATCTGTTTTGGGGCCACTGCTGTTTGTAATTTTTATAAATGATCTGGATGAGGGTATAGTTGGGTGGATTAGTAAATTTGCTGATGACACCAAAGTCGGAGGTGTGGTAGATAGTGAGGAAGGGTGTCTTAGTCTTCAGGGAGACTTGGACAAGTTGCAGAGCTAGGCCGAGAGGTGGAGGATGGAGTTTAATGTGGAAAAGTGTGAGGTAATTCACTTTGGCAGGAATAACGGATGTGTAGAGTATAGGGCTAACGGTAGGACTCTGAATAGTGTGGATGAACAGAGGGATCTAGGTGTATGTGTACATAGATCCCTGAAAGTTGGGAATCAAGTAGATAGGGTTGTTAGGAAGGCATACGGTGTCTTGGCGTTTATTGGTAGGGGGATTGAATTTAGGAGCCGCAGCGTCATGTTGCAACTGTACAAAACTCTGGTGCGGCTGCACTTGGAGTATTGTGTGCAGTTCTGGTCCCCACATTATAGGAAGGATGTGGAGGCTTTGGAGAGGGTATAGAGGAGGTTTACCAGGATGTTGCCTGGTATGGAGGGGAGGTCCCATGAGGAGAGACTGAGGGAGTTGAGGTTGTTTTCGTTAGAAAGAAGGTGGCTACAAGGGGACCTTATTGAAACATATAAGATGATTAGAGGTTTAGATAGGGTGGACAGTGATAGCCTTTTTCCTCAGATGGAGAAAGCTAGCACGAGGGGGCATAGCTTTAAATTAAGGGGTGGTAGTTATAGGACGGATGTCAGGGGTAGGTTCTTTACCCAGAGGGTGGTGAGGGATTGGAATGCCCTGCCTGCTGCAGTTGTAAATGCGCCTAGTTTGGGGGCGTTTAAGAGATCTGTGGATAGGTTTATGGATGGTAAGGGTTTGGTTTTTACTGGTCGGCGCAACATCGTGGGCCGAAGGGCCTGTTCTGCGCTGTAATGTTCTATGTTCTATGTATGTTGCTCCTTTAAGGGAACAGGTCATGTAACCTTGGGTGTTTGGAGATTTGCTGGGGATTGCCTAGGAGGGAAGTAGGAATTGAAATATGGAGCAAATGAGACCAGCAAACAAATACTTGTGTTCCCTGACGTCTGTCTGTGCAGCCAGTTCTTGGGATATACCCTAGTAGCAGAATATACAAAAGGGACAATGGCAAATTTACCTTTAACCTAGTGGCACATAAACAATGGAGTGTATACTCAATGTTAAGAAAGAACTTTAACTCCACAAGGACTGTGTGGTGGTTATCCCTACCAATACTGTGATGAGCAGATGCATCTATGATGGGGGGATCAGCAAAGACAAGGTCAAGTAAGCTTTTCCCTCTTGTTGGTTCCCTCTCAGCCTGCCACAAACCAGGTCTAGCAGCTATGTCCTTTTGGTCAACTGGGTCAAAGGTGGTACATCTGAGCCACTCTTAGTGATAGACATTATAGCCCCTACCCAGAGTATATTCTGTGCCCTTGCCATATTAGTGCTTCTTCCAAGTAGTGTTCAACATGGAGGAGTACTGATTCATCAATTGATGTTGGTAACGGGGTAGTAACCAAGAGGAGATTTCCTTGCCTATGTTTGCCCTAATGCCATGAGACTTCATGGCTTATAAGAACATAAGAAATAGGAGCACGATTAGGCCATTTAGCCCTTCGAGCCTGCCCCACTATTCAACAAGATCATGGCTGATCTGAAGTGGATCAGTCCCACTTTCCTGCTTTCTCCCCATAACCCTTAATTCCCTTGTCTATCAGAAACCTATCTACCCGTGACTTAAATATATTCAGTGAGGTAGCTTCCACCACTTCAATGGGCAGAAAATTCCAGAGACTCACCACCCTTTGAGTGAAGAAGTTCCTCCTCAACTCCAATCTAAACTGCACCCCCCCCTCCCTTATTTTGAGGCTGTGCCCTCTCGTTCTGCTATCCTTT
This sequence comes from Carcharhinus amblyrhynchos, assembly GCF_965287045.1. NCBI lineage: Eukaryota > Metazoa > Chordata > Chondrichthyes > Carcharhiniformes > Carcharhinidae > Carcharhinus > Carcharhinus amblyrhynchos. Next base: position 61,073,651 of record NC_137327.1, on the reverse strand, counting down.
CTAAGCGGGAAGAATCTCTCTACCTCTACCCTATCTATCCCTTTCAGTATCTTATATGTCTCTATAAGATCCCCCCTCAGCCTTCTAAACTCCAACGAGTACAGACCCAGTCGATTCAATCTCTCCTCACAGGCTAATCCCTTCATCTCCGGTATCAGCCTAGTGAACCTTCTCTGCATTCCCTCCAAGGCCAATATATCCTTTCGCAAAAGCGGTGACTAAAACTGTACACAGTGTTCCAGTTGCGGCCTCACCAGTGCCCTGTACAGTTGCAGCAAGACCTCCCTGCTTTTATATTCTATCCCCCTCGCTATAAAGGCCAACATTCCATTTGCTTTCTTGATCACCTGCTGCACCTGCAGACTGGGTTTTTGTGATTCGTGCACAAGGACCCCCAGATCCCTCTGCACCATAGCATGCTGCAGCTTTTTGCCCTTTAAATAATAATCCCTCCTACTATTATTTCTACTACAGTGGATAACCTCACACTTGCTAACATTATACTCCATCTGCCAGGTCCTCGCCCACTCACAGCCTGTCCAGATCTCTCTGCAGACTTTCCGCGCCTTCCACGCAACTTGCTTTCCCACTCACCTTCGTGTCATCAGCAAATTTCGTTACCGTACACTCAGCCCCCTCCTCCAGATCATCTATGTAAATGGTAAACAGTTGAGGCCCCAGCCGATCCCTGCGGCACTCCACTAGTCACCAACTGCCAACCAGAATAGAACATAGAACATAGAACATAGAACACTACAGCACAAACAGGCCCTTCGGCCCACGAGTTGCGCCGATCACATCAACACCTATCTATAACCCCCAATCCCATAAAACCCCATATACTCATCCAGAAGTCTTTTAAAAGACCCCAGCGAGTTCGCCTCCACCACCACTGACGGCAGCCGATTCCATTCACTCACCACCCTCTGAGTGAAAAACTTACCCCTAACATCACTTCTGTACTTGCCTCCCCGCACCTTAAACCTGTGTCCTCTCGTAGCGACCATTTCAACCCGGGGAAATAGCCTCTGAGAATCCACCCTATCTATTCCTCTCAACATTTTATAAACCTCTATCAGGTCGCCTCTCAACCTACGTCTCTCCAGGGAAAAGAGACCCAGTTCCCTCAACCTAACTTCATAAGGCATGCCTCTCAGTCCAGGCAACATCCTTGTAAATCTCCTCTGTACCCTTTCAATAGCTTCTACGTCTTTCCTACAGTGAGGCGACCAGAACTGCGCACAGTACTCCAAATGAGGCCTGACAAGGGTCTTATAAAGTTGCAGCATTACCTCCCGACTCCTAAGCTCAATCCCTCGATTTATGAAGGCCAGTACACCACATGCCTTCTTGACCACCTCTTCCACCTGCGAGGCCGATTTAAGAGTCCTGTGGACCCAGACCCCAAGATCCTTCTGCTCCTCAACACTACCAAGACTCCTGCCCTTGATAGTGTACTCGTTCATCCCGTTGGTTCTGCCAAAATGGACTACTACGCATTTATCCGCGTTGAAGTCCATCTGCCACTTCTCCGCCCAGTCCTGCATCCTATTTATGTCCTGCTGCAACTTTTGCCATCCTTCCAGACCATCCACAACACCACCGACCTTCGTGTCATCAGCGAACTTACTTACCCATCCTTCCACTTCCTCATCCAGGTCATTTATGAAAATGACAAACAGCAAGGGTCCTAGAACAGATCCCTGGGGCACTCCACTGGTGACTGACCTCCATTCAGAAAAAGACCCATCCACAACCACTCTCTGCCTTCTGCAGGCAAGCCAGTTCTTGATCCACAAGGCCAAAGGCCCTCGGATCCCATGCTCTCTCACCTTCTCAAGAAGTCTTGCATAGAACCCATTGATTCCAACTGTCTGCTTCCTATTAGACAATCAATCCTCTATCCACACTAACACCTTACCCCCAACTCCGTGCACCCTAACCTTTTGCAGCAACCTTTTGTGAGGCACCTTATTTTAATGCCTTCTGGAAATCTAAAAACACCTCATCCACTGGTTCCCCTCTGTCTACCACACTCGTCACATCCTCATAGAAAGCCAATAAATATGTTAAACACGACTTCCCCTTCACAAATCCGTGCTGCATCTCCTTGATCAAACCGTTCTTTTCTAGGTGCCCCGTTATTTTTTCTTTGATGACAGATTCTCGCATTTTTCCAACTATGGACGTTAAACTAACCGGCCTATAATTCCCTGCCTTTTGTCTGCTACCTTTTTTAAACAGCAGCGTAACATTAGTCGTTTTCCAATCTTCCGGCACTTCCCCAGAGTCCAGCAAATTTTGATAAATAATTACTAAGATATCCACTACCACCTCAGCCATTTCTTTTAGAACCCTGGGATACACTCCATCCAGTCCCGGGGACTTGTCCACCTTCAGTCCTGTTAGTCTATCAAGCACTACCTCTCTAGTGACAGTAATTGCATTAAGGACCTCATCTCCTACCATCCTTCTATCTTTAATATTCGGCAAGCTATTTGTCTCCTCCTCCGTGAAGACTGACACAAAAAACTTATTTAAAGCCTCAGCCATTTCCTCGTCACCCACCGCTAAATCCCCCCTCTCGTCCTCCAAGGGTCCAACATTCACTCTAGCCAGTCTCTTCTTCTTTATATATTTGTAAAAACTTTTACTATCATTTTTTATATTTAGAGCTATTTTAGCTATTATGCAATCAATGATGGGCATTTCCAAAGTTACTCCCTGCTGACTATATACCAATGTGCCTCCAGCTCTGGTGGGTCAGTCCCGTCAATGATACAGTACATAGCCAGGGATAATGGTGGTGTCTGGGACACTATCTGTAAAGTGTGATTTTATGAATATGACTCAGGCTGTTTCTTGGCTCATCTGTGAGACAGGTCTCCCAATTTTAGAACAAGTCCTCAGATGTTAATAAGGAGGACTTTGCAGAGCCGATGGGACTGGTGTGTATTGTTTCAGGTGGAGGCCTGGTTTCATTCCTTTTTTTTAGATTTTGTAGCAGTTTGATACATTTCAGTGGCTTGCTTGGCCATCTCAGAGGGTATTTAAGAGTGATGGTTAGGTTAGGTTAGATTAGGTGCATTGGTCATGCTAAATTCTCCCTCAGTGTACCCAAACAGGTGCTGGAGTGTGGCGACTAGGGGATTGTAATAACTTAATTGCAATGCTAATATAAGCCTACTTGTCACACTAATAAATAAATTGAAAACTTAAAAAACTTGAAAAAACTACTGCTACGAGACTGGATTCACATGTAGGCCAGACTAGCTGACGATGGCAACCAATGGCAGGTTTACTTACCTAAGGGACATTCATGAATAAGATGGGTTTTTATGACAATTGTTATAAAGTCACTATAACAGACTAGCTTTTAATTCCAGATTTATTAATTCAATTTAAATTCTACTAGCTGCTGTGGTATGATTTGAACCCATATCCCCAGAGCATTAGCCTGGGCCTCTGGATTATTGACTCAATGACATTACCCTCACATCACTGCCTCTCCTATTTATATGCACAGGCTGTTTTCTTGTCTGCTAACATCAACACCTCTGTGCTTCTATGAGCCACTTATTGTAAGTGTGGCTCAACAGGTTAGTACTGCAGAGACATGAAGTAAATGGGCATAGCTCCACCAGTTCTGTCCACATGCAGAATTTTCAGAATTGTTTCTTTTCATTGAAAAATCTAGAAGAAGGGCCGTGCCCATAAAACTGTTTATCTTATCTGGCACAATAAAATACATTAGCAAATTGGTAACAAAGAATGTAGATTCAGGATTATCAGTGCAGGAATAAAGAAGTAAGCTAGAAACTTTTTCGCATAGAGCATTATTAACACACTTTCGGGTGCTCTTAGGCAGATAAGGACTGTAGGTGTCACGTGCTAAACTGAACACCTGATCTCAATCTTATGAATATGGAAAAGCACAAAAGGGAGAATGATGTATTCTCACAGCAAGGGAGAGTTCTCCCAGCACACCTGTTAGGAAATTTCATAGCCCCTGGTCGGAGGATGGGATTCTGTTGAAATATCCATCGAACATTTCCTTATGTAAGTTATACAGAAAGGAAGATCTCAGTGAGAGCTATAAAAATATAGAATGTAAAACAATATTAGAAGTCACAGGAATCCTAAGCCACGGACCTCATGATATGAAAAGTTTTAGCTCAGTTCTATTCTCTTGGTTGTTGGGGTTAAGTGGTCTGGGAAGGTAATAAGGAAGCAAAGTGAATGGAAAATTAGAAAACAACAAATACTCTTCAGGCAAAGCCTTACCAAAAAATAACAGCACCTTGGCCTTTGCTGACACCAGGTACATTCCTCCCTCCCACAATCACCATGTTTCCCTAGTAGTTGCTATGCCCCTCACATTCAGCACCCACCAAAACCCCATGTCTGCCACAACTCATCTTAAATGTCACACTCCCACCTACACTTTTCCTCTTTTACTGCAGAGCAAATTCAACCACAACAGGTGTGAGCAGACACGGCCAGCTGGAGTCATGCCCAAGCTGAGAATCCTCACACATTTTAAGGAGCGAGCCCTTGACCTGATTGGGGAGAAGGAAGGGCATGCCTGTGCGACTGATGAATTGGGGGCAGCAGTGAAACGTGAAAATCCTCAACACATCATTTCAAGTCTCATGAATAATCAATGTGCCCTCAGTGTCCCCTCTAATGCATTGATGCCATTGATTCTCTTGCAGGGTGACCAGACCATCCTAGACCCACCAAAGTCCAGCAGCTCAGAGGGGGACTTCACGAATCCCACCACTGAAGAGGCAGCACAGCAGTCACCCACACATACTCACATCTTTGTGGGATCACTATGTAGGCAGGCTTCTGGGTCACTCAGTGGGGAGCACCTCACAGCTAAAGGTGGAGGCAGGGAACTCCAAGGGAACCCAGCACTCGCAGAGACGCAAGGAGCCTAGGAATCTGCTGAGCCCCTTGATGATGCCCCGGGTTAAGTCGTCCATAGCTGCTAAGGCTGCAAGGTGTGATGCTAGTCTATCTTTAAGAATTTTTTTCTTGAAATCATGTTCTCTACACTTTGTAAGCAGATTTTTAAAATTCTTGCCAGGATGTCTGCTGAAAGTCCTTTTATTGCTGCTTCAATGGCTTAAATGGGACTTTGTTTATTTTTACTCTGGACTTCATGCAGAACTGGGGTTTTATGACCTTTTGCATTATGAGGAAAGATTGATTGAAAAGTCAAAGTCAGGTGGTTCCTCCCCAAAAGAATCCAAGATTCATTTCAGTTTTGGTTTAGAGGCAGAAGCTGTCCTGGTTGTCAAGTGGCAGGTGGCAGGTAGGTTTGCTTTACCTCTCTCCCTAATTTTGTAAACTCTGCTGGCTAGCAGGAAGCAGGTTGCTTGGCCTTCCAGAAGTGAAAATTCTGCTGTTAGTAGTTTGTTAACGAGTACCTAGGGTCCCTACCGCTCTCTGGTGTTTTGGCAAGCTGTTCTGACTTCAAGCTTGTCTGTGTGTATCAAGAGAGCTGCAGCATCCAACCAAAAGACTAAGTTCCAGCATCATGTGAGCATTTGGATTTTCTGTGCTAAATCTGTGGCAAGGGTTTTGTTTGTGGGATTTGTTTGGTCGGAACATTTCACATATTTGTTAAGGGTTATACAATATCATGGATTTTTTCTTGTTTGTAACTGATAAAAGTTATGCTAATTTTCTTTCTATACATGTTAACTGTATTCCTAAATAAACTTTGTTTGCTAAAAGCTCCCTAGTGGGTAATTTGAGTCATGCCTGAAGTGAAACATCTTATGCTTACCCTAGCCAAATTCAAATTGCAAAACTTATGGTCTAGGCAGACTTCATAAAACAATTTGGAGTTTTTGACCTGAATTATAACAAAAGGCAGAGTTGTGAATATCAAGAAGGGATGACAGGCTTGGACTGTGAGGCCAACTGGAGGAGTTCCATTGACTTCTATACAAGGAGACAGTGAAACCAACACTGCGAGGATGGCGGTTGCAGTGGAGACCTTGATGCAGGACATTCACTCCATGGAAGGCGATGTTCTCACCATGAGCTCCATGGTGCACGGCTTCGAATTCATGGTGTAGGCACTGGTGGAAATCCATAAGTGTCAGCGCCAGAGAATGGCGGGGTTCCTGAATCTCACTCCAGCTGCCCCATGATCCCACGGAGGAACACAGGGGCCCCTGGGAAGCCAAAAGGAAGAGGATCGGCAGGAATACAGCCTGGGGCCCTTCAGCCAGGGGACCTGGGCATCTCCAGTCCATTTGACATCCCTGTGAACGATACACATCCAGTCCATGGCACCAAGGAGCAAAGCAGTCAAGAAATCTGTGCTGCCTATAAGCAGGCCTGGATGCTCAAGGTCACTGCCTCCCAGGAGACCCGCCAAGGTCATTGCAGGCAAAATAGCATGGGAGTCAGCAGGCTACCTCTACCTCAGTTGTGGATCCTGGGGATACACCTGGACGTGATGGAAGGGTCAGGAAGATTAAGAAATGGACACGGGTGAATGTGAGCATTAGTGTCGGTATGTCACCATTTTGTTTTGAAGGTTTGGCATTAAATTTCACTTCATTCACCCACAAAGTCACCACACTGGCTGTTCATGCCACCAAGCTTGGGGAACCACCAAGCTCACCTGACGTCTCATCCCTGTGGAGCATTAGAATGTCTCTCCCACATCGGCGACACAGTAAGTAGGTGCTGTTGCTGCAGGCACTTCCCCTGCCACCACCCTGGAACCCATCCCTCAACCTGCATCCATGGAAAGGTAAACCCTCTTGCCTCTCTTCATCACAGCGCACCCCTCTCATGTCTAACAGTGTTCTCTAGTGACCACAAGGCCAAGGGCTGTTGAGATGCTGACAGGATGTAGAGATGCTGGTGTTGGACTGGGGTAAACACAGTAAGAAGTCTCACAGCAACAGGTTAAAGTCCAACAAGTTTATTTGACAGTAAACCCACAAACTTTCAGGGTTTGCCCCTTCTTCAGGTGAGTGGAGAGTTCTGGTCTCAAACAGAGCATAAAAGGCACACACCGTTTACAGAATACTGATTAGAATGCAAGTCTTTACAGCTGATCAATTCTTAAAGGTGCAGACAATGTGAGTGGAATGGAGTAGTAATGCTATCTCCACTCACATTGTCTGCACCTTTAAGAATTGATTAGCTGTAAAGACCCACATTCTAATCAGTATTCTGTAAACTGTGTGTGCCTTTATATGCTCTGTTTGAGACCAGAACTCTCCACTCATCTGACGAAGGGGCACACCCTGAAAGCTTATGGGTTTACTATCAAATAAAAGTGTTGGACTTTAATCTGGAGTTGTGAGACTTCTTACTGATATGCTGACAGGTCAGCTGTAAGATGGATGTGAAAAACAGGACCCCTGATGTGAGTGGGGCCTATAGTAGCTGATGCTGTGCATCCGAGCCCTATAAGCACATTTGATGGCAGGAATTCACCAGCACCTTCCAAACCCACAACTACTTCCATATTGAAGGACAAGGCAGCAGATACATGGAAACACGACTACCTGCAAGTTCTCCACCAAGTCACTCACCCTCCTGACTTGAAAACATATCTCTGTTCCTTCGCAGTCACTGGGTCAAAAACCTGGAATTCCCTCCCTAACAGCCTTGTGGGTCAACCGACAGCACATGGACTCAAGAAGGCAGCTCACTACCACCTTCTCAAGGGCAATTAGGGATGGGCAATAAATACTGGCCAGCCAGCAACGCCCGTGTCTCACAAATGAAGAAAACGAAAGAATGCGTTTAGCTCTCTGTCAGGTAGGAGGCAGACATATTGCTGAGGATGAGAGGAGCATCGCTCTGTCTTCAATGCAAGTCATCATCGTCCTCCCAAAAGCTTCAACCAGCATGCCTGTTGTAGTATGAAGCCAAAAGGGAAGCCTTTTTGAAGCCTCATTGTAATGAGTCTCCGCAAGTGTTTGTGTCCTCTGCACTTAGCCACCACCTGAGTGTGTAACCCTTGTCCCCGAGGAGCCTCTCCTCCAGTTGCACTCTTTCTCAAAGACAGTTGGGATCTGAGAGTGCCCCAAGATGTAGCTGTCACGGGTGCTACTTGGGAAACCTGCATGATGTGCGTTGTGTGGTCACAGACAAGCAGCATATTGAGGGAGTGGAATACCTTGACGTTCATGAATGGTGTTGCTTGCATCCTGGAGGGTTCAGGGCCACATGAGTGCAGTAAGTCAAATCTTGCACCCGGGGCAGGCCTGCTCAGGTAGCAAAGTTCATGGCCATTGGCATCTTGGCTCGCCTGGCCCCCATCCAAGTTGGTATACATGAGAACCCTTCTCACAAAAGGCATCTGTAACCTCCTGGATGCATTTTTGGTGGCCAACTGGCACATGCCACACAGATGACCCGTGCAGCCCAGGAATAAGCCACTTGCATAGAAATTCAGAATGGCTGTAGTTTAAGGGTCACAGGCAGTGAGTGTCTCCCCATTCCATGTGGTGCCAGCTTTTGCAGGATCTGGCAGAGGTGGTCTGACCAACTCCTGGGACAGACACAGCCTCTATGGCACTGCATTTCTGACATTTGCAGGTATGATGATCGATGTCGGAAAACCCTCAGCTGGTACATCTGCATCTGTGGTGCTGCTGCTGGAACACTGACAGGCCCTGTTTCTCCCTCCTCCAAAGGCCACTGGTGCTGGCCAGATGATGTAGCACATTGGTGTCTTTGCCAATAAGTTGGATAGCCAATTGACAGGCTCCATGATCTTTCAGACCATGCACTGCAAAGAAGAGAAAACCACAGTGAGAAATAAAGGTTCGTGAGAGAGGTCCAATCCTCCTCTCTCTTGATTCCTTTGGGACTGCCACCCAATGGCAGCACACTCAATAGGTGCATCAATGCCATCCCTCACACTCTCCACTCAGACAGCTATAGTCACATCTCCACATTGATCCCTGTCATCTCCAGCACAATGCTGCTTAGGGTCTCAGTAGCACCAAATAGCCACATTTACCCAGCCCCCAAGCTCCCCGACATCCCCCCCAAACAAATCTGCTGTCTCATAAAAGTGCAGTCGAATGGTTGCATGTGACCAGCGTTTTGCATCCTGACCTGAGTGCTTGCAAGTGGCCTGTTCAGCGCTATACTGCCAGCCTCTCCAGCACAAATAGGCACCATCAACAGATTTTTAATCTGCCTATTCTGCAGTGCACAGAGTGTGGGAGATTCATTTTGAAAATCCCATTGAAAAAAACTGGTGAGATTTACTCCAGTTTTTACACAAATTCGACACTCAGAATCTTTTTGGGAAATCCCACCAATAGCATGTGAAGATGTATTTAATGACCATGACAAGTCAAGAGTCAAGTCCTCAGGCATCTGGCTGTTTGGTCCCACTACCTTTACTGTGTCAGTCTAAAAGGTCTCCTGGTCCCTATAGATCTTTCCTTTCAGGCCTTTAGTGGAGGAGTCTTCAAAGACCTACACAGAAACAGTTCCCATTGAAACAGCATCTCAGTCACAATTCACACTGATCACCAAAAAGCATAGGGTGAAGAGCTGCACCCACACCAATCTGATGATTGAGGTATGTGTTAAAGCCATGGCTGCAGTTGTCAGTCCCTCAGCTATCATTGCCACTTCAAATTGCAGTGGAATTCTGAGTTCTTCCTGAGGGTTGAGTGACTGTTGCAGCTGGCCCTTGATAGGGATCGCATAGTCGGTGGGACATTCCTACAACTGAACTTTTTGGAGACTATCTCGAAGACATGTCTAAGCCACTGTCTTGTAGCCCCTCACAAGGTCAAGTCTAAGATCTCAGATTCAACATCGTGGAGAATTGTGGGATGGAAACTGAAGAATCTGACTGTGGACACCATGAAATAGGCCTCATAATCATAGATTCATGGAGGTTTACAGCATGGAAACAGGCCCTTTGGTCCAACTTATCCATGCGCCTTTCTTTTAAAACTCCTAAACTAGTCCCAATTGCCCGCATTTGGTCCACATCCCTCTATACCCATCTTAACCCATGTGACTGTCTAAATGCTTTTAAAAGACAAAATTGTACCCGCCCCTACTACTGCCTCTGGCAGCTTGTTCAGACATTCAACACCGTCTGTGTAAAAAAATTGCCCCTCTGAACAGTTTTGTATTTCACCCCTCTCATCTTAAACCTATGCTCTCTCATTTTAGATTCCCCTATCTTTGGGAAAAGATATTGACTATCTAGCTGATTTATGCCCCTCATTACTTTATAGACCTCTACAAGATTAACCCTCAGCCTTCTATGCTCCAGCGAAAAAAATCCCAGTTTATCCAGCCTCTCCTTATAACTCGAACCATTAAGTCCGATGGCATCCCAGTAAATTGGGTGGCACAGTGGGACAGTGATTCGCATTGCTGCCTCATAGCGCCAGGGACCCAGGTTCAATTTGAGCCTCGGTCACTGTTTGTGTGGAGTTTGCACATTCTCCCTGTGTCTGCGTCAGTTTCCTCCAAGTGCTCCGGTTTCCTCCCAGTCTAAAGACGTGTGGGTTAGGTTGATTGTCCATGCTAACTTGACCCTAATCTGTGGGGAATTAGCAGGGTAAATGTGTGCTATTACGGAAATAGGGCCTGGATGGGATTGTGGTCTCTACAGACTCGATGGGCCAAATGGCATCCTTCTGAACTGCAAGATCCTATGAACATTCTATAAATCTCTTCTGCACTCTTTCTAGTTTAATAATTTTGGCAGAAATAATAGTAGGAGGGGTTACTATTTAAAGGGCGAAAAGCTGCAGCATGCTACGGTGCAGAGGGACCTGGGGGTCCTTGTGCATGAGTCGCTAAAACCCAGTCTGCAGGTGCAGCAGGTGATCAAGAAGGCGAATGGAATGCTAGCCTTTATAGCGAGGGGGATAGAATATAAAAGCAAGGAGGTCTTGCTGCAACTGTACAGGGCACTGGTGAGGCCGCAACTGGAGTACTGTGTGCAGTTTTGGTCGCCGCACTTGCGCAAGGATATTTTGGCCTTGGAGGGAGTGCAGAGAAAGTTCTCTAGGCTGATACCGGAGATGAGGGAGTTGGCCTACGAAAAGAGACTAAGTAGACTGGGTCTGTACTCGTTGGAGTTTAGAAGGCTGAGGGGGGATCTTATAGAGACATATAAGATAATGAAGGGGATGGATAGGGTAGAGGTAGAGAGATTCTTCCCGCTTAGAAAGGATAGCAGGACTAGAGGACACAGCCTCAAGATAAGGGGGGCGTAGTTTAGATCAGAGTTGAGAAGGAACTTCTTCATTCAAAGGGTGGTGAATCTCTGGAATTCTCTGTCCATTGAAGTGGTGGAGGCTACCTCGCTAAATATATTTAAGTCACAGGTAGATAGGTTTTTGACAGACAAGGGAATTAAGGGTTATGGGGAGAAAGCGGGAAAGTGGAACTGATCGACTTCAGATCAACCATGATCTTATTGAATGGTGGGGCAGGCTCGAAGGTCTGGATGGCCTACTCCTGCTCCTATTTCTTATGTTCTTACGTTAATAATATCCTTTTGATAATAGGATGTCCAAAACTGTACACAGTACTCCAAGAGGCCTTTCCAATGTCTTATACAACTTCAACAAGACATCTCAACTCCTGTATTCAATGTTCTGACCAATGAATCCAAGCATGCTGAATACCTTCTTCACCACTCTGTCTACCCGTGACTCCACTTTCAAGGAGCTATGAACCTCTATCCCTAGATCCCTTTGTTCTGTAACTCTCCCCAACGCCCTAACATTAACTGAGTAAGTTCTGCCCTGATTCAATCTATCAAAATGCATCTTAAGTATATTAACAGCAAGTCTTAATTAATAACTCATACCTATAAACAATCCTCATCTCTTGAGCCCCCCTCCCCGCCCCCCCCAGATCACTGGCCTCCTTCCGTCTGTCACTGCCAAGTACAGAGTGGCAGCAGAGCCTGCCACTCCCACTGATCACCCCTGGAGGCCCCACTCCATCAGTCCCTGCTTCCAGGCACTACTCCATGCCTGGTGGCAATGCCCAGAAGGCACCCCCCTTACTCCCTACCTCCTGGGGAGCCACCATGGTCCCCTCCACTCCCCCCACCCTTCACTCCAGCAGGGTTAGGCTGCCAGCTCCCGCAAGTGGGGAGCTATTGTAAATCCCGCTGGATTGAAACAGTCCTGACAGGGTGCAGACTCGAGCAGGTCCAGAGACTTCAGCCCAGGCCTGCAAATGAGATTAAAATCCTCATTATAATATTTATGCAGCTGAAGGCATCAGCAGCCGGAAACTCACAAAGGTCCTGGTGCCCAGCAGAGAACTAAATGGCCTCCATTTGAGTCTCTTGGCCTGCTGCGTTGCTTTAGCTGGGAGAATCACCCCCTGTATCTCTGTGCACATCCCGATAACTCATCCATCAATCCTACGCAACCAAGGCTCATAACTAGTAAAGCTGCAAGCATCACATCCACATCCCCTCACTTCCAAATGCTGGCAGGTATTCAGGTATGACAGGCAGATCACCCAAACATATTGCAACATATTCAGTAACACAAGTTCTTTTGCTGGATAAGGTGGCCCATACTGGATGCTGCATTAGCAGCAATCTGGCAGGGGGCAGGCACAACTGTATGTGCTAATCCTCAGTGGAGGAGATAGTGGACAACTGGAGCAGCTGGCGCAGAGGCCAGGCAAACCGCATCAGTGAAATTATCCAGAATGAACTATCCTATACACCTTGCCAAATCCCACCTCATTCTCACCCCATAATTTAGCATGATATAAATGCTGCAGCTGGTGTGACTATACATCTTGCTTTCCCCTCCATTATATATTTATATTCCTAGACACGCAAAAACTGCTGCTTGGCTAAAATGTTGTGTCTGCAGACAAAGGCCTGAAAGAAGAGCTGACCTCCGAGGAAGAAACATCATCATTTGGTCAGATATTCGCAGCTACCAGGCTGATATTGACACAAGCAGTATAGAGGCAAGATCAGCATGTGGTGAGTCAGTGGGCACAAGTGGGCTGCAGCAAGGTCAGCGGGAAGAGATTGCATGCCAGCTTAATAGAAGACAAGGTCACATGCAAGTTCTACTGTGTAGTTGGAAGGGAAATTAAATACAAGAATAGAGAAGTTATGCTTCAGTTGTACAGGGCATTAGCGTGACTATGGGTGGAATTTTACAGCCACTTTACGCCGTCTTGCAGCAGAAAAATGCTGTAAAAATCATAAAGCAGCTTGGGCGATTGGTGCCAGTTTTTGTTACTGGTGCAATTTTATGAGACCGGGAATTCCGGCGTGGTCAGCTTCTCGCTGGAAATGGGTAACAGGCTGCTTAATTTATTAAAATCGTGCTTTTGCATGTGTTTAGCGAGCCTGACGCTCAATTGTCCAGGCTCGCTTGCCTTTATGGCCTTGCCGGGAGAGGTTCTCGCCAGCAAGGAAAACAACTGCTCTCCATGAATGGGAAACAGTTGTGTTGGCCTCACCAGTGGAATCGGAAGCTATTGAGGCCCCTGGGAGGCCGAGTGCAGGGCAGGGGTGCCAGACTGGCACCTGGGCACTGCCAGCCTGGCACCTAGACAATGCCCTCCAGAGAGTCTGAGGGATGGGGCCAATGGGTGGCAGGCCCTGGAGTGGGAAATGCCAGGGGACAGGACCTGTGGAGCAAGGGAGCCTGCTGCCACTCTGTATGTGATCAATGGGGGAGGGAGACAGTCCGCAATCAGTGGGAAAGGGATGGGGTCTGGGATCGGTCTGAGCTGCGGGGCCACAATCGGTCTGAGCAGCGGGGTTGCGAATGGTCTGGGTGGCAGAGTCAGCATCTCAGGCCATGGGCCACGCAATTGCTGGGGGGATGTGGGATGGGGGGGAAGGGTTGCTGTTTGAGGCTACCTGCAGTAGCAGGGACCTGACAACTCTCTGTCTGTCTGTCAGACCTCTGCTACTGTTAATGCACAAGTGCAACATCAAAAATCTGCACATGCACGATATCTCCCTCTTTGGGTTGTCTGGCGAGTTAAGCTTTGTCCACATCTTCTTTGGCTAGAACTGACTAGTCCATCTTTTGAGAGACAGAGTGCATAAGATTGGGTGTGAAAACATGCCCAAAAAAATGGATCTGGAACTCTCCCATTTTCAGACTACCTGGACGCTTAGAAAAAAATCTCATAAAATTCCACCCTATGTCTGGAGGACTATGTACAGTATTGGTCCCCTTATTTAGGGAAAGATATAAATGCATTTGAAGCAATCCAGAGAAGATTAACTAGATTAATACCTGGAATGGGTGGGTTTCTTATAAGGAAAAGATGACAGGATAGGTTTGTATCCACTGGACTAAGAAGCATCTTGACTGAAACATAAGAACCCGAGCAGAATTGAAAGGGTGTTTTCTCTTGTGGGAGAATCTAGAACTAGGTTTAAAACTAAGTAGTCACCCATTTAAGATAGAGATGAGAGAAAAAAATCTCAGGGGTTGTGAGACTTCATAATTCTTTTGCTCAAAAGGTATTGAGGCAAAGCCTTTCACTATCTTTAAGTAAGTAAATAGATTCTTGATAAGGAAGATGATGAAAAGTTATCCTGGGTGGGCAGATATGTGAAATTGAGGTTATAATTAGATCAGCCGTGATCTTAATGAGTGACAGATCAGGCTCACAGGGCCAAGTGGCATGTACTTGTTCTTAATTATTATTACATTCTTAAGCATGAACCCAACTGTGATCCACTATTTGATGGCCAATGTTTCAGTTCTATTGCAGCACAGACAGAAGCCACACAGTGGGGGCAGTGTTACCACTGCGCCGTGCTGGTAAAATTGCATGAGAACCAAGAAATCAGGTTTGCATTCGGTTTCTCACCTCTCGTGATTTTACCTGCAAGATCATCTTTGCGCCCATTTCCGGTGTGAGGCCGAATAAATATTTTAATTAAATTTACATCTTACTTCAATGGAATTAGTAGGACTTAGCATTACTCCATTAGTAAGCCTGGGGGGCAGGGTAGTAGGTGCCTGCTTTAGGCCATGGAGGCTAGCTAAGAGAGTCAGCAGCTGAGTGACAGGTCTCCCATGAATGGCTGCTCCTCTCTTTGTTGGTGATGTTGGATTATATCTTGAACCCTGATGGCTCTGAAGGGAATAATCTGAATTAGTTTGGTTGTGATGTTTTTAAGCACTACAATGCAAATGAAAAACTAGGGGAAGAGTTAGAAATCCAGGGATTTGTTGCTTTTGTTGTTTGCTCAAGAATTGTCATTTTTTTATTCTTTTATAGAATGAGAGTTGGCAGGCTGCATTTATTGATCTTCCCCAAATTGCCCTTTGGAAGGTGGTGGACAACTGCTTTCATGAACTGCTGTAGCCCATCTTGTGTAGATACCCTATGTCCAAACAAAAACTGTACGAGGCAACTGCAAGTATGATATTATGCCATTCTCCACACTATCTCATGACCTTTTCGACTGCTAAGTGTTCGACTTCACACATGGCCAGATGTAATTATGGAAATTTGTCAGTCCCATTGGCTCATATTTAAACCTGAAACTGAAGTTCAGCAACCATAATTGTACATACTGAACTTTTCTCTTTTACCCTTGTAGTAATTGCAAGGATTGGCAACCACCAGTTAGTATAATGAACTATAACGCTTTACTTACAAGCAGATAAACTTGCAGAGCACTTTCACAACATTCACACTTCCAGCTCTGGGATCTACTCTGGCCCAGTGCTCTGCACCGAGATTCTTGCACTCATTCCCCATTATATGCTCATGTCAATGACCCTTCTGATGTATGCCCCTTAAAGGGGGCAATTACTATAACTGCTTGCAGACAGCTTTCTGTACTTACAAAATACATTTTTCAAGTGTATGGTCCTATTGGAGAAGCTTGCCAGCTGCAAATGGTAAGTATGGTCACTATCCATAAATTATTCAGAAAAATTATCCTGAAGAACATTGCTGCTGTACTTTCCCATTGATCACGTTCAGCCTGGTTAAAATCTGAGTCAACTTGAAAGTGAATATGCTCAGCAGCTATTCTCGTTTTCAATAGATGAATTTTGTTTCCATTAAGGTGAATCATGTTATTACTGGGGGATGGGACAACTTTCATTCCAGTTTCAGGGATGTTACTCTCTGGTCAGATGGAGCACAGTTAGATACGGAATAAACCTCCCTCTGCTCTCTTTCCACATCATTCCTCAGTTGAACTTTAAAAGAATGCTCCTTATTTCTCTAATGTGGTATTATCCCCCCAATTATATAACCATCAGTCTGAGAATGGTAATAATTAATGCCAAATAGAGCTGTTTTTGTGCTTTAAGCTCAAATGCAAAAGGAACTTGATTAAGATTGTCCACATTCTCCTCACGTAAGATGGTTCCATTCAACAAAGATAGGAAGCTTTCATCTTTAACCAGTCCTTGACAGTAATTTAAAGCCAGCACAAATGCAAGTGTGATTAGCTAATGAATCTCTGATCTCCTTGCCCACCAACACTTACAGGGGTCAGTACTTTTGCACACAAAAGTAATTTGATAGTGCAATCAGATAGGCCTGTGGCTACGTACAGCATCATTGAATAAATTAGAAGCAAATTGAATCCCTTAGATGAACTTTTACATTGCAGGCACCATAATGAAGTAAGCTTGAAATGATTTTGCAAAGTTTGTTATTAATATGCCAGCATTACATTCTCTGATGAGTGCAGGAAATCATCCAATTGAGATGGCACCCTGTTGTTGCCAACCATTCCTTCTTGGGTATTTGTCCTTTTTGTTCTTCTACATTGACTTGGATGAGCAATTAATCTCATTGTTTGTTAGTATTTAACCTGCATTATTATCACTAGGACTACAAGTGGGGGGTGGGTGAAATCTCTATATGACATATCCACAAACACACTGGAAAATATTCAGTGGGACCACTATCAGCTTTGATTCAATGGTCAGAATGTTGCAGATGCACAACCCACTCCAGAAATTTGAGTGCAAAAGTTAGATTGAGTACAGAGAGGGTCCTACATTGTTAGATATTCATGTTCAACTGAGGCTCTTCTGCTCTGTTGGATGAACATAAAAGATCCCATAGCATAACATAATTTAAATAACTTATCAGGTGATGATCTCATTGCTAATTATGGGACCTTACTGTGCACAAATTACCTGCCACATTGCCCACATTACAGCAGAGGCTGCACTACAAAAGCATTTAATTGCCACTTGGGATGTCCTGAACTCAGGAAAGGCACTATATAAATGCAACTTCCTTCATTCATTTAATATGTTCAGCCTCGGCTTGTGTTTTGAGAAAGGGTTTTAAACTGTATAGCACCAGGGTAAAAGTTTGTAAAACTACAAAACAAGAGCACCAAGAACATGTGGTGCTAGAGGTACACAATTCCTCCTGGAAACATTGCAGCATTTCTTCAACCATCATTAAATCACGGTGGGTGAATGCCATAAAATAATCAATGATTGAAAAGGTTAACCACTGCACAACAGAGCATCTTTAACGTTATTGATTTGGATTTTAAAATTTATTTGTTCACTGGTATCACTGGCTAGGACCACATTTGTTTCCCATCCCTATTGCCTTTGAGAAGGTGGTGGTGAGCTGCCTTCTTGAACCACCGCATTCCATGTGGTGTAGGTACACTCACAGTGCTGCTGGAGAGGGAGTTCCAGGATTTTGACTTAGTAACAGTGAAGATACAGTGATATACTTCAAAGTCAGGATGGTGTGAACTTGCAGATAGTGTTCATCTGCTGCTCTTGTTCTTCTAAGTGTTGAAGGTCGTAAATTAGAAGGAGCCTTGGTGAATTGCTGCAATTTATCTCTCAGACAGCAAAAACTGCTGAAAATGCGTTGGTGATGGAGGTAATGAATGTTTAAAGTGGTAAACGGAATGCCAACCAAACAGCCTGCTTTGTCCTGGAATGTGTTGAGCTTCTTCGGTGTTGGAGATACACTCTTCCAAGCAAGTGGAGAGTATTTCATCCTGACACCCCTGAATTCTGCCTTGTAGATAATGGGCAGGCTTTGAGAGTTAGGAGATGAATTACTCACAGCAGAACTCTTAGCATCTGACCAATTCTTGTAGCCACAGTATTCATATGGCTGGTTCAGTTCAGGTCAGTAGTAACCTTTAGGATGTTGAAAGTGAGGAATTCAATAATGGCTATGCCACTTATCAACCTGAGCCTGAAGGTTGCCCAGATCTTTCTGCATTTGGACATGGACTCCTTCAGTATCTGAAGAGTTGCGAATGGTGCTGAATCATAGAATTCCTACACTGCACTGACTCTCTGACAGAGTATTCTACCCAGGCCATGTCCCCCACCCTAATCCACACATTTAATATGGCTAATCCATCTTGGACTAGAAGAGGCAATTTAGCATGGCCAATCTACCTAACCCCCGCATCTTTGGACTGTGGGAGGAAACCGGAGCACCTGGAGGAAACCCACACAGGCGAGGGGAGAATGTGACAGTTAGTTAACTGAACATTGTCCAATCATCATCAAACATCCCCATATCCAACAAAAGATGGAGGGCAATTGAAGATGGTTGCACTAGAACTCCTGCAGCGATGTTCCAGGATTAAGATAGTTGATTTCCAATAACCACAACCATCTTCCTTTGTGCTAGGTATGATTCCAACCAGTGGAAAATTTTCCACTTGATTCCCACTGACTTCAATTTTGCTAGGATTCCTTGATGACACACTCAGTCAAATGTTGCCTTGATATCAAGGTCTGCCACTCTGAAATTCAGCTCTTTTGTCCATAAGAACTAGGAGTAAGCAATTCAGCCCCTCAAGCTTCCTCCACTGTTCAACACAATTATGACTGATCTCATCTCATCTGCTCCACAAAACCTTTTATCCCATTATTAATTAAAACCTATCTATCTCCTTAAATTTGTTTAGTGTTCAGGTGTCCACTGCACTCTGGGATAGACAATTCCACAGATTCATGACCCTTTGAGTGCAGTAATTCCTCCTCATTTCTGTTTAAAATCTGTCACCCCTTAACCTAAAACTATTGTCAACAAGGGGAAACATCTGCTCTACATCTACCCAGTCAATCCCCTTTAGCATCTTTGACTTATAGAATCCCTACAGTGCATCGAGTTGGCACCGACGCTCCAAAAGAATGTCTTACCCAGGTCCATCCCCCCTGCCCTAAACTGATGGGAAAATAATTAGCTGGGTTGGATTGGTCTGGACATACCTGGGTCAGGTAAATACCATCTGTACTGTAACAGTTTGGCTAGGCACACAGCAAGTTCTGGAGCACATCTTCAGTACTATTGGCTGAATATTATCAGGATCCATAGCCTTTGCAGTATCCAGTGCCTTCAGCCATTTTTTGATATCATGTGGAGTGATTTGAATTGGCTGAAGACTGGGCATGTCAGGAGAAGGCCAAGATGAACCTTTCACTCAGCACGTATGACTGCAAATGTTATGCTGGACACCACCCCACCCCCCCTCAAAATCATTGAAGATGGGCATATATGTGGGGCTGTTGTTTAATTATCCACAGCCATTCATAAATGGATGATGCAGGACTGAAGAAATTAGATCTAATCCATTGGTTGTGGGATCACATATAACGTTAATAGGATTGTATACAGCATGAATAAAGATATCATAAAATGAAAACATTACAATTATTATGAGAGTTATTTTGAGGGAGAGGAAAAATCGGTACTAAGTTTGAGAGTTTGGTATTAGCCTGCAATTTTGGGGCCAATTGCAGGTTACAATAATTTAAACTACCTGGAAACACTATTCTACACATTCAACACTCAAGTGCTGGTTTATGGCAATTATCCTGTAGGCATATTTTTAAATCTTCATACACTCAGTTACACTGAAGATGTGGAGTGTTCTGACTGACAGATAATTGCATGTATCATGCTCAAGGGTTAAGGGAGAAGGCTCACAGGTTTTCAGAGATGGAGGTCCTTGTGAAGGAGATACATTATATCCCTCTCCTGCTGTATTGGCAAGAAGATTATGACAGGGACATGGCTTCAGTTCTGTGTCTTCCTTCCATGAGGACCTCCTTGATAAAACACAGCTTCTTCATGCATTGGTATTGAGTCATGTGAACATAGGGGATCTCTGAAGACACTGGGTGAGCAGGGCCTTCCTTTCGAGACAATGCCTCACCCTCCTGTCTCTCTCTCTCCTGCTGCTGCTCTGCTTGACCTCAGCTTCTCCTCCATTCCTCCTCCAGAGCAAGGGAAACCTCTAGCAAGTTCTCCATGATCAAGCACTCCCTTTCTCCCAGTGAATCCTATAAGGTCACCAATAAGCTACCGTAGCATTGCACTGATTCTGTTTAGTTTAAGTCCACAGAGAATTTCTGGAACAAACATTAAGAGCTTTGGCGAAGTCTTGACAAACTGGTCCAAAATCTCCCAAGGTATTTCAAAAATTCTCTTTTAGTTCATTGTAGTCAATTGATCAGCAAGTGACCAGTGAAAGATTAACAAAACGTTCATAATTTTCACCAATGGTTTATTTACTCCTGTTCGGCTAGTAACTGTTAGGAGAGGTTATTTGCAGTGTTAACCAGCAAAATATCATGCAGCCTTTAATGAGGATTAGAAGACAATTTAATTGGTATTCATAGTTTTAATCATCCTCAGGACAGCCATTCCTAGCTTAAACTCTTTTATCAAAATGGTATCTCGTGTTAAAGGTGGGCTACAAGGCATTGCAGCTCAAAGGCCCATCTTGAGAACCTTGGAGTTCTTTAGTCCCTAATCTAATTAAACCACAATTTAAAAAATAGCCCATACCAATCATGGCTTGATATTAGTTCAGCCTCATATTATAAAGCATACATACTCATTGATTGCATTTGACAAAAAAAAATAAATTCATTAACTAGTGAATAAAAAAAACTGTTAGGCTGAAGAAGTCTGATCTTTCTTTTCTACAAATCATGTACCACCTACCCATTTTTGCACTAGGCTCTTTAATCCCTTGTTTCTTCAGAAATATACCAATAGTCTCTTGTATTGGTATTATTTGCATGAATTACCACTTGCATGTGTTCAAGAAGATGCATAATAATAGCAAAAAGAAAAATCAAAGGATACAATAAAAAGGGTTTAAAATCAAATCTTCAAGATGGTAGAAAATAAGATAGGAAATTTGGAAGCTGGGCAGAATAAAAAGAGATGAAGAAAATATTAATCAAAATTCCTATTGGTTCATTAATGAGCCCTGGTCGATAAACATCACAATAGTTTTTCTGCACATCTTTAGGGCAAAGCTGGACTTTAAACTGTCAATTTACTCATCTAAAACATCACAATGATAAAATGACTTTTGTAAGGGACTAATATCTTTAACCCTGTATTTTTGCATAAAATATTTGTAGGTATTTCCATTGCTAACTCTTAAATTAAAACCAGCAAAGACTTAATGTCGCTGAATCTATGTCTATCCGTGTCCTTCAAACAAAAGGAATTACCTGGCACTATCAGGGAAACTTGCACCTTGTTATCTCTGAAGAGTCACGAATGACACATTGTGAATTGCATAGACTAAGCTCAAAGAGATCTACACAAAGGCCATCTGCATTTTATAACCAGGCTGATCAACAGGAGTCTGTTTGTTTGCTAGGAAAAAGGACCCCGCAACTTTCCTTTCAATTTTTAATGGTTGAGACGTCCCACAATCTTTGGGACTCCAAAAAGAATACACACCCTTTGTCAGAGATAGTGAAGAGGTGAAAGTCATGTAACATGGACCTCTAGTTTGTGGAACCAGGAATATCGTCTCACTATACTACAAAGTCTCAGGCTGCCATTTTACCATCTAACTAGCAAAGTCACAGACCAGGAGTTCCAGCCCAGATTGGACATCTGACACCATCGATCCTGCTTCTACTGGAAAGCCTGTACCATCATCTCTGTATGTTTATCTCATCTTGTGAAGTCTACACCATGGGAAAAATGAATTATCCAGCATCAGTTTTCAGCTCACTGATCTGTGAATTAAAACCTCACTAGACTTTGATTCTGACTCTGGGACCCACAAAAATAATATTTGTTTTCTTTGTGTTCTCTGCATGATAAGTCTTTCTTTGCATTCATACAGTGAAAGAGGGATAGAGAAAGGGTGCAACATTTTCACCCTCTAATGTTTTGAATTCACCCTATCTCAACTCTGCTGTGGGGTTATTAATAGAAATTGAATCACAGCAAAGCTGAGGGGTTGGAAATATGCCATCATGTACAAAAGGGAAAGCAAGTCAAAAACACTTTCTGTTTATGGACGAGTTATGAGAGCAGAAATTGGTGTTGTTTAAATTAACCCTTCCCCTGACTGTAATACTGTCATTACCAAGATCCAACATGGCCTCTCTGCTTTCTCCTTTGGGAGCATTATTTCCACCTCCCGCTGCTCATTTAAAATAATTACCATCTACATCCAAGTTGCATGCTTATTTTTGGTTCTGAAGGTCAGTTCTTTATAGAATTGCGAAGATTCCACAGATCTTTAAAAATGGTGGCAGGACCCAGATGCAGAAGCTCCACTTTTTGCCATAAGGAGGAAGGGAGCAAGGAATAACTCACTAGGACGGAAACCTGAACTCAGCAGAACAAATTGAACTTGCTGCTGAGTTCAAACATCCCCAATTTTAGGTGTTGCCAAATGTACAATGGCTTTAATCCACAATATGGGAGTCATAAATTTAGAGCGGAACTCTCCCAAAAGTTTTGAATTCGCAGGCAAACTGGAGTAATTCACACTGTTTTTCTCAGTGGGAGTTCAGACTAATTTCTCAAAGTCTGTGCGCTGCAGAGACCATCAGCGTGAATATCATTCTAAATCAATGGGCAGGGCTTTTCCTGCCTTTGGAGCCACCGCTCATGCACAGTGGCCCCAAACAGTCAGCTTCCCATTCGTTGGCCGCTGGATCATTCCTGGGCCAGCCTCGATCCCCATCCCATCCCATCCCAGACCGCACAAATCTCCAGCTACCTCAGTGTCAATCCCGCACACAGTGCAGACACCCCCGCAAATCTCCATCCAGCCAGCAGACCCCCCCCATCTCCTGCAGTGCCAATGCCCCCCATATCCCAGCAGTACAGATATCCCTGCAGGCAGACCCCAGCCCTCAGCCCGCCCCAGTCACTGGCCTCCCTCCTGTCCCCATCAATCCCAATGGCAGAATAGCAGTCGGACACCCACCCCCACCAATCACTCCCTAGGCCTCACCCCAATACGTCCCACCCCTTGGCACAGCCCCTTGCCCAGTGTGTAGTGCCATGGTGCCCCCTGGGCATGGGCACTTTGCCCCTTGGACAGTGCCAGTGGATACAGGCTGGCACTTGCTAGGGTGCCCATATCCTGAGGTTCCCTATTGTCCCTCTTCACTCCAGAGGGGTCGGGCTGCTAGTTCTCCGAAAGCGGGATCTCCACCGGAATGGAACACTCTGGCGGGATGGGAGAGGCTAGCAGGCCCAGAGAATTCAGTCCTGGGCCTATTAATAGTATTTAAATGATATTTCAATTTTAGCCCCACCTTCCCACCAATTTCAGGCGTGGAGCAGACCGTGCCAGAAATCCAGTGCTGGGAGGCACTAGCAGTGCGTGAATTCTCACACAAACTTTGCGCATCACTCTTGTGTGATTCTCCCGGCCTGAGTTCAGCAGGATAGGAGAATTGCGGGCTTATTGTTACAACCGGTTCTGGTTTGTTAAATTTCCAGAAGGGACGGAACCCCAATTTTGCTATGATCCTGGGTGAAGAAGAATGAGCTGTCTCACTCTTTATTCAACCCCTTTAGTCACAACAAGGTTAGTTTAAAAATCCTTTCGCTGTGGATATCTTCTTCCAGTCCAAATGTATTTACATTTTAGAGGGAATCAATTTAACCTGGCTTTCTTGAGTCAAAGAAAAAGCAAGTTATTACTTATTCAAAACAGATGGAAAATAATAAAAATACAAAGCATACATACACACAGCAGAAAAAAGGTAGTTATGAGTTAAGTAGCTAAGAATCCAAAAAAAACCAAATCTGTGCCTGGCTTGTCTTTGAGCCATAAATTGGGGGTACTTTGCAGCCATTAAGTTGGGTGATTTCAGTAGATCTGCCTTTGGCACATTCACAGTCAACAGAGGCACTTGTTGGCTTATATTAGTTCTGCAGGGTAGCTGAAGAGGATGCCCTATTTCCTTTCTACTTGTGGTTTCTGCTAACCCTTTCCTGCAGCAAAAGAGAGAGAAAAGTTGCCTGCTTCTGCAGGAGTGATCAGTTCTCCTTCTTTTTATCACGCACACAGAATACACCTAGCACTGGTCTACATCTTCCAGAACAAGGCATATATTGTGCATTGGATCCATTTAAAAAAAATCTCAGATTATTTTACATGTTCTGAGATATACAACAAGAGGAATTGCATTTTGGCTGAGATGTGGAAATTGTTTTTTTGTCTCCAAAAGCTCAGGAGATTAAGGTTCAGTCTTTTACATTGTTCATATCTTCCTTTCAAGTTTCTCTGTTTGAAGTAGGTCATGACACATTTTAGGTGCACCATTCCATGTTCTTTCAGGATCAGTCTGTCAAGTATAAAACACATAGAAATTTTCCAGAAAGTGGATATCAGCTATCTATCGATCAATCTTTACTTGTATTTCTCTTAATAACACAGGTCTTCCTGAAAAATGGTTCAATATGCCCATAGATAGTTGGTAGCACTTTTGTAACAACATAAATGCTCTTGAGGGTCTGTTAACTGTTATGATCTGATTTTTTTAAAAAATCCCATGCTCTTCAAATTAGCTGCAGCTGTCAGTGATTGTTTTAAAAAAATCTTTGGACTTCTTAAATTGACCTGAAGGGCATGAGAAACCATCAAGGTGCATAGGGGATTTGGAGGGTGTGAGGCAATGACTAGAGGACCTAAAATCTTCTAAAACAACTGTGACAAAGTCCCAGAGAACTGAGGGAGGTCTTCAACTGAGCCCGCTTTGACACGCACCACATGGCTACCTATCTTCTGTTTCTAGACCCAGGGCATTTTCAAAGAAGGAAATTTCCTGACTTGTCTTATAGGTTGGGAATCTCTTCCAACTGAGAAATTTATGGAATATAAAATTCAAATGCACGGATGTTTTGACCTTATTTTTGAACCACAAAATGCAGAAGTCAAACTGCAGCCAACAGCATAGTGCTGGACAGAAAGGCTCTTCAAAAGGATTTAGACCTTCTTTGATTTGTTATCATGGGACAATGGCACCAGAGAAATGTCATTACTTGTTATCGGCAACATAGTTAAGAAACTGATTACTTTTCCAATGGTACAAGGAATGTGCTGTCAATATAAATACAATTAAAGAATTGTAAGAGAACTAAGACCAACATCACAGACAATGGTACTGGAATCTGGCCATTGTAATTGTGATTGGTTCCTCTCGAAGAGGAATGACTCATCCAACCTTTCATCAATCTTGGAGACAAGTGCTTTTGCTAGATTGTTTAAATAATTCTTCTGCTGTTTGAGGCAATGTGAGAACTAATCATATTAATTTGGGCTATTTTTCCATGGAATGACTATTATTTCATCCAGCATGATCTGATCATATTCATCAGGGCTATGGTGTTAACTACCAGAAACTGGAACAGCCTGAGCATCAGGGAATATGTTTGATATATCTGAGTTCCATTGTTCTAAAAAGAAGAATGCATCGGAGCGTGGTTGCTGAAGTCAGGAGGCGGGTCAGGACTGGTTATCTTAACTCAGCGCCTACAATCAACTCGAGACAGTTGTGGATTTTAAGTTTTTTAACCAAATTTACAGCGATATTATACTGAGGGTTTTGTAAAATTTTTGGACAAAGGTCTGGTGTTTTTGCCTGTATTCTGCCAGTTATAACCATAGTGACTTCATTTTGCTAAAGGAGGACAAAGGTCAACTTGTAGAAAGGTTAATCTGGGAATTGATGGTACTAATTTCAGCTAGCTGCAGGAGAATTTAAACTGGGGTATTTGTGTTAGTTTTGGGAAACCTTTGTAGAAGGTCTGTTTATTTTCTGTGAGCTTTGGCTTTGTCAGTCAACCTCTAGGCTGTTTTGTACTGTGGACTTTTTTCTCTGGAGGCAGGGAGAGGCTTTCTTTGTTATTTCACCTATTTGTAGGAATATCTGGACTGAGAATATTAGTGGGTGCAATAAAACAAAAATTTATGGTTGCACCAATCCTGGGTCTGATTATGTTACTATGTTCGAAAGAACAGAAGTCAAGCCACCCTGATCAGCGCCTATGCCCCCACAATGAACAACCCGGACGAGATGAAAGACAAGTTCTATGAAGAACTAGGCGCCCTACTATCAGCAGTGAGCAGTACCGACAAGCTGATCTTGCTTGGCGATTTCAATGCAAGAGTAGGGTGTCACTCTGCAATCTGGCAGGGAGTCATTGGGAGGCATGGAGTTGGCAAGTGTAACAATAACAGCCTACTCTTAATGAAGACCTGTGCAGCACATGGCCTCCTCATCACCAACACAACCTTCCATCTGCCTACCTGTAACAGGACCTCCTGGATGCACCCCTGCTCTAAGCATTGGCATCTTATCGACTATTTCACTGTCAGGAGAAAAGACAGGCAGATGTCAGACTGACCAAGGCCATGTGTGGTGCTGACTG
This sequence comes from Carcharhinus amblyrhynchos, assembly GCF_965287045.1. Lineage (NCBI taxonomy): Eukaryota > Metazoa > Chordata > Chondrichthyes > Carcharhiniformes > Carcharhinidae > Carcharhinus > Carcharhinus amblyrhynchos. The sequence continues at coordinate 61,046,972 of NC_137327.1, read as the reverse complement.
CTGGACAGATCACAGGTTCATTGTCTCCAAAATGAGGCTCCGCATCAGTCCAAGAGGTGACCACAAGGAAGCAAGGTTATAAAAAGAATCAATGCGGCCAAGCTAAAGAACCCTAGCATAGCTTCAGCACTGGCTGAAGACTTAGAAATCAAGCTTGCTGACCTACACCTCACAGGCAGCGCTGAGGACGACTGAGAACACTTCAGGGATGCTATCTGTGCTGAAGATGCTCGGGCCCTCCGCCCGCAAGCAGCATGATTGGTTCGTTGAGAATGATGAGGAGATACAGGCTCTACTTGTTGAAAAGCACCGTCTTCATCGGGCCTGTCAGAATGACCCATCTTCAGCTGCCAAGAAAAATGCTTTTACCAGTGCTCGCAGGACAGTCCAGAATAAGCTGCATAAAATGCAGGATGCCTGGCTGAGTGCCAAGGCAGATGAAATACAGGGATACACTGACAGAAACAACTTGAAACAGTTCTATGAAGCCCTCAGCACTCTCTACGGCCTTCAATCTCTCGGGACTTCCCCCTCCTGAGTACAGATGGTACAACTCTCATTACAGAGTAGGCTCAGATCCTGCAGAGATGGGCTAAACACTTTGAAGCCGTCTTCAGACCATCATCTATTAACGATGAGGCAATAGACAGGATTCCCCAGATTGATATCAACAGCGCCATGGATGACCCACTGGTAGAAGCCAAAGTCATGAAAGCTGTCAGCCAGCTATCCAGTGGCAAAGCCTCAGGGGCAGATGTCATATTCGCAGAGATTGATAAAGCTGCTGGTCCTGCACTTAGCGAGAAGCTCAACGAGTTGTTCCAGGTCTTCTGGAAGCAAGGATCCATTCCTCAGGAACTTAAAGATACTTCCATCGTACACCTCTACAAGAGGGAGGGCAATCGGCAATGCGACAACCACCGAGGAATCTCGCTGCTCTCCATCACAGGAAAAATCCTCGCAAGAGTTCTGCTAAATCAACTGGTCACTCATCTGGAGCTGGGCCTGCTTCCAGAGTCACAGTGTGGCTTCCGCAAAGGTTGTGGGACTATTGACATGATTTTTGCTGCGTGCCAACTTCAGGAGAAGTGTCAGGAGCAGAATCGCAAGCTCTACACAACCTTTGTTGACCTCACGAAAGCCTTCGACACTAAACTGACAAGGCCTGTGGAGGATCATGTCAAAGTTTGGTTGCCCCCCCAGTTCATTCAGATGGTACGCCAGTTCCAATGATGGCATGATGGCCACAGTACTGGATGTTGGAGAATCCACTTGAGGCATTCCCAGTCACCAATGGCGTCAAACAGGGCTGTATGCTTGCACCCACACTGTTCAGCATGATGTTTACTGCCATGCTGAATGATGCCTTCCAGGACAGTGTTGCTGGAATCAGCCTCAAGTACAGAGTGGATGGGAAGCTCTTCAACCTGAAGAGACTTCAAGCTATACCAAAGTGAAAGAGACTGTGAGCGATTTCTCCTTTGCCGATGACTGCACCCTGTATGCTGGCTCGGATGTGGGTATGCCGGCGTTGGACTGGCGTAAACACAGTAAAAAGTCTGACAACACCAGGTTTTAGTCCAACCGATTTATTTGATAATAGACTCACAAGCTTTCGGGTTAGTCCCTTCGTCAGGTGAATGGAGAGTTCTGGCCAAAACTCTCCATTCACCTGACGAAGGGACTAACCCGAAAGCTTGTGAGTCTATTATCAAATAAACCAGTTGGACTAAAACCTGGTGTTGTCAGACTTTTTACTGTGCTGGCTCAGAGCCAGAGATGCAAGTCAGCATGGACAAATTTTCCATGGCTTGTGACAACTTTGGACTCACCATCAACATTAAAAAGACTGAAGTCATGCACCAGCCTGCTCCTCATGCACTGTACACAGAACCCATAATCACAGTCAAAGGGCAGAAACTACAGGCAGTGGACCAGTTTGCTTATCTTGGCAGCACCCTCTCCCAAGCAGTGACTATTGATGCAGAAGTTAACTGCAGAATAGCAAAGGCAAGTTCTACTTTCAGTAGATTGCACTCCCCTGTATGGGAACATCAAGGAATCAGCCCAGCAACAAAACTGAAGGTCTACAGCGCTGCGGTACTCACTACTCTCCTGTATCCTGTGAAATGTGGACTGTGTATCGAAGGCTTGCAAGACAGCTCAATCATTTCCACATGACTTGTCTTTGCAGAATATTACACATCCGATGGCAGACAAAGTACCAGACACTGAAGTTCTCCCCACAGCAAGTCTACCATCAGTCCACACACTGCTGATGAGAGCGCAGACCCAGTGGGCAGGTCATGTCATCCGTATGCCAGACGAGCGCATACCCAAGCAGTTCCTTTTTGGGGAACTCTCTGCTGGAAGACGCTTGCATGGAGGGCAGAAGAAATGCTGCAAAGACACACTCAAAGCCTCCCTGAAGTCGCTTGACATTGACACGACAACCTGGGAAACGCTGGCACAAAACCGCCCTACCTGGAGCTGCCTCATCCACAAAGGTTGTCAAGCTCACGAAGCAAGGTGTATTGCTGAAGCACAACTTAAGCGCGAGCTGTGCAAGTCCACAGCCACTAGCACAACAACTACAGTGTCTACACAAGTCTGTCCAATATGTGCCAGGACATTCCGTGCCCGAATTGGCCTGATCAGTCATCTTCGGACACACTGCAACCAGCCTCAAAATGACTAATGGTGTTGAGGTCCTCATCGATGACGATGGACAAACAACAACATGTTCTAAAGACCAAGAACTGTTGGTAAGGGCAAAGCAGGAACCTCTTATTGTCTCAGTAGGTAAATTTCAGCACAAGATATTTATCCTCAGTCATTTTAGTGTTAAGGCCCTCTTGCCTTCAGATTCAATTTTTCTGTCCCATCTGTCCTCATTCACTGTTTACATGGTGTGGCACATGGTTAGCACTACTGCCTCATGGTGCCAGGGACCCGGGTTCAATTCCCGGCTTGGGTCACTGTCTGTGTAGAGTTTGCATGTTCTCCCCGTGTCTGTGTGAGTTCCCTCCGGCTGCTCCGGTTTCCTCCCACAATCTGTATGACATGCTGTTTAGGTGCATTGACCAGAAGAGGTGCCAGAGTATGGCAACTAGGGGAATTTCACAGTAATTTAGTTGCTGTGTTAACGTAAGCCTTACTTGTGACGAATAAATAAACTTCTTACTTTAACTTTAAACTTCAACTTTGCTATTAAGCTTCAATCATGTGCAAGGTCACCTTCATTCAATTCTCCAGTTCCTACACCATCTACAGCTATCTGAACTTCTATAACTTCCTCACACAGTTCCACAACTTATAACTTATAGGACAGAGCTTTATTCTACATCTAATCACGTTGTGCCTAACCTGGGCATAATTAGAGTTGGTGTTGGCATGGATGAAAAATGGAAGAGTTGGCAATGGAATGAGGAAATAAAAATCAATTCCCAAAGTGCAAGAATATATTCTTCTGGGTGACAAACAATGAAAGTTAAAAGTAAAAAAAAGAAACAAATGCAAATTTGCAATTTTCAAGCATTTGTAAGAAAACAGCAGTTATTATACTCCATGGAAACCATTGTGGTGTGGTGACATTAGCCTAATGTATGGTTTTGTGCCCAACTGGAATTTTTTTTTTGAAAGCTTTGCGTTTAATTCCTATGCTAACCTATAATTTAACAGCAGTGTGACTGTCACAGTTTCCAATGCTAACATTATATCAACTTGTTACTAATAGATAAGCCTCACCATTTTGAGGTCAATTTCATCCTTTATTTTAAAAGAAATATTCTTATTTTGTTGTATTTGTTTGTAGAGAGCAGAGAGTACATGAAAGGTAAAAAAAACAGTTAAATGATTGGTCATACTGTGGTGCTTATTATATTCAGTTCATCATGTCTGACAAGTTGATTGGGACACATTGGAAGTCAGGCAGGTCAATTCTGAACATTCCTTTCCTTGCATATTAAAAGGAGGCTTCAAGGTGTATAAAATGCACAGCTTCATAAGCTTCAAATAAAATCATTTTGAGACCTCTGGTTGTGAAACATGCTCTATCAATTCAAGTCACTTTTCTTCTAATGGATAATGTGATAGAATCTGTGGGCAAAGCTTATTTTTTTTTAGACAGGCTCTAATTGAAAAGGAAAACTGAAGCAGGAAGGGGAAACAGGTAAACGTTTGAGTTGCTAAGAAACTGAACCCTAGATTGGAAACTAAAACTTCTGGTTGAAACTATGTAAAAGGAGAATACGCCATCACAGCTCAATAGATGATGGCTACCATCTTGTTCCACCAACTTTCAACAAGGGTTTGCATGTCATTAATGAGTTCTGGATGCTATTGTCTGGGCTAACTTACCCTAACCACCTGATCAGCCAAGGTTCTCGCTGACGAGAATCATCAATGGTCCCTGCCAACGAAGACCAGATGTGATGGAATTGTCAAGGGCATCAGAGGCCATTAAAGCCTTCGGGAGGTTGGGGTAGGGCCAGGAAGTGGTCATGGCATGGTGTCAGCTTGGCAGTGCTTGCCTGCACTGTCCACCTGGCACTTTTGATGCCCATGAGGGGGGTGCCAATGTCTGTGGGGGATAGGGGGGACAACAGGAGGTCTCTCAGTACAGTGGGAAATAGGAGCACCTGCACAATGGCACCCCTAGAGTTCAGCAGCTGGCTCCATAGGTGAAGCCAGGCTCCACACTGCCTCCTGCTGCCTCCAGAATCGTATCCTAGCATTTGTTTTCACTAAGTGTCATAGGATTGCATTTTTAAACTTGCCCCAAAAAATGGGTTTGAAACTGTCCCGTTTTCTCACTCATCGGGTACTTAGAATTTTTTTGTAAAATTCTGCCCGATGTGTCCACTAGTGCAGTACAGGCGTGCTGAAGAAGAAAGTCGAGCTCCAGAAACTAAGAATAAGTGGGATATATACCAAAATCTAACGGCCCTGCTGATGGTGCACCCTGCCATGAGCCTTCCGGTGGCAAGGGATGCAATCAACAGAAAATCCCGTTGACAACAGCAAGACCGTAGGATCGCACAGCCAGCAAGTGATGAACCATGTCGAGCTGTCATGAGGCACACTGCAGAGAGGAAGAAAAATCCCACCCTATGTTCTTGCAGCTGATTCTACAAATAACACTAGTGGATCTACGCACATGATCCAGATTATTGAAAGCAAAGTTGAAGTTCTGCAGACATGTGTCATTTTGGGTGAAGACCACAACCATGGAATTCAGATTGTGTGTGCTGCAGTCAGATGAGGATCAAATTAAATCCCTGAATGAAAGAGCTGAATTCTTTGTGAGGAAGACAGACTTTTCAACAACATTATGGCCGGGTTTGCTGACCTATATGCTGAGTGGAGCGCTGAGTTGATTTGTAATATTGTAGTTGTATTTGCCATTTAATATGGAATTTATAATGTATCGACCATAATTTGCTTGCTGATTCTAGGTTTAGTCTATAGGTTGTTACCTAAGATAATACTTGGTGTTTGCTTTGTTTGACTCTCGCATTGTAAAATTTCTTCTGTTTTAAACCATGAAATCATGTGGCATAATTCTTTTATAAATAAATGGGTTTCAAACTTCTTTGTCCTTTAAAAAGTCATTGGTCCCGTCTGAAATCGTAACAAAATTAAGTGGCTTGTCTCAGATCATAACATTACACACCAGCCAGTCTACAGTGATTCCCTAGTTTTCCCTCCTTCATTGCATGGAACCTGCATTGAACTTCACTTGGTACTCCCCTATGGTAATGTATTAGAGATTGGAAATACAGCAAACAGAAGATTCTGAAGCCAAAGCCTAGATACACAGGATAGGCTTTCATCAATAGCAAGATATGGGCAAGGAGAGAAAATAGTGGAGAGGGAGAGATAAAAGGTGCAGGATACAATATGGTGGGTTTCATGTTTCTAGGTTTTGTGACTATTTTCCCACAGGAAGTGTCCAAGTATGAGTTACATTAAAAATGAGTTTACAAATGCAATGCCAATCACAGCTTTCACTCTGTACATTTACTTTCCTGCAGAATAAAATAGCTCATGAATGGAACCAAACATTTTTCATCTAGTGTTAACTTGGTCCATCTTCAGAGAGATTGAAACATCACATCTGCAAAATTACGCACATTCACTCTAGATCAGAAGGAGAACTTCACCATTACATTTCCAGGCATACATCAGGTGGATAAGTATCGGTTCCACCTACCAGATGTTAAAAGTACAGCTATCAATTTTCACAGTTGGGCCTCATTTAAATACAATAGGCAAGCTGCCAGCTCTAATTCCAGTGTTACTAACTGGGAGATCTAGAGTGGCCCCACTATTCTTACAGACAATGCACTGTCAGAGATAGTCAAGGTGAGTACATTACTAAGGAAGCATGCAGCATCCAGGGACCCTGATTCTCCAATGCAGCATTGGGTGCTCAGGGAGCCACTGAGGAACAGAGAGGACATTCTCTCCTCCTATTTGTTAATGAGGCTCCTTGTCTGTTTCATAAGGATTTTAAAAAGTAGCAAACAAACCACTCAGACACTAAAATAAAATTTCAAGTTTCCTGACATTTGTTGCACTTTGCAGCAGTCAGCCATTACTTTCTAAGATATCAAGGAACTAGGAAGGCAATCTTTAGGAATAATTTCTACATCATTTCTTAATTATATCAACAACATGATCATCAATCATGCACAGCAAGATAAGCTGTTTACAAAAAGATTTGTAATTACTCAACACGGTGTCCGGATATGTATCTGTCAAGCACCAGCTCATCCATGTTTATATGCTGTTCATTCATAAACAGTGGATATACTTCTTATTGTGGTTGTTTATCTCTAACATATTCCAAGAGATAACAAGTACAGTCTACTTACAAACTATTGCAGAATAAAACGATAAAGCATGCTAATAAGCCTGTAATTCTCCAAAGTTAGACCTGATGTTAGAGGAGACACAAACTAGATATTAAGTGCTTTACTTCAGAATATGTTGTTGACCAAGTTATGCAAATCATTTTCAGTTCACAGGATAATTATGGATAAGGAAAGCCATTCATTCAGCTTCACTCTTAGCTTTCTTAAAAAATCTTTCTTGAGATGTGAGTGTCACTGGCAAGGCCAGTATTTAATTCCTAAATCTAATTGTGGTTACAATGGTTTAGTGGCTGTGCCACTGGACTAGTAACTCAGAGGCTTGGCCAAATGATCACAAGGTGTGCCTAAATCTGACCGTGGCAGCAATGGGATTTAAAATTCAATTAGTAAATAATTGGTTCGATAGGGCCTGTAATCACTAGAGTTGAGAAAGATAAGAGGAGATCAAATTGAAACATATAACATTTTAGCAAGGCTGGAGAGATGCAGAGAGGATGTTTTCCATGGTTTGGCAGTCTAGACTTATGGAACACAGTCTCAGACCATTTAGGACTGAGTTGAGGAAGTATTTCTTCACTCAAAGGGAGGCCAAGTCACTGAATGTGTTCAAGGAGAGAGATTTTTCAGATATTAGTGGCATCAAAGGTATGGCAAGAAAGTGGGAATATGACATTAAGATCAAGAATCACATTGGTGGAACAGGTTTCTAGTATAAAATGCTAGTTTTATTAATAATGGTCATAAAAGTAGTGGATTGACATACAAAACCTACCTGGCTCATAATGTCCTTTAGGAAAGGAAATGTTCTGCCTTTAGCCACTCTGTCAAATGTATGACACCAGACTCTCAGCAATGTGGTTGACTCTTAACTGTTTTCTGAAATGGGCCAGCAAGTTGCTTAGCTCTATTTAAAATGGATTGCAACCATCTTCTCAAGGGCAATCAGAAATGGGCAATAGGTGCTGCCCATGACAGCAATGCCCACATTCCTTCGAATTCATTTTTAAAAATTGCCCTTGAGAAGGTGGTAATGAGCTGCTTTCTTGAACTGCTGCAGTCTGTATGGTTGAGGTACATCCATAATGCTGTTAGGAAGGAAATTTCAGGATTTTGACCCAGCAACAAAGGACGAACAGTGATATAATTCAAAGTCACGCTGGTGTGTGACTTGAATGGGAGCTTGCAGAAGGTGGTGTTGCTATGCATATGCCTATGTCCTTCTAAGTTAGTAGAGACCAGTATTTGAAAGCTGCTGTTGAAGGAGGCTTGGTGAATTGCTGCAGTGCATCTTGTTGATGGTACATGCTACTGTTACCATGCATCATTGGTGGAACAATTTTTAAAATTCTTTCATGGGGTGTGGGCTCGCTGGCTGGGCCAGTATTTATTGTCCATCTCTAATTGCTCTTGAACTGAGTAGCTTGTCAGGCCATTTCAGAGGGCATTTAAGACTTAACCACATTACTGTGGATTTGGAGGCATGTGTAGGCCAGACCATGTAAAGAAAGCAGATTTCTTTCCCTGAAGGACATTTGTGAACCAGATAGATTTTATCAACAATGGTTTCAGTATCATCATTGGACATTTTAATTCTAGATCTTTATTGAATTCAAATTTCACCATCTGCTGAGGTGGGATTTGAACCCCCAGTCCCCAGAGCATTACTCTAGATCTCTGTCAGTGCCAAGATGGTAGCTCAGTGCTAATCAATGGGATTACTTTGTCCTGGATGATTTCAAGCTCCATGGGTGTTCAAGCTTTACTTATTCAGGCAGGTGGAGCATATTCTATCTCATTCTTGATTTGTGTCTTTTAGTTGGTGGACAGACTTTGGAAAATTATGCAGTATGCATGTCATCTGATTTCCCACCTACTTGCAGTACTTTACTTTTATTTGTGTCAATTTATTTGCTATTGTTCCACTCCTTTATATATTTTCACCAACTTATCTGTAATTTCTGTGCTACCTCTTCCAATTCTACCTCTCATTCTCATATGGCAGCATCAGCAAATTTGACTTTTTATACTAATATTTTTCAATCCTACTTTGCCTCTTTAATGGGGTATATATCATTCCACCAGTGCCATGTTCTCTCTGGTTCTTCTCTAAAATGGTCATTATTTATGTGCCAGCACTAAAGGTATGTGTCAGCAGATTATTGTGCTTCAGGGCAATATAGCAATAAGAAGCAGGAATCCTGGCTAATTTTCCCATCGCTAATTCTGCAGCACAGAGGTGAACTGCAGAATGCCCATCCATGCTATGACTGGAACCATCCTCATCTTACTTAACTACTCACTGGATCAATCTGATGGCCAACCTGGGAACTTTATCTAAGATACATTGTGTTACATAATTGTTCCTATTATATTGGATTGAGCAAAGGTTGGGTGCTTCCACATAAGGATAACAGGGAAGGGAGTACTATGGTCACCTTCTAACAAGTTTCAGTACAGCATTGCGGGAAACCTAAGAACATATGCCCTGGTTGAAATGGAAGAGAAAATAACATATCTATTGGTTATTTTATAGTTTGCTTCTCAGGAGCATTTCCTGTTTGCTACACTTTTACCATGCATTGTTAAAACTCCTGGGTCACATAGGTCTTACTTTTAACTGCAAGGTATGTACCATTATGGAGCATATAATTAAGATGATAGTGATGTTGATTATTTAGACACTTCCCTGATTCCTCTTTAAATTTAAAAATTAAATCAGTGCAGACCATTTTTTCTCTTTTTTCATAGACCATCTCAAAAATTAGAGTTGCTGTCGTGTCTACTTCAAAGTCTTACAGAAAACAATGTGAAGACCAGATAATCTGGTTTAGTGCGGGCTTTTTCGCGTTTACTGCTTTAAAACTACAGAGGAAGTGGGTCGCGGGGATTTGTGGGTAAGGATTTTTTTAAACCGCACTGGGTTTAAAAGGAGGCCTGCTGTAGACAGTGGGCAGCGCGGAACGGTCAGCGGAGTGACAGGGAAACTGAGTGAGCTGTAAGGGCTTAGGATCAAAGGGCTTGGGAGGAAAGGACCAGGTAAGTTTGAATTGTAAACTGTGTTCAGTAGTACTAAAGGGAATAATGGAGGGGCATGTGATGTGCTGTTTCTGTATGATGTGGGAGCTGGTGGACCCCAGGGTCACTCCCAGTGACCATGTCTGCAATAAGTGCTGGCTGCTGGAGGAGCTCCAGCTGAAAGTAGATGAGCTGGCCTCTGAGCTTCAGACACTGAGGCTCACTGGGGAGGGGGGAGGGTGCCATTGATAATGGGGTGCAAGAGACATCCACCCTCCCTGGACTGGCTCACTTTAAGGGTCAGGAACAAGAAGGGGCTGCTGAGAGGAGGAAGGAGGGTGGGGAGAGGAAGAAGGAGGGTGGGGAGAGGAGGAAGGAGGGTGGGGACCAGAAGAAGGAGGGTGGGGACCAAATGCCTCAGCCTCTCAATCTGCATAACAGGTTTGAGGTTCTTGCTCCCAGTGTGGACAAGAACGAGGGCTGTGAGGTTGGTGAGCAAACTGCACACAGTACAGTGATGCAGACACAGGACATAGACCAAGAGAAGGTAAAAAGGAATGTAGTGGTAATTGGGGATAGTGTGGTTCAGGGTATAGACGCTGTCTTTTGTCACAATGATAAACAGCACAGTAGGGTGTGTTGTCTGCCTGGTGCTCGGGTCCAGGATGTCACATCTGGGCTGCAGAGGAACCTGGAGTGGGAGGGTGAGAATCCGGTTGTTGTGGTGCATGTCGGTGCCAACGACATAGGCAAAATGCGAACTGAGGATCTGGAGAGGGAGTATGAAAAGCTGGGAATGGAATTAAAAAGCAGAACCGACAAGGTGGTTATCTCTGGGCTACTGCCTGAACCGTGTGCAGATGGGCGTAGGGTAGATAGGATTAAAGAGGTGAATGGGTGGCTCAGGGACTGGTGTGGGAGGAATGGGTTTGAATTTATGGGGCATTGGCACCAGTATTGGGGTAGGTGGGACCTGTTCAGGTGGGATGGTGTTGGTCTGAACCGTGCTGGGACCAGAGTCCTGGCGAATCGTGTAAATAGGACTGTAGATAGGGCTTTAAACTAACTTGGGGGGGGGTGGTGTGCGAGGGTAGGTGAAATCACAGTGTCTAAAGTAAAGGAGAGGGTACAGGTACAGGAAGAGGCCAAGGATGTCCCAATAATAAAGGGAGTAGGGGGCATGAGTAAGGTTGGTAGCGTTCCTTCAAATAGGGTCCAGGTGAAGGCTGGGATGAAGGCACTTTATCTGAATGCACGAAGCATTCAGAACACAGTGAATGAGCTGGTGGCGCAGATCAGCACAAATGGATATGATCTGGTGGCTATTACAGAGACGTGGTTGCAGGGTGACAGGGACTGGGAGCTGAATGTCCAGAGGTATCAAGTGTTTAGGAAGGATAGACGGCAGGGAAAAGCGGGGGTGGGGGGGGGGGGTAGCTCTGCTGATTAAGGATAGTTTCAGGGTGGTAGTTAGGGAAGATATAGGCGCCAAAGAGCAGAATGTGGAATTGTTATGGGTGGAGATTAGGAACAGCAAGGGGAGGAAGACGCTGGTGGGTGTCGTCTATAGGCCCCCAAATAATGATCTGGAGGTGGGGCGGGCTATAAACGCGCAAATAAATGCGGCGTGCAGGAATGGAACGGCGATAATTATGGGGGATTTCAATCTACATATTGATTGGTCGACCCATGTTGGACTCGGTGGGCTTGAGGAAGAGTTCTTGGAATGCTGCCGGGATAGTTTCCTTGAACAGTGTGTGCTGGAGCTGACGAGGGAGCGAGCTATCTTAGATCTGGTGTTATGTAATGAGGCAGGTAGAATTAGGGACCTTGTGATGAAGGATCCTCTTGGGAAGAGTGATCATTGTATGGTGGAGTTTCTGATGCAGATGGAGGAGGAGAAAGTGGGATCCCGGACCTGTGTCCTTTGTTTGAACAAAGGGGAGTACAATAAGATGAGAGAGGAATTGGCGAATGTTGATTGGGGGAGCAGATTGGAAGGTAGGTCTGCTGAGGAACAGTGGAGGATCTTTAAGGAGATCTTTCTTGGTGTTCAGCAGAAATTTATTCCGATGGTTAAAAAGGATCGTAGGAGGAGAGATAATCAGCCATGGATAACAAAGGAGGTAAAGGAGAGTATTAAATTAAAAGCTGATGCGTTTAGAGTGGCTAAGAGTAGTGGGTGAGAAGAGGATTGGAAGAGGTTTAAATATCAACAAAGAATGACGAAGAAGTTGATAAAGAAAGGAAGGATAAACTATGAAGCTGGGCTAGCGCTAAATATAAAAAAGGATAGTAAGAGCTTTTATAAATATATAAAAAGGAGAAGGCTGGCTAGGGTGAATGTTGGACCCTTAGAGGATGGGAGGGGGGATTTGGTGGCGGGGGATGAGGAAATGGCTGAGACCTTGAATAATTTTTTTGCTTTGGTCTTCACGGAGGAGGACGCGAATAGTTTACCGGGTGTTAACAATGGAAAGATGGTAGGAGCGAAGGGCCTGAATTAGATCATTGTTACTAGAGAGGCAGTGCTCGACAGACAAGAGGGACTGATGGTGGACAAGTCCCCAGGACCGGATGGAATGCATCCAAGGGTTCTGAAGGAAATGGCGGAGGTGATAGTGGATGCCTTGGTGATTATTTTCCAAACCTCGCTGGATTCCGGGGAAGTGCCGGAAGATTGGAAAACGGCTAATGTTACGCCGCTGTTTAAAAAGGGTAGCAGGCAAAAGGCGGGGAATTATAGGCCGGTTAGTTTAACGCCTGTTGTAGGAAAAATGCTTGAATCTGTAATTAAGGAGAAAATAGCGAGGCATCTTGAGAAGAATTGTTTGATAGAGCAGACGCAGCATGGTTTCGTTAAGGGGAAGTCAAGTCTGACAAATTTATTGGAATTCTATGAGAATGTGTCTAATGCGGTGGATAGAGGGGAACCGGTGGATGTGGTGTTTCTCGATTTTCAGAAGGCATTTGATAAGGTGCCGCACAAGAGGTTGTTACAGAAGGTTAAGGGGGCATGGAGTTGGGGGTAGTGTGTTAGCATGGATAGGGAATTGGCTGTCAAATAGGAGGCAGAGAGTGGGTGTCAATGGGTGCTATTCGGATTGGCGGTTGGTGATTAGTGGATTGCCCCAGGGATCGGTGCTGGGGCCTTGGCTATTTACCATTTATATAGATGATCTGGAGGAGGGAACTGAGTGTAAGGTGACGAAATTTGCTGATGACACAAAGATTGGTGGAACGGCAAATTGTGCGGAGGGTGTGGAAAGTCTGCAGAGGGATCTAGATAGGCTGAGCGAGTGGGCGAGGACCTGGCAGATGGAATACAATGTTGGCAAGTGTGAGGTTATCCACTTTGGTAGGAATAATGGTAGGAAGGACTACTACTTACATGGCGAAAAGCTGCAGCATGCTACGGTGCAGAGGGACCTGGGGGTCCTTGTGCATGAGTCGCAAAAACCCAGCCTGCAGGTGCAGCAGGTGGTCAGGAAGGCAAATGGGATGCTGGCCTTCATAGCGAGGGGGATTGAATATAAAAGTAGGGAGGTCTTGCTGCAACTGTACAGGGCGCTGGTGAGGCCACAGCTGGAGTACAGTGTGCAGTTTTGGTCGCCGCACTTACGCAAGGATATTTTGGCCTTGGAGGGAGTGCAGAGGAGGTTCACTAGGCTGATACCGGAATTGAGGTGATTGAGCTATGAGGAGAGGCTGAATAAACTGGGCTTGTACTCGTTAGAGTTTAGAAGGATGAGGGGAGATCTCATTGAGACGTACAAGATGATGAAAGGGATGGACAGGGTAGAGGTAGAGAGGTTCTTCCCGCTCAGAAAGGACAGCAGGACTAGAGGGCACAGCTTCACGATAAGGGGGGGAGCAGTTTAGTACGGAGTTGAGGAGGAACTTCTTCACTCAAAGGGTGGTGAATCTCTGGAATTCTCTGCCCGTTGAAGTGGTTGAGGGTTCCTCGCTAAATATATTTAAGACGCGGGTGGATAGGTTTTTGGTAGGCAAGGGGATTAAGGGTTATGGGGAGAAGGCGGGAAAGTGGAACTGAGCCACTTCAGATCAGCCATGATCTTACTGAATGGCGGGGCAGGCTTGAAGGGCTAGATGGCCTACTCCTGCTCCTATTTCTTATGTCCTTATGTTCTTATTTGTTTAGTCCTCTCATTGTTAATTGGTGCTATGTCTTTTCTAATCTATATATCCCAGTATTTTCAATAAATGGCATTGAATTAAAGTTTTTTTTAAGTTACTTATCTTTTATGATTTGTCATCAAGTTAGTTTTATTTGAAGCTTATTTAAATTAATGGTGGGGAGATGATACAAAGATAATACAAAGCTTAAAGTGTAGGGGGAGGCAATGAGATCAAGGAATTCCCAGACGAGATGAAAGGGGTGTGGAGCTGGAATGGAAGCAGGAGGGAGGGAGAAGGTACAACAGTTCCTGCTTCAGCATTCAAAAGCATCCATCACTCAATCTCAATCATTAACTAACTGCCCAAAATGAAAGAAAGCAAAAAACACCAGGAAGATTAAGGGTGGGAGAAGCAAAAGTGAAAAAGAGAGGGGGCAGAGAGGGGTGGCATGGTAGCACAGTTGTTAGCACTGCTGCTTCACAGCTCTAGGGTCCTGGGTTCGATACCTGGCTTGGGTCGCTGTCTGTGTGGAGTTTGCACGTTCTCCTCGTGTCTGTGTGGGTTTCCTCCGGGTGCTCCAGTTTCCTCCCACAGTCCAAAGATGTGCGGGTTAGGTTGATTGGCCATGCTAAGAAATTGCCCCTTAGTGTCCAGGGATGTGTAGGTTAGAGGGATTAGTGGGTATAACATGGATATGGGGATAGGGCCTGGGTGGGATTGTGGTTGGTGCAGACTTGATGGGCTGAAGGGCCTCTTTCCCCACTGTAGGGTTCTATGATTCTATGAGAGAGGAAGAAAAAAGACAGCCCATGAGAGAAATGCAGGGACAACAGAGAGACTGAGTGGTCATGACCAACACCACGGGAGATTCGTTAACTATATTAAAAAAGGAACAAAAGCCGCTGAAAGGAAGTACTTTCCCTTCTATCTTGAAATGACAATGTTATTGATTTTCTAGGGAATCCACTGGGTACAGTTCAGGAAGAAGTAGATAGGCTTCACAATTAAAATTAAAATCAGAAGCACTGCAGAAAAATTTTTCTCCCTTCAGACACTACCTCAAAAGGGACAGGATTTGCTGTTATGGTTACTGCTCCATCTTTCCAGCAGTAAGTGGAGTGTCTGATGTAATGCAAAGCAAAGAAAAACAATAAACACATTTCACCTGCTCCCTACTGTTACACAAGCTGTTCTAATTCAAACATAGTTGCATTATCTAAATGTGTTAAGGTATGCACTAGATCAAGTATGAAAATTTCAGACTCTTGAGTTAACTGTAATGCAATTTATGGGTTATAATTGATCTCAAGGTTTGGAGTTCAGAAGGGGGAAAGATACAGTCAGGGTTTAGGATCGTGAATCCTTCTGAGTAAATCCTATCAGAAAATGCATGCATGTTGATTAAGGGTAAGAACTGGATCAGATTTCACTGGAACTTAGTCTCTGATTTGAAATCTGACAACACTTGCATCTGGGCTGGCGCTCGGAATGGCTACATTGGGATAGTAATGGAGAGATTTGGCTTTCTGCAAGACTGTACCCCAGCAGGAATCAACATTGTCAGGTGAAGAAGGGGTAGAGTGAAAGTAAAAATGGCTCCTTTAATTAGGAAATGAAAACTGACTAATCCCTAAAATTATATTTTGAAGCATTTTTTTGTTAAATGTTGGAAAGAATCCACTTTGGCAGAACAGAGACTCTTTGGGAACACAAGTGTTTATACCTAGTTAGAAGCATAACTAGCTGATTTTAATATTGACATTAGATCACTGGGAACTTCAGTAAATTTATTTTCCATTTCTATCTAAAACCCTTAATTAGAATAAGGGTACATGGATGCTGGACTCATACTAGGGCAGTAATCCATGGCTGCTGCATGCATACCAGGCTCGTTCACTATGCGTTCTAGAGTCATACTGCAGTATATTCAATGGATGTTAAAGTAGTGCTGCATGGATTCTAGAATTAAGCTGGTAAGTGGGCATTGGACTCATAATGGAATAAGATTTCAGTTAGATTGAGGATAGTTATGGAAAAGGATAAGGATGAATCAGGAATAAAAATTCTTAACTGAGAAAAGGCTAATTTTACGATTTGGCTCAAGTAGACTGGGAGCTGCTACTTGCAGGTCAAACTGTGACAGAACAGAAGGAGACCTTCAAGGAGGAGATGGTGAGAATATAGAACAAATATGTTTCCAGGACAAGACCAGAGAAACCTGGATGTCAAGGGACAGGGTTAAGAACAAAGAGGAGCTTTTGGCAAATACTAAGAGCTCAATACTGCAGAGTCCCTAGAGTAGTATAAAAAGTGCAGGAAGGAACTTAAAAAGGAAATTAGGAAAGCTAAGAGGTTGCCTGAAAAATCTTTGGCTGGTAGAATAAAGGAAAACCCAAAGAGGTTTTTTAAATATGTAAAGAGCAAGAAAATAACTAGGGAAAGAGTAAAGACAATTAGGGACCATATAGGTAATTTGTGTGTGGATCTGGAAGATGTGGGTACAGTCCTCAATGAATATTTTATGTACTTCTTCACAATGGAATAGGACAATGCAGATGCAGACATCAGGGTGAAGAACTGTGAAATATTAGAGAAAATTAACATAGTGAGAAAGAAGGTACCATCAGGTTTAGCAGCCTTAAAAGTGGATAAATCTGCAAGCTCAGTTGAAATGTGTCCCAGGCTGTTCAGGGAGGAAATATCAGGGGTAATGTCAGTATTTTTAAAATCCTGCCAGAGGACTGGAAGATTGCTAACGAGTCCCGTTATTAAAAAAGGGAGGTAGGAATAGACCAGGAAATTATAGGCCAGTCAATCTAACTTCAGTGGTGAAGAAATTACTGGAAAGAATTCTGAGGGACAGCACTTCCAATTCATCTGCAACAATTATGTCCATTATCCTCAGTAACCATGGATTCATAGGTTTATAGATATTTACCTAACAGAAGGAGGCCACTCATCCTATCATGTTCACACCAATCAATAAAGATCTGACTACACTAATCCCAATTTCCTGTGCTTGGCCCATAGGAGTACATCTCATTCAGGCCTGTTGATCAATCAACTTTTAAGGCTGCTAAACTTGCTAGAAATTTATTTATCGGAGATAGTCAGTATGGATTTGTTTAGGGAAGATTGTGTTTGACAAATTTAATCAAATACTTTGAGGAAGTAACCAGGAGCGATGATGACAGTAATATATTTGATGGTCTATATGGACTTTAGCAAGGTTTTTGATAAGGTCCCTCATATCAGACTGGTCAAGGAAGTAAGGGCCCATGGGACCCAGGCAAAGTGGCACATTAGATCCAAAACTGGCTGTGTTAAGTTTATTTATTAGTGTTACGAGTAGGCTTACATTAACACTGCAATAAAGTTACTGTGACAATCCCCTAATCGCCACCCTCCAGTTCCTGTTTGGGTACACTGAGGGAGAACTTAGCTTGGCCAATGCATTAACGAGCATGTCTTTCGGACTATTGGAGAAAACTGGAGCACCCGGAGGAAACCCACACAGACACAGGAAGAATGTGCAAATTCCACACAGACAGCGACACGAGTGGGGAATCGAATCCGGGTCCCTGCGCTGTGAAGCAGCAATACTAATTACAGTGCCATCCTGTTGCCCAAGGCAGGATGCAGAGCATGATGATAGAGGAATGTTTCTGTACTGGAGTTCTGTTTCCAGTGGGGCTCCACAGGGTGCAGTGCTGGGACCCTTGCTATTTGTGGTGTACATTGATGATTTAGACGTAAATGTAGGGTATAATCAAGAAGTTCGTGGATGACACAAAAATTGGTAGGGTGGTAAGTTGTGAGGAACATAGCTATAGACTGCAGGAGGATATCAATGGACTGGTCTGATAGGCAGAGCAGTAGCAAATGGAATTCAACCTTAAAAAGTGAGAGGTAATGGACTTGGAGAAGGCTAACCAGACAAAGAATTACACTATAAATGGTAGGACCCTGGAAAGTACTGAAGATCAGAGGGATTAGGCATGCATATCCACAGCAGGCGTGGTTAAGGGGCCTTTATTAGCCAAGGCATAGAATATAAGAGCAGAGAGGTTAGGCTGGAATTTTATAAAATGCTGGTTAGGCCACAACTTGAATACTGTGTGCAATTCTAGTCACCACATTATAGGAAGGATGTGATTGCACTGAGTGAGAGGGTGTTGAGGAGATTTACTGGAATGCAACCTGAGCTGGAGGGTCTGAGCTATGAGGACAGATTGAATAGGCTGGGGCTGACAGCAAAGATGTATAAGATTATGAGGGGCATAGATAGGGTGAATGGGAAGGCACCTTTGCCATTAGTACAGGAGTCAATAACCAAGGGCCACTGATTTAAGGTAAGAGGTAGAAGGGGGGAATTAAGGAGAAACTTCTTCACCCAGAGGGTGATGGGAGTCTGGAACTCATTCTGAAAGGAGGTTAAGTCAGAGGGTGGGATTTAACAGCTTTGCTCAACCCAAGACTGGAAAATCCTGCCCAAGGTCAACAGAGATTTCCATTGTCTACTCCAATTCCGTGACAGGTGGAGCTGGAGAATTCTGGCGAGAAACTCTATCCATGTAAGAAATATTTAGATATTCACTTGCGTTGTTGTAACCCCCAGAGCTATGGGCTAAGCATTAAATAATTGGATTACTGTAGTCAGATCTTTGTTGAACGGAATGAACACAATAGGCTGAATTGCCTTCTTCTGTTCTGTAAACATCTAAGGATCTATGAATCCATGGTTGCCGAACATAGTGGTCATATTTTTTGCAGATAAATCGGAACACAGACAAGTGAGATATCATCTAGTTTGGATGAAAGAACAGGATAGCTCTAAATGTTTTTTAAATGGCAAAATAAATGGAACTGCAGTGCTCCAAAGAGATTTAAAGGCCCAAGTGTAGACATCAAGTGTAAAAAATAATGAGGCTCAAGGGTCTAAATGGCTATTCCTGTTCCTATCATAAAATGATGCAGCATAGAAGGATGCTAGTTGTTCCTCTCAGTTCTTTGGTATAACTCAGTACATAGTCTCCATTGTTTTAGAGTCTACTTCCACTGCCCAAACTCAACAACTCACTATGTAAAAAAGATTTTCCTTTTACCAATTACCGAATATTTGTATGCTTTCATTACCAATTTTTCTACCACTAAAAACAAATTTTCCTTATTTATCTTATAAAAAGTTTCTGATTTTGAAAATGCCTATCAAATCTAGTTTTAACCTTCTCTGCTCTGAGAACAACCCCAGCTCCTCCAGTCCCTCCACTTAACTGAAGTCTCTCATTTCTTGTCATTCCCCTTTCAGTAAATCTCTGTTCTAAGGCCTTGACTTCCTGAAGTCTGTTGCTTAGATTGCTCACAATGCTTCAGCTGAGCCTAACTAGTGTTACTTTTGTATCCTATAGGTGCAAAATTCAGATCCATAACATTTATGTAGGAACATAGGAATAGGTTATCAGCCCCTTGAGCCTGTTCCATCCACCATTCAATGAGATCATGGCTGATCTGTGGCTTAACTTCATATGCCTTTGGTCCATATCCCTTAATGCCCTTGCTGAACAATTTATCTATCTCAGATTTAAAATTAGCAACTGATCTAGCAACAGCCATTTGTGGAAGAGTTCCAAATCTCTTCCACACTTTGTGTAGCAGTGCATTCCAACATCTTTCTAGAATGCCCTGGCCCTAATTTTTAGACTATGCCCCCTAGTTCTAGAATGTTTAACCAGTGTAAATAATTTATCTTTATCTACCCTGTCTTTTCCTGTTAGTGTCATGAAGACTTTGATCAGGTCACTCCTTACCCTTCTATATTCTAGAGAAAACAGGCCTAATTTACAAAATGCCTCCTCATAACTCAACCCCTGAATTTCGGCCATCATTCTTGTAAATCTACACTGCACTCCCTCCAAGGCTAATATATCCTTCCTAATGTGTGGTGCCCAGGTCTACAGTAGTGCAGTGGTTAGCACTGTTGCCTCACAGCACCAGGGACTTTGGTTTGATTCCCGGCTTGGGTCACTCTCTATGCAGAGTTTGCACATTCTCCCTGTCTGCATGGGTGTCCTCCGGGTGCTCAGGTTTCCTCCTGCAATCCAAAAGATGTGTTGGTTAGGTGCACTGACCATGTTAAATTCTCCCTCAGTGTACTGAACAGGCACCGGAGTGTGGCAAATAGGGGATTTTCACAGTAACTTCATTGCAGTGTTAATATAAGCTGACTTGTGCACTAATAAAATCTTTAACTTAACCAGGTTTTGTATAGCAGCAGCATAACCTCTGTGTCCTTATACTCTAGTCCTCTAGACATAAAGACCAGCATTCCATTAGTCATTTTGATTTACTTTCTGCACCTATTTGTGACATTTTAAAGATTCATGCACGTGAGTCCTCCAGCTGTCTTTGGACATCCACTGTATTTAAATTCATCCATCTAAAAAGTATCCTGATCTATCCTTTTTCAGTCCAAAATGGATAACCTCACACTTGCTTAGATTGAAAGCCATCAGCCACAGTTTTGCCTATTAACTTAGTCTATCAATATCTCTTTTAATTTTAGGTTATCATCTACACTACCTACAATGCTGCCTAAATTTGGATGAAATTCTCCCAAAACATTAATGGCGAACATAATGGAGTGATCCACACCAGTCTCTCAGGCATGCTCTGCACCACAATCCTCCCACACTCAGTCACTTTTTTGGAGTGTTAGGCTTGGGGGTGTGGGAGGGACAGCAAAGTGTAAACACACCGCTGAACATGGCTCCAGACTACTTGGGGCCATTGCACAAGGGTGCCCCAATCTTAGTGCACTGGGAGGCACCATCCTGCACCCCATAGACATTGGGAACTCCCCCACCCCTCATCAGCAGCATTTTCCCCAACCCTCCCCAACATGAATCACCAGCATTGGGGCACTCCCAATGGGTCCGCATGCCTAACACCCAACTTGCCCCCCACTGCTGTGCTAAATTCATTGATGCAGTTTGGAGCTGAGTCAAGCATTCATGAAAGGATCCCATTTCATAACTGTGTCAACAAAACTTTCAGTGCAGAATAAATTAAAGCCTTTGGAGTCACTGAAATAGTTCAGCCATTTGTTCATGCTTTTATGCAGTGTAACAAATGGCTGAGCTGTCAAAGAGCTTAATCAGCTATGTAAGCTTAAAAGCAGTAGAATAGATGACTGGGCTATCATTCAATTGAAAGATTAAATCAAAGGAAACAATTTCTATAGTTAAATCTGAATATTTTACGTAAGAACATAAGAAATAGGAGCAGGAGTAGGCCATCTAGCCCTTCGAGCCTGCTCCGCCATTCAATAAGATCATGGCTGATCTGTCGTGTCTTAGTTCCACCTTCCCGCCCTCTCCCCATAACCCTTAATCCCCTTGCCTATCAAAAACCTATCAACCCGTGTCTTAAATATATTTAGCGAGGCAACCTCCACCACTTCAATGGGCAGAGAATTCCAGAGATTCACCACCCTTTGAGTGAAGAAGTTCCTCCTCAACTCTGTTCTAAACCGCACCCCCCCCTTATCTTGAGGCTGTGCCCTCTAGTCCTACTGTCCTTTCTCAGCGGGAAGAGCCTCTCCACCTCTGTCCTATCCATCCCATTCATCATCTTATATGTCTCAATGAGATCTCCCCTCATTCTTCTAAACTCTAACGAGTACAAGCCTAGTTTATTCAGCCTCTCCTCATAGTTCAACCCCCTCAACTCCGGTATCAGCCTAATAAACCTCCTCTGCACTCCTCCAAGGCCAAAATATCCTTGTGTAAGTGCGGCGACCAAAACTGCACACTGTACTCCAGATCCAAAACTGCACACAGTACTCCAGCTGTTCAATGCAGAAAAGCACATTATCCATTGGGTAATATACTTTAATGCAACTGACAACTCTTGCATTTTCATAATGCTGGTCAATTTAATGCTCATCTTTTAAGTTACCTTTTAAGACATTCAAACATACTTAACTTATGAAACACCATCATGTGATAATGTAATGGCAGCAGTGTGTGTCATCTGCAAGATACACTGCAGAAACCCACTAAAATTCCTTAGGCAGAACATTCTAAATCCATGACCGCTACCACCTAGAAGGACAAGGATAGCAGACACCTGAGAACACCACCTGGAAGTTCGCCTCCAATCCACTCACCGTGCTGACTTGGAATTATGTCAATTTTCCTTCACTGTCACTGGATCAAAATCCTTGAATTCTCTCCTTACAGCACTGTGGGCATTTTAACACCATGTGCAGTTCAGCTAGTAGAAGGCAGCTCACCACCATCTTCTCAAGGGCAATTAAGGATGGTCAATAAATGCTGACCCAGCCAGTGATGCCCAGATCCCATGAAAGAACAATCATCAAATGTGAAGTTGACAACACGTTTTGAACTGACCTATTAAAAGGTTTCTAATTCCAGACTAGGGCTTCCTCATATTTCACAGCACCCCTGACAACATGACCACATTGGGCTGATTTTTGAATGCCAATCTATTAAAATTGTGGGAGATCAACATTGCCAACTCCATAGTGGAACCGCCAAAGTTGTGACTGGCAATGGGAATGGGGTGAGACTTCTGCATGTGGAACCAGCCCACTTGCTTTTCACCCTCCTGATATAGATTTGCCCTGCACTGGGACAAAGATCCAGCCCCAGGTACATGATATAACCAGTAAGTCAAGTACAATGACAAGCATTTCTGAACACCTGGGCTCACTATACTTGTAAAGATATTAGACATGTAAAGCACACTCTGGGCACAATTTTCTCAAACTGCTGCGCTGTTCGAGTAGCAACTTTCCTCGGCCCTTTTTTAAGGCGTAATCAGCCGCACGCCAGGAAACAGTGTATGGCTGATTACAATACTGAAATCAGGATTTGAATTTCGTTAGTGAGCCTGGGGTGGTATCATTGGACTCACTAATGTTTCCGACCCAGAAGTTCCCACCAGTGGGCATTAAAGCTGGTCCCCAACAACAGGGCCAGGTGTAATTGCCCCCACCAGCGAGGCTAGGAGGCCCCCCCAAGGAGGTCGGGGCATGGGATGCTCCTTGAATACTGCCAGCCTGGTACCCTAGCACTGCTCACTGGGCACCCTGGTATTGCCCATTGGACACCCTGGCACTGGCCATTGAGCGCTAGGCAGTACAAAGGGGGAGGGGACTGAGGGGGCAGGGCCTTATGGAGGGACGGGCCTACACCAGGGGTGGTACCGCTGTGTACTCTGCACAGCGATCATTGGGCAGTGAAGAAGGGCAATCGGGGCTGGCCCTGGGAGGCTGGCAATGGGGAGGCTAGCGTGCATGCACATGGGAGATCAGCACATTTGCAGTGGCCCGCTCCACCATCCCCTCTCCCCCCTCCACCCCCCTCATTGGCATGAGTTCCCCAGCGGAATTTGTGAAGCACAAAGTGCCAGAAATTCAAACAACTAAGTTTGCCCAAAAAAATTCCCATTTTCCAGCCGGTTGGACACTTCATTTATTTTGGGAAAATCGCCCCCCCTCTATCTCAGAGAATTCAGCGCTACTTACAGAAGCAGTCTTTGCTTTGACAAGGAAAATCCAAAGATAAAAGTCTAAAATCATTTAACTCCAGTTTCTGTTTCAAAGACATTTGGATGAATTTCAAAATAAGGGAATGTGATTTTGATGGAAGTTTATTTTGTCAATGGAAACTTTACATGCCTGTAGAGAAATACTGCATACACTTGTATGCACAAAGAGCTTTCTGTCTTTTATGCCAACAATATTTATGATGTCTAGCAAACAACCATGTATCAATTTTCACCCATACAATGGACAGTCTAATTTTAAAAATGGAGAGCATACAGCAATTACATTGTGTTTTTCTAGGAAATGTCACATTAATGACCGTTGTCCTTGTCAAGAATTTGGCTGAGGATGTTTGGTTGAGAAAAATTTTGTACTTCTTAATTATAACATTGATTAAATGTTTTACCTTTTTCATGCTCCAAGGAGCACTGAAGCAAGTGCATCGTTTTGTTATTTGGGGACTTTCAACCTCCACAACAGTTTGATCAGTCACACAGACTGGTGATTGCATAAAGACTGTGAAGAAGGTTACCGTTCAATCTCAACCTAATTAGAGAAACAGAGCAGCCCAAAACGCCTTTACTGTCTTTGCCAATATATTTTCTATGTTTTCAGTCTCTTAAGGACCCAATGCCTCCAATCTGAAATGCACCAGTAGTGTTTTTAACTTTCATCATGATTACTCATTCCATTTAGTGTTTTCTCTTTATTACAAAAAAAAGACAGCTCTTAAAGTGTAAGTACTATTCTATCTGGGTTTCAATTCATTTGTCCTGATTCCATACTGAGTATTATAGGATTTTTAATGTCCTTATTCATACTCAGATTCAGTTCCATCGTAATAGTGTGATTGGTGCTGACAAAACAGATATTTGGAGAGGCGCACTTGGAACAGAAGCACTATTGAGTTCTAAACTCATTGTGAAACTAAAAGTAGGAACATGGGAACAGGACTAGATGATTCATCCCCTCTAGCCTATTCCAATATTCCGTTATCTTATGGGTTAATTGTACATTGTGCCTATTGGATGTAGGTGGTAGGTGTTAACTAGGAATTCAATTGAGCCCCCATAAAAAGACACAAAAACTGTTGTTGGTTGGGAAGTGTAACCTTGTACTATAGCTCTGTAAATAATTATAAAATTCTGTGAAGATTGGCTTGGATTCTATCTGCTATCAACTGCATTGGTTCCTCTGGGAGCCATAAAATTCTGGTATACGAGTGAAGTACAAAATGGTCTTTTGTGTTGTATGATAATCCTTGTGCTCTAGAACTTACTACTTTGTGGCACTATATAAAATCATCAAAAAGAGAATTTAGTTTGGAGATTATAAGAGAGAATTGGAGAGAATTTGGAGATTATAAGAGAGTTTTAAGCATGAAAAGGCCCCAGTAAGATAATAGTAATGATAAGGCAACGCTTATTGAACATGCAATCATTACTCACAATTCGTGAGAATTGATTACAAAACCTAGGACTCTGAAAAGCTGACCGACGTAAACAAAATCCCTTGTGTCCCAGGTGCTCATGTGACCAAGGTCCTGAGGAACAAAATACAGCAGCTCAGGAGTTGGATCATGATAATATGAGTGGTCATGAGACACAGGACAGAGCTATCACATCCACATAATAGCCCAGGGTAGGTACTCTATTCCATTCACTAGAACACTCTAGTGAATGGAGAGATGCAATAATTGTGGGACATGCAGGAAAAGCTACTTGCAATTTTAAATGTTGGTTGAATGTCTAAGATGATAGCCAATAAGTGAAGTTCATGAACTGGCAGAATGGGGTGAAAGAGTGCGATAAAAAGAAACACAGTGCAAGTACGGATTGTGCTCCAAAAGTAACTCTTGCATCAGAAAAATTACATGCCAGAGAAAGACCGATCACTTTGGGTAGCACAGGTGACTGTGTGGAGTCTGCACATTCTCCCTGTGTCAGCATAGGTTTCCTCCGGGTGCTCTAGTTTTCACCCACAGGTGTACAGGTTAGTTGGATTGGCCATGCTAAATTGCCCCTTAGTGTCCCAAGATGTGCAGACTAAGGGGATTAGCTGAGTAAATAACGTGGGGTTACGGGATGCTGTCTCAGGGAGTCGGAGCAGATCAATGGGCTGAATGGCCTGCTTCAGCATTGTAGGGATTTCATGATTCAATAGTGCAAGAGGGAGTAGTCCTGACAGGTATAGAAATGCAAATAGATGTTGTAACTTGAATTGATTGCATAATAAAGGCCAAAGAACAGTCCTAATAATAATTAAAAGCAAAAAATCCGAATGATTGTGAACTTTGGTGGCTGCCAATAAATTAACAACAGTAAAAACAAAGAGAATTAGACATTTGGAGAGAATTTAGAGTTTACTCAGTTGTAGTGTTTTTTTTCTTGAGTTGTAGTTTTTTTTTCTTGGGTCCCTGATCCTATAAATTAGAGCAGAGGGGATACCCGATCCTCTACACTGGTAGAGAATCCCACCCTCCCACCTTCTCTAACCTAATTATAACTGTGTGGGAAGTTTTCTTTTCTTTTGTTTTTTTTTTCTGCTGGTAATGGTTTCAGGGATGGCAGTTCAGGCAGTAAGCTGCATCTCCTGTGGGATGTATGTGGTGAGGGACTCCAGTAGTGTTTCTGGTGATTTTACTTGTAGGAAGTGTGTTCGATTGCAGCTTCTGGAGGAGCGTGTAAAGGAGCTGGAGGTGGAATTAGAGGAACTCCGCATAATTCGGGAGGCGGAGGCGGACATCGATAGGAGTTATAAGGAGATAGTCACTCCTAGAAATGAGTCTTGGGTAAATGCCAGGAAGAGGGGAAAGAAGCAATTGGGGGGACAATCCCCTGGGGCTGTTCCCCTCCAAAATAGGTTTTCGGTCCTGGAGGCTACAGTTGAGGAGGAATCAACTGGGGATAGCCAAAGGGAGGAGGTCTCTGGAGGTGAGCCTATTGTGAAAGCTCAGGTGGTTAGGGGATGTAAAAGAATGGGCCTAGTGATTGGGGACTCCACAGTTAGAGGGACGGATAGGAGAGTCGGAAGTAATGGTAGGGACTCAGGGCTGGTGTGTTGCCTACCAGGCGCTGGGGTCCGGGATGTATCGGAAAGGGTATTCAGGACTCTTAGGGGAGAGGGAGATCAACCCCAAGTTATAGTTCATGTGGGGACACATGACATAGGGAGGTTAAGGGAAGGGGATATTAAGCAGAGATTTATGGAGTTGGGGTGGAAACTAAAGGCCAAGTCAGAAAGAGTGGTTATCTCCGGACTCTTGCCTGTGCCACGGGATAGTTTAGAGAGGAATAGGGAGAGGGAAAGTTTGAACTCGTGGCTGAGGGGATGGTGCAGGAGGGAGGGGTTCAGGTACTTGAGCAATTGGGGCTCATTCTGGGGAAGGTGGGACCTCTATAAGAGTGATGGTCTGCACCTGAATAGGAGGGGAACCAATATCCTGGGGGGTAAATTTGCAAAGGCTATGCAGGGAGGTTTAAACTGATTCGGAGGGGGGGTGGGATCCTGAGTAGAGGGGGTGAAAGTGAGGGGGGCATAGATGGGGACTGCAATGCACGGCATCGCGGGGGTGGGGCGGAGCAGGGTTTGAAATGCGTATACTTTAATGCAAGGAGTATTCGCAATAAAGTAGATGAACTTGCAGCGTGGATCAGTACGTGGGACTTTGATGTTGTGGCCATTTCAGAGACGTGGATAGAGCAGGGTCAGGAATGGTTGTTGCAGGTTCCGGGGTTCAAATGCTTTAGTCGGAGTAGAGAAGGAGGTAGAGGGGGGGAGGGGTAGCATTATTAGTCAAGGACTGCGTCACAGTGTCAGAGAGGAAGTTTGATGAGGACTTGTCTGTTGAGGTAGTATGGGTGGAGATTAGAAATAGGAGAGGAGAGGTCACCCTGTTGGGAGTCTTTTATAGACCTCCTAAAAGTTCCAGAGAGGTTGAGGAAAGGATTGCGGAGGCGATCCTGGTTAGGAGTGAAAGTAATAGGGTAATTGTTATGGGGGACTTTAACTTTACTAATATTGATTGGAATTGCTAGAGAGGTTGAGGAAAGGATTGCGGAGGCGATCCTGGTTAGGAGTGAAAGTAATAGGGTAATTGTTATGGGGGACTTTAACTTTACTAATATTGATTGGAATTGCTATAGCTCTAGCTCGTTAGAGGGGGCAGTTTTTGTACAAAGCGTGCAGGAAGGTTTTTTGACTCAGTATGTTGATAGGCCAACTAGAGGTGAGGCTATATTGGATTTGGTGCTGGGAAATAAGCCAGACCAGATGCTGGACTTGGAAGTTGGTGTGCATTTTGGTGATAGTGACCACAATTCGGTTACGTTCACCTTAGTGATGGAAAGGGATAGGCATGAACCTCAGGTCAATAGTTTTAGCTGGGGGAAGGGTAATTATGAGGCTATTAGGAGAGAATTAGGAAGCATAGGTTGGACTAGGAGACTACAGGGACTGGGAACGTCCGAAATGTGGAGTTTTTTCAAGGAGCAGCTACTGCGAGTCCTTGATAGGTATGTCCCTGTCAGGCAAGGAGGAATTGGTAGAGCTAGGGAACTGTGGTGCACTAAAAAAGTTGATTCGCTGGTTAAAAAGAAAAAGGAGGCTTATGTTCGGATGAGACTTGAGGGCTCAGGTAGTGCACTAGAAAGCTTTAGATTGGCTAGGAGGGAGTTGAAGAGTGAATTAAGAAGGGCTAAAAGAGAACATGAGAAGACTTTGGCTGATAGGATTAAGGAGAATCCTAAGGCGTTCTATAGGTATGTTAAGAAAAGAAGGTTGGTTAGGGCAAGATTAGGGCCAGTTACAGACAGCAGAAGGAAGTTGTGTGTGGAACCGGAAGAGATTGGTGAGGCATTGAACCAATATTTCTCTTCGGTGTTCACGCAGGGGGATATGAATGTAGCTGAGGAGAACACTGGGTTGCAGGGGTGTAAACTAGACAGTATTGCAGTCGATAAGGGGGATGTGCTGGATATTCTTGAGGGTTTGAAAATAGATAAGCCCCCTGGTCCAGACGGGATTTACCCTAGGATTCTCTGGGAGGCAAGAGAGGTGATTGCAGAGCCTCTGGCTCTGATCTTCAGGTCGTCATTGGTCTCAGGTATAGTACCGGAAGATTGGAGGATAGCGAATGTTGTCCCATTGTTTAAGAAGGGGAACAGAGACTTCCCCGGGAATTATAGACCGGTGAGTCTTACTTCTGTTGTGGGCAAGGTTTTAGAAAAAATTATTAGGGATAGGATTTATAGTTATTTGGAGAGTAATGAATTGATTGGAGATAGTCAGCATGGTTTTGTAGCGGGTAGGTCGTGCCTTACTAACCTTATTGAGTTTTTTGAGAAAGTGACCAAAGAGGTGGATGGGGGAAAGGCAGTTGACGTGGTATATATGGATTTTAGTAAGGCGTTTGATAAGGTTCACCATGGTAGGCTTCTGCAGAAAATGCAGATGTACGGGATTGAGGGTAATCTAGGAAATTGGATCAGGAATTGGCTAGCAGATAGGAGACAGAGGGTGGTGGTTGATGGTAAGTATTCGTCATGGAGTTCAGTTACGAGTGGTGTGCCTCAGGGATCTGTTTTGGGGCCACTGCTGTTTGTAATTTTTATTAATGATCTGGATGAGGGTATAGTTGGGTGGATTAGTAAATTTGCTGATGACACCAAAGTCGGAGGTGTGGTAGATTGTGAGGAAGGGTGTCATAGTTTGCAGGGTGACTTAGACAGGTTGCAGAGCTGGGTCGAGAGGTGGCGGATGGAGTTTAATGCGGAGAAGTGTGAGGTAATTCACTTTGGTAGGAATAACAGATGTGGCTAACGGGAGGACTCTGAATAGTGTGGATGAACAGAGGGATCTAGGTGTATGTGTACATAGATCCCTGAAAGTAGGGAATCAAGTAGATAAGGTTGTTAAGAAGGCATACGGTGTCTTGGCGTTTATTGGTAGGGGGATTGAATTTAGGAGTCGCAGCGTCATGTTGCAACTGTACAAAACTCTGGTGCGGCCGCACTTGGAGTATTGTGTGCAGTTCTGGTCCCCACATTATAGGAAGGATGTGGAGGCTTTGGAGAGGGTGCAGAGGAGGTTTACCAGGATGTTGCCTGGTATGGAGGGGAGGTCCTATGAGGAGAGACTGAAGGATTTGGGGTTGTTTTCGCTAGAAAGAAGGCGGCTAAGAGGGGATCTTATTGAAACATATAAGATGATTAGAGGTTTAGATAGGGTGGACAGTGATAGCCTTTTTCCTCGGATGGAGAAAGCTAGCACGAGGGGGCATGGCTTTAAATTAAGGGGAGGTAGTTATAGGACGGATGTCAGGGGTAGGTTCTTTACCCAGAGGGTGGTGAGGGATTGGAATGCCCTGCCTGCTGCAGTTGTAAATGCGCCTAGTTTGGGGGCGTTTAAGAGATCTGTGGATAGGTTTATGGATGAAAAGGGATTGGTTTAGGTAAGAGGGTCATTGTTTTTTAACTGGTCGGCGCAACATCATGGGCCGAAGGGCTGTTCTGCGCTGTAATGTTCTATGTACTCTAAGGTACCAGATAAGAATGAACTAGCTTTATCACGTGAATGGATTTGTACTGACAATGACCTTGTTGAATAGACTTATCAGTTTAAGTACGGCTGGTGCTAGGTGTTTCGAACAGTGACTGGGTGATATAGTTGACACTTGGTACTTGCAGTACTTGAAAATAATTTTGAAAATCTTTTTACTTTTTGGTCACAGATCCACAGATCAATTGACATATACACTGCATTTTTGCAGGGCAATACTTTATAGGCAAAAGTGTTTTATGAAATCTTCCAAAGAGCCAGCAGTTGCAGAAGAAAATCTATGGAAACTATACAAATGCATCCATGGCCTGAATGATTCCTCCAAGGAGCGGTATTTTTCACTGAGAACTGTTTTGCTGAAAATAGACTGTGTTGAAATAAAAACAGATCTCACAATCTTTTGTTGGTATCATAAAGGAAAGCTTTAAGCTTCTTCATAATGCTTGTTGATGATTCCTTATGGAATGTTACTGTAAAATTTGGAAAAATATTATTAATTAGATTAGGGTGGAATTTAAAATTGGTAGTTAGGCTTATAAGGTTTTAAATATATTGACTTTGTTATTAAACAAAGTTAGTCTGGAATAGCTGTAGATCCTATTTAGTGAATGTAACTCCCAGCCCAGTTAATCATGCTAGGTCATCAAAGAAAGATTGTTATATCAAAAGAAGAGACTGAACAATTACAAGGCTTGATTGGTCAATGGAACTGGGTGGGCATTGAGAATAGACCACTTGCTGGTTTTGACATATTGGAGTTAAATATCTCTGATGGAACACACTGTAGGATAGCATGTTTCAGCAGTAAATAAAGCACTGTCTGGATTTTTGCCATGAAGGGGAGCCTTTCCACCATAGATAAAATGGTGGAAGAGGCCCGAATCCTGAGATCTCACCCATGAGCACAGCACCTATCATTTCGTGGAGGCAAGAATGGGCTCGGGCTGGGATTCATGCATTTAGAGACAGCTTCCCATAGAAATCAGCAGTTTCCTACACGTGTGATTTTAGGTGAAAGATGTCTGAAACCCAATTTACGCAGATGAGATCGGGTAGCAACAGTTGTGAACTTTGTGGATTCATTTGGATAGCCAGAGTATCTTTCTGGAGAGGTAAAGTACCTCTTAGGATACAGTCTGGGGACATCTTTGGGAGAGGTCAGGAGCCCATTGAGAAAGGTAAAGTAAGACATGTATGTGTATAAAATGTGTATAAACTCATTGAAATTGTGAAGCTCATTGGAACTGTCAAAAATAATTTTCAAAAGTACCATGATGAATTGTCAAAGAGTTGTCAAAAACAATTATCAAAAATGTCAAGATGAGCTGTCAAAACAATCGTCTAAAGTATCACGATGAACTGTTAAACTATCAAGACATTTAAAATCCTGCCCTTTAACTCTTTTGAAAAAACTGACCGGAGAGTTAAAAAACGATTGCTTGCTATTTCACTCTATTTGTTGACTGAATTAGGGTTACCATTACTGGATTGGTGCTGCATGACTGATTTCACAACTGTTTACTATGAGTCGATTGCCTGTCATTCCAATGTTTGACAGCTTCAAGCACTTATGCACACTTTAATTTGGGACTATGAATCCCAATGCTTTTTTTTAAATTAGGAAGTAAGTAATTGAATGAAATGACTGTTATTGTAAGGGATAGTGTAACTGAAGGAATGCAGATGCCGTAAATTAATTGTGTTATGAATAAGAACATAAGAACATAAGAAATAGGAGCAGGAGTAGGCCATCTAGCCCCTCGAGCCTGCCCCGCCATTCAATAAGATCATGGCTGATCTGTCGTGGCTCAGTTCCACATTCCCGCCCTCTCCCCATAACCCTTAATCCCCTTGCCTATCAAAAACCTATCAACCCGCGTCTTAGAAATATTGAGCGAGGCAGCCTCCACCACTTCAACGGGCAGAGAATTCCAGAGATTCACCACCCTTTGAGTGTTTCTTTAAAAAATAAAGTTTGTAATAGACACTTAGGATGGAATTTTATGGCCCTTCCCACAGGAGAGATCTTCTGGTCCTGCCAAAGTTAGTGAAGTATTGAATGGCTTGCTACATTTTCCAGCCCCACCCTCACTGTGATGGGGCTGGAAAATTCTACACTTCGATATGGACTTTATTTAATCTTAGCATGGGTCTTGGGGTTTACCCATGGTGGCTACTGCATGAGATAGCATGGTAGCTGTCAGGGCAAAGGATGATGGGTGGACGGGAGCATGTGGTGGCACTAAGTTAGCAAAGAGGATATAAAAGGTCATGGGCAGAGGGACATACATTAGCATGGAATGTATTAGGGGACATGGAGATGAAAGAGAAACATAGGTTGGCATGGAGTGCATGAGGGCCAGGGGTGGGCAGATGTACATGGATTGGCATGGAGTGTATGAGGAACCATGGGGGGGGGAGGGAGCATAGGTTGCCATGGATGGGACATGGGGACTTTGTGAGGCATGAGGGAAGTTTCATGTTTTTCATTTTTTAAATCAATTTCAACACAGGGCTGGAGCATTGAGGCAGGCCTCCTGCCCACCCTGCTTCTGCAGCTGGCATCTTCAGCTTTCCATCTGAGGTCACCCAGCCTGATTCCCAAGAGACCTCACTATCCGAGAACAAAAATCTGAAATTTGATCAGGTATGTGTAGAAGGTGGATTTGCAGAACACAAATTTTCCTGACTCTGTGCATCCATTGCATGGAAAAAAGTCAGGACTAAAAGTTTAGATTTGAGAAATGCATACTTATCTTCCCATCCTTGGATTATCCAAAGAACAGCAAAGTAGTTACAATATTTATTCTGATCTTCCGGATAGCTATTCTTGCTCTAGAGGGAGTGTAATGAAGGTTCACTACATTTGTTCCCTGGATGGTGGGAATGTCCTATGAAGAGAGGTTGGAAAAACTGGGCCTCTGTTCTCTAGGGTTTGAGAGGTGATCTCAGAAAATCCTGCAAAATATTTAAAGGGATAGACTGAGTAGATGCAGGTAAGATGTTCCCCCTGGTTGGGGAGTCTAGAACCAGGCGACACAATTTTAAAATAAAGAGGAATCCATTTCGGACTGAGATCAAGAGAAATTGTTTTATGCAGAGAATTGTGAAACTTTGGGATTCTCTACCACAGAGGACTGTGGAAATTCAGTCCTTGAATATGATTAAAGCAGAGATTGAGAGATTTCTAAACACCAGTGACATAAAGAGATATGGGGGTAGGGTAGGGCAAAGGACATTGAAGTAGATGACCAGCCATGACTGTATTGACTGGTGAAGCAGGTTCTCAATGGGCTGAATATTCTACTTCTGCTCCTATGTTCCCAGTGCAGCTGTTCCATAATATTCCTTATAAGTGAAAATGGGAAATGCCAAAATGGGAAGTACAAGGTATTGAAGGCATTGGCAGACTTAAAAGTGGATTGATCTCCAGGTCCATATGAATTGAGCCCTAGGCTGCTAATGGGAGGTAAGGGAGGAGATTGCAGGGGCTCTGACCCAAATTTTCGATTCCTCTCTGGCCACAGGGGAGGTGCCAGATTGAAGAACAGCTAAAGTGGTTCTGCTATTCCCAAGATGTGGGGGTTAGGTGGATTGACTATACTAATTTGCCCCTTAGTGTCAGGGTAACTAGGGTAAATGCATGGGATTATAGAGAAAGGGCCTAAGTGGGATTATAGTCAGTACAGACTCAATGGGCCAAACTGGCCTCTTTCTGCACTTAGGATTCTATGATTCTATGTTTCTATGATTCTATTTAAGAAGAGTTGTAGAGATAAAACAGGGAACTACAAACCACTGAGTCTCATGTCAGTGATAGGGAAACTATGAAAGAAATTTCTGAAGGAGAACATCTTTCTCCACTTGGAGAGGCAAAGCTTGATCAGAGATAGTCAGCATGGCTTTGTCAGAAGAACAAATTTGATTGAATTTTTTGGGGAGGTGACCAGGTGTGTACACAAGGGTAGTGCAGTCAAAGTAGTTCATATAGATTTCAGCACAGCCATTGACAAGGTCCCACATGGAAAACTTGTAAAGAAGGTAAATTCACAAGGGAGACAGGATAATTTGATAAAGTGGATTCAAAATTGGCTCAGTTGTAGCAGACAGAGAGTGATGGCAGAAGGTTGTTTTAGTGACTGGAAGCCACAATGTGGAGATGCCAGCTAAGCGAGGAGTACTTTAGTGACTGGAAGCCATAATGTGGAGATGCCAGCTTAGTGAGGAGTGCTTTAGTGACTGGAAGCCAGTGTCCAGTGGCATACCACAGGAATCTATGTTGGGCCCACTGTTATTCATCATTTATATAAATGACATTGATGACTATGTCGGGGGTAGGATTAGTAAATCTGTGGATGACACATAGATTGTACAGGTGGTTAATAGTGAGGGGGAGCGTCTTGGGCTACGAGAAGATATAGACAGAATGGTCAAATAGGTAGATAACCTTGAAAAGTGTGAGGTGATACCCTTTGGAAGGAGTAATTTGATAAGAACGTATTCAATGAATGGTGGGACACTAAGTAGTTCTGTGGAAGAAAGGATCTTGGCGTTTTTGTCCACAGATCTCAAAGCAGAAGCAGAAGGCCATGTTAGTAAGGTAATGAAAAAGGCATATGGGACACTTGCCTTTATCATTTGAGTCATAAATTATCAAAGCAAGGAAGTCATGTTGGAGTTGTATAAAACTTTGAGGCCACAGCTAGAGTACTGTGTGCAGTTTTGATCGCCATATTATCAGAAGGATGTGTTGCACTGGAGGGGGTGCAGAGGAGATTTACCAGGATGCTGCCTGGGATGGAATACTTAAGTTATGAAGAGAGATTGGACTGGGTTGTTTACATTGGAGCATAGAAGACTGAGGGTTGACTTGATTGGAGTGTACAAGATTATGAAAAGCATGCACAGAGCAGATAAGGAGCAACTATTTCCCTTAGTTGAAGAGGGTGTCATAGCTTTAAGGAGTGGGGGGCAGGAGGATTAGTGGGGATGTGAGGAAAAACCTTTTTACCCAGAGGCAGGTTGCCTCACATCCTTTAAAAAGTATCTGGATGAGCACTTGGCATATCATAGCATTCAGGGCTATGGGCGAAGTGCTGACAGATGTGATTAGGTAGGAGTTCAGGTATTTCTAATGTGTTAGTGCAGACTCAATAGGCTGATAGGCTTCTTCTGCGCTGTTAGATTCTATGATTTCATGATTTAGCTTGGGAAGCTACAAAAATAAAAAAAAAGTTTGTTAACATGCTTTTATTGCCACAATGCTGGCTATAGCGGAAGCAATGGATATGTGATTCTATTTATCAAATACAGAAGTGTGATTCTTTACAACACGTTTTACTCCAGATAGCATACCATTGAATTTGACGTGGATAGATAATCATTCAAGTAAAACTCATGAGCGTTGATCTATCATCAGCACTAAGCAATCCTTTGTCTGCTCTTTGTCACTGAAAATATTCTCTGAAAATCTTAAAATTGAAGACTTCAACACAACGCCCTGTTGACGCCAATACATTACAGTGTGAAGATACTGGCAAATTGCACTGATAAAGATACCATATCTCCTCTGCAGCTAT
The DNA here is from genome assembly GCF_965287045.1 of Carcharhinus amblyrhynchos. NCBI lineage: Eukaryota > Metazoa > Chordata > Chondrichthyes > Carcharhiniformes > Carcharhinidae > Carcharhinus > Carcharhinus amblyrhynchos. The sequence goes on along the minus strand of NC_137327.1, from coordinate 61,011,231 downwards.
GATCCAAAAAGCAGAAATATGTGCAGATACATTCATTATATATTAATGGCAAAATAATAGTTCCTTAGCTGGAATCTGATCCACTATTGCAAGTATAACTGACTCGAACCCCAGCTTTCTCACACAGAGCCGAGAGCCACCCAAAATCCCATAGTTGTGACCTGATGCATTGTATCAGTGGCTTGCACCCCTTTTAGGCACAGCAGCCTGAGGACTCCTAAACCCAGTAAGATTGGAAAATAAATTATTATTTTTCATCTGCTGCTTGAATAGCAACAATTCTGCTTCCAGGAGAGATACACTCTGGATTGATTACATCAATCCATTAAAAATTTGAGACCTTTAGATGGCGTAAAGGGATGGCGTGAATCCAGCAGAGGCATTTCAAAGGACAGGATTCCCAACATGTTCCTTTGATGCTGGAGTTGGGATGAGGTGGGAGGATGGAAGCGGCTGGTAGTACATTTGGAACTTAAATGACCAGGGAAAACATGACCAAGGGATTGGAGTTCTGGCCCATATTCTGGGCACTCCCAGTTGTGCAGAAATGAACTATTCTGCCCTCTTTAGAAATTTCAGAACTGAGATAATAACATCAGGACACATATGGTATTTGGATACAGCTACAGAAAAATACCCATAAGTACAATTATAGATTTTGTAACCTAATTGAAATATAGAGTCTAGTTTACAGATTGTGGACATATTAATAACACTGCTTTATGTCTTTTGTGCTTAATGTGATCATCTCAAACTCCTTTTTAGATTATTTTAATGGCGACATTAATAATTTAAAATAAATGGGTTAATATCTCTGATAAAACAGAAGAGAGATAATTTCAAGTCTAACATTTCAAGTATTATAGCCCGTGGTCTGAATGTTGCTTGAAGTAGGGGATTAAATGGTGGAAGGGGTGATAACTCTTACTCTAAGATGTAATAATCTTACAGCACTTTAGATTCCAGATGAGTGCCACTATGAATAATATTTAGAACCATATAATAATTGAATAAAACGTATCAATTACAGGAGGCGGAAGTGGGAGATTTTCCTGCTGATGACTTGAGATCACAATATAGAATGAGTAATACATAACATGCCTGTGTTCGTTGTAGAAAGAATGATGAAGATGAATTGCTATGAGTAGTCAACAATTCTAACTGAAGGTGAACTGCTGAGAGCATAGCTCCTCTGTGTCCTGGCATTTCCATCCATGCACATACTTAAATGGCCTGTGACCTATTGTGCTGCACCTCTTTTCATTCTAGATTTATATTGTACACACAATAAATGTCTGCAGTTTTACCTGTGTGATCTCCCACTTTTCAGAGTGCAGGAAACTGCCCTGTGCTGCTCCACGCTCAATCACTGTCACACCGCTAGATGGGTGGCTCAGAGCTGCCGTTGGGTTAATCAGGGACTAGCCATCTATAATGTTCTATACAGAAAGAGAGAGAGGAGAAAATGTCATTTCTCTCCATAGTACAACTTCCTGATATACATCTATTCCCTCTAAAACATTAGAGCACTAAATGAAGAAGCAAGACACTATATGTTTTGCTCTTCATTTAAGCTTCTCAATTAGATGAAAATCTCAGTTTGGAATAAGAATACTGGTACTCAAAGCTGAGTGAAAAAAATGTCAGTACATTGGCACTGCTATGAATTTGGGGTTTGGCTGTGAGAGGTCAGTGAGCACATAGCCTACCATCATCCAGCCCCTGGTCTACAGTAATCTGTTCCTCAGAACCTTCTGATCATCACAAAACATATGGGCGTTTGAAATACGAGGTGCATTGTTTATTTCCATCAATTGCTTAGAAGTTGAGATATTGTAATGAAGTCTGTTTAATAAGGAGGAATTAACTTAACAATTTGATTGTCATATTTGTGAAATATTGTCTTACCATTATGGTCTATTGGCTAACCATTGCCTTTCCATTCCTTCAGATTCTGACTCTTGTAATATAACAAATATCCTGAATGAATTCTGTCTTAGATTGTTTTATGATCTCTCGGAGTTCTCTGAATTTTCTCCAAGATTTTAGTCTCGCCTGCCTGCATGTAAAGCAAATGTGAGGAAAGCTGGAACTAATTCTATTATGTTCTGGCATAAGAGGGCAATCACACGGCACAGAAGGCAATTTGGGATTTACTCCATAAACTAATTGATAGAGACTATACCTTGCAACCGTCTGAAGTGAATTATTTGCATGAACTGCCCATGCCAGGGTAATTGTCAACTTGCAGTCTGGTTTTGATGAAGTATTCCTTCAATTACTGCGCTTCCCTTATGTCCCATTCACCCCTCTGTAAGCCAATGCCCTCTAAGAACATCCATGCTTCACCTATGCACCTCATGTCTCCTTCATGCACCCTCAGATCACCCATGCCACCCCAAAACTCCCATATGTCTTATATGTCCCATCAGATCACCATACATCCTCTATAGCACTCACCTAGTATGTACAATGTCCAGTTTTCATATTCCATGCAAAAAACCTTGTCCTATCTACAATCATATTAGCTTGTGTCAACAAACCAGAAATCAAACCAAAGGTTTTTACAACCTCTTTAAACTGCCATTCATTCTCAGATAAATGGAATAGCTACTTGTGCTGAAACTCATTAGTACTAGTCAGCTATGCATTGATAATGGCCACAGCTGTCAAACAATAGACTGCTCTTTGGGAAAGAAAGAACTGATTTACTTTTGATTTCAAGGCAGGGTTCTGTCAATCAATGTAGGGAAGCAGATGGTTAGATTTATTTTCCAGGCTTAAAAAAAAGTCAGATCCATTTAAATCACAGTAGAGACAATGACAACATAAAATGGCAGGATTATTTGAAAACTTTTTCATAATATTATGGTGCTTTGGAAGAACACTCTAATGCATGTGAATAAATGCACATGGGAGATCAATGCAATATAGTTTTAAAGGAAAGATTCCTCAGGTGAATCACTGCTTTATAGGCAGATCTACATTACTCTACAGAACATTGTAGAGTTGAAGGTGTGAAAACACTTTAAACTTAACTCTCAGAGTATAGAAATGTAAGAGTCATGAGCAAGATCCACAAAGTTCCAGACTCCTCAGCAGGTTTTCCATTTTCTTACAAACTTTCAAACCTCATGTGTTTTAACAGCCTTTCAAAACCCTGCTTTGCCAGATGAAAATGGTACGTGAAAGGAAATCTGATTTTTGTTGCCCTTTTAAACTGGACCTTGGTGATGGCAGGTGTGCATTTGCACACCTGGCATTCCCGACCTGTGAAAAGTCAAGAGAAAATGGCATAGGGCCAGGAATGCTGAGAATAATTGGATTTCTTCCAAAATAAACTAAGTGAACCCATTTGCACTCTGGGATGCACCTCTGAACCCTGACAAAAATTTGGGTTCACCTGATTACTCATAAAATGACCTACTTCAACTATTTTGTTGAAAATACATGAAATAGAAGTTCAATGTGTTCAGTGCCAAACCTGAACCAAGTAGTACTTTTATATTCTTTAACTTTGCATTGATCCTCATTACTTTGTGAATCAAAGTAACATTCTAACTAATTTGTTCCACATTCTGTTGAAATTCAACACCATCTAGCACAGCACAGTCAATGAGTTCATGACTAACACATTTATCACGAGGTCAAAGCTCATGACCAATGCAATTGGGTCGGTTTCATAATTTTATTTATCCTCTTACTCAGAATTGTCTTCATCATGTGTCATTTTAAGGACCCAACTTGCCTGCTTTGGGCAGTTCATTGAATAATAAATGATACATTTGATCACACCTAAAACACTTGTTAACTGTTTTTCTTGGGCTTTTCTCGAATTCCTTTGTTTATTGTTGTTCCAGTTCTGTCTTCTGCTGTAATACTCAGATCTGTTAAATGCGCTTTCATTCTCATTCTGCTAATCTTTACTTCTTTCATCATATTGATGCCTGCATTTAGAATCTGGGCCTATTTGAAGTATGGCAATCACTGAGTCCTTTTTTATTTATGCCACTGCAGAATCTCTTCCAAAAATACTGATGGAAATAACTGTTTCCCCAGGAATATTTTTCAAGTGGGCAGACATTTGATCCAACAATTCTCCCTTTCTGAGAGTTAAACACTTATTACAGTAGAAACAGGAGCCTATCCTTGGCACAACTCAGCAACTTAAACGATGCTACTGATCTAGTGGTTCCTAAATTGAATTTCGTTAAGCTTTTATAAAACCTGTTAAAGACCACGATAATCCTTTGTGGAACGATCATTTTTTTTCCAAAAGCTATCCATGTTTCTGGCATGAGAGTGCCTCATAGTCATTTAACAGATCTTTCTTGTAAATTTCTTCCAAAAATTCCAAAGCTGATCCAAACCTTCACCACTACCAAACTCATAAGATATTTTACTTCAATAAGGAGCAACAATATCAAACCATGGGTGGCATTTTACGGTCTTGCTCGAGTGAGACCAGAAGTTCCCGCCCAAGATAAAGGGATATTTTTGTTGTCTGCCCCTTGCCCGCTCTGATTCCATGGCAGATGGGGTGGTAGAATTCCATCATGTATCTTGTTTCCTCTTTGGTAGTAACGTAACGTGTTTTATATCTGCATATCACCCTATCATTGTTCAGGTAGCTCAGCAGCAACAATTTACCATTGCTTTCTGCCATTTTTCACAATGACTACTGTGATTGTAGATTTTTGTCAGATTTTGTTTTCTCTCAGCTTCCAACCTTCCAACCCAATCATCTTAAATCCATTTGTTACCACATTCTTTTCCAGAAAGCTAATTAATTGGTCAAGGACAGAACTGGAGCCAGTCTTTACACACTTTTATGTTTAGTTACAGAATTATATATTGTTAGCATGCACTTCCTATCCCAACTGCTGGAGTTTTACTCTGCCTACTATAGTGAGCTCAAGTCAATATTCAATTAATTCCTACGATCTACATACAAATAAACACAATTGATATGTAATTAACAAAATGGCTGGGTCCTGTCTCCTTAAATCCCTCTCCCCCGTTACTCTTTTTTAAATCATTCTAAGGAAATCACTTATGTTTCAGTTCTGGAAAAAACTATTTTGCCTTACAGATGTGGAGATTTGAGAGTCTTGACTGGACAGATGGTTTCCAACTTTTATTGTTTATATTCCAATTTGCTTTTTATTTTGTGTAAATACATCCTAACCTTTGCTTTTGCCTCTTCTATAACTAACTCCAACGCTAGTGTTTTGTGCCTGTAACACTCTCCTAGTATATTTTGTATATCTATTGTTTTGAGGTCATTATGAATTAGATCAGACGAGGTAGAGATGGCAAATTCTTCCCTGAAGGACATTAGTGAACCAGTTGAAAGGCTTTGTAGTTATCTAATGCAATGCAAGTCCAAAAATTGCCAGATTGATTAAATTCAATGTTCCAAATTGGCATGGTGGGTTACAAACACCAAGTTGCTTGTCATGTGTCAAACCTCCAAGCTATTGCATTAAATATGTTATTGTCCCTGTGTTACACACACTCATGGTGACAGCCTGTGAATTACCCTCCTTGTATCATTTTGGCACTGCTTTCAATTTACCGTTCTCAGCATTTCTCCACATTTTTTTGGTGAATGTCAGAGGGTACTTGTCTGTGTTTTCTCCAGGGCCCCAAGATTGATGAGAATCTGTATTGAGAGTTTGATCTAAGCACTGTGCTCAGTGCTTAGATCAAACTCTTCTCCTCACTTTCTGCTTGGCCTGACTACCCTGGGTAAAAGTGCTTGTAAAGATTAGACTTTTGTCCCAGGGAGTAAGTAATAACTGGAGCTGGGCTCACCATCTAGAAAGGGTGCATAGGCAACCACAAGGGCTGCCAAGTGCTGAGGTAAACTGTTTAAAAGACTCACCTCAGTGCTCTTCCCAATTGAAATAACGGCAGCAAAACAAAGAACAGCTGTCTAACTGTCACTCCTCACATTCCCCATCTATGTTAAATTATATTACATCATGCCATCCCACCCATCTGCCATGACCACGATGCCAAACTATTACACATCCATGCCTACACACCCACTGTAGACTCTGTGCAGAGCCAATGAACCCCATTGAAATAACAGAGCCCTTAGGTAAGTAATTCAAACATATCTTCGACGTTCTTAAAGAAAAATTTCACTACAGCGCTATAAGAGTGTCAATCATCCAGACCCTTTAAAATATCAATGGCTAAGATTGCAAGCACTGAAAACCTCTATCTTGTGTAAATCAAAACGATGCAATTGACAGAATTGATCTGTCAGTCAATCAAACATTGTTTTAAGAACATAAGAACTAGGAGAAGGAGTAGGCCATCTGATCCCTCCAGCCTGCTCCGCCTTTCAATAAGATCATGGTTAATCTTTTCGTGGACTCAGCTCCACTTACCTGCCCATGCATCATAACCTATAATTCCTCTAATGTTCAAAGATGTATCTATCTTTGCCTTAAAAACATTCAACGAAGTAGCCTGACATCTTCACTGGGCAGGGAATTCCGGAGATTCACAACCATTTGGGTGAAGAAGTTCCTCCTCAACTCAGTCCTAAATCCGCTCCCCCTTATTTTGAGGTTATGCCCCCTAGTTCTAGTTTAACCCACCAGTGGAAACAACCTCCCTACTTCAATCTGAGGTCTCTATCTGCTTCAAGAAGATGACCATCATCCCAGTACCTAAGAAAAACCAAGCAGCATGCCTTAATGACTATGGGCTGGTGGCTCTGACATCCATCATTATGAAGTGCTTCAAAAGGTTAGTCATAGCACGAATGAATTCCAGCCTCCTGGACTACCTGAATCCACTACAGTTTGCCTACTGCCGCAACAGATTCACAGCAGATGCCATTTCCTTGGCCCTGCACTCAACCCTGGAATACCTAGGTAACAAGGACATCTATGTTAGACTCCTATGTACTGACTAAAGCTCAGCCTTCAACACATTTATTCCCTTGAAATTCACCTCCAAACTCTGACCTGGGCCTCGACACCTCCCTCTGCGACTGGATCCTGAACTTCCTAAGTCACAGACCACAATCAGTAAGGATAGGCAACAACATCATCTTTATGATCATCCTCAACACTGGAGCCCCCTCCTATATTCCTTATACACCTATGAGTGTGTGGCCAAATTTCTCTCCAGTTCAAATTTCAAGTTTGCTGATGACACCACCATAGTGGGTCAGATTGCAAACAATGATGAGACAGAGTACAGGAATGAGATAGAGAATCTGGTGAACTGATGCGGCAATAGAAATCTTTCCCTCAATGTCAACAAGATGAAGGAGATTGTCATCAACTTCAGGATGCGTAAAGGAGAACATGCCCCTGTCTACACCAACGGGACGAAGTAGAAAGGTCAAGAGCTTCAAGTTTTTAGGTATCCAGATCACCAACAACCTGTCCTGGTAGCCCCATGCCGACACTGTAGTTAAGAAAGTTCATCAACGCCTCTACTTTCTCAGAAGACAAAGAAAATTTGATATGTTAGCTATGACCCTCACCAACCTTTACAAATGCACCATAGAGAGCATTGTTTCGGGTTGTATCATAGTTTGGTATGTCTCCTGCTCTGCCCAAGACCACAAGGAACTACAAAAGGTCGTGAATGTAGCTCAATCCAACATGCAGATCAGCATCCCATCCATTGATTCTGTCTACACCTCCTGCTGCCTCTGCAAAGCAACCAGCATTATTAAGGACACCACACACCCTGGACATTCTTTTTTCCACTTTCTTCCATCGGGAAAAGACACAAAAGTCTGCGGTCATGCACCAACCAACTCAAGGACAGCTTCTTCCCCGCTGCCGTCAGACTTTTGAATGGACTTACCTTGCATTAAATTGATCTTTTTCTACGCCCTAGCTATGACTAGGAACAAATACTGCGTACCCTTCATAGGGTACGTCCCTGGCAGGCAGGGAGGAAATGGCCGAGTGAGGGAACCTTGGTTCACAAAGGAGGTTGAATGTCTTGTTAAGAGGAAAAAGGAAGGGAATGTAAGGATGAAAAACAAGGTTCAGTTGGGTCACTTGAGGGTTACAAGGTAGCTAATCAAAGGGCTTAGGAGAGCTAGGAGGGGGCATGAGAAGTCCTTGGCGGGTCGGATAAAGGAAAACCCCAAGGCTTTTTAATCTTATGTGAAAAATAAAAGAATGAACAGGGTGAGACTAAGGTCAATCAAGGATAGTAGTGGGAACTTGGGCATGGAATCAGGTGAGGTGTTGAATGAATAGTTTTCTTCAGTGTTCACTCAGGAGAGGGGCCATGTTTTTGAGGATGAGTGCGTGATACAGGCTGATAGGATGGTGGAGGTAGATGTTCTGAGGGAAGATGTATTCGCAATTTTGAAAAACCTGAGGGTAGATAAGTCCCCTGGGCCAGATGGGATATACCCTAGGATGCTTTGGGAGATAAGGGATGAGATTGCAGAGCCTTTAGTTTGATCTTTGGGTCCTCACTGTCCACGGGGATTGTGCCAGAGGACTGGAGAGTGGCAAATGTTGTTCCACTCTTCAAGAAAGGAAATAGGAATGACCCTGGTAATTGTACGCCAGTTAGTCTTACTTCGGTGGTTGGTAAGTTAATGGAATGGGTCCTGAGAGATAGGATTTATGACCATTTGGAAAGATATAGTTTAATCTGGGATAATCAGCACGGTTTACTGAGAGGTAAGTTCTGCCTCACAAATTTGATTGAATTCTTTGAGGAGGTAACTAAATGTGTAGACAAAGGTAGAACGGTTAATGTCGTATACATGGATTTTAGTAAGGCGTTTAATAAGGTTCCCCATGGTAGGCTCATGAAGAAAGTAAGGAGGTGTGGGATAGAAGGAAATCTGGCCTATTGGATAAGTAACTGGTTGTCTCATAGAAGAAAGAGGGTGGTGGTAGAAGGAAAATTTTCGGACTGGAGGCCAGTTACCAGTGGTGTACCACAGGGATCAGTGCTGGGTCCTCTGCTATTTGTGATTTTTATCAATGACTTGGAAGAGGGGGCTGAAGGGTGGGTTAGTAAACTTGCTGATGACACCAAGATTGGTGGAATAGTGGATGAGGTGGAGTGCTCTTGCAGGCTACAAAGAGACACTGATAGGATGCAGAGCTGGGCCAAAAAGTGGCAGATGGAGTTTAACCCTGGTAAGTGTGAGGTGATTCATTTTGGTAGGACAAACTTGGATGCAGATTAAAGGGTCAAAGGCAGAGTTCTGAGGAATTTGGAGGAACAGAGATACCCTGGGGTTCATATCCACAGATCTCTGAAGGTTGCCACTCAAGTGGATAGAACCGTGAAGAAGGCTTATAGTGTGTTAGTGTTTATTAACAGGGGGTTTGAGTTTAAGAGCCATGCGGTTATGCAGCAACTATACCGGACCTTGGTGAGACCACATTTGGAATATTGTGTTCAGTTCTGATCACCTCACTATAAGAAGGATATGGAAGCATTGGAGAGAGTGCAGACGAGATTTACCAGGATGCTGCCTGGTTTGGAGGGTATGACTTATGAAGAAAGGTTGAGGGAGCTGGGGCTTTTCTCTTTAGAGCAAAGGAGGATGAGAGGCAACTTAATTGAGGTTTACATGATGAGGGGGATAGATAGAGTAGACATGCAGAGACTATTTCCTCAGCTGAATGCAGCTGTTACTAGAGGGCATAACTACAACGTTCATGATGGGAGATATAGGAGGGACGTCCAAGGTAGATTCTTTACTCAGCGAGTGGTTGAGGTGTGGAATACACTGCCTGCTGTGATAGTGGAGTCGGACACTTTAGGAACTTTCAAACGGTTATTGGGTAGGCACATGGAGCACACCAGAATGATAGGGAGTGGAATAGCTTGATCTTGGGATTGGACATAGGTCAGCACAACATTGAGGGCCGAAGAGCCTGTACTGTACTGTATTGTTCTATGTTTCTATGACTTTAGGAGTACATTCTGCACTCTCTTATTTCCTTCTCTATGAATGGTATGTTTTGTCTGTATAATGCGCAAGAAACAGTACCTTTCACTGTATGTTAATACATGTGATGATAATAAATCAAATCTTGTTTGGGCCCTCAGCCAAAAATACATGATGGGGCTACAAGGAGTGGGATGGATGAGGAACATGTCTTGGTATGGAGGGGCCATGTGTGATGCGACCATTGCTAGCAAGACTGACATTTTATTAACCATCATTAATTGTCCCTGAGAAGGTGATGTGACCTTCTTGAATCACTGCAATCCATGTGGTGCAGGTACACTCAATGCTGTTAGGATGGGAGTTGATGATTTTGACCCAGCAACAGTGAAGAAGTGGCAATATAGTTCCAAGTAAAGATGTTGCATGGCCTTGAAATGGAACCTGCAGATGATGGTGTTCTCATGAGTGTTCTCATTACAACAGTGACTGTACTTCAAAAGTACTTGATTACCTATAAAGTAGGGGGGGGGGGGCAGCACGGTGGTTAGCACAGCTGCCTCACAGCACCAGGGACCCAGGTTCAATTCCTGGCTTGGTTCACTGTCTATGTGGAGTCTGAATGTTCTCCCACATGTCTGCGTTGGCTTCCTCCGGGTGCTCTGGTTTTCTTCCACAGTCCAAAGATGTGCTAGTTAAATGCACTGCCCATGCTAAATTCGCCCTCAGTGTGTCCAAACAGGTGCCAGAGTGTGGTGACTAGGGAATTTTCACAGTAACTTCATTGTAGTATTACTGTAAACCTACCTGTGATACTAATAAATAAATTTTAAATAAACTTTAAAGTGCATCAGATGATCTGAAAGCATGGAAGTTGTTATATAAATTACATTTTTTCTTTCTAATGCTTTTTGGGCCCAACATCCAAACTTTACTCAGAAGGGGTCACTAGATGGCAGTCAGGAGCAGGAGTAATGGCTGTCAGTTCAGGGGGACTGAGTCCCATCGTAACATCTCAACTGCCCCCCCTAAATGGGCAAAGAATGAGTGTGCGAATTGCGCCTAAAATCTTGCTGAGAAAGCCATTTTATTAAAAATTTTCTTTAAAAGCATGAAAAATTAAACAAAAAATTACATATATGTTCTGGAACAGGAAGGGTTAAATGTTCCATACTGACTGCAGTTTCAACACGACCAGGGACAACTTCCTGCCAAAAGTAGAATTTAGCCCAGAATTGCAGCTGCGAATGCTCAGTGGAATCCATTTCAGGAGAAGCATAGCAGCTTTCCAAGAACAAAATGAAACAGAGCAGAATGTGATCTGCACTGAGATATTACATGGTAAGAAGTCTCACAACACCAGGTTAAAGTCCAACAGGTTTATTTGGTAGCAGAAGCTTTCGCTGTATCGCTCCTTCTTCAGATGAATAAGGAGTTGTGTTCACAAACAGCATATACAGACACAAACTCAATTTACAAGATAATGGTTGGAATGCGAGTCTTTACAGCTAATCAAGTCTTAAAGGTACAAACAATGTGACTGGAGAGAGGGTTAAGCACAGATTAAAGAGATGGGTATTGTCTCCAGCCAGACAGTTAGTGAGATTTTGCAAGCCCTGGCAAGGTGTTCAGGTTACAGATAGTGTGACATGAACCAAAGATCCTGGTTGAGGCTAGTCTCGCGTGCAGAACTTGTCTATCAGTTTCTGCTCAGCGATTCTGCATTGTCATGTGTCGTGAGGCTGCCTTGGAGAATGCTTACCTGAAGATCAGAGCTGAATGCCCGCGACTGATGAAGTGTTCCCTGACAGGAAGAGGATAGTCCTGCCTGGTGATTGTCGAGCGGTGTTCATTCATCTGTTGTTGGAACGTCTGCATGGTCTCCCCAATGTACCATGGCTTGAGACATCCTTTCCTGCAGCGTTATCAGAGAGACAATGTTGGCCGAGTCTGGACTTGCAAAATCTCACTAACTGTCCTGGCTGGAGACAACACACACCCATTTAACCTGTGCTTAACCCTCTCTCCACTCACATTGTCTGTACCTTTTAAGACTTGATTGCCTGTAAAGACTCACATTTCAACCAATATCTTGTAAATTGAGTTTGTGTCTATATATGCCCTGTTTGTGAACACAACTCTTCACTCACTTTAAGAAGGAGCGACACTCCGAAAGCTTGTGCTAGCAAATAAACTTGTTGGACTTTAACCAGGTGTTGTGAGATTTCTTACTCTGCTTGCGCCAGTCCAACGCTGGCATCATGGCTACCATCGACACTGCAAACTGCCAGTTCCAAGTCGAGAGGATCTCCAAGAAGATCACGCATATTGACACAGACATCAAGTTTCTACAAAGATGCAAGAAAGAAGACAAGATACCGAAAGGACAACAGATCATGAACCCACTCAGGTCAACTTATAACATGGAGACTACGCTGAGAGACTTTGCCATCACACCCCTCTTACACTCCTCAACCACCTCATACATCAGCCCTACAGTAGGCACCACAGTGTGCAAACCAAGATAGAGTCCATATTCTCAACTTGCACTCAGGACACAAGCAGACGAGATAAATGAACTACGCCATCTACATGCACACCAAGAACAAGAAACTTGAGAAACTCAGCAGCAGCAATCAAGCCTCCCCCAGTACCACAATAGAAAACACTTCCACTACTGCCGGGAAGTTCATTGTCAACTTGTTGGACTACACAGTTCAACCAGATGAAATTGAAGTTTTCAGCCGAGGGCCCAATTTCTGCCCCACCACCAAAATGGACCCCATCAATCTCGCAGCAGACATAGGAATTCATCAGGTGAATGAGGCTGCGGGAATTCTTCCACAAACGCCCAGGGGCCAACAGCAAACACAATGAGACAGCCAATGAACTGGAACAGCTGACAGAGAGATCCACTGTGCCACAACCAAAGGGGAAAGAGTCGAATTGGACTCCTCTGGAAGGCCGCTGCCTTCGACTTGACATATAGGCCCAAGCCATCAGGAGATATGTCAATGCCAGATTCATTAGCCAAACTCTCAAGACAGCCCGAACGTCCACCTTTGATCCAGTCCTTTAGTGCACCCTCTGTGCTCTCATCCCACATACTCCCCGCACTGGAGATTCTACTGCCTCTCAAAGATCCACAAGGCCAACACACCCAGCCATCCCATTGTATCAGGCAATGGGACCCTGTGTGATAAGTTCTCCAACTATGTCGAGGGCATCCTGAAACCAATTGTATGAAGCACCGCCAGCTTTTGTCCCGACACTATGGATTTCCTACAGAAGCTCAACACACATGGAGCAGTTGAACCAGGAGTACTCCTCGTTACAATGGATGTCTCGGCACTCTACACCAGCATCCCCCACGAGGACGGCATTGCTGCAACTGCCTCAGCACTTGATGCTGACAATTGCCAATCTCCAATCTCATCCCCCTCGTGGGGGATGCTGGTGTAGAGTGCCGAGACATCCATTGCAACAAGGAGTACTCCTGGTACAACTGCTCCATGAGTGTTGAGCTTCTCCAGATGTAATTCTACAACTCATCTGCTTCATTCTGGACCACAACGTCTTCACCTTCAACAACCAGACTCACGGAACAGCCCTGGGAACCAAATTCACACCTCAACATGCCAACATCTTTACACACAGGTTCAAACAAGACTTCTTCACCACAGAGGACATTCAACAAACGTTATACACTAGATACATGGATGACATTTTCTTCCTTTGTACTCATTGCAAATAATCATTGAAACAACTATATGATGGAACCAACAAGTTATTTCCCACCATCCAACTCACCATGGACTACTGTCTGGAATCGATTGCATTCTTGACACACGCATCTCCATCAAGGTTGGCACTTCACTGTACTGCAACTCACAGATAAACTCACGATGCTCCATTTCTCCAGCTTCCATCCTAAACACGTTAAAGAAGCCATCTCCTGAAGACAAATCTTCCATACATGCAGGATCTGCTCATATGAGGAGGATCACAACACTCACCGACAGACGCTGAAAACACCCTCATAAGAATAGGATATGGCGCTGGGTGTTAGCAATGGAAAGGTGGTAGGACTGGAGGGTCTTAATGACATTACTGTTACTAGAGAGGCGGTGCTCGACAGACTGGAGGGGCTGATTGTGGACAAGTCCCCAGGACCGGATGGAATGCATCCGAGGGTTCTGAAAGAAATGGCAGAGGTGATAGTGGATGCCTTTGGTGGTTATTTTCCAGACGTCGCTGGATTCCGGGGAAGTGCCGGATGATTGGAAAACAGCTAATGTTACGCCGTTGTTTAAGAAGGGTGCCAGGCAAAAGGCGGGGTATTATAGGCCGGTTAGTTTAACGTCTGTGGTAGGTAAAATGTTAGAATCTGTCATTAAGGAGGAAATTGCGAGGCATCTTGAAGGGAATTGCTTGATAGAGCAGAGGCAGCACGGTTTCATTAAAGGGAAGTCGTGTCTGACAAATTTACTGGAGTTCTGTGAGGATGTGTCTAGGGCGGTGGATAGAGGAGAGCCGGTGGATGTGGTCTTTCTTGATTTTCAGAAGGCGTTTGACAAAGTACCTCACAAGAGGTTATTGCAGAAGGTCGAGGGACATGGAGTTGGGGGTAGGGTGTTAGCATGGATAGAGGATTGGTTGTCAAATAGGAGGCAGAGAGTGGGGGTCAACGGGTGCTATTCGGATTGGCAGATGGTGACTAGTGGAGTGCCCCAGGGGTCGGTGCTGGGGCCTCAGCTTTTTACCATTTATATAGATGATCTGGAGGAGGGAACCGAGTGTAGGGTGTCGAAATTTGCTGATGACACCAAGATTGGGGGAACGGCAAATTGTGCGGAGGGAGTGGAGAGTCTGCAGAAGGATCTAGATAGGCTGGGCAAATGGGCCAGGAAATGGCAAATGGAATTTAATGTTGGCAAGTGTGAGGTGGTCCACTTTGGTAGGAAGAATGGTAGGAAGGACTATTACTTACGGGGCGAAAAACTGCAGCAGGCGAAGGTGCAGAGGGACCTCGGGGTCCTTGTGCATGAGTCACAAAAACCCAGCTTGCAGGTGCAGCAGGTGGTCAGGAAGGCAAATGGGATACTGGCCTTCATAGCAAGGGGGATTGAATATAAAAGTAGGGAGGTCTTGCTGCAGCTGTATAGGGCATTGGTGAGGCCGCAGCTGGAGTACTGTGTGCAGTTTTGGGCGCCGCACCTGCACAAAGATATTTTGGCCTTGGAGGGAGTGCAGAGGAGGTTTACTAGGCTGATACCGGAGTTGAGGGGGTTGAGCTATGAGGAGAGGCTGAATAAACTGGGCTTGTACTCATTAGAGTTTAGAAGAATGAGGGGAGATCTCATTGAGACGTATAAGATGATGAATGGGATGGATAGGATAGAGGTGGAGAGACTCTTCCCGCTCAAAGAAGACAGTAGGACTAGGGGGCACAGCCTCAAGATAAAAGGGGGGCGGTTTAGAACGGAGTTGAGGAGGAACTTCTTCATTCAAAGGGTGGTGAATCTCTGGAATTCTCTGCCCGTTGAAGTGGTGGAGGCTGCCTCACTAAATATTTTTAAAACACGGGTTGATGGGTTTTTGATAAGAGAGGGGATTAAGGGTTATGGGAAGAAAGCCGACAGATCAGCCATGATCTTACTGAATGGCGGGGCAGGCTCGAAGGGCTAGATGGCCTACTCCTGCTCCTATTTCTTATGTTCTTATGTTCTTATGTTCTCATCAATCAACAGTTCCAACGCACCACAGTGAAAAACTGCACCGAACTCGTCAGAAACAAACACGGAACACGGTGGACAGAGTACCCTTCATCATCCAGTATTCCCCCAGAGCGGAGAAGCTACGACATCTTCTCCGGAGACTTCAACATGTCATCGATGAAGATGAACACCTCGCCAAGACCATTCCCACACCCCCACTTTTTGCTTTCAAACAACCGCACAACTTTAAACAGACAATTGTCTGCAGCAAACTACTCAGCCTTCAGGAGAACAGTGGCCATAACACCACACAACCCTGCCACAGCAACCTCTGCAAGAAGTCTCACAACACCAGGTTAAAGTCCAATCAGTTTATTTGATAGTAAAGAGGTCTCTCCACTCACCTGACAAAGGGGCAAACCCCAAAAGCTTGTGGGTTTACTATCAAATAAATTGGTTGGATTTTAGCCTGGTGTTGTGAAACTTCTTACTGTGTTTACCCCAGTCCAACGCCGGCATCTCCACATCACAGCAACCTCTGCCAGATGTGCCGAATCATTGACATGGATGCCATCATCTCACGAGAGAACACTATCCACCATGTACACGGTACATACTGTTGCGACTCAGCCAACATTGTCTATCTGATATGCTGTAGGAAAAGATGTCCCGAGGCATGGTACATTGGGGAGACCATGCAGACACTACAACAACAGGTGAATGAACATTGCTCAACAATCACCAGGAAGGACTGTTCTCCTCTTGTCGGGGAACACTTCAGCAGTCTTGGGCATTCAGCCTCTAATCTTCGGGTAAGCGTTCTCCAAGGCGGCCTTCATGACACACAACACAGAATTGCTGAGCAGAAACTGATAGCCAAGTTCCGCACACATGAGGACGGCCTCAACCAGGATCTTGGGTTCACGTTACACTGTCTGTAACCCTCATGACAGACCTGGGGTTGCAAAATCTCACTAACTGTGAGACAACTGGAGCTGGAGACAATTCACACTTCCTTAACTTGTGCTTAACCGTCTCTCCACTCACATTGGCTGTACCTTGGTTAGCTGTAAAGACTCGCATTCCAATCATTATCTTGTAAATTGAGTTTGTGTCCATATATGCCCTGTTTGTGAACACAACTCTTCATTCATCTGACAAAGGAGCGATACTCAAAGCTTGTGCTTCCAAATAAACCTGTTGGACTTTAACCTGGTCTTCTTACTGGTGAGACTCTTACTGTGCTTACCTCAGTCCAGCACTGGCATCTCCACTTCATATTATATGGTACTATAAATCTGTGATACCAGGTCTCTACAAGGAACTCAGGAAGCCCTTAATCCAGGATTGACAGGACTATATGCACAATAAAACTTATTTTTCAAAGTGGTTGGATTCTGTACTGAAACTCTGATCCTGTAGTATATACAATAAAAGAGGGCAGTTAGATACTCATGTCACTCATTAGAATCAGTCTTCGAAGTCATCATATTTACTATTCCATAAGGCTGATCTGAAAATGCTTCATTACATTCACTCAATGTCAGGACAATGTTTTTGTGATTAACCAGTTACAAATTTAAAAAATTACGTAGAAAATTTCAAAAATTTGAAGGATTGAGAATGTGTTGCAAAAATTATAAAATGTCACATCTTCATCTCTGCATGTGGTGAGAGAGAGAGCACCAAAACATCCACATGGGTTCCAGGATAGTTCTGATGAAGGATCAACTCAAACGTTAACCCTGTTTCTCTTCACTGATGCTGCCTGATCTGCTGAGTGTTTCCTGCATTTTTTGTTTTTATTTCAGATTTCCAGCATCTGCAGTATTTTGCTTTTGTATTATGGCCAGAATATCATTGTGATAAAGAGATTGCATTCACAATGTGGGCTGGCTCAAAGTGGATGGAAACAGTAAGTCCAAACTGATATTATCAAATTCTCCCTCAGGCTGGGCCAATTAATACTGATGCCAATGTCTGATGTACTGGAACTGTTCTTCCCACACTGGTCCTTCAGCCACACATTCTGGGGAGATGGGGAGGAATCATGGAATTGTCACTAGACAATCCAGAGACCAAGATAATGGCAAAATACTGACCCTTCAAAGGGTCATCCGGACTCAAAATATTGGCTCTATTCTCTCTCCGCAGAGGCTGTCAGATCTGTTGAGTTTTTCCAGCATTTTCTGTCTCTGACTCAGGGGAATGCTCTGGGGACCCGGATTCGAATCCCACCATGGCAGATGTTGAAATTTGAATTCAATGAAAATCTCAAATTAAAAAATCTTATAAAACCATTGTAGAGTGTCATAAAAACTCATCTTGGGTTCATTAATGTCCTTTAGGAAAGGAAATCTGCCTTCTTTACCTAGTCTGGCCAATATGTGACTCCACAAATCCACAGCAATGTTGTTGACTCTTAAAAAGATGGCATCGTAAGCCTTTCAATTGAAGGGCAAATAGGGGTGGGCAAAAAATGCCCAGCTAGCGAAGACAATATTCAATGAATTTTAAAAAATTCACTTTCCTGATCCTTTTGTTCCTAGGTGATTAACACTTGGTTGGGTGATAATCTCAGATTACCACCCCCAAGGTTCTATGTTTTAATTTAGCTCTGCAGTCAATTCCCACTCACATCAGATTCCCATTTTAAAGACTTCACTATATTTGCTGTTCAAGCCAGTGCTCTTCTAAATAAATATGGCCTCTAAGAGCAAAGAAAATTACAGCACAGGAAGAGACCCTTCAACCCTCCAAGCTACACCGACCACGCTGGCCGTCTGACCTAAAACAGCCTACCTTTCTGGGAACCACATCCCTTGATTCCCATCCTCTCAAACATCTGCCCTCAGTCTACATTCTTCAGTTCCTATCTAATATCGTTGTAATTAGCCTTCCCCAATTTAGCACCTTTACCTGAGGACTCCACTTGTACTTATCCATCAGTACCTTAAAGCTTACTGAATTGTGGCCACTGTCCCGAACTGCTCTCCTACTGAAATGTCGACCACCTGGCTGGATTTATTCCCCAATACCAGGTGCAATACAGCCCCATCCCTTGTTGCACTATCTACGTATTGTTTCAAGTAGGCCTCTTGGATGCTCCTTAAAAACTCTGCTCCTTCCACACCCCTAGCACTAAGTGAGTTCCAGTCAATATAGGGGAACTTAAAACCTCCCACCACAACAACCCTGTTACTTTTATACTTTGTCAACATTTGCCTACAAATGTATCTCCCGCTGGCTGTTGAGAGGGTTATAGTAAATGCCCAATATTGTGACTACACCCTTCCTATTCCTGAGCGCTACCCATATTGCCTTACTGAATGAGCCCTCCGAGGTGTCCTCCTGCAGTGTAGCTGTAACATAGGCATGGTAGCACAGTGGTTAGCACTGCTGCTTCACAGCTCCAGGGTCCTGGGTTAGATTCCCGTCTCAGGCCACTGTCTGTGTGGAGTTTGCACATTCTCCTCGTATCTGCGTGGGTTTCCTCCGGGTACTCCGGTTTCCTCCCACAGTCCAAAGATGTGTGGGTTAGGTTGATTGGCCATGCTAAGAAAATTGCCCCTTAGTATCCAAGGATGCGTAGGTTAGAGGGGTTAGTGGGTATAATATGTAGGGATATGGGGGTAGGGCCTGGATGGGATTGTGTTTGGTGCAGACTCAATGGGCCGAAGGGCCTCTTTGTGCACTGTCAGGTTCTACAATCTATGATACTCTCCTCAACCAGTATTGCAACTCCTCCACCCCTTTTACATCCCTCTCTTTCCCATCTGAAACATCTGTGTCCAGAATGTTAAGCTGCCAATCTTGTTCTTCCCTTAACCAAGTCTCATCATCAACAACATCATAGTTCCAAGTACTAATCCAAGCTCTAAGTTCACCATGTGCCTTATCTGTTATACTTTTCGCATTGAAACAAATGCACTTCAATCTACCAGACTCTCTTTGATCAGCAACCACACCCTGCCTGCTTTTTCTTTGAGTCTTACTGGCACTACTCTCTAGTTCCCCTTCAGTTAATTCACCTTTGCATTTGGTTTCCCATCATCTAGTGCCCTCTTGAATGCCTCGATTGAAACTATCTCCACCACACTTCCAGGCAGTGCATTCTAGACCTGAACCATTTACATGTGAAAATATTTTGTTGGGAAACATAACTTTATGCTACTGTACCTATTGCGAGGATATGTTATGTTGTCAAAGCTGCCACGCTTTAGGTGGGACATGACTATGAATATGTTTCATATTGTGGATATAAAACTCCCACGCAGTGTACTCAACTGATGGGGAAAGTTTTTGATATCCTAAACATACTCATTCAACCAAAAAATACATTATCTGGTCATTCATTCATTTGCTGTTGCAGGGCCTGTATATTCTAAATTGGCTGTCGTCTTTGTTTATTGGGACTGGAATTTAAAATGGCATCCCAAGAATGTGATAAGGCATTGTTTAAATGAAAGCTTTTCCCTTTTTTGTAACAGAATGGTACATTTTGTACATTAAATTATTCATGATTCAACAGACCATTAAAAGCTTGAAAGAAACAAATTTAAAGTATTCCATGAGATGCAATGCCAAGAGATTCTTTTGAGAAGAAATGAAGAAACAATGAAATATCCTATTCTTTTGGTCCACTGTCCAAATGCAAAATATGGAATGAGGGATATGTTGCTTATTCTCTCTGTTACTCCTGTTAATGAATAAGCCATACTTAACCCATCACTCTTGATGGTTTTTACCTCCATTTAAGAATGGGGAGTACTCCATAGAATCCCGCCAATGCAGAAGGAAACCATTCGGCCCATTGAGACTGCTTGTCCCTATCCCCATAACCCCATGCATTTAATCCAACTTGCACATCTTTCGATGCCAAGGGGCAATTTAGCATGGCCAATGGAACCATAAGCAGACATGGGTCAAACTCGAAACTCCAAAGCAAACTCCAAACACAGAGTCACCCAAGGCTGGAATTGAACCTGGGTCCCTGGTGCTGTGAGGCAGCTGGCCTAACCACTGTGCCATCATGCTATCCATAACTCTCATACCTTTGATTTTTTGCATTTTCATTTTCTCAGGTTCAGCATCATCAGCTACACCATAAGCATATATTTGTTCTGCTATGATTTACAATGCACTTTTAACTGTCCAATATCTAGGTTAGCGATGTCCAAAATAAATACACAAATTATAGTCAAGAACACCTCTCATACAATATAGATAACTACACTTAAAAACATCTGCCACCATTTACACATTCTTTTACACATTCTTATTCACCAAAGTTTTGAGATTGAAATGAATATATCAGACACATTACATCTCAGTGTGGTTTGGCGGTTTTTGTCTGGCAGTTGTGGGCAGTAATTTGACCAGCCAAATATTGCTGTGAATGTTAAATTGTTCATGAATTCATGCCCATGCTCTCCTTCCAAACCTCAATCTCCATCCAGATCCAACTCTCCATCCAGATATTGTTTTCCATCCAGACTTGGCTCTACATCCAGCCCCTAATTTCTAACCAGACAAACATGTAAAGAGAACAAAAGTTGTAGGTGCAGTCTTCAGCTAAATTAATTCACTCCATCTGAGATCAAGAAATGGCTGGAGACACTGGATATAATAAAGGCTATGGGCCATGACAGCACCCCATCAACAGTACTGAAGATTATGCTCCAAGCTAGCTGGGCCCTTAGCCAAGTTACTCCAGTAGATCTACAATGCTGACATCTACCCAACAATGTGGAAAATTGCCCAGGTATGTTCTGTCCACAAAAAGAAAGACAAATCCAATGTAGCCATTTATGGCCCCATCTATATACACTCAATCATCAACAGTGATGGAAGGTGTCATCAACAGTGCTATCAAGCCGCACTTACTTCACAATAACAGGTCCACTGATGGTCATTTTGCGTTCCACCAGGATCACTCAAGCTCTTGACCTCATCATCTTTGACGCAAACATGGACAAAATAGATGAATACATGAGGGTAGATGAGTGTGACTGACCTCGACTTCAACACAGCACTTGAGCAAGTGTAGTATTAAGTAACTCTGCAAAAATTGATGTCAATGGGAATCTGGGGAAAGCTCTCTACTGGTTGGAGTCACATCTTAGACAAAGAAAGATGATTGTGGCTGTTGGAGGCTAACAGCTGTCATCGGACATTCCTACAGGACTTCAGCAGGGTAGTGTCCTAGGCCTAATCATCTTCAGCTGCTTCATCTACATATGATCTTCACTCCATCATAAGGTCAGGAGTGAGGGTGTTTGCTGATGATTGCGCAAAGTTCAGTATGATTTGCAACTCCTCATGCACTGAAGCATACTGTGTCCATGTGCAGCAACAACTGGACAACATAGAACAGTATAGCACAGTACAGGCCCTTCCACCCTGGTGGCTGAGCTACGTCTGAACCCAGGATCAAGCTATCCCACTCCCTATCATTCTGGTGTGCTCCATGTGCCTATCCAACATTCAACTTGTGCTGATATGTAGCAAGTAACATTGTATCACAAAAGTGCAGGCACTAACCATTTTCAAGAAGAGAGAATCCAACCATTTTTCCTTGACCAAATAGCCTCCTGCTGCAATGTAGGATTCTATGGATAAGAGCAGTCAGAGGCTGGGAATTATGCATTGGGTAACACCTCCCAACTCCCCAAACCTATCCACCATTTACAAGGCACAAATTAAGAATGTGACAGAATAGTCTCCACTTGCCTAGATGAGTGCAGCTCCAACAACACCCAAGTAGCTTGACACCACTCAAGACAAAGTAGCATGCCTGGTTGACCCCATGCACCAACATAAATATTCACCCCCGCCACCACTGATGCACAGTGGTAGTAGCGTGCACTATATGCTACCATACTTCCCGCTCAGAAAGGACAGTAGGACTAGAGGGCACAGCCTCAGGATAAAGGGGGGGCAGTTTAGAACAGAGTTGAGGAGGAACTTCTTCACTCAAAGGGTGGTGAATCTCTGGAATTCTCTGCCCGTTGAAGTGGTGGAGGCTGCCTCGCTCAATATTTTTAAGACGTGGGTTGACAGATTTTTGATAGGCAAGGGGATTAAGGGTTATGGGGAGAGGGCGGGAATGTGGAACTGAGCCATGACAGATCAGCCATGATCTTATTGAATGGCGGGGCAGGCTCGAGGGGCTAGATGGCCTACTCCTGCTCCTATTTCTTATGTTCTTATGTATACACAAAAAGGCAGTGTAGCAACTCACCCAGTTTCCATTGGCTGCACCTACCAAACCTCTGTTTTTATGATTTGGAAAGACAAGGGCAGTAGGCATATGGGAACACCACCAACTGTCTGTTCCCCTTCTAGCCCTACAATATCCTGACTTGGAACTATTCCTTCACTGTCAGTTGGTCAAAATCCTAAGGTCCACTTGACCAAAATCTTAAAACTCCATTCCTAACAACACTGTAAGTGTATTGCAGCAGACAGACTGCAGCGGTTCAAGAAAGTGGCTTACAACCTTCTCAAAGGCAATTAGGGAAGGGTAACAAAACGCTGGCTTTGTCAGTAGCAGCCACAACATATGAAAGAATTTTTAAAAATTAAGATAATTGACAAAAGAACCAACGGCGATATAAAGAACAATCTTTATATGCAGCGAGTGGTTAGGGTCTCAAGTGCACTGCCTGAGAATGTGGTGGAGGCAGATTCAGTCATGGCTTTCAAAAGGAAATTGGATAACATCGGACAAGAAAATATTTTCAGAGCTGTAGGGAAGGGGGTGGAGTCGGACTTGCTGAGTTTCTCTTGCAGAGAGCCAACATTAACATGTTGGATTGAATGGCCTCCTTTTGTGCTGAAACCAGTCTACAACTCTCTGGTTTTTGGCCTCTTAATTCATAAAAAGGCCAAAATAATGAAGAGAAGCAACAAAGGCAGAAAAGTTAGTCAGCATGGCAAAAGCCATAACGAGATAAACCCATCCAGATGTGACCATCTGTTACTGGGTAAAAAACAGAGCTGACCATGTATGTTAAGTTATTCTACTTGAACTCTACCAAGTTCCAATTCACTGGCAGCTTCAGTGTAGCTGATTAGCACAAACCTGATTCACAGATGTTGTTAGCTTTGCTGTCAGGTTCCATTCCAAGTCTCCCCTGCAACAGACAAAGCTCCAAAAATGGTTTATCTGTTCCTGGCTCTTGCAACTGAAAAGTCAAGCAGCGCTTCCATTCCTAATCACTTCCTGATGACCCTACTACAAAGTGTCATTTTATGGGGGGTGGGGGGGAGTGGTTTGGTTCCCCATGGCCATTCACACTGGAGCGTTGCTCATGGAACTCTGGCATTAAGACAGGATGGAAGAATTTGGGGTGGGGTGACAGGAAAAGAATAAGCCCTTCAGCCCATTAAGCCTGCGTCGACAGTGCCTTTCTAAACTAAAGACCCCTTGCCACTATGCAGTCTGTATCCTTCTATTCCCTGACTATTCATGTATCTGTCAAGATGTCTTGAAATGTTGCTATTTTATTCTGCATTGTGGGACATTCTGTAGTTTTTCACCAATATTGTTCATGGGCATCTGCTATGTTATTCAGTGTGTGTTGTCTTTCCCCACCCCCTCCTGCCCACCAAGCAGCTATGCTGTAGTTAAAAAAAATCTGTACAATTTGTTCCTCTTAACTCAAACTAACTTAAAACACACTTGCACAAATACACACTTCCCGTCACAAAAAAAATCTCAATTTTCCTCTGTTAAATTAACAAAATGAGAAGGCAGTTGCCTCGTGAAATCAGATAGGTCTATTCAAAACTGAACAGATAGTCACAATCTAAAGTTTAAAATTTATTTATTCGTGTCACAAGTAGGCTTACATTAACACTGCAATTAAGTTGCTGTGAAAATCCACTAGTCACCACACTCGGATACACTGAGGAAGAATTGTAGCACGGCCAATGCACCTGACCAGCATGTCTTTCGACTGTGGGAAGAAACCGAAGCACCTGGAGGAAACCCATGCAAACACGGAAAGAACATGCAAATTCCACAGAGACAGTCACCCAAGGCTGGAATTGAACCTGGGTCCCTGGCACTGTGAGGCCTCAGACCGAGCATATAAAGCACAGACAGTTTATAGATTACTGATTAGAATGCGAATCAAAGAACAAAGAACATCCCAGCACGGGAAACAGGCCCTTCGGCCCAACGAGCCCGCACCGCCACATCTTCCCACACCTACCCCGCTCTGTGTGTATGTGAGTGGAACCCCTAATGTAGTCAGATTCAGGGGAGAATAGTGTCAATTTGGTACACCAGTCAGCCTAAGAGCACATCTTTGGGGTGTGGGAGGAAACCGGAGCGCCTGGAGGAAACCCACACAACCACAGGGAGAATGCACAAACTCCCACAGACACTGGCCCAAATCCATGTATCTGCACAGCTAGCAGTGATAGTCACTGAGCTGTTGCGGTGCCCATCTGCTGGTCCAGGATTAAGCACACACAACGACACGAAGTACTAGGCCACTCCCAGAACCTCCAAGAGCAGCCCACGCATGACCCACTGTGTGCATGCCCCTCGTTTGACAACAAGGTGGACCGACCCTGTGGAATAAAAAGACAATACGTTAACATATAAAACTACATTTCCGGTGTCGTCCCGAGGCTCTGACCCTATTTAATACCCTCTACTATAACCCTCCATCCTTGTTTCACTCATGTGTCTGTCTAAGTAAACCTTAAACAAGTCCAACGTGCCTGCCTCCACCACCCTACTCGGTAGCGCGTTCCATACCCCCACGACCCTCTGCGTGAAAAACCTTCCTCTCATATCCAAATTATACTTCTCCCCCCTCACCCTTAGATCGTGACCTCTCGTAATTGTGCCCAATCTAGAGAAAAGCCTACCACTGTCTACTCTATCTATTCCCTTCAGTATTTTATATACCTCTATCATATCACCCCTTAATCTCCGTCTTTCTAAGGAGAAGAGCCCCAGTTTCTCCAATCTTTCCTCGTATCTTTACACCTAACCTGCTGTTCAAGTCCTAAAGTGGCCGACAATGTGAGTGGAAGGAGCACTGATCACAGGTTAAAGAGATGCGTATTGTCTCCAGACAGTACAGTAAGTGAGGTTTTGCAAACCCAGGCAAGTCATGGGGGTTGCAGATAGTGCGACATGAACCCAAGATCCCTGTTGAGACCGTCCTCATGTGTGCGGAACTTGGCTATCAGTCTCTGCTCAGCGACTCTGCGCTGTCGTGTGTTGCGAAGGCCGCTTTGGAGAACGCTTACCCGAAGGTCAAAGGCTGAATGCCCGTGACCACTGAAGTGTTTGCCAACAGGAAGGGAACAGTCTTGCCTGGTGATTGTCGAGCGATGTTCATTCATCCGTTGTCGTAGCGTCTGCATGGTCTCCCCAATGTACCATGCTTCGGGACATCCTTTCTTGTAACGTAACAAGTAGACAACGTTGGCCGAGTTGCAAGAGTATTTACCATGTACCTGGTGGATGGTATTCTCACGTGTGATGATGTCATCCATGTCGATGATCCGGCATGTCTTGCAGAGGTTGCTGTGGCAGGGTTGTGTGGTATTGTGGTCACTGTTCTCCTGAAGGCTGGGTAGTTTGCTGCGAACAATGGTCTGTTCGAGGTTGCGTGGTTGTCTGAAAGCAAGAAGTGGGGGTGTGGGCATGGCCCTGGCGAGATGTTCATCTTCATCAATGATATGTTGAAGACTCCGGAGAAGATGTCGTAGCTTCTCCGCTCTGGGGAAGTACTGGATGACGAAGGGTACTCTGTCCACCGTGTCCCGTGTTTGTCTTCTGAGGAGATCGGTGCAGTTTTTTGCTGTGGTGCATCGGAACTGTTGATCTATGAGTCAAGTGCCATATCCTGTTCTTATGAGGGCATCTTTCAGCGTCTGGAGGTGTCTGTCATGATCCTCCTCATCTGAGCAAATCCTGTGTATACGGAGGGCTTGTCCATAGGGGATGGCTTCTTTAACATGTTTAGGGTGGAAGCTGGAGAAGTGGAGCATTGTGAGATTGTCTGTGGGCTTGCGGTACAGTGAAGTGCTGAGGTGACCGTCCTTGATGGAGATGTGTGTGTCCAAGAATGCAACTGATTCTGGGGAATAGTCCATGGTGAGTCTGATGGTGGGATGGAACTTGTTGATATCATCATATAGCTGTTTCAGTGATTGTTCACCATGAGGCGAAAGGAAGAAAATGTCATCGATGTATCTAGTATATAGCATCGGTTGAAGATTCTGTGCGGTGAAAAAGTCTTGTTCGAACCTGTGCATGAAGATGTTGGCATATTGAGGTGCGAATTTGGTCCCAATGGCTGTTCCGTGTGTCTGAATGAAAAACTGGTTGTTGAAGGTGAAGACATTGTGGTCCAGGATAAAGCGGATGAGTTGTAAAATTGCATCTGGAAACTGGCAGTTGTCAGCATTGAGTACTGAGGCAGTCGCAGCAATGCCATCGTTGTGGGGGATGTTGGTGTAGAGCGCCAAGACATCCATTGTGACGAGGAGTGTCCCTGGTTCAACTGCTCCATGTGTGCTGAGTTTCTGTAGGAAGTCCGTAGTGTCGCGACAAAAGCTGGGGGTTCTTTGTACAATGGGTTTCAGGATGCCCTCGACGTAGCCGGAGAGGTTCTCACACAGAGTCCCATTGCCTGATATGATGGGACGGCCGGGTGTGTTTGCCTTGTGTATCTTTGGGAGGCAGTAGAGATCTCCAACACGGGGAGTACGTGGAATGAGAGCACGGAGGGTGCTCTGAAGGTCCGGATCAAAGGTCTTGATCAGATTGTTGAGTTGACGAGTGTGTTCTTTGGTCGGATCTGTGCGTAACTCTCTGTAGTGTTCCTCATTGTTTAGTTGTTGGTACACTTCTTTACAGTAATCTGTTCTGTTCAGTATGACAACGGGCCCTTCTTTGCTGGTTTGATGACAATGTTGCAGTTGGTCTTGCGAGTGTGGATGGAGTTGCATTGTGCTTGGGTGATGTTCGGGGCTGTCTTGTGAGTGCGGCTGATGAATCTGGTGTTAACGCACCTCCTGATGGTTTGGGCATACAAGTCCAGTCGAGGGCAGCGACCCTCCATTCACCTGACGAAGGGACAAACCCCGAAAGCTTGTGAGTTTACTATCAAATAAATCAGTTGGACTTAAACCTGGTGTTGTCAGACTTTTTACTGTGTTTACCCCAGTCCAACGCTGGCATATCCACATCATGACTGTGAGGCAGCAGCACTAACCACTGTGCCACAATGCCGCCCAATCTGTATAACTAAGCTCCTTCCCTTGCAGAAAATAATAACTTACAATAACTGCAATATATAGACTACCATTTGCTTGTCCATCCAATGGACAGACACACTAGTAAAAGAAAAGGTTGCATTTATTTATGAGGACTTATTATTATTAATGAGGACTTGCTGCGCATGTGCAGGTGCAGATGCAGTGTCAACCTGTGATTGTTTAAAATGTGAGATGTTTTTAAGAGCAGCTCTGCTTTCTGTCACTGAATTATGCATTGCTTCTTAGCTGCTGTCTTATATTGTCTCCTTTACAACAAAATCAGTTAATGGAAAAATTGCAAATAGCAAACATTTTAATTTCTGTTGGTTAGTTTCAAATAATTATCCAAGTAGTGAATGCAAGATTCCTGGAGTCACAGGTAGATATTTCTTTCCCAGCAACCAACTGGCGCTCTTAACTGTGGAGTTTCATTGTGGGTAAAAAATCAGTAAAATAAGCATGACTGGATTTATCATATTCTTGGTGAGGAGAAACAGAAAGTGTTATCTTTTGCCTGGGAAGACAAGGAAATTAAAAGCACCCTAGCTGCAGAAACAGTGGATGAAATAGATATGAGATTGTACTTTTTGAACTTTTTAAGGAAATCCTCTACACAGGGCATTCTGAGAAAGGTTTGTCCACAAATGTAATTGTTCTCTTTGGAATAATGTTCATTCAACAAAGAGTGTCACTGAGAAATGCTTGAGGGTTGACTTTCCTAGTAATAAAAGGAAACGTTGAAACAAAAATAAATTTCTAAAATAAAATGTGTTGATGCAAGTCACCAAGTATAGGATTGTTCTACAAAAAGAAATCCTTGCTCCAAATTATTGTCCCTATAAGATGGACATGTTGCAGTTTGATGGGTGATAAGAACGATGGAAAAACATCTTTTTCTTTGAGTTCTTCATGTGTTAGGTATGTTTAAGTAAGTTGTAAAACTGTTTTCTTTAAAGAAAGAGGAATCTATTAATGGTTTCTTGGTTACGTTGGTTAAGATACACAGGTAATGGACATTGGTTGGAATTTTTCCAGCCCTATCATGGGAGGTGATTTGATGGTCCATCTTAAATTCCATTAATTTTCAGTAGAAACAGACAATCTAAGTGGTGGGTGGGGCTGGAAAATTTCACCCATTGCTTGGTTGAGGGCTGGGGTCACATAATTAGACAGTGCACTGTGACATCGTGCAGTAAACAGCAGAGATCTTGTAAATAAACCAGGATCTTGGGTTCATGTCACACTATCTGTAACCCCCACGACTTGCCTGGACTTGCAAAATCTCACTAACTGTCCTGTTTGGAGACAATACACAACTCTTTAACCTGTGCTTAATGCTCTCTCCACTCACATTGTCTGTACCTTTAAGACTTGATTAGCTGTAAAGACTCACGTTCCAACCATTAGTCTGTAAATTGAGTTTGTGTCTTTATGTGCCCTGTTTGTGAACAGAACTCCCATTCACCTGACAAAGGAGCAGCGCTCCAAAAGCTAGTGGTATTTGCTACCAAATAAACCTGTTGGACTTTAACCTGGTGTTGTGAGACTTCTTACTGTATTTACCCCAGTCCAACACCGGCATCTCCACATGAGCTCCTCAATGACAGGGATATTTGAAATGGCACCGAGAGCTTCTTCAGTGACAATGTTCTCCATTGTGTAGTGTTTGAAATAATGCTGCACCCACCTTTCATCTTCTTGCTAGGTTCAGTAATGCTCGTGCCAGTCTTTGTCTTCAATGGGTTCTGATTTGAATGCTGCTGGCCATGTTACTTTCTTGATTCTTTCCTACATCCCTATAGCATCTGCAGATTCAGCATTGATTGTTCACTGTTACAGAGTTTCAGCCAGTTTTGATTGGTATAATTCTGGGCTGTCTGCTGAATCTTGATTCTGACAACTTTGAGAGCATCTCCATTTTGTGCTGTGGACTTGGTAGTATTTGAGGGCTCTCCTTTGGTTTCGGTAACCAACTCCATTTCAGTCCTGTCAGCTTTACTTAGACCTCTTTTTCCATATACAGTGAATACAGGGTCTTGCACAGTTATTCCCACTTTGACACCACACTCTGGCTTTAGGCGATGTCTGAAAGAGTCTGATCAAGGATGTTGAGGAACACCTGGGTCCTCTGCATTAGTGGTATGGCAAGTATTAATCCAAGGATGATCTTCTGAGAGTTTTCTTGGTTGAAGCTTTACCTCGCTGCACGCCAGAGAATAGTCAGTGCCCCAGCTAGCATTGTGTTAGCTACGAGTGGTGAGGACACTGCTGAGGGTGGTGATGCTGAGATCTAACTGCTGCCAGTGGTATGATGTTATGTTTCCAGAACACCTAATGGCCATGCTTAGCTTGATAGTAGCTGTTCAGCGCACAAAGTAACTTGAGCAATTTCTGTCCATCCTCATTCATTTTGCAGATTCCAGGTACCTTTTGTGCATTGGCCAAGCTGTGAAGTTGGTACCCACCCTTGTGTTGAAGTACCCTAGAAGTTAGAAGCCTTGGTGCTGGGAATTTTGATGATGGCAGCATTCAATGCATCATAGAATTAATCCTAGACATTGGGGTGAAGGTAAATGTTGGACATTGATGCACATGAGGTTAAACAAGTCCATACCTGTTGATAAGCAAAGAATAAGAAATCTCTCTCAGTTTTCTATGGGGGGTTGAATCATTGCGAGTAGAGTGATTTTTTATTGCGAACTGCATTGTCTCTTGGGTTTTCCTCTGCCAAAAGAACATTTAGAGTCCTTCTCTTTAAAGAATCCACTTGGGGGGAGCTGACTATCTTGCAGAGCAGCAATGTCCATATTGAGCCTTGTAAGTTCTTCTTCAATCACAGTTGTCTTATATGTGTCATCAACCTGCAGAAAATTGTCGGTAAGACCAGAACATGTGACCCTTACATTCAAGCTTGCGATGTGAAAGACTGGTGTCGTTTTGTTGAGTTTATCTTGTCTGGCGGATTGAATAGCACTCCACCCTTTGAGAGATGACTCGAAACTCAGGTAGGTCATGGTAGGATAGCACCTCATGGGATAGCACCAAAAGCAAGAAATTTGTAGCCTGCAAAGTTTCAAGATCTGTCAAATGTCCTACTCACATGACTGGCTACCAAAAGCTACTGCCTCCATTAAAATTCATATTTCTTTCTATCTAATAAATGTTAAATGTTGTAAATATTGATTGACATATATTTGCCAGGATCTCCCATTGATGTAAGACAGTAAAGCTCAATCCAATGACATTATTTGTGCAATATCTGAATGAAAGGAATCTGAGTTTTCCATTTAAAGGGGATTGCATTTTTGTACCGTCCAAAAACAAGATGGGAAGGAAGATCTCAATGGAATAAACTGTAAAATCTAGGAACCAGAAACTTCTCTCTATTCTCTGATTATCAGATGAAATAATGACCAGGTCTTGGCTC
Organism: Carcharhinus amblyrhynchos; assembly: GCF_965287045.1. NCBI lineage: Eukaryota > Metazoa > Chordata > Chondrichthyes > Carcharhiniformes > Carcharhinidae > Carcharhinus > Carcharhinus amblyrhynchos. Next base: position 60,979,883 of record NC_137327.1, on the reverse strand, counting down.
TTCCCCCTGAAAGAGGAGTGTGTGTTTTAAAACAAGGTAGGTGTAAGACCATGATTCAAATTAAGCTTTGTTTGAGGCTGCTTTTGCAGTCACTGGGAGAAATGACAGTCAAAAAATTCTTTCTGCTGGCGGTGAGCATAGTTTGTCCTGTCTAAAACAAATTGGGACCAGCTAGGCCAGGTCCATATTAAGGACTTAGCCCTAAATACAGCACGAAATTGAGAATTTCTCTCACCAGCCTTCAACGTTTCCTTTAAACCCAACTCAACACTCTAAACGAAACATTATAGCTCACAATTCAAAAGCAAAAGTTTGGTAATATAATCCATTTAATTTTTGGCTTGAATCAAAGCATCATTGAAATAAAGCATCACTGTAACACAGACACACTGCTGCACGATATGAGCATCACAAAACAAAATAGATACTATGAATTTTCCTTAAACCCACCCAGGGACTATTCTTTTATTTTCCCTAAACATAGATCAACCTTTTTATATAACTACAAAGTGCTATCCTCTTTAAAGAAAGTATGCACAAACAAATGCCAGCCATTTGATGTGGATTCAGCACTTTAGATGCCTGGTCAGCATTCCAACGTTGACTGATGCCACACTTTGGTCAATGGCTTCATGCATGGAGCTTTGGTTCCTGGCGTACTAAGGTAACACATGTTTCCTTGGTCAATAATTGGTAGGAGCATGGTGATCTTTTTAGCAATATTTGTCTGCAAACTAATAATTCTATACTCTCACTCTACATTGTCCATGTGAATACAGCAGCTAATTAATCAAATAATCCCTTTCCCAGATTCTAGAACATATACAGCAATGAGAAATAACTTCAGCTGACATGAAGCAGCAAACACAGCATGAAGAAGGGATTAAACCTGTCTGGATAATTCAGTGCCACACTGTTTGAAAGTAGCTTTTCCTGAAGCACATTAAATTAAAAAGAAATAACTTAAAATAATACTAATCTGATTGTTTTCCTTCATTGGTTAATCTGTGTGCTTGTGTCACTCCCTACCCACTTTTCCTCAACCCCAACACCCTAGGGTTAAGTTGTAGTGGCAAGGAACTTAGCCAAGGCGGTTAACAGTGTACAGGAACTGCTTTGTTATTATGAGAGATGTTTGCGTATCCAAGCACTGGGCTGAAGGATCTTTTACTGCCAAATATTGTAACATATATGGCTAGGGTATTATGTACTCATAATATTTTGCAAATTAAGTAATTTTTTGTAAATATTTCCAAAAGTAGGATTAAGTAAAAACATTAATTTTGCTGACACTGCCAACCATAAGTGTCAAATGCTTGCTATCAAAGAATCATCATCATAATGAGTATGTATCACCCAAAATGAAAACATATACAAATATTAGGAACTGTGTAAAACACTTTGGTCAATGTTTGCCATGACAGCAAACAAAATTCAAATCAAAGTGAATAAAGCCTTGGTTGAAGATACCTACTTGTTGATAAATAACCCACTCTAACGAGAGCAATTTCATGTTGGGCTTTAGGTGATAATTACAAACTGCCCAAGCAAGCATACTCACAGATTATCACTTGACCTGAACATCCTTGATGAGATTTCTGCCCTGTAATCACCCATGTACATCCATTGATTATTCCATATTTAGATTGGATGGTGCGTTCAATGCCTTACGGAAATTATAACATGGAAATCAAGGTTTGCTATATCAGAGTGAAATTCTACATCGGTAAGATTACAGATGACACACCTGGTTATAGTTGTTTATAATTATTCAGCTTTCTTATACGTCACCTTCAGGAAAATCAGTGGACACTGCTGGGTGAGGTGCACATTGACACAAGAATATAAAATGCCATCAGGTACATGATATCAAGGAAATTTTTTCAAATTTTTTTAAACATGAATGGGTTTGTTCGATTAAATACATAAATAGATGTTTTCCAGTTAGATAATTTGTCAAATAGCAATCAGAACAGTGTTATGCAACAGAAATTGATCGCTAGGATTTTCTGGCTGCCCTGTAGCATTTTTTGAGGCCGTTGGCAAGCAACAGGATCTTTTGGTCCCACCATTGCCGAGAAACACATGGCGAAGGTGTGCCATTGGCGGGACCAGATCACACCAGCAGACTAGCCGCAGGTGTCCTCGTAAGCATGTTCCAAACCTACGACCTCTATCAGCAAGAAGGACAAGGGTGGTAGGTGGAAGATAATCCCGCCACTTCAAATTCTCCTCCATGCCACACATTATCCTAACTTAAAGGTTAAAGGTTTATTTATTAGTCACAAGTTGGGTTACATAAACACTGCAATGAAATTACTGTGAAAATCCCCTCGTCGCCACACTCTGGCACTTGTTCGGGTACACTGAGGGAGAATTTAGCATGGCCAAATCATCCAACTAGCATGTCTTTTGCACAGTGAGAGGAAACCAGAGAACCCGAGGAGACCCATAGAGACACGAGGAGAACATGAAAACTCCAGACAGACAGTGACCTAAGCCAGGAATCGAACCCGAGTCCCTGACACTGTGAAGCAGTAGTGCTAACCACTGTGCCACTGTGCCGTCCATTTGGAAATACAGTGTTGTTTCTTCACTGTTGCTGGGTGAAAATCTTGAAACTGCCTTCCTAACAGAACTGTGGGTTTACCTACAGCACGTTGACTGCAGTGATCCAAGAAGGCAGCTTACCATCACCTTCGCAAGGGTGATTGAAGATGAGCAATAAATGCTGCCCTAGCCAGCAAATGCTCCCATCTCATAAATGAGATGTATGAATGTATGACAACATTTTAACCACATGCACTAATTTTAATCCAAAGTGACTTTTATGCACTCTCACTATGCAAGTAATCGTACTACACATGTTTATTTATTTGACAAACATCTACTGCCATTTAGTAACCAAGGGAGTTAAGAACTCACAACGATCAGAACACACACACCACCCATCTTTCCATTTTGCCAAGAAATGCACAAAAAAATTACATATCCCACACATATGACTCAATACATATGCCTAATTACTCAATTTTTATTTACTAATCATAATTGGAATTAGCCACATCTGGATTTCCAATTAACTACATATGGCTCATGTCAAATGTACTGGACAACACAGATCTAAAGGTTGCAAACAATTTAGAAGCATAGTTAAGGACCATTCCCAGTGGCAATTGCAGAAAACCATTTAAAACTGATACGTTACAGATGCTGCTCTGTACTGGATTGTTCTGAGTAATCCAGGACATTATATTTGATGGTAACTTTGATCGGTTGCTTACACCACCCATAGCTGGTGCATTTGTGCGCATTTTGCTATGCTCTATCCGTCACCACTGCAACTATTGATATACTTCCTGCAGAAACTCATCTGGCAGCACAAACCATCCTTTCACATAATTGTACATGAAAACTACAATGACTGAAACAGTATTCTACCCTCCTGATGTGAGTTTATTTGGCCATACAGCCCCAAAATTAATCCCCTGCAATGTACACATTGGAATCAGGTTTGACTGTCAAGCCCTTTATGTTTGAATAGATATCAGCACTCAATAGGCACATAGATGATGGTACAGATGAAGTGTCAGAAATCACTGCTCAAAGAACAAGATTTCATCAAAAGTTGGAAGATCAAGGAAAGGAAATAAGATTGGGAGCGTGAAAAGAAGACATGTGTCCTGAGTTCTCTGGGAACTGAAGAGTAATCTTTAGAAAGCTGCTGCAAACACCCAAGGAAAGAAATCATAAGGGGATTAAATAAAAATTTAGATTTTTCTTCATTTGTTCCACATACTTCTCCACATCTGGTTCACAAATGCCTTTTAGGGAAGGAAGTCTGCTTACTTGGTCCAGCCTACATGTGACTCCAGATCCACAGCAATGTGATTGACTCATAGAATCGTAAAATGCTACGCTGCAGAAGGAGGCCATTTGGCCCATTGAGTTTGCACTGACCACAATCCTATCCTCAAAACCACATGCATTTACTGCAGCTAGTCCCCCTGACACTAAGGGGCAATTTAGCATGGCCAACCCACCAATGCCACACATCTTTGGACTGTGGGAGGAAATAGGAGCACCTGGTGGAAACTCATGCAGACAGTGGGAGAATGCGCAAACTTCACACAGTGACCCAAGCCAGGAATTGAACCTGGGTCCCTGGTGCTGTGAGACAACAGTGCTAACCACGCTTAAAAGCCCTCTGAAATGGCCTAGCATGCCACACAGTTCAGAGGCAATTAAAGATGGGCAATAAATGCTGGTCCAACCAACGACACCCATATTCCATTAACAAAAAATAAGCAATAGAGGCTGCTGAGTTCTGAGGCAGACAAGGTTCACCTTGGTGCACTGAGACTTTGTTCCAGTTGTAACTAAAGTTGTTAGGTCCTCTGTACAACACATACTCCATTTCCTCCATTCATGTCAACCCATGCCACAAGATGCAACCTCCCCCCACCTGGCCTATGGCCCCTAATTCTCTCCATGTTAACCTCTGTCCTTCTACCCACCCCTCCCCCCCATAGCCTGTTAGCCACTGTGCCTAATTAAAGCCAACTCAGCCAATCCACGACCCCCACTCATCCCATGGTTCTTTATAGCCCCTATGCTAACTTAATGCCAACTCATGTCAACCAATGTCCCCACTCACTACCTTCTGCCCTTATACCCTCTACAACTCACTTCCATGGGCAGACCTGAGAAGCATTACTAAGCTGAAATAAAGTAGTTCTAATTATCAAATACAGACCTCGCAATATTAAAAAGCTCTCACTGATAAAAAAGTGATACATTTAAATCCATTCAAGTACTTAATCTCTTACAAAATAAACATCAAAGACAGCTAATTGCTTAAAACCATTTGGAGCTGTCAGTCAAACTGAATATTGTGGTAATGACAGATTGTACCAGTACTAATACTATAATGATTGTCAGGAAACAGTTGTTGAAATGCAAGCACTGACATTTAAAAATAGAATCACAGAAGGATGTTTATTCAAAATTTAAAGAGTAGCGAATTTAAATAATTGGGAAACTTGACTGTTCCATAGGCTCCCGTCTACGTTTTATACACATTCACGTCTATTGTTAAAAATCGTAAGTCATTCACTGCAGGAAATAAATCCTGCTCTAGCAAAAATATGGTCTGTTTAAACTCAGCAATGAGTTCAACTGGTTCTGCTTTGCTTGGATTTCCCACATGTGTGATCTCAGACTGCTCCACTCGCCCCCATGAAATTAAGAACAATTAGAAATGGTAGCAGGACTTCCGGATCTGGGGTCCTATTGCCATTTGGGTTAACATGTAGAATTTCCTTGACTACGTGAAAATCCAAACCAAAGAGTTTTTTCCCTTTCCAATTGACACTGGGATAGGAGTATGACTGGGGGATAGAATAATGCCAGTTTGAGGCAGAAAATCATGTGATAAAGTTGTCAGGAATACATTGAACATTTGTTGGTAATGGCAAGGGTAAATATAAGCTAAGCTACAGACTTGCGATAAATACGTGGTTTTTTTACAGTCCACATCCACCATCAGAGAGATGGTGATGCGAGTGGAAAATACAGAGAGAATCAGAAAACACGATTCTCGTTAGTGAGATTTTGTTTCCCAATTTTCCCTGCCCCTCATCAATAACCTAACATACTGGGTGGGAACTTTATTTATATGCTTTTGAATAGATTTTGATTTCACTATCCAGCCCCCCGCCACATGATCCTACCCAGCCCCCCCCAACCACATGATACTACCCAGCCCCCTGCCACATGATCCTATTCAGTTCCCTGCCATGTGATCCTACCCAGCCCCCTCCACGTGATCCTACCCAGCCCTCCATCACATGAACCTACTCAGCCCCCCCGCCACGTGATCCTACACAGCCCCCCATCACATGATCCTATTCGGCCCCCCCACTACTTGATCCTACCCAGCCCCTGCCACATGATCCTACTCAGCCCCCCACCATGTGAACCTACCCTGCCCCTGCCACATGATCATAGCCAGCTCATGGTATGTGAACCTACCCTGCCCCCACCACGTGATCACAGCCAGCTCCCTCCATGTGATGCTCCCTCGCTGAATTTTCACACTTTGCCAAGGTTTACAACAGGCTCTGAAAAACAAGATTCAGTTCAGGGGACTCCTCCCTGGGGACACAGAGAGGTAAGTACGGCCCTGGGGGAAGAGGGACATGCCGGTCAGTGCCCAGCACAGGTTGGCACTGCCAGCAATGCCAGTCTCTACCAGAGATAATGCCAGGAGTGGGCTCTCTGGGCAGGCCCACAGGAGGGGTTCCCCTTATTTGTGATAGGGAGGGCTGATGCCTTTGAGGGGTGTGGGGGGGGTGTGGAAAGAGTGTCCTGGGATTGCAGCAGTGGTGTTGGCAGTGGGGTGGGAACAGGACGGTCACCCTGAGGCCTGTGAAGGAGAGTGACAGGGATCACCTAATGCCTGTGAAGGGGGCAGGATCATAAGATGCTTGCCAAGTGGCAGGGGGGTGCCCAAATGTTGGCATTGTGGGGGGGGGGGGTGGACGGAAGGTGGGAAGAGTCTGTCACTTCTTTTGTAGTGGGCAGTAGTCCGCAATGCTTCTGAGAGGGCTTCTTAATGTTTAAGTGGGGTTACAGGGGAGGGTGGGTGATAGGGCCATTACGTTTATGTGCTGATTGGGGCACTTTTTGAAGATGAAGCCCTGATCTCCATGGAGCCAGCCTTGGTGGCTCTATCAGACCCTGTCCTGCCACAGTGATAGTGTAAACACAGCACATTCATTTATTTTTTGTTCGGAGAGGCTCAGGGTCTGGAGTGAAAACTCGGCTATGCAGCTGGAGTGCTAGACTTCGGTTTTCAGTCTGAGCCCGACACTTAGGAAAAAAAGTATGTATAAGAAATGAATACAAACATGAATAAAAGTGTACAGACTGCATCAAGGGCTAATACAAGGAGATTCCAAAATGATTCAACTTTGTCTCGACACAGCCCAGTTTCTCTTAAGTTAATTTCACTCATGCCCTAACATTTCTACTCAGTATGAATCTTTTTACATTTGCTGCCATGTCAGCTGTTTTGAAAAGGCCAGGCTTTGTTTGGCACCATTTGGTTTTGTTTAGGGGTTTCACCCCTGCTGTAGTTCTGTATTCTAAGGAGATCATTAAACTGCAGGTGGTCAGTCCAAGGAGTAAACTGTCATTGGCTGGGAAACCACACTACAAAATAAGTACACACAGAGCACAGCTTGTCAAGCCAATGCATTGAAATGTTTGATTTCTTCCCTTAGCTTTTGAAGAATGAGCTACAGCTCAACTAAATATCACCATTAAAAAATTGAAAAAAATTGATCCTGTACATTTATGATACTGAATATGAAATACATGTATCACACAACTGTTGCCCTGAGGGCAACCAACTCAGCATAGAATGGAAACAAAACTGTCTCCCTCTGGTCTGTTTGCACTTTGCTTACTGTGTTCACCAAATGTCAAACCTGCTGTGTTAAGCACGATACATGATTGCTATGTAACTCAACAAGCCTAAGAGTGCAAAGCCCGCAAAAAGAGCTTTGCCATTCCTCATACATTACCTACCTAATTGACCATGGACTATAACTGTGCAGCTGTCAGACACTCTTGATCATGTGGGCCCTGTAAAAGGAATGGTCAGGACAATGGAAATGGTCAGGGTGGGGAAAATGCTGGAGTCAATTATTAAGGATGTAATAACAGAGCCTTTAGAAAGCAGTGACAGGACCAGTCCAAGTCAGTATGGATTCACTGAAGGGAAATGTGCTTGACAAATCTTCTGGAATTTTTTGAGGATGTTGCCAGATGAGTGGACAAGGATGGACTAGTGGATGTATCTGGACTTTCAAAAGGCTTTCAACAAAGTCCCACACAAGAGATTAGTGAGCAAAATTAAAGCCCATGGTATTGGGGGTAATATATTGACGTGGATAGAGAACTGGTCGTCAGACAGGAAGCAGCGAGTGGGAATAAACTGGTCCTTTTCAGAGTGGCAGGCAGTGACTAGTGGGTACCGCAGGGTTCAGTGCTGGGATCCCAGCTGTTCACAATATACATTAATGATTTGGACAAAGGAATTGAATGCAATATCTCCAGATTTGCAGACAACAATAAGCCGGGTGGCAGGAGGATACTAAGAGGCTGCAGGGTGACTTGGACAGACTGGTTGAATGGGCAAGTACTTGGTAAATGTGGATAAATGTGAGTTTATCCACTTTAGTGGCAAAAACAGAAAGGAAGATTATTATCTGAATGGTGGCAGTTTAGAAAAAGGGGAAGTGCAACATGACGTGGGTGTCATGGTGAACAGTCACTGAAGGCTGGCAGGCAGGTACAGCAGGTGATGAGGAAAGCTAATGGCATGCTGGCCTTCATAGAAGGTGACTTGACTATAGGAGTACGGATGTCTTGCTACAGTTATTTAGGCCCTTGGTAGGCCAAACCTTGAATATTATGTGCAGTTTTGGTTTCCTAGTCTAAATAAGGACACTTTTGAGGGACTCCAGCAAAGGTTTGCCAGACTGATTCCTGGAATGGCAGGACTGACATATGAAGGGAGACTGGATCGACTGGGTTTATACACTGGAATTTAGAAGAATGAGAGGGGATATCACTGAAGCATAAAATCCTGATGGGACTAGTCAGGCTCGATGCGGGAAGAATGTTCCCGATGTTGGAAAAGTGCAGAACTAGGGGTCACGATCTTAAGATTAAGGCGTAAGCCATTTAGGACTGAGATGAGGGAGAATTTCTTCACTCAAAGAGTTGTGAACCTGTGGAATTCTCTACCACAGAAAGCTACTGGGCCCAGTTCATTAGAGATTTCAAGAGGGAGCTGGACGTGGCCATAATGGCTAAAGGGACAAAAGGGTATGGAGAGAAAGTGGGAGTAGGATACTGAAAGCGCATGATCAACTATGATCATATTGAATGGTGGTGCAGGTTTGAGGGGCTGAATGGCCTATGTCTGCACTTATTTTCTATGTTTCTATGGCCAATACTTATCTGGCAGCGGATGAACAGGGGCAGCAAATTTGGGGGGTGGGGAATATGGGTGGCGATTGGTCGAGCAGTGGGTGGGCAATGGGGTTGAGGAGGTTAGATTGCTCCCAATGTGTTTTCTGAATTCCAATATTTATTATAGCAATGATACAGAGATGTTGGGAGCAATTTTATTGCTATATTAATTTATAGAATATATTACATATTATATATTAATTTATGTGTTAAAAATACTTGAGGAACATACCACAGGTTTTCTTCACCTAGGGAACTGCAGTTTTTGAAGAGGACAGGTAAGGAAGTTGAGACCACGTGAAGGAAAAATATGTCAGTCATTCCTCCTGTAGATTCACCTGAGAAGCAGTTCAAGCATTTGGCTTTGCATTGACTTTTTAAATTCAGTTACAATATGGGGTTAAAAGACTGCTTCAATCTGTTGACAAAACGATGACATAATCAATTGGTTGAGATCTCTGCCATGGTTCAGTCGCCTTTGAGTCAGAAGGTTGTGGTTTCAAGTCTCACTCTAGAGACTTGAGCACAAAGATCAAAGCTGACACTCCATTTCAGGGCTGAGGGAGTGCAGTGCTATCTTTTGGATGAGACATAGACTGAAGCCCCGTCTGTCCTCAGAGGTTACATAAACGATCTTATGATTTCAAAGAAGTGCAGAGGAATTATGTCTAGTATTCTGGCTAATATTTTACTTTCAATCAATGAATCATCTAATCACTTCCAGGGTGCCAGGTGGGCATTGCCAAGCCATGCTCCTGACCACCTGGGGACTCAACGTCCCTTGATCTCCCTAGCATGGCCATGGTGCCAGGTCTCCACTGCTGGAGACCAGAGAATCATAGAATCCACAGTATGGAAGGAGATAATTTGGCCCATCGAGCCTGCACCGACAGCAATCCCACCCAAGTCCTGTCCTATCCATGTAACCCCACTTATTTATCCCCTGAGTCCTCACTGACATTAAGAGACAATTTAGCATGGCCAATCAACCTAACTTGCACATCTCTGGAGTGTGAGACGAAACCGGAGCACCTGGAGGAAACTCACATGTAGCCATGGGGAGAATGTGCAAACTCCACATTGACAGTGACCTGAGGCTAGAATTGAACGTGGGTCCCTGGCGCTGTGAGGCAGCAGCGCTAACTGTGCTGCCCAGTACTGATTCTTGGCAGTATGATGTCAAGCCAGTGATGGGGAAGATTCCAAGAGGCCAGAAGATGCCATTCATGAGCAGGTAAGTCATCTTACTTTTATGCAAATAAGCTTTGAGCTCCTTTTAGGTGTGAAGTTGATCCTGCTGGCAAAACAGGACCGGGATGATGGCAATCCGATTCAAACACAGCGTGAACTGTTTTTTTTACCTTTGCCCATGATCTTCCCGGCTTGACATGTTGATCGACTGGCATTGTGAGCCGATAAGATCACACCCTAAGCTTTCATGTGGTTGTTGACCCAGGTATCTTTGAAGTGGGAAATTCACTTTCCAAAGCCTAAAGGGTTTATGTGATCCCGGAGCTCAGGTTGCAACATATAGGATTGGAGTAAAACATTCAACTTTAGCACACCACCTCTCCTTCCTAACTCATGGGCACAGAAACCAAGTGCAGCGCGTTTACTATTTCCCTGGCTGATTGTGAGACTTCTTACTGTGTTTACCCCAGTCCAACACCGGCGTCTCCACATCAAGATTAACTCACTCAGCACAGACTGGAAATCAAATTTAGGATTTTTCTGGCCTGAATTAGGACTGCACTGAACATTCCTTCATCAATTGAGCTAAATTGATATTGGTTTATCAGCTGCAAATAATGAATCATGTCACACTCTCAGCAATCTCTAATACAAATTTCAATCTTAATTAAATCTGTACCAACCTTTTTGCTCATATTAATTATTGATAGAAAAGATATCTATAGGTTTGTAAATAGAACAGCTCCATACCAGGTAGTTACAAACTCAATCAGTAGAACCAGATGTTACTAAATTCTACTACAAAATCTCTAAATGTGTCTGTAATTTGTGAAAATTCACTCTGTATTCCAAGATGCCATGCTATCACCATGGCAACAGTACCATGGCAACTTGAACAACACTTGCTTCCCAGGATTGAACTGTGGGGGGTAGGTTTCTGCAGAGATTTATGTTGACAACAAATCCACAAAAGTCAAAACGTATCCCTCAACGAACAGCAGTAAAACCAACTTCATTGATTATATATCATGGTTCTGTTTGTGGAATCTCACTATGTACAAATTTAACAACAACTTTGCTTTAACGTAGGAAATGTGTTAGGCCCTTTGAGCTTCTTCCACCATTCATTATGAGCTTAGCTGATGATTCAACTCAACAACCTGATCCTGCCTTCCTCCCTACTCTTTGATCCCCTTCACCCCGAGAATGATATTTAAATATTTCCTGAAAGCCTACAATTGACGCAATCTTACCAAAAAATTTGAAGTGTGTGATCTTATGAAAAAAATTAAGTGTTGCATTTTGAGGGGGCAGAGCCTAAGCTCGCTGGTGAAGCGCTATTGCGCAGGCACCTTGATCTCCCAATGAACTGGGAGACATGGGTACAGCCCAGCCATGCCCCGATCTCCCAGGGAAGCTGACTGCTGAACTGTTGGGGCACCATTGCTCCTGCAACCCACCCTCCCACCTGTTCCACGGACTTTGGGAAGTCCTTCCTCCAACGACTGCCCCCTTTATCAATCCCGTTTCCCTCCTGGACTGTCAGGACTGTCCTCTACCAAACACACCTGGTGCTGATCTCTCCCCATCCACCTACCCCATCAAAATCAGGACACCCCACCCTCATCGATCACAAATCTGCAGAGATCCACCCTCTCCCCCGACTCCTCATCACCATCCCTGTAGAGCTCCCCCCTCTTTGCCCCCACCCCGATCACCATCACTGCAGAGTTCACGCCTCTCCATGATCACCACCCCTGCACAGCATGCCCCCCTCTTCCCCTTCCCTGATCACCTGCAGAGTTCCCCCTTCTCCCCATCAGCACTCCTGCAGAGTTGCCCATGCCTCTCACCCTTATTTCAGCAAAGCAGCCTCTGGACCCTCTGGGTACATGACTCACCCAAATTGCCTGCTGCTGAACTCCCTTAGCAAGGGAGAGCCCCATATAAGCTTGAATGATGGACATGCAGGTAGTCACACTAGGAAGATGGCACCTTGAAGTACTGCTCCGAGTTTTATTGAGAGAGAACTGGGCTGTCTACTAGATGCAATAGAGGGGAGGGGGAACACATTCTTCCCCCAGTTGGGCGACAGGCCAGGGATCGGGACGGCAATGCAGTCTGGGAGGTAGTGGCGGTGACAGTCAGTGGCTGTGCACTGGCACCTAGGACCGGCTACCAGTGCCAGAAGCAAATTAACTAACTCATTTGGGCAACCAGGGTGAGTATCCATCCCATCCTGGCATAGGTCTCATATGTCATGCCTACAATGTCCATTCACCCCTTGTCACCCTGTGGCCTTCCAGCACTTGAGCCTCTATTATCTGTCTCCAACCAGTCCCAACAGACCCTACCTAACCATTCCTACCCCCGACTCCCCATGCCCTTCCAGCCATCAGGCTTCTGTCCCTGCAGGAGAAAAGGGCTGATAACTGCTAGGAGCAGAAGTCTGAGGGATAGGGTATCCGTCTGGTGAATCCTCATTCCCTTTGAGGGCAGAGTGCTGGATCTGGCAGGGGAGGACAAGAATACAGCAGCATGAGCCACAGCAAGATTGGCGTGTGACATAGAAGTGAGCATCCCCCAATCTTTCACTCATATGACATACCTCAAGTAAGTGGCATGCTGCCCAGATCCTGTCCTTCCCTTGCACTCAACCTTGTGTCCTATGTTGCAGGAAATAAACTCTATGCATCTGACCCAGTTGACATCATCGCCACCAGTTCCCCCCGTCCCCCCATGCCCCTCCCTTGCTACTGCCAAGATGCTACATGAGGATTCAAAAGAAACCTCAGAGGAAGGCCCCGAGGAAACCTCCAAGGTCAGTACCAGTCAATCGACACAGACTTCCACAGCACAATTCACCTTGGTGGACAGGTTAATGGTGAGGCTTCTGGGTCAATCTCTCCTGCGCATGACACAACCGTTGATGTACATCTGGTGGAGACGGGAATGTTTGGGCCCTCTGCTACACGGATGCCTGTAGGAGGCATGGTTTCAGTCAGGCTGCTGTGCTTAGTTCTCCCTAAGCTGCTGGACTTGCAGCAGCAGAGTGGGGAATGCAGGAGGGGCTGTCAGCAACTGTGAGACTGTTGGGAGGAGTCCCACAGCTTTCAGGTGCATACGATGGTGCAGGCACAGTGTGGTACTCAGGCCAATACTGCAAGAGTGCGTCCACAGTGGAAAGCCTGAGTCAGGAAAATATTCGCCATGGGTGGCAGGATCCAAGGCATGCCATGTCACAGCGGGCTATGGCCTAATCACAGCAGGCCATGGCCAAGGGCCTCAGGAACATTTTCAAGTCACGGAGGGTCATGGTTGCAGGCTTCAAGCGAATGGCCTAGTCATAGTTGGCCATTGCTGAGTAGTTGCAGATTGGCCCAATCTCAGAGGGCTTTTACTGTGGCATCGAGACATTGGGGCAAACTCAGAGGGCCATCGCTGACGGCTCACGCACCATGGGTGAATGCCGTCGGACCTCCAGGGCTGGCAGGGCCAGGTGACATTGGGGCTTCTGGAGCTCAGTCATGTTGCTCCTCCATCCCATGGAGTGACCCAGGGGCCCACAGACCCCTCTAAGGGGAAAGAAGGGCAGGAGCCCATGCTAAAGCCTTCCACCTGGGAGACTAGGGCCATCACTATGCCCTCCAACTCCCCCTTCCCGACATCGGTGCATCTCAAGGGCGGCAGGATGAACAGGTGTCATAGATACATCCTTGTTGCCAGGAAGTTGGCCATGCCCCTCCAGGTGACGCCCTCTATGATTGCCCTCTGAGTTTGCCCCAAGGTCTCAATGCTGCATCAAAAGCTGTCTGGGATTGGGCCAATCTGCAACCAGTCAGTGATGGCCAGCTGTGACTGGGCCATTCTCTCAAAGTGTGCAACTATGACCCTCTGTGACTTGAGGTGGAGGAAAATGGATTGATTAGTAAATTTCAGACGAAACAAAGGTTGGTGCATTTGCGGATAGCAATGAGGGCCATCAGAGGATACAGCAGGATATAGATCAGTTGGAGACTTGGGCGGAGAAATGTCAGATGGAGTTTAATCTGGACAAGTGTGAGGTAATGCATTTTGGAAGGTCTAATACAGATACAAAATATATAGTAAACGGCAGAACCCTTAAGAGCATTGATAGTCAAAGGGATCTGGGTATACAGGTACACAGTCACTGAAAGTGGCAATGCAGATGGAGAAGGTAATCAAGAAGGCATACGGCATACTTGCCTTCATCAGCCGGGGTTTTGAGTTTAAAAATTGGTAAGTCATGTTGATGCTTTATAGAACCTTAGTGAGGCCGCACTTGGAATATAGTGTTCAATTCTGGTCGCCACACTACCACAAGGATGTGGAGGCTTTGGAAGGTTACAGAAAAGATTTACCAGGATGTTGCCTGTTATGGAGGGCATTAGCTATGAGGAGAGGTTGGAGAAAATTTGTTTGTTCTCACTGGAGCGACGGAGATTGAGAGGAGACCTGATAGAAGTCTACAAGATTATGAGGGGCATGGACAGAGTGAACAGTCAGAAGCTTTTTCCCAGGGTATAAGAGTCAATTACTAGGGGGCATAGGTTTAAAGTGCAAGGGGCAAGTTTTAAAACAGATGTACGAGGCAGATTTTTTACACAGAGAGTGGTGGGTGCCTGGAACTCGTTGCCAGGGGAGCTAGTGGAAGCGGATACTGTAGTCACTTTTAAGGAGCGTCTTGACAAGTACATGAATGAGATTGGAATAGAGGGATATGGTCCCCGGAAGCATGGGGGTTTTAGTTAAGTCAGGCAGCATGGTCGTTGCAGGCTTGGAGGGCTGAAGGGCCTGTTCCTGTGCTGTAATTTTCTTTGTTCTTTGTGACGTGCATCAAGGATATCAGAGGCCAAATGTGCGGAACACAGCTGACTGCCTCCACCTCCGATGTCCATCCTGTGGGACACGTTGATGTAGCGCTAGGCCATGTAAGATTAAGAAGTTGTAGGGTCACCAAGAGGGCACAAGTGAAGGACTGCACGAGTTAAGTTTCGGGAAATAGGCACTGTTAACGATCACTGCTTTATTAGTCCTCTTAAATATTAGCATAGTAAGAAGTCTCACAACACCAGGTTAAAGTCCAACAGGTTTATTTGGTAGCACAAGCCACTAGCTTTGGGAGCGCTGCCCCTTCATCAGATGAGTGGATTTCAGTTCAAAAATAGGGCATATAAAGACACAAATTCAATTTACAAAATAATGGTTGGAATGTGAGTCTTTATCAAGTATTGTGTCTAAAAGACAATGTAAGTGGACAAGTTAAAGAGATGTTTATTGTCTCCAACCAGGACACTTAGTGAGATTTTGCAAACCCAGGCAAGTCGTGGGGGTTACAGACAGTGTGACATGAACCCAAGATGCCAGCTGAGGCCGTCCTCATGTGTGCAGAACTTGGCTATCAGTCTCTGCTCAGCGACTCTGCACTGTCGTATGTTGCGACGACCATCTTGAAGAACGCTTACCTGAAGATCAAAGGCCAAATGCACGTGACCTCTGAAGTGTTCCTCAACAGGAAGAGAACACTCTTGCCTGGTAATTGTCCAGCGGTGCTCATTCATCTGTTGTCGTAGCGTCTGCATGGTCTCCCCTATGTACCATGCCTTGGGACATCCTTTCCTGCAACATATCAGGTAGACAACATTGGCCAAGTTGCAAGACTACGTACCATGTACCTGGTGGATGGTGTTTTCACGTGAGATGATGGCATCCATGTCAATGATCTGGCATGTCTTGCAGAGGTTGCTGTGGCAGGGTTATGTGATGTCGTGGTCACTGATCTCCTGAAGGCTGGGTAGTTTGCTGCGAACAATGGTCTGTTTGAAGTTGTGCGGTTGTTTGAAGGCTAGAAGTGGGGGTGTAGGGATGGTCTTGGCGAGATGTTCGTCTTCATCAATGACACATTGAAGGCTCCAGAGAAGATGTCGTAGCTTCTGTGCTCCAGGGAGGTACGAACGACGAAGTTGACCCATGTTTGTTTTCTGAGGAGGATCGTGTGGTTTTTTGCTGTATATCGATGAGTGAAGCACCATATCCTGTTCTTATGAGGGCATCTTTCAGTGTCTGCAGGTGTCTGTTGCGATCCTCCTCATCTGAGCAAATCCTGTGTATACAGAGGGCTTATCTGTAGGGCATGGCTTCTTTGACGTGTTTAGGGTGAAGCTGGAGAAGTGGAACATTGTGAGGTTATCCGTGGACCTACGGTACAGTGAAGTGCTGAGGTGACAGTCCTTGATGGATCTGCGTGTGTCCAAGAATGCGACCAATTCCAGAGAGTAGTCCATGGTGAGTCTGATGGTGGAATGGAACTTGTTGATGTCATCATATCGTTGTTTCAGTGATTGTTCACCATGAGTCCAAAGGAAGAAATTGTCATCGATGTATCTGGTGTACAGCATCGGTTGAAGGTCCTGTGCTTGTTCGAACCTGCGCATGAAGATGTTGGCATACTGAGGTGCGAATTTGGTCCCCATGGCTGTTCCGTGTCTCTGAATGAAGGACTATTTGTTGAAGGTGAAGATATTGTGGTCCAGGATGAAGTGGCTGAGTTGTAAAATTGCATCTGGAGTTTGGCAGTTATCGGTGTTGAGTACTGAGGCAGTTGCAGCAATGCCATCGTCGTGGGGGATGCTGGTGTAGAGGACCAAGACATCCAATGTGAAGAGGAGTGCTCCTGGTTCAACTGCTCCATGTGTGATGAGTTTCTGGAGGAAGTCTGTAGTGTTGCAACAGAAGCAGGTGGTTCTTTGTACAATTGGTTTCAGGATGTCCTTGACATAGCTGGAAAGGTTTCACACAGGGTCTTATTGCCCAGTATGATGTGACGGCCGGGTATGTTTGCCTTGTGTATCTTTGGGAGGCAGTAGAAATCTCCAATGTGGGGAGTACTTGGAATGATATTATTAGCGTTAGAAATATTAGCATGTTATTGCACTATTAGTTTCACCAATAAATTTTATTGCATCCCACAGCTGTGACTAATATGTCTCTGATTTGCCTCACACAGGGATAACTGTACCCCGACCGGAGCCAGAGGGATTCAGAGTGTCATTCTGTGAGGTAGATGCCCTTAGGCCCAGTGAATATGCAATCTCCATATTCCAGCAGCTGTGCCATGCCCCCAATCACTCAGGCTTCAATGGCCTACGATCTCCCTGGTCATAGCGCCTGATCTTCATTAGTGGAGACCATGAACGATTATCGTTGGCGAGAGGTCTCACCAATGAGGGGGAAATCATCCAGGAAGCCGGAAATGGCAATGCCAGTCCCGCTAATATCATGGTAATCATGAAATTAATATTCAAATCAGCAACAAGGAACTCTGTGTATGGTGTAAAAATGATTCATACCTGGCATCAACTGATTTTTCAGCCTTGCTGCTATCTTCCCAGTCCAATGCGCCAATCGACCAGTACAGCTGGCCAAATAAGGTCACGCCCAATGTTTTGGCCTCAACTGATCTCTTGATAGAGAATTCCACAGTTTCACCACTGTGGGTGAAGAAATTTCTCCTTATCTCAGTGTTAAAAGGTTTACCCAGTGTCCTTAGACTATGACCCCTGGTTCTGGACTCTTGTTAGAAAGGGAATATAGAGAGGGTTTACCAGACTGATTCTTGAGATGGTGAAATTGGCATATGAGGAAAGACTAAGTCAGTTAAGATTATGTTCATTGAAGTTCAGAAGAAAAAGAGTTCAGGACATCCTTCCTGCATCTATCCTGCCTAGTCATGTTAGAATTTTATTGGTTTTTATGAGATCTTCTCTCTTTCTTCTGAAGTTCAATGAACATAATCTTAACTGACTTAATCTTTCCTCATATGCCAATCTTACCATCCTAAGAATCAGTCTGGTAAACCTTCTCTACATTCCCTTTCTAACAAGAACATCCTTCCTCAGGCTGGCCTGGAGATGTCTGGGATACCAGCAATCGGGGCGGGGGTCACACGGTCAGCAATGCAGGGTTGCAGGGAGCAACTACACGTGCCGATCTCCACTATGACAGATCGGCGCATAAGCTGTGGCCTGCTCAGCTCTATGCTGCCTATTTCTCCAGTGAGAATAGGACCCACTCACAGATTTTCAGCGTGAATGTCCCAGAGGCACTCTAGGATCCACAGAGTGTGAGAGATTCGTTTTGAAAATCCTGCTAAAAAACAAGTGGGATTTACTTGAGTTTTTACATGAATTAGGCTATTAGAACTTTTTTGAGAATCTCGGCCTTAGTTTCCTGTCTGCCAACCAATTTCTACCCATCTCAATACATTGCACCCAATTCCACGTGCTTTAATTTTACCCACTAACCCCTTATGTGAGGCTTTGTCGTAACACTTCCGAAAGTGCAAATAAACCACATCCACTAGTTGCTCCTTATCAACTCTACTAATTATAGCTTCAAAGAATTCCAATAGGTTAGTCAAGCATAATTTCCCTTTCGCAAATACATGCTGAGTCTATCGGATTTTACCAGTATTTTCCAAGTCTTCTATTATAAAATCTTTGATAATTTGACTCTGTGCAGGTTAGTTGGATTGGTCATGATCAATCCTTGAGGTTACAGAGATAGGGCAAGGGAGTGGGCCCAATTAGAGTGCTCTTTTGGAGGGCTGGTGCAGACTCGAATGGCGTCCTCTGTACTGTAGGGATTCTATAATTTTCCTGACTAAAAACATAAGGTTGACACGTCTATAATTCTGTTTTCTCTCGACTCCCTTTCAAATAATGGGGTTATATTAGCTACCCTCCAATTTGTAGGAACTGTTTCAAAGTCTACAGAATCTTGGAAGATGACCACCATTATTTCTTGAGCAACTTCCTTAATTACTCTGAGATGTAGATTACCAGGCCCGAAGGATTTATCGTCCTTCGCTTCCATTAAGTGCCCCAACACTATTTCTCTATTAATAATGATTTCCTCCAGTTCCACCCTGTCTCCAAACCTTGTGTTCCCCAACATTTCTGGTCTTCAAAAGTAGGTCAGTCTTTTCTTTGTTTCCCATTATAATTTCCCCTGTTTCCGATTGTAAGAGACCTACATTTGTCTTCACCAATCTTCCTCTCTTCATATACCTATGGAAACTTTTACAGTCAGCTTTTGTGTTCCCTGCAAGTTTACTAATTCCAAACTGCTAAATTTTAAATCTCAGTTCTGTTATTTGCTCTGACCAATTTGTATGTCTCTTCCTTGGATCTAATACTATCCCCAATTTCCCTTGTAAGCCATGGTTTCCTATGTTAGTTTTGCACCAGACAGGAATGAACAATTATTGCAGTTCACCGATGTGCTCTTTGAATGTTTGCCATTGCCTGTCCACCATCTTCCCTTTAAATAATGTTAAGTAATCCCTCGCCTTGAAAGAAGTTTATGAGTCATCTAAGACTGGAAGGTGTACACAGACAATGCCAAACATAGGGGCCCAGGGCTAGGCAGGCCTGGGCTCCATGTTGTAAATGGAATTTCTTGTCATCCATGCTGAGAAGCTGGAGCTGCAGACCAGCTTAAAGAAATTGGAATCAGAGAGTTCTGATCTATTTAAAGCCGGTCTGTCAGTGTCAATTTCATTGAATTGCTGTGCTGTTGTTTCAGACCTTTTTGCAGCTTTGTGGGCCCAATTGTTTTGAAAGGCTCACCAGAAAACTGAAGTATCCAAAGGTCAACTGCAGTGCAGCAACTGTCAAGAGTGTTCTTGCTTGAAAAGTGTTAAGTCATTTGGAATTAATTGGATGGTGTGTGTGTGTATATGTAGTGGGGTGAGGGGTGCATGGAGGGGAAGTTGGAAGGTGGGGTGGGAGATCTGAATGCAGGTTCATAGAGGTGGGGGGAAAGGTTAGCTAGAGAGTTTAATTGTTTTATAAATATAGCGATATCTTTATAACACTGCATTTCATTGCAGTGATTAAGATTAATGACCCATGTTGCATATATATAAGATGATATTTGTAACCAGATGCCAATAATGGACATTATAATTTTACTAGGACTTTTTATGTGATTTTGAATTTGTTGGTGAATCTTAAAAGGGGAAAAATATTATGCATGATTGAAGGGTGGATTAAATTGGGGGGGACCAATAAGCGACAAAAAAAACGGGAGAAGCACCAGGGCACATGATTACTCTCCCCGGCCCCAAAAGTTGGGCTTGTTATATAACTACACAGTACATGGGTTGAGAGAGGAGGTGGTGAGGTAGAATTGGCTACTGGCAGTAAATAGAGAAATTAATGTTGTACCTTTGGATAATGTTGCTGCATAACAGCATGCAGGTGAGAAATAGAATGGGGCCAAGGACAGATCGTTTGGATTTACTGCTGCAACTGTCTGCAAAATGTGCAGGCTAATATTGATTTCAAAAGTGATTTATTGGTTAGGAATACTGTGCAACAATCTGAGCATGTGAGATACAATATTGGCACAAATTAATTGCATTTATATTTCTACAAATCTAACAGTGAGTACATCTCCAAAGATCTAAAAACAAAAATAATTTCCAAGCCTAACTCTTCTTGAATTAAACCATTCACCATGTGTTTGTATATTTGTTGTTCACAAACTGTAGTTGAGCAGAATAAATTACCAGATGCAAAATGTTATCCGAGTGTTGCAGAATATTTGGAAGTGTGCTTTGACAGCTTAGTATTCAAAATGGCAAAAAGCGGGAAGTTAAATTACAGAAACATGAGATCTTGTCAATGACCCACAAATAGCATTAAATTGCTTTACGATGGAGTTGCTTTCCAACAATTGAACTAGAAAGGTTGAGCAGCCTCAAACCAGGTCAGGCGAAAAACAATGTTGCAAGTCTTGGATTCGATGACATTGCAATGTGGGATGAAGGGGAGGAACAGCATTTCTTCAGCAGCAAGGCTTTATTACAAAGTGTCATCAGCAGCAGCTTATCTAAGTTGCATCGTGTCTTTGATGAATGTTGCTTTTGTTAGAACTCGTTATATAATCCATATCCATTACATACCAACAGCCCAGCTGTAAAAACAGGTCAAATACAAGCTGAAATGGGCTCTTTCTTTGCAACCTGTTCCTTGGCGAATCAATGATTCTCGGTCATTTAACTAAAACAAGGTCAAATACACAATTCTGGAGAAAATATTAAACTTTAAAACGGCCCAGCACTGTGCCATATAGTGGATTTTTTCAGCGAATGAGCCTTCAGGATAAGATGAAAATTTTGAAGGTGCATTCTATTCCATGCTCTGTGATAAATATATCTGTTCCCTTGCTCTTTGTTTTGCCTAAGAGCAAGACAGACAAGAAGGAGAGATGGAAGAGATTCAGGTTCTCAGAGATGATACTGAGATGTGCTGATAATGTAAAAATAGGGGGTTGAAAACAGTGAAAAAAACTGCAAAAGTCTTCAAGAAGACGGAGATCATTCAATGGAATGGGCAAAGACAGAAAGTACAACATAGTGCAAAGAACTGTGAATTAATGGAATCTGGGAGGAAAAACAGATTAATAGTAAACGTTGAAAGACACTGAAACGTGAAGGATCAAAAAAGCCTATGGTGGAAGTATACTGTTCCTTCACTTCAGATAAAACCATAGACAATGTTATAACTCTGATCAACAGGGAGCAAAATAAGGGAATTACAATGCATTTGTATTAAATATTGATTCTGCTTTTAGACATAGGTTTTGGGTGTTCCTTTATACAAAGGACAGACGTTAAACCAAAAGCACTCATTCTACAATGTGCAATCAATAGGATAATAATATCTGGGAGAGGAAAAATACATTTTGAAGCTGAGATTTGAAATACCAGGGCTATTTCCACAAGAACACAAAAAGGCTAAGAAGCAATTTAGTTAGTGTTTGTAACATTATAACGTAATGATAATGGGAACAGGGAGGAACAAAGGGAGAAAGAAAGGGAAAAAATGAAAAACTTGCATTTACATAGCTCCTTTCACAACCCAAAGTGCTACACAGTCCTTGAAGTACTTCTTCAGTGTAATCACCAATGTATCTTTTTTTGCACAGTGTGTAAATGATTATTGAGTTTTTTTGGTGATGATGGTTGAGGCATAAATATGGGTCAGGACAGCAACAGACCACCCCTATTCCTCTTTGAATCATGCTGTGGGCTCATTCATGTTCACATGAGAGGGCAGTCAGGGCCTGATTTAATATCCCATTCAAAAACCACCAATAATGCAGCATTCCTTCAGTTTGCATTGAAATGTTTGTCCAGATTTTGTATAGTGCTCAAGGCTCTGAAGTAAATACTTGAACTCACAACCTTCTGTCTCAAAGATAAGAATATTATTAATGAACCTTTACCCATGGTTGAGTCATAACTAGGATTATCAATTTCAAATTGTTACGATAAGATTAAGGAGAATACTTGAGAATAATCTCTTCATGCAAAAAGTTCTCAAACCATGGAGTGATTTGCCTTAGAGAATAATTGAGCAAAGACTATTATAAAGAATGGATGGATAAAAATATGAAGTGGTACATTTCGGACTTTGAGGAGAGAGCAGGGAAGTGAAATTAGTCTCAGTGTATTCCAGCAGACAACAGATACAATGGACTGAATGGGTCTCCTGTGGTGTAAATTTCCATTTTATGTTATCGAAAAAAATAGCCTGATGGATGGAAAGTACCTAGAGGATGGCATAAATAGTGAACTCACTGGAAAGAGGATGCTGATACAAACAATGTATTGTGTTTGGAGAGTTTTGAACAATAGTGTGTCCTCAATTCATTAAAGACACCACTGCTTAGTTCACAAAGATTTCAATAATAGGGAAAATAGATTAGAATGGAAAGAGTTTGCGCAAAAACCATTATGATATAATAAACAGAAATCTTAGTCAATCGAGTCCCTGCTGTTCAATACTGCCTTCTGTGAATAGGTGCATTTTGTGATCTGATCTATTGTTCCTAACCATGTTATTGTTCACCTCCAGTATTTTTTAAGACATTGATAGATCTGCCCTGAATATCCAGTATTTTCTATTTTTATTTAGGGTTGTACGGAGAATGAATAAGTCGGATTTTAAGTAAATCTGTTTCCAGTAACCTTAATTGATATAAATTAATGTAGCCTGCAACTTACATCAACTATAAGGTTTTTAAAAAAGTGGAAATCTAAACATAACTTCAAGGTGAACTGGTGATTGTTCTTTCATATATAAGTGACAACAATGGTAAATGCTGAATTATCCCTGTGCATATTAATCTGGCGCACTTAATGGAAATACATTTTCATCCTTGTTTTCTAATTGTTCCATAGAACATAGAACATTACAGTGCAGTACAGGCTCTTCTGCCCTCGATGTTGCGCCGACCAGTGGAACCAATCTAATGATGCACTAACCTAAACTATTCCAATATTATCCATATGTCTATCCAATGACCACTTGAATGCCCTTAAAGTTGGTGAGTCCACTACTGCTGCAGGCAGGGCATTCCACACCCTTACTACCCTCTGAGTAAAGAACCTACCTCTGACATCTGTCCTATATTTATCACCCCTCACCATGGTTTTATTCCTCCTCTGCTTGGATCAGCCCCTCCAGGTTATTCTGTTTTCCTGGTGATGTTTGTAAGGGAGGAGGAAGGAATCAGCCCCTAATACTTCCACAGTGACAAGAGGAAAATCAACGTTTTGTTTGAATCGGGCACCCCTGATCTCTGTGTAGCCAGTCCTGCTGTCTCTAAGAGTCCTCACCCAGTAGTGTGATGGCATAAGCCACGCCCACTCATTTTATTTACTTTAAGAGTCTCATTATCTGGAGAGAAAACTGGTCTGTGGAGCTGGAAAGCTTCACACCAGTTTTCTGTTTGAGTCTAACACTTTGAAGAATTTGGTAAGATTTGGCCCATTAGCTCTATTGTCTCTCCATAGATGCTGTCAGACCTGCTGAGGTTTTCCAGCATTTTGTGTTTTTATTTCAGATTCCAGCCACTGCAGTAATTTGCTTTCATCCCAAATTTTATATTGTACAGAGGCAGACTTTCAATGATACATATCATACCCATGGCATGGGGTGGACGTGGCTGACAGTCACTGAGGAAAGCAGCAAGGCAACTCTAGGCCCCCACGTCAGGGCTGAGGAGGGTGGGCAAATATCCTAAATCTAATAGGCAAGCCAACTTCTGACCAGGGCAGGGGTGCAAGGAGGCCAGAGCAGCCTAAGCCCATATCAAATTTGTCTCTGGTGCAAGGACCAAGCAGGAGGTACCAGTGGTTGTTGAGGGGAGCAGCGAGGCGACACAACCATGCCAGCTGCAAGACTGAGAAAGCAACAAACTGAGAGTGAGGTGAGGACCCCAGCCAAACAGCAGGTGAGGAAGCTGTTGAACGAGCTAGCATATTTCCTGAGGAATATTCCCAGTGTCATCAAACAGAGAAATGTGACAGCCAAACAGGCACCAGCAGTCATTGCGGGGAGTAGCAGGACAACTCAATTAGGCTGGCAGGGCTAAGAGCTGGTGGGAAATAAACCAAGGACAAAGGCGAGTTGTGATCAGGTAGCAGATGAGGCAGCCAGTGGGCAAGCCAGCATATTTTCTGAGGTCGTCATCAAGCAAAGGACCGAGGAGCTGACCGGAAGTTATTGAGTGAACCAACGGGATGACTCAACCAGGCCAGAAGGAGCTAAGATGTGGAGATGCTGGCATTGGACTGGGGTAAACACAGTAAGAAGTCTCACAACACCAGGTTAAAGTCCAATAGGTTTATTTGGTAGCAAAAGCCACTTGCTTTCGGAATGCTGCTCCTTCATCAAGTAAGTGGGAATTCTGTTCATAAGCAGAGCATATAAAGGCACAAACTCAATTTACAAAATAATAGTCGGAATGCAAGTCTTTACAGGTAATCAAGTCTTGAAGGTACCGACAATGTGAGTGGCGAGAGGGTTAACCACAGGTTAAAGGATGTGTATTGTCTCCAGCTAGGACAGTTAGTAAGATTTTGCAAGCCCAGGCAAGTCATGGGCATTACAGATAGTGTGACATGAATCCAATATCCCAGTTCAGGCCAACCTCATGTGTGTGGAACTTGGCTATCAGTCTCTGATCAGCGATTCTGCGCTGTCATGTGTCGTGAATGCCATCTTGGAGAATGCTTACACAAAGATCAGAGGCCAAATGTCCGTGACCGCTGAAATATTCCCCAACAAGAAGGGAACACTCTTGCCTGGTGTTTGTCCAGTGGTGCTCATTCATCTGTTGTCGTAGCATCTACGTGGTCTCCCCAATATACCATGCCTTGGGACATCCTTTCCTGCAGCGTATCAGGTAGACAACGTTGGCCAAGTTGCAACAGTATGTACCGTGTACTTGGTGGATGGTGTTTTCACGTGAGATGATGGCATCTGTGTCAATGATCCGGCACATCTTGCAGAGGTTGCTGTGGCACGGTTGTGTGGTACCATGGTCACTGTTCTCCTGAAGGCTGGGTAGTTTGCTGTGGACAATAGTAGGTTTGAGGTTGTTTGAAGGCAAGAAGTGGGGGTGTGGGGATAGCCTTGGAGAGATGTTCATCTTCATCAATGATATGTTGAAGGCTCCGGAGAAAATGTTGCTTCTTCTCTGCTCTGGGGAAGTACTGGACGAAGAAGGGTACTCTGACAGCATGTCCCGTGTTTGTCTTCTGAGGAGGTCATTGTAGCACATTGGAACCATCGATCGATGAGTGAAGTGCCATATCCTCTTCTTATGAAGGCACCTTTCAGCGTCTGGAAGTGTCTATTGCAATCCTCCTCATCTGAACAGATCCTGTGTATACAGAGGGCTTGTCCGTAGGGGATGGTTTCTTTGATGTGTTTAGGGTGGCAGCAGCAGAAGTGAAGCATGGTGAGGTTATTTGTGGGCTTGCGGGACAGTGAAGTGCTGATGTGGCTGTCCTTGATGGAGATGTGTGTGTCCAAGAATGCAACCGATTCCCAAGAATAGTCCATGTGAGTCTGATGGTGGGATGGAACTTGTTGATGTCATCATATAGTTGTTTCAGTGATTGTTCACCATGAGTCTAAAGGAAGAAAATGTCATCGATTATCTTGTGTACAGCATCGGTTGAAGGTCCTGTACAGCGAAGAACTCTTGTTCGAACCTGTGCATGAAGATGTTGGCATATTGGAGTGCGACTTTGGTCTCCATGGCTGTTCTGAGAGTCTGGATGATGAACTGGTTGTTGAAGGTGAAGACATTATGGTCCAAAATGAAGTGGATGAGTTGTAAAATTGCATCTGGAGATTGGCAGTTATCGGTATTGAGTACTGAGGCAGTTGCAGCAATGCCGTCGTTGTGGGGGATGCTGGTGTAGAGAGTCGAGACCTCCATTATGACAAGGAGTGTTCCTGGTTCAACTGCTCCATGAGTGCTGTGTTTCTGTAGGAAGTCTATAGTGTAGCGACAAAACCTGGGTTTCTTTGTACAATGGGTTTCAGGATGCCCTTGACATAGCCGGAGAGGTTCTTGCACAGGGTGCCATTGCCCGATACAATGGGACGGCCAGGTGTGTTTGCCTTGTGTATCTTTAGGAGATAGTATAGATCTCCAGCGCCGGGAGTACGTGGGATGAGAGCACACAGGGTACTCTGAAGTCCACACCAAAGGTCTTGATCAGTCTGTTGAGTTGATGGGTGTGTTCTTTGGTCAGATCTGCAGGTAACTGTAATGAGTTAAGGGCAAGGTGAGGAGGTCAGATAGCCAGGCAAGCCTCTGTGCATTACTCATCCCATGTTTCAGTCACTCCTTGAATTTAATCTACCATGGAGCAACTGAATTCTATGAGGCAGCCGTACACTTGTTTGACTTTGTTCCTTTTATGCCTTTGTTTCAGTTTCCATGCATCAGGGGAAAATGCTGTAGTAATGCTTGGAGCAAGCACAGGGAAAATATTTGATGATCAAAAACATTTATGAAACCAGGTGGTCCGCCTGTGCAGATGCTATTTTGACTTTGAAACTGAACTTTGTCAATATAAAGTATGGTGGTACTGTGCTATTTTGATATATTTTAATTTAAGGTGGGACTACATTATGATGCAGTGTTTTTCAGTTTGTCTGAAAAGCCACATGCATACTCATTTTAGCCATTTAAGTGCTTATTCAAAAGAAGGCTTAATGGGATGTTTTTTGATTAAAGTAAACCTGAATTTTGATTAGATTGATTGACAGGGACACAATCATGTGGTTAATGGCAGGAGCTAAGCTTGCAGGAAGAAAACAGTTTTGCTTTCATTTTAAAATAAGGAGTGGTTGCTACCTGAAGAAAGAGGTGTCTCTCTCTGTCTCTCTCTGAAAAGATCTCTCTGAAAGTTCCAGGGCTGTTAACCTAAGCTAAAGAAAGTATTCCTGTCTTTTGTTAACTAATTTTAGAGAGGGGTTTAAGTCTGCAAGAGAAATATTGCTTGATAGAAAATAATAGTGATAGATTAGCAGCTAAGAATTATATCTTGTCATGCTTAGGTATTGTTCAATCATTAAAGATTAAGCTAATTCATTTGTCATGGTTAAACTTTGTTGTTGAATAAGATTTGTTTTGATAAAAGCTCCCTAGTTTGTCAATAGAGTCATGCCTAGAGCGAAACACCCTGGCCTCACATTAATGCCAAAATTGAAAATTATTGGGGTCCAGTCTGGTTTCATAGTTTACCTTGAGGCTTCTGAACTGGTTCCCCAACAAAAACAATTGCCTTTCAATAAGGAGAACACCATATTAAATTCAGAAAAACCATGTGTGGAAGTTGGAGCAAAATCCTTAGCAGAGAAGTTTGAAAGGCAAACTTATATTTACGATACTGTGCCTTTTACAATTTTGTGCAACCATTTACTTTAATGCCATCAGCAAATCACTGCAGGATATTGATAATGCTGAATATTTTACAATTGTTAGTCTCCATTAGAAGTTTTGTCAAGGAAGTTCAAAATGACTATATCTCAGTGGAAGCAAATGCACTAACATTAACAATGAATACAAGTTCGTCTGATGATGAGAAATGTATAAGAAGCAGAAAGTTATTTTTTGCTGAAACTAGAGATAATTAAATCACTTTGAAAGGAAAAATGTCAACATTGAGACTGTGATTTGTGACACAATAAGCATAGAATTACTAGTGCAGAAGGAGGCCATTCAGCCCAATTAGTCTGCACCAACAACAATCCAACCCAAGCTCTATTCCTGTCACCCCACTTACTTATCCTGCTAATCCCCCTGACATTAAGGGACAATTTGACATGGCTAATACACCTAACCTGCACATCTTTGGTCTGTGGGAGGAAACCAGAACACCTGGAGGAAACCCATGCAGACACAAGGAGAATGTGCAAACTCCACAAGATAGTTACCCAAATCCAGAATTGAACTCGGGTCACTGATTCTGTGAGGCAGCACTGCCAACCACTGGTGAATTGCAGAGTAGAAGTAAAGATTTACTAGGATGTTGCCTGGTATGGAGGGCATTAGCTTTGAGGAGGAATTGGACAAACTTGGTTTCTTCTCACTGGAACAATGGAAATTGAGCAGCAACCTGATAGAAGTCTATAAGATTATGAGGGGCATAAGCAGGGTGGATAGTCAGAAGCTTTTGCTCAGGGTGGAAGAGTCAATTATTATACAGCATTGGTTTAAGGTGCAGGGGGCAAGGTTTAAAGGAGATGTATGAGGCAAGTTTTTCACACAGTGGATGGTGGGTGCCTGGAACTTGCTGTCGGGGAGGTAGTGGAAACAGATACAGTAGTGATGTTTAAAGAGCATCTGGACAAATACATGAATATGATGGGGATAGAGGGATATAGCCCCCGGAAAGGTAGGGGGTTTTAGTTCACATGGGCAGCATGATCGGTGCAGGCTTAGAGGACTGAAGGGCCTGTTCCTGTGCTGTAATTTTCTTTGTTCTAAATCTCTGAAGATAACTATTGAATTATTTTCCATGCTTTTCAAGAAAAGTTTGGATGAGAATGCTAAGAGCTGCTGAATAAGAAATTATCTGAATTCTCACAGGAGGACATAAACACAATTTTTTTGCGGATAAAATGAAGCAATTCATTATTTCATCGATAATGGTGAGCTCTGTGCTTCAAGATCACCAGCTGAATTGTATAGACTTGTACATGACGGTTTTCAGGGAACCTTTCTAAATGTGGAAACCGTTCTGAAAATATTTTTAACAATACCTGTTACAAATGCTTCTGGTGATCATTCTTTCTCCATATTGAAAAGAGTTAAGAATTGTTGGCAAAGTACAATGAATCAGAAACATTTGACAAGTTCAACAATACTGATGATTGAAGATGCATCCATACAAGTTTTTACGTATGATGACATTATTGATGATTTTGTGAAGAAAATGTGCTGAAGAAAAACTGTCTAAATTGCCATGGATTGCAAACAACTGGTGAAGCAAGAAAGTCCTAAAATCATGTCCTCTTCTATATTCTCTTGTTTAAATTCTATTTTTTAAACAGGACTACTATTTGCTGGATAGCATGTTTGACATATGACAACAGTAATAAGTGGTGAGTAATTGTTATCCTCCATCGCTCTTAATGCTAGCTTAGAAAGTCTCTTTTGGACAAAAATCAGAATCCTGCCAGACAATTGCCAGCAAAGTCACACATATTGGACTTGGACTCACTGGACTCCACCTGATTGGAGTATTGACTCCCGCATCGGACTTTTTCTGGCTTATTCTGTCCTGCACTGTGCTGGAGTCATATCATCAGCTGATTTCTCCATCTCATTTCTCATCAGTCTGTTCCATGTTTGCCCGCCTCAAGACAAATAGATCACAATATTGACCATCCCTACCGTCATGCTGACAACAGGTAAGCTTGGATTTCAGTTGATCAATTACAGGCTTGTTTTAAAAAGTTAAAAAGCACTAAATCAGTGAAGCAGCGATTTGTTTTTTTTTGTATTTTTGTGGCTTGCATTATGGATTTGAATCAATCAATCAATTACAGTTTGCTTTTAAAATGTTACAAAGCAGTGAAGCAGAGATTTGAGTCATTTTCTGTAATTTTGCAGCTTGCATTGTATAACTGAAGGTGGATGGGGTCAGAAGAGCAATAATATCATTTGGGGCAGGGCTTGACATCACTGGTGGGTGAGGCTTGACATCTCTGGGAATGGACTACCATATCACTGAGGACAAGGTGTGAGGGTCCTGTCACAGAGACAGAATAAGTAGTCTTACAACACCAGGTTAAAGTCCAACATGTTTATTTGGTAGCAAGTGCCACTAGCTTTCAGAGCGCTGCTTCTTTGTCAGGTTGGTGGGAGTTCTTTTCGCAAACAGAGCGTATAAAGACACAAACTCAATTTACAGAATAATGATTGGAATGCGAGTCTTTACAGGTAATCAAGTCTTAAAGCTACAGACAATGTGAGTAGAGAGAGCATTAAGCACAGGTTAAAGAGATGTGTATTGTCTCCAGACAGGACAGTTAGTGAGATTTTGCAAGCCCGGGCAAGTCGTGGGGGTTACAGATAATGTGACATGAACCCAAGGTCCCGGTTGAGGCCATCCTCATGTGTGAGGAACTTGACTGTCGGTCTCTGCTCAACGACTCTGCACTGTCACGTGTCGTGAAGGCCGCCTTGGGGAACACTTACCGAAGATCAGAGGCCGAATGCCCGTGACTGCTGAAGTGTTCCTCAACAGGAAGAGAACACTCTTGCCTGGTGATTGTCGAAGTGTTCATTCATCCGTTGTTGTAGCGTCTGCATGGTCTCTCCAATGTACCATGCCTCGGGACATCCTTTCCTGCAGCATATCAGGTAGACAACATTGAAGAGTTGCAAGAGTATGTACTGTGTACCTGGTGGATGGTGTTTTCACATGAGATGATGGCATCCATGTCAATGATCTGACACATCTTGCAGAGGTTGCTGTGGCAGGGTTGTGTGGTGTCGTGGTCACTGTACTCCTGGAGGCTGGGTAGTTTGCTGCGGACAACGTCTGTTTGAGATTGTGCGGTCGTTTGAAGGCAAGAAGTGGGGGTGTGAGGATGTTTGTCTTCATCAATGATATGTTGAAGGCTTGAGAGGAGATATCGTAGCTTCACCGCTCCGGGGAAGTACTGGACAACAAAGGTTGTCCATCATGTCCCGTGTTTGTCTTCTGAGGAGGTCAATGCGGTTTTTCACTTTGGCACATTGGAATTGTTGATCAATGAGTCGAGTGCCATATCCTGTTCTTATGATGGCATCTTTCAGCGCCTGGAGGTGTCTGTTGCAATCCTCCACATCTGAGTATATCCTGTGTATATGGAGGGCTTGTTTGTAGGGGATGGCTTCTTTAACAAAGGAGCAGCGCTCTGAAAGCTAGTGGTGTTTGCTACCAAAGAATACTGTTTACCCAGTCCAACACCAGCATCTCCACATCATCATCATCATCACACACACACACACACACACACACACACACACACACACACACACACACACACACACACTACAGGGCACCATTAAGTCCAAGTCTGCCTCTGACGTGCCAGCAATCAATAGCCGTGCCTTCAACTGCCTTGGCCCCATGTTCTGGGGTTCCCTTCCTAAACCTCTTCGCTTCCTACAAGATGTTCATTAAAACCTATCATTTTGGCCATACTTTGGTAACCTGTACTAACACCTTTGGTGATTCAGTGTCAAATCTTGTTTAATAATTCTCCTGTGAAGCACCTTGGGTCTATTTACTATGTTAAAAGCACTATATAAATATTGTCGTTGTCAAAAATCATGTGTTGCTTTATACTGACACCAGTATCTCTTGTTCCTTCATCCAGTGACTATGGGAAGGATATTCACAATTTAGCCTAACTCTGTTTAGACTAGAATCATTAGCCACTGGCCAATTTTCCCCTTCCTAACCCAGAGATTTTGAGGCCAATTGTAGTTTTCCGAGAGAGATCAGGAAATTTGGATTCAACATGGAATGCTTTTGATCTGAGCTATCGACCGGCATAACCAATCAGGCAAGTGTCTGTCCTACTTTCAACATCCTGAAACTGCTTAAATGTGTTTCCATTAACACACAGGAGGAATTCATGGACTTCCTTCTTGCCAAAACCGAAGACATATGTTTAGCTATCTCTGTTTCACTCCTCCCTATCTCTGCAATCTCCTCTATTCCTAAAAATTCCTACAAACTCTCTTATTCTTTAACTCTGGCCTCTTTTGCATCTCCCTTCTCTTGTTTCATCACTAACTGCCATGTCTTGAGTTGTCTGTGTCCAACTCTCTGGAATTACCACTCCGAACTCCTCTTCTTCTCTTACCTTCATTCTTAAAATTCACCTCACTCCTCCTACTATTTCATTTGACTTTGTGTATATGTTTCGTAGGAGATCTAGCAGGTTGCGCCCAGCCTCTCAGCCAGAAGTTATGTGTTGCAGTCCCATCCCAGGACTTGATGGCCAAGAAAGGTACATCATGATGCAGCCAAACAGCTTGAATATCAAACCGCAAATCCCTCCAACACATGCCACTGGCAAGCTGTAAGATCAGGATGGACTCTTAGTCAGATTATAATGGAAAGAAAGTGGGGCCTGTACCATCACTATCTATAGCTCCAGATTACAATTTGCTTGTAAAAATGCATGCTGTCATAGCAACTCAGTCTCCAAGTGAAATCGACACAATAATTTTCATTATGCTTCAATGAAGCACTTTGGGATATCTTTGGAGGTCAAAGGTGCAATTTAAATGGAAGTTGTTATTGTTTTATTGTAACCTAATTGATAATTTCAGGTTTATATGTTCAAAAATGATAAATCCATCATCCCTGTTATCTTAAAGCTGAAATCACCGGGAATTAGATCATTGCAACAAAGTGTAAATGACCCTTAAAAGGAAACTGACAGAGGTAGAATAGCAAGAAAATTGAAATTCTGAATTATACTTTTTCCCACTGACACTTTTGTCTATTGAAGGTCATTTTCATCAATTCATTATTGAGCAACTCATCCCCTTATTGTCTGATAAAATCGAACAAATGCTCAATGACTGTACAATTGTAGTAACATTTAAGCCACTTCCCATGAATTAATGCAATGTAAGAATTCAGCAGTTCAAATCTTGTATTTGAATTGCAATCTGCAATTGCAGATTGACTAGAATGACTTCCTCTTTGCAGCTGATAGCTTCATCTTCACACCTAATTTTCCTGTTTTGAATTTAAAGGGCTTGGGTATCAAAGTAAGTAGAGAGGGCAGGGAATCTTCTAATCCAAACTTTACTGAATTTAAAAGTATTGAAGCTGCTGTTGAAAAAAGACACAAATTATTTGCCTGTCTCCTGCATATCTCATAATAGATCTAGAACAGACACCAAAGAGGGGAAAACAGAAAATGCTGGAAAATATAGCAGGTCTGACAGCATCTGTGGAGAGAGAGTAGAACCAATGTTTCAAGTCTAGATGACACTTCATCAGAATTAAGGGTAAACAAAATAGGGCAAGATTTATACTGCAAAGTTGAGGGAGTTGTGACCAAGCTACCATAGACAAAGGTAATAAATGATGTTTATAAAGGGAGGGGAGGGGGGGGGACCTGCTCAGATATTCACTCATGTTACCACCTCCCATTATTTTCCAGTAGGCAGACTTGGTGGCCAAAATATGCCAATAAATGGACAAATGCATAAACATTAGATTGAAAGCAAGAAACATTTTGTTTCATTCCAAAGTAATCATTGCCATCTTGCCCAGTTAAATGCCTGTTAAAACTGGTTGCCAGGACCTAAAAGGTTGAAGAAGTTGATGCCTTCGACTTCCTGAGGATATTCTATGTGTAGTCTAATGCAGCACATGGCAGAAGCCAAAAAATCTATCCTCCATATGCAAGTGGATTCACCATTGTTCAGACCACTATTTACTCTTGGGAGTAATTGATCATTGTAATACCTGGAATGGCTCAGACACCAAACAGGAATGACAATGAACCTCAGCTCTCTGGTCTAGGGAAGTAAAATGAGCTAGAATCCTGTTGCTCACTGCTATCCAGTTATCTCTGCTGAGAAGTGCATTAATATGGATATTAGAGACTGAATTTTTGACAGGGTTTGGAGGCACATTTCAGTGTTTGAAGGGGCACACAATTTCTTTTGAAGGAAATCTGATTTTCCTCCACATTCCCAACCCCGCATCATTTCCTAAGCCATTTTGCTGGATCAGGAATGGCTAGTGCACCCATCCTGCTGAGGTTGGATTCCCCATTTTTAATTTGGAGACAAAAACTAAATTTCCTCCTCAAGACCATTTCTACAGTGTTGCAGTGTTTCAGAAAACCATTACAAAACATACCATGTTTGACAGTTCATGAGGAAAATGGAAAGCTTTCTGAGGAGTTTGCAACATTTTTAATATAGAGATTCATCATAGGATCTGGGAGGGGGCAATTCTCCCAGCCTGCTGTGCTGCTCAAATTCTGCGGTCTTCCCGTTGGGCACCATCGCGCATCTCCAGCACTACAATTTTCAGTGTCATCAGTTCAATATTGAAATCTCCATATCCATCTGATTAGAATGCCCAGGACTGAACTCTCCAGGCCTACTAATGTCTTCCCTCCCCATCCTCCCCACCCGCCGCGAATGGTTCTCCCTTAATGGGGTGCAGTTTACTACTGTTCCCATTAAGGGGAACAAGGGAGCCCAACCCTGCTGGAAGGAAGAAAGGCCACTGAGGCCCCCGGGGGAGGTCAGGATTAAGGGAGGTCCCCCTTTGGCAGTGCAAGCCTGATCCCCGGCACTGCTCAAGGGACAGAATGGTACTATACATAACACAACATAAGAAATAGGAGCAGGAGTAGGCCATCTGGCCCTTTGAGCCTGCCCCGCCATTCAATAAGATCATGGCTGACCTGTCGTGGCTCAGTTCCACATTCCCGCCCTCTCCCCATAACCCTTAATCCCCTCTCTTATCAAAAACCCATCAACCCGCGTCTTAAAAATATTTAGCGAGGTAGCCTCCACCACTTCAACGGGCAGAGAATTCCAGAGATTCACCACCCTCTGAGTGAAGAAATTCTTCCTCAACTCCGTTCTAAACCACCCCCCCTTTATCTTGAGGCTGTGCCCCCTAGTCCTACTGTCCTTTCTGAGCGGGAAGAGTCTCTCCACCTCTATCCTATCCATCCCATTCATCATCTTATACGTCTCAATGAGATCTCCCCTCATTCTTCTAAACTCTAACGAGTACAAGCCTAGTTTATTCAGCCTCTCCTCATAGCTCAACCCCCTCAACTCCGGCATCAGCCTAGTAAACCTCCTCTGCACTCCCTCCAAGGCCAAAATATCCTTGCGTAAGTACGGCGCCCAAAACTGCACACAGTACTCCAGCTGCGGCCTCACCAATGCCCTATATAGCCGCAGCAAGACCTCCCTACTTTTATATTCAATCCCCCTTGCTATGAAGGCCAGCATCCCATTCGCCTTCCTGACCACCTGCTGCACCTGCAAGCTGGGTTTTTGCGACTCATGCACAAGGACCCCGAGGTCCCTCTGCACCGTCGCCTGCTGCAGTTTTTCTCCATGTAAGTAATAGTCCTTCCTACCATTATTCCTACCAAAGTGGACCACCTCGCGCTTGCCAACATTAAATTCCATTCGCCAGTTCCTGGCCCATTCGCCCAGCCTATCTAGATCCTTCTGTAGACTCTCCACACCCTCCACGCAATTTGCCGTTCCACCAATCTTGGTGTCATCAGCAAATTTTGACACCATACACTCGGTTCCCTCCTCCAGATCATCTATATAAATGGTAAATAGCTGAGGCCCCAGCACCGACCCCTGAGGCACTCCACTAGTCACCAACCACCAATCCAAATAGCACCCATTGACCCCCACTCTCTGCCTCCTATTTGACAACCAGTCCTCTTTCCATGCTAACACCCTACCCCCAACTCCATGTCCCCTGACCTTCTGCAATAACCTCTTGTGAGGTACCTTGTCAAACGCCTTCTGAAAATCAAGAAAGACCACATCCACCGGCTCTCCTCTATCCACCGCCCTAGACACATCCTCATAGAACTCCAGTACATTTGTCAGACACGACTTCCCCTTAACGAAACCGTGCTGCGTCTGCTCTATCAAGCAATTCTCCTCAAGATGCCTCGCTATTTCCTCCTTGACGACAGATTCTAGCATTTTACCTACAACAGACGTTAAACTAACCGGCCTATAATTCCCCGTCTTTTGCCTGGCACCCTTCTTAAACAACGGCGTAACATTAGCCGCTTTCCAATCTTCCGGCACTTCCCCGGAATCCAGCGACATCTGGAAAATAACAACCAAGGCATCCACTATCACCTCCGCCATTTCTTTCAGTACCCTTGGATGCATTCCATCCGGTCCTGGGGACTTGTCCACAATCAGCCCCCTCCAGTCTGTCGAGCTCCGCCTCTCTAGTAACAGTAATGTCATTGAGACCCTCCAGTCCTACCACCTTTCCATCTCTAACACCCGGCAAATTATTCACGTCCTCCTCCGTGAAGACCGAAACAAAAAAGTTATTCAAGATCTCAGCCATTTCCCCATCTCCTACCACTAAGTCCCCCTTCTCATCCTCTGAGGGTCCAACGTTCGCCCTAGCCAGCCTCTTCCTTTTTAGAGACTTATAAAACCTCTTGCTATCCTTTTTTATATTAAGCGCTAGCCCAGCTTCATAGTTTCTCCTACTCTTCTTTATCAATTTCTTTGTCAATCTTTGTTGACATTTAAACCTCTCCCAATCCTCTTCTTGCCCACTACTCTTAGCTACTCTAAACGCCTCCGCTTTTAATTTAACACTTTCCTTCACCTCCTTCGTTATCCATGGCTTATTACCTCTCCTCCTACAGTCCTTTTTGACCATTGGAATAAATTTCTGCTGAGCACCAAGAAAGATCTCCTTAAAGATCCTCCACTGCTCCTCAGCAGACCTACCTTCCAACGCGCTCCCCCAGTCCACATTCGCCAATTCCTCTCTCATCCTACCGTACTCCCCTCTGTTCAAACAAAGGACGCGTGTCCGGGAACCCACTTTGTCCTCCTCCATCTGCACCAGAAACTCCACCATACAATGATCACTCTCCCCAAGAGGATCCTTCACCGCAAGGTCCCTAATTCTACCCGCCTCATTACATAACACCAGATCCAAGATAGCTCGCTCCCTCGTCGGCTCCAACACACACTGTCCAAGGAAACTATCCCGGCAGCATTCCAAGAACTCCTCCTCGAGCTCTCCGCGTCCAACATGGGTCAACCAATCAATATGCAGAT
Organism: Carcharhinus amblyrhynchos; assembly: GCF_965287045.1. NCBI lineage: Eukaryota > Metazoa > Chordata > Chondrichthyes > Carcharhiniformes > Carcharhinidae > Carcharhinus > Carcharhinus amblyrhynchos. The sequence continues at coordinate 60,942,404 of NC_137327.1, read as the reverse complement.
TGAAATCCCCCATAATTATGGCCGTCCCATTCCTGCACGCTGCACTTGTTTTCACATTAACAGCCTGCCCCACCTCCAGATCATTATTCGGGGGCCTATAGACGACACCCACCAGCGTCTTCCTCCCTTTGCTGTTCCTAATCTCTACCCACAACGATTCCACTTTCTGCTCTTTGGCTCCAATATCATCCCTTGCTACCACCGTGATGCTATCCTTAATCAGCAGAGCTACGCTCCCCCCTTTTTCCTCCCACCTATCCTTCCTAAACACTTGATACCCCTGGACATTCAGCTCCCAGTCCCTGTCACCTTGCAGCCACGTCTCTGTAATGGCCACCAGATCATATCCATTTGTACTGATCTGCGCCACCAGCTCATCCACTTTATTCCGAATGCTTCGTGCATTCAGATAAAGTGCCTTCATCCCAGCCTTCACCTGGACCCTATTTCCCAGAACGCCACCAACCATACTCACGACCCCCACTCCCTTTATTATTGGGACATCCTCGGCCTCTACCCTTACCTGTACCCTCTCCTTAACTTTATGCCTCGTAATGTCACCTATCCTCGCACCCTCCCCCCCACAATTAGTTTAAAGCCCTGTCTACAGTCCTCTTTACACAATTCGCCAGGACTCTGGTCCCAGCACGGTTCAGACCCACCCCATCCCAGCTGAACAGGTCCCACCTACCCCAATACTGATGCCAATGCCCCATAAATTCAAACCCATTCCTCCCACACCAATCCCTGAGCCACCCATTCACTTCCTTAATCCTGTCAACCCTACGCCTGTCTGTACTTGGTTCAGGCAGTAGCCCAGAGATAACCACCTTGTCGGTTCTACTTTTTAATTCCATTCCCAGCTTTTCATACTCCCTCCCCAGATCCTCAGTTCGCATTTTGCCTATGTCGCTGGCACCCACATGTACCACAACGACCGGATTCTCACCCTCCCACTCCAGGTTCCTCTGCAGCCCAGATGTGACATCCTGGACCCGAGCACCAGGCAGACAACACACCCTTCTGTGCACTTTGTCATTGTGACAAAGGACAGTGTCAATACCCTTCACCCCACTATCCCCAACTACTACTACGTTTCTTTTCACCTTCTCTTTGCCTATGTCCTGCTGCATCACTGTACCGTGTGCAGTTTGCTCACTGACCTCACCTCCTTCGTCCTCGTCCACACTGGAAGCCAGAACCTCAAACCTGTTATGCAGTTTGAGAGGCTGAGGCCTCCGCTCCCCACCCCCCTTCCTCCTCTCAGCAGCCCCCTCTTGTTCCTGACCCTTAGAGTTAGCCAGTCTAGGGGGGGTGGATGTCACTTGCACCCCATTGACAATGGCACCCTCTATGCCCAGAGCCAGAGGTGGCAGGGCCTATTGGGGGGAGGCAATCAGTGATGGAGGGACCTGCTGCCACTCTGCATTGGGATCAGTGGGGGAGGGAAGGAAGAGAGTGAGCGGGGCTGGCCATTCGGATGAAGGTGGGTGTTGGGCTGTTGGCGATGGTCATGGTTGGGGGGAGGGTTGATGGGTGGAACATAGGGGCTGGTCCGGGGAGATCTGGGAGGCACTCTGCAGTACTCAGTGTTGGAGATTCATGCTGGAAATTGTGCTAAAAAAACCCAGCAGGATTCACTCCCATTTTCCCACATGTTGGCAACACAGAATTTGTTTGGGAGAATGTCGGCCCTGATTTTCAAGGTATAAATTGACTTTACATTGACGAAGCTCGTGCATTTGGTCACATATACTTTTCCAATGAAAACAGCACCATAAAGCAGCAAAAAATGTATGAAAGGACCACAGAATCACAGAATGGTTTCAGCACAAAAGGAGGCCATTTGGTCCATTGAGTCTGTGCTGGCTCTCTGAAGGAGCGATTCACCTACCCTGCTTCTTTATCATAGCTTTGTCCATTTTCCCTTTTTAGATAGTAATCCAATTCTCTTTTGAGTGCCTCAATTGATCCTGCCTCCACTATTCTCAGACAGTGCATTTCTAATTCTACCCACTTGCTGTGTGAAAATATTTTCCATTGCCATTGTTTCTTTTGTCAGTTACCTGAAAAGTTTGCCCACTAAATTCTTCCATCTTTGGGAACAGTTATTCCCTATCTACTCTGCCACCCATCAAATCTCTCACAATCTTATCTTTCTCAAGGAATTCAGTCCCAACTTCTACAATTTACCTACCTAACTGAAGTTATTAATTTATGGAGCCACTCTTGTGAATCTTTTCGGCACTGTCTCCAATGTCTGAGCATCCTTCTGAAAGCGTGGTACCCAGAACTGGGCGCAATACTTCAATTGAGGCCAAACCTGTCTTCTATACATGGAGGTGGCTGGGGCGATCTGCTAGCATGCAGTTGGATGGGAGTTGAGGGGTGAGATTTAAGAGACCTTTAAACATTGGTGGGAGATGGAATAGTGTTGAAGAACCAAGGTAGGGCTTCTAACATGCCTGTTTTCACATCCACACTCTTCCTGCTGTTGTTCATGGCACAGAAGCTACATTATGCACCCGACCCTTGTGTGAAAAGATAAGAATGGCATTTGAATGGGTTAGATGTGCAATTGACGAGCTGCAAATGCGTACAAGTCAGGTTTTCCAAATTCTAAAAGAAGATTCAGCATCAGGTAAACAGAGGTTCAGGCTCTGTGTTGATGCTGTTCCCCCATGATAGGACAGCCTAAATGTCCAGCTTACTTGTGGCAACATCAACTGTTTCCGGTACAATAGGACTGCCAGCACTTGGCCCAATAATTCATTAAGAATCAGCGGATGAAAAAATAGTTGCTGGGAGAGGAGGAGTATGGTGATGTTGATTATCAAAAAGAGACAATCATTTTTGCTACTAGCCCGAGTACAGGTGGCAGGGGTGTCCAAATTTCCATTATTTATGTATCAGCCTCAACAAAGTGTATTGGCTGTGGAGAAATCACAGCTAGATTCAATCTGGCGCAGCAAAATTGGATCCAATAATCTTGATATTTCTAATGATTTTCCTGTTTCTATTATTCAATACTGAATACTTAACTTTCAAGATGCTTATCCAAAATGCAATACTGCCTTTAGCAGAATTAAAACTGCTTAATAATTATTGGCCAGGGTTCAATCGCAATAGAAATTTGATCTTAACTTTACTCAACCTGATCAACTTACTGTCAGTACTTTGAAACTGGGAATAAAACAAAACCTTATGAAAGTCCATGCTCGCATTCCCCTTCCAACATGTGTTCAACTCTGATAAAATAATGATCGTTTGCCAAGAAATGTTCTTTCTGCTTTGTTTAGTTTTTTTCTAAAATAGATAATTTCTTAATCATTGTTCCACAGACCAGCTATTAGTCATTCAGTAATCCAAAATTAGAGGATATACAAAATTAATTTTAAATAAAAAGTGATCCAATTGCAAAAATGCATCCATTCACCTAATATTTGGCACTAAAACGATAAATAACTGTGCAACATTCAGTGCTTGGATAATCTTAATTGCCCTAAAAAATAAATGCTTGGATGAGAAATGCTGTATAGCACACAGGTAGTTCCTGCATTGTCAGTGTGTGGAGAGGGATTTCTTAAGTTGGAATTATCAGGAATATGAACCTACAAAATGGTAGCAGAAGCAGGCTACTCGGACTCTTGAGCCTGATCCACCATTTGATAAGATCATGGCTGATCTGTTTGTAGATCGAGTTCTACATTCCCATCCACCCTGATAATGTTTAATTCCCTGGCCTATCAAGAATCTATCTACCTCCGCCTTAAAAATATTCAGTTACCCCATTTCCACTGTCTCCTGAGGCAGAGAGTTCCAAAATCGCACAACCTTCTGAGAGAAAAGAAGTTCTTATTTTGCTGAATTTTCCAGCTTTTCCTGCCAGCGGGATCTTTCTGTCCCACAAATGGCGATCCCCACAACAGGTTTCCTCACAACTGGGAGGGGGGGGGGGGTGGTGGCGGTGGTGGCGGAAAATCCTGTCCTAAAAGGGCAACACCTAGTTTTAAAACAGGTTCTGATTCACCCAGAAAAAGGAAACATCCTTTTCGTGTTCACCTTGTCAAGATGCTAATTTCTGTTTTCATGGCATCACATTATTTGATTTTACTCACTTCTCGTTGTTTATGAAATTGTCTTCCAAGTCTTCCACAACTCCAAGAGTTTCCTCAATAGCCTATACTCCTAGTTCCTCCTTCACTCTGGCTCTTGTAAGTCTGGCTTTATCTGAATCTACACAATTCTAGAACTTTCAGACAAAGTAATCCAACATTCCGGAACACACTACTTGAACCCTTGTCTATTGTTACCTCTCTCCCCTCTTTTTCAGAAGCCTTGTCAAGGATTTCACTTGCTGGTGTTTGCATCACTGGCTGGAGGGTGGGACCCAATTGAGGCCCTTAATTGACCACAAAGTGTCTCAATTAGGCTTGGGGTAAAATGGGGACGGGGGTGTGCATGCGTGGGGAAATGGGAATCCACTACTTAACTGGCAGGAATCAGAAAGCAAAGGCTCTTTGTTCTGCACCTTGAACATGCTGTTGCATAAGATCATACAAAGTAGGAGCAGGAATAGGCCATCTGGCACTTCGAGTCTGCTATACCATTCAATAAGATCTTGGCTGATCTTTTCAAGGATTCAGTTCCACTTGCCTGCCCGCTCCAACATAATCCTTAATTCCTTTATTGTTCCTTGCCTTAAAAACATTCAATGATATAGCCTCAACTACTTCACTGGGCAGGAAATTCCACAGATTCACAACCCCTTGGGTGAAGAAGTTCCTCTTCAATTCAGTCCTAAATCTGCTCTCTTTTACTTTGAGGCCATGCACCTTAGTTCTAGTTTCACCTGCCAGGGGAAACAACTTCCCTACTTCTATATTATCTATTCCCTTCATAATCTTATATGTTTCTATAAGATCTCCCCTCATTCTTTTGAATTCTAATGAGTATAGCTTCAGTCAACTCAGTCTCTCCTCAGAAGCCAACCCTCTCAATTCTGGAATCAACCTAGTGAATCTCCTCTGTATCTCCTCCAGTGCCAGTATATCCTTTCTCAAATAAGGAGATCAAAACTGTACATAGTACTCCAGGTGTGGCCTCACCAGCACCTGAGACAGCTGTAACATAACATCACTGTTTTTAAACTCCATCCCTCTAGCAATGAAGGACAAAATTCCAATTGTCTTCTTAAAAGTTCTTATGTTCTTATAATTATCTGCTGCACCTGCATACTGACTTTTTGTGATTCGTGCACAAAAACACCCAGGTCCCTCTGCACAGACACATGCTGCAATTTTTTATCATTTAAATAATAGTCCATTTTGCTGTTATTTCTACCAAAATAGATGATCTCTTACATCCATGCCCATCTTTCCCAGAACTCTGGGCAGGATATTCCGTGATGTGGGTATGCCGGCGTTGGACTGGTGTAAACACAGTAAAAAGTCTGACAACACCAGGTTTTAGTCCAACCGATTTATTTGATAATACTCACAAGCTTTCGAGGTTTCCCTCTTTGTCAGGTGAATGGAGAGTTCTGGCCTCAGACAGAGCATATAAAGCACAGACAGTTTAGAGATTACTGATTAGAATGCGAATCGCATTCTAATCAGTAATCTCTAAACTGTCTGTGCTTTATATACTCTGTCTGAGGCCAGAACTCTCCATTCACCTGACAAAGAGGGAAACCTCGAAAGCTTGTGAGTATTATCAAATAAATCGGTTGGACTAAAACCTGGTGTTGTCAGACTTTTTACAGGATATTCTGGCCATGTTTGCCCCAAAACCTGAAAATCCCACCCAATGTCAACGGATTTTTGCATGGCTCACCTCCCGCCTGCTATGATTTCTGCGGTAGGTGAAATGAGAAAATTCCCCTCTCTATGTTTGAATCCCTTCAATCAGGTTCCACCTCTGCCACAGCAATGAAGCAGCTCTTATCAAAGTCATAAATCATGTTGTCTATGACTGTGACAAAAGTAAACTATTCCCCTTTGTTCTTTTCAGCCTGCCTATACCTTTGACAAGGTTAACCACAAGGACGAAGCTCCACAATACCCCCATCCTCAATGATGGGAAAATTGTCCTTTGCACAAGGTGGATGATCCATTTTAGCCTCCTCCTAAGGTCCCCAGTATCACAAAGGCCAGTCTCAAGCTAATTTGATTTATTCCACATATCATCAAAAAATAACTGAAAGCACTGGACACTGCAAATACTATATGCCCTGACAACAAAGTACTAAATACCTGTGCTCTAGAAGTAGCTGTGCCCTTAGCCCAGCTGTTCCAGTACAGCTACAATTCTAGCATTAATCCTGCAATGTGGAAAATCACCCAACTAGAAGTGTCCACAAAAAGCAGGACAAATCCAACCTAGCCAATCACCCCCCCCAACCAGTCTGCTCTCAATCATCAGTGAAGGGGTGGAAGGGGTCATCGACAGTATTATCAAGCAGCACTTACTTAGAAATAACCTGCCCATTGGTGCTCAATTTGGGTTCTGCCAGGACTTCTTAGCTCCTGGCCTCATTAGAGCCTGAGATGAAACATGATAAAAAGAGCTGAACCCACAGAAGCGAGAGTGACCACCTTTCACATCAAGGCAGCATTTGAGTATGGCATCAACGACCCCAAGCAAATCTGAAATCAATGGGAATCAGGGTGAAAATGCTCTGCTGTTTGGAGTCATACCTGGCAAAAAGGAAGATGGTTGTGGTTGTTGGAAGTCAATCATCTCAGCTCCAGGACATCACTACTGAAGTTCTTTGGGGTAGTGTCCTAGGCCCAACTGGCCCAACCATCTCCCCCCGCACCCCCCTCCCAATTAGATCATGTTCACTGATGGTTGCCTAATATTCAGCACTGTTTATGACTCCTCAGATACTGAAGCCATCTGTGCTCATATGCAACAAGATCTCTACAATGTTGAGTCTTGAGCTGATGACTGGCAATCATTTCACACTTGTGTCAGGCATCTCCAACATGAGAGAATCCAATGTTCTCCCCTTGACAATCAAAGGCTGAACTGAGTCCCCCACTATTAACGTATTTGGAGGTTGACCAGAAACTGAACTAGACCAGCCATGTAATTTTTAAAAAAATTCATTTATAATAGGTGAGTCTTGCTGGCTGCACCAACATTTATTGCTCATCCCTAATTACTCTTAAACTGAGTTGCATTGGATCTGGAGACAAATGTAGACCATAACAGGTGAGGATGATAGATTTCCTTTCCTAAAGGACATTAGTGAACTCAATGGTTTTTACGACAATCAATAATGGTTTCATGGTCATCACTAGACTTTTCATTCCAGATTTTTTATTGAATTCAAATTTCACCATCTACCGTGGTAGGATTCAAACCTGGGTCCCCAAGCATAAACCTGGGTCTCTCTGAATTAGTCCAATGACAATACCAATATGCCACCTCCTCCCCAAACCACTACACCACCTCTTCCCAAACCAGAATGCCACCTCCTCCTCAAACCACTACACCACCTCCTCCCAAACCAGTATGTTGTCTCTTCCTCAAATCATTACACCACCACCTCCTCAAACCACTACAACATTTCCTCCCCATACTGTAGCTACAAGAGCAGGTCAGAGGTTGGGAATTCTGTGGAGAGTAATTCACCTTCCAACTCCCAAAAGCTTGCCCATCGTATACACAGCACAGGTCAGGAGTGTGATGGAATACTCTCTACTTGCCTGGATGAGTACAGTTCCAACAATACCAAATGAGCTTGATGTAGAAGGAAATTTTAAATCATCTAGTGAAACTCACAGACAGATGTAGGGAGGATTTTACAACCTCACTTGAGCGAGATCATAAAATCCTACCCGAGGCCAACAGAGATTTCCATTCTGCAAACTTCGCCCACCCCAGAGGCAGTAAAATTCCAGCCATAGTCTTTTAGTGACATGATAGCCAGAAGGACTAAATGATTCTTTATAACAAATTCAAATGGGCAGTTTGTTCATATGTGAATGCAATAACAGTATTAAAATAAATGGATATGATTTTGAAGTATATGTATATAAAAGTATTGAATGTATTTTGAATATAAGATGTATTGTTCATCTCAGTCAAAAAGAGCAAAAGAGCAAATACTGCACAGTGTAATGGTCAGGTCAGAAGGTTAGAGCTAAAAACTGGAAATTTAATCGTCAGCATAAGTAAGCATTAGAAATTTCAAGTTTTTGGGACAAATGTTTTAACGTTATAGCAGCCTACATTGTCCAGACATAAGATTTCTAGGGCCCAGAAATCACACATCTCTGTCTTGGCAATGTATCAGTGGGAAAGGTTCATCTGTGGAAATCTTCTATAGTTACACAGCAACCAGGAAGTGGGTTTAATCAAAATGGGAAGATGTCCGGAATTAAATGGACTAATGAGATATCATTACATTGAGTGGTATATTAACTGAGATACTCTGTCAAAAATTAGACTGACGTACAAACACTAAATGAAATGAATTTTAAGTGAATGAAGAGGCGTATCTTTGAAAGTATAATCGTTCTGAATTTTGGCTAAGTGCCTAAGATCTTTGGAGTGGTTTCATAGCCCTGAACCTGAGCTGTCTAACCCTTTGGAGACCTCCGAATAGCAGTACATTAATGTATTGTTTACATAAGAACTTAAGAAATAGGAGCAGGAGTAGGCCATCTAGCCCTTCGAGCCTGCCCCGCCATTCAAGAGGATCATGGCTGATCTGAAGTGGATCAGTTCCACTTTCCCGCTTTCTCCCCATAACCCTTAATTCCCCTGTCCATCAGAAACCTATCTACCCATGACTTAAATATATTCAGCGAGGTAGCCTCTACCACTTCAAAGGGCAGAGAATTCCAGAGATTCACCACCCTTTGAGTGAAGAAGTTCCTCCTCAACTCTGATCTAAACTACACCCCCCTTATCTTGAGGCTGTGTCCTCTAGTCCTGCTATCCTTTCTAAGCGGGAAAAATCTCTCTACCTCTACCCTATCCATCCCCTTCATTATCTTATACGTCTCTATAAGATCCCCCCTCAGCCTTCTAAACTCCAATGAGTACAGACCCAGTCTATTTAGTCTCTCTTCGTGGGCCAACCCCCTCATCTCCAGTATCAGCCTAGTGAACCTCCTCTGCACTCCCTCCAAGGCCAATATATCCTTCCGCAAGTGCAGCGACCAAAACTGCACACAGTACTCCAGCTGCGGCCTCACCAGTACCCTGTACAGTTGTAGCAAGACCTCCTTGCTTTTATATTCTATCCCCCTCACTATAAAAACCAACATTCCATTCACCTTCTTGATCACCTGCTGCACCTGCAGACGGGGTTTTTGCGACTCGTGCACAAGGACCCCCAGGTCCCTCTGCACCGTAGCATGTTGCAGCTTTTCGCCTTCTAAATAATAATCCCTCCTACTATTATTTCTGCCAAAGTGGATAACCTCACACTTGCTAACATTATACTCCAGCTGCCAGGTCCTCGCCCACTCACTCAGCCTATCCAGATCTCTCTGCAGACTTTCCACACCCTCCACGCAATTTGCTTTTCCATTCATCTTTGTGTCATCAGCAAATTTCGCCACCCTACACACAGCCCCCTCCTCCAGATCATCTACATAAATGGTAAACAGTTGAGGCCCCAGCACCGACCCCTGCGGCACTCCACGAGTCACCAACTGCCAACCAGAATAGCACCCATTGATACCAACTCTCTGTTTCCTATTAGACAGCCAATCCTCTACCCACGCTAACACCTTACCTCCAACTCAGTGCACCCTAACCTTCTGTAGCAACCTTTTGTGAGGCACCTTATCTAACGCCTTTTGGAAATCAAAAAACACCACATCCACCGGTTCCCCTCTCTCTACCGCATTAGTCACATCCTCATAGAAACCCAATAAATTCGTCAAACACAACTTCCCCTTAACGAATCCATGCTGCGTCTGCTCGATCAAACCATTCTTTTCTAGGTGCCTCGCTATATCTTCTTTGGTGAAGGATTCTAGCATTGACCTAACCGGCCTATAATTCCCTGCCTTTTGTCTGCTACCTTTTTTAAACAGTGGAGTAACATTAGCCGTTTTCCAATCTTCCAGCACTTACCCGGAGTCCAGTGAATTTTGATAAATAATTACTAAGGCATCCACTATCACCTCTGCCATTTCTTTCAGAACCCTGGGATGCATTCCATCCAGTCCTGGGGACTTGTCCACCTTCAGACCCATTAGTCTATCAAGCACTACCTCTCTAGTGATAGTAATCGCATTTAGGCCCTCATCTCCTACCATCCTTCTATCTTTAATATCCGGCAAACTATTCGTGTCCTCCTCCATGAAGACCGAGGCAAAAAACTTATTTAAAGCATCAGCCATTTCCTCATCGCTCACTGCTAAATTCCCCCACTCATCCTCCAAGGGTCCAACATTCACTCTAGCCAGCCTCCTCTTCTTTATATATTTGTAAAAACTTTTACTGTCAATTTTTATATTTGGAGCTAGTTTAGCTTCATACTCTATCTTTCCTTTCTTTATCACCTTCTTAGTCATTCTTTGTTGATTTTTAAATCTCTCCCAATCTTTGTTTGTCTTGTATGATTTTTGTGTTTGAAATAAATTTTGGTTACGCCTTTTGCGAGTTTTTGAATAGAGTCTAAGTTTTTAGACATTGATCACCTTTTTAAAAAAAAAATTCCCGACTACACTTGACACCATGCCACTTGATTTGCACCCCATTCACCATCTTCAACATCCATGTCTTCAACCACTGGTGCACAATGGCAGCAGTGTGTACCATCTACAAGGCACATTGCAGCAACTCACCAAGGTTCCTTCCACAGCAACTTCCAAATCCATGACCTTCACTATCTGGAAGGGCATGGGCAGCAAATGGCAGGGAAAACCACCACCTGGCAGTTTCCCTTTAAGTCACCCATCAGGCTTGGAACTATATTGCTGTTCCTTCACTGTCACTGGGTCAAAATCCTGGAACAGTGTCCCAAACAGCACCATAGATGTACCTACACCACACGGACAGCAGCAGATCAAGAAGGTGGCAAACTACCACCTTCTCAAGAACATTTGGGGATGGGCAATTAAAATACTGCTCAAGCCAGCGATACCTACATTCTGTCAAAAAATATCCAGAAAAACATTTGCTGTGATACTATAGTTCTGGAGCAGAATATGTAGACAAGTTGATTTTAATTAGCTATCACCGCTATATCAAAGATTGTGTACACCTTCAACATTTTACTGTCCAAAGGTTCCAATAACAGAACACAAAACTGAATGCAGATTTAGGCATTTCCCTCCCTGTAACCAAAACTTACTGCCTAGACTCATGTTACTTTCCAAAACGATTGATGACCGAGAACATAAGCGAACATCACTATTTTTTCTATTTAGTTATTAACATAACTTCATAACATATGTGATTTGCAACAAAGCAATAGGGAGGAAAATTGCATCTGAAAGAATAAAGTTACAAAGTCAAAAACATATACGCAATCAATGAAAATACCCACATTGCCTATGCAAATTTGAACTTCACACAAAATAGTAGAGTTGCTGCAGCAAGCTATGTGATGAACATAATGCGTAGGCTTAACCACTTCTTACCTGTCTATCAACTGATCTTGTCATGCAGTGTATAACGTCCCTGCCTCTGAATCAGAAGCTCAAGGTTTGAGTCTCTCCTGATGGTTAAGGAAGGTGCGTGCAAAACGTAGCCCAACAGATTGATAATCAATCTGAAAATCCTTCCAACAAAAACCAATGGCAGACGATAAGAGTGGGTGAGAATTCTGATCAACCACGTAACCACTATCCACAGCTCCAGACTGTAACATACGTGTAAAAATGAATACTGCCACAGCAGCTTGGGCTCCCTGTGTGATCTGTAACATATCACTACGACTGATTATCATGACCAGGTTCAGTCATAAGAATGGGTGGCTTAAATTCTCATTCTTCCAGCACTTGAACTGATTCATGAAAAATATTCAGGTTTTTTTCCTTGTCTGGGATTGTTTTTGTAAAGAACATCCTGCACAATGGGGCTTGGCCACTTACTTTGCCTTATAGGTTTTTGGAGACTCTGGGTAATAAAGGAATCTGGGGATTATCAGGAAAGTGGAGCTAAGGTCAAAGATCAGTCTTATTCTTATTGAAAGATGGAGCAGGCTTAAGAGGCCATAACCCCTGTTCTGGCTACTATTTATTATCTCATTTATCATTAAAAAAAAAGTTACCTGGCCTTGCTAACTCCTGAAATGAGTACATCTTTGCAAATCCCACTGCAATGTCTTGATGAATAAATATGCAAGTAGTGGACTCTGCATTTACACAGTGCTCCTCACTGCAGTTAACTTAATGCCTGCCAAACATTTTGTACGTTTTACACCTTTGTGTACTCAGCACATTGCTCACTCCTCTGACCTGATCCAGTCAAATCTGCCACAGTCGATTCCAATTGTGACAGTTATTGCTGTCCTATTATTGCTACACGTATGTGATAATGATCTGATGGTTGGAAAAATGGTATGTGCCCAAACTACATTTGTTCTCTTTGCAAACAGATCAGTGGGAAATTCAGATCGGCTGAGCTCATTGTTTGGATGCGATCAGTGCCTTTTGATGCCAAAAATGTTATCTATAATGTATGTACACCTTTAGGCCAAGTCATGCCAGATGATGCTTTGGTACTGGTGTTCACATACACAAAGTGAATGGCTGTATACATGACAGCTAATCATGACACACATTTGCATGCATCATTGATTTGATGCCAATGGTGCCACTTTGGAACTCAACATCCCTGTGAGTAACCTCTCCAATCTACACTGTTGAAAAGGTGTTCAGCAGCAGGAAGGGCTCCACACCAGCACTACTTAAAGAGTTTGTTTCTGGTTATTTCTTCTGCTCCTTCGATTCCACAAAAGTCTAGATCCTTCCATAGTGTTGCCAAAATCCATAGATGACAGGTGTTCATAGTACTTTTGTTGATGTCATGGCATCTGCGCAAACAAGTTGCTCCCAGACATGGTGCACTAATAGTCATTCCCTTTGGAAGAAAGCATGACTGAGAGAAAAAAGAAACAGAAACCACACAGGGTAGGACAAGCTGGAAGAGGAAGAATGAGTAAATGGAAGGGTCTCTCAGCAACAAGTCATATCCACAATCAGGAAGCAATTTTCTACCTGAACCTCAGTGAGAAACAATATGTGTAATGCCTGATCTTCAGTAAGAACATCCTCACTGAAATCAGCCACCTGTTGCAGCCACAACTGCAGCCTTAAAGCAGGGCATAGATGAATTGCCAATGGCTGTGAAGGTGACGAGGGCACTTTTATGCATCTGGTTGCTTCCAGACTGTATCCTGAGGGATTTGTAACATTTCAATTTGGCACCCAATGTTGGGAATGGCAGGTCACTGATGCTATCTTTTAGATAAGAGTTAACTACATTTCAATATCTTGTCAGAGAAAAGCAGGGGACGTTGACCACACAGCCTGGTGAGGGTTTTAAGCTTCCCCTTAGCACTGGGTGTCATTGACTACCCATGTTTTGCTTTGAGGTCCTCCACATTTCAAGTTTGCTCTATTGTGGAATCAAAAAGGAATCCTTTACTTCAACGTCCAGCTGCTGTATCCATCCACGAGACATCATGCAACTCAGTGCCTGTTATCCTGGCAGCAGTAATGATGCCTCCATTTTGTGGCAGTCACCGTGCCAGTGGATTTAAGTCACTACGGCAAACCAAATGGTGGCTATTGGACAATACATGTCAAAATGGCTGACCATTCTGACGTGTGCACACATGCATAATATGCATACAAAGAAAGTCATGCTGCCACATAAATATGACAGAGCAGAATAATTTATTGGAAGGGAGGTTCGGTCTGCCTTGACGCCCTGCAAACTCTTTCACACAATATACTCCACAACCATGGTAGAAATTGTCTCAGCTTGCATGACAGCAGTCAGAGCTTTCAGTACAGCACTCAGATGTTGGGTGGCTGCTTCAAGTGCTGCAATGGAAGACATAACATTGGCTAGCATGCACTGTATAATTTCTTTGGTCCAAAAGTGTATTGATGGAGTTGACCACCAGCTCTGTGTTGGAAAGGCTAAGTTCCAAGCTCTGATCGAAGTAGTGTGACAAGTTGTTGCTCGGCTTCACGTTGCTCTTTGTCATTGACTTCAGCCAGCTTTCTAGCAGGTTTCACAATGTACCAAGAACTTTGTTGTGTATAACAAACAGTATTTTTCCGTATTACCCTTTCGAAGTCCACATGTGTCCTCTGCAGCAGAAGTGTTTTCTGGCAAGTTTGAACTGTGCTAAAATTGATCTCTGCCCTGGTTGTGGCCACTCATGTTTGGGGTCTCATCACATGTCTCCTCTAAATTACACACAGTATCAGTGTTTGTTTTCATGTCTTCATCATTATGTCTTCTTACTGTTCCTCCACTTTTTGGTCAGGTTGCATTTCCCGGTCATCTGAAGGTAGAAAGGGACAAGGCACAGGGTGTACGAGTAAGAGGTGCATGCCTATATCATCTGCAACTTGTAAATCAGAAAACAGAGCAGAATGATGGGAGGTGGAATGCAGGAAAGAAGATTAAGTATGAATATATCATCATCTCAATGGTTTCAGTGCCACAGCCTCAGCAATAGGCATTCACAAATTACCATATCCTCCATGGGGGATGTGGCAAATACGGCAAGTAGGCAAATATGTCCCCCTCTAGTTAGCTTCCCTGGTTGTGTGGCACCTTGTCGACCAGAGAGAGAGGAAAGTGGTTAGTGGGGTGTTGTGCGATGAATCTGTCATGGCTGAATTTCTGGCAGTGTGTGCAAGCTTTGAGATGTGGAAGTCAGGCTTTGAGCAGTTCTATGTGTGTCAGGGTGTGCTGAAAATATGAATATTGGTTATGAATCCTGATTGATAGAGATTATTGGTATACTGTTGATGGGGATCAAACAATCAAGGGCCATGCTTGCTGGTCAGAGGCAACATGGGCTCTACAAGCCTTCATGTTCCCAGCGTGTTGATCGTGACATTCAAGGCACTATGCTTGCAGTCATGACATAAGTCCAAGGATTAGTCATTAAAAGTTATTGTCAAGGCCACTGGAGGATAACCACCATAGTGGATCCTTGGATTTGGGTATTTTTTACCCTAATTTCGAGCTTTGATATGAACGTACTGTCACATCTGAGGGGAAAAATCAGCGATGTGTCATTCTCCAAGATGATATCATCCTGCTTGAAGTGGGCTTGGAATGACATGCACAGACTGAAGGCAAGCAAAGGGTGAAAAACTGCATAGCTGTCTTGCATAGGGTGGGAGACCATTCATGGGGAACAACCATTGAATGTTCAATTTTATCTATTCACAAAAAACAAGGAGAAGTTGATAATGAGGATTGCAGGCAATGTCTTGATAGCTTTGATTAGAATGAGAAGAGAGGTCCATTGCCATTTGGCGTAGCTCAGGGAAGACCATTGCTCTGAGGAACAAGAGCCTGGAAGTCCCAGATGTTGATGAGGAGGAACCAAGTCCACAAAGCTTTTTGGTGTGTCCAAGGGTCTACAGAAGACACAGCTCATACCTGGAGATGAGTGAAATATAGCTCGCTGGCACTTTCATTTTCTAGGGATATGGTTGCTCATATCTGCAACATTCTCCATAAGGAATTCATGCCAAATGGACTTGAAAGGCACCTAAAGCCAGTTGCTCTGAAGATTATTGCCGAATTGAAGATTTTTGCAGGCAGCTACTTCCAGACTACACCGGTGACCTTTGTGGAATGTCACAATCTGGCAACACACAAATGTAGAAGGGAGGTGACAGACACTCTTTTCAGTAAACACACCATTACGTTCTGCTGCACATGGATGAAGCAAGCCAGGCTGCCAGAGGGTTGGCTCCTTGGTGATATGGGTTACTCCCAAAAGACCTGTCTAATGATGCTCATTTATTAGCCACAGAGCGCATCTGAGGAGAGATTCAATCCTTCACATTCAGCCACAAAGGCCTTAATAAAGCAAACTATTGGCCTCTTAAAGATGCATTTCCAAATTTTGGACCAGTCAGGTTGGGCTTTTCAATAGACCGAGAGTGTCCCACATCACTGTTGTTTGCCATGCCGTAGTATAGCTAGCACAGCAACAGGAAGATATATTGCCAGAGAGGGACATGGAGGAGCTAGACATCTCCTTTAATGGGAGATGAGGGGAACTTGGAAGGAGATGAATCTTAAGGGGGCATTCAGGAGATATGCCTAAGCATTGCTTTCATAGCATGCCAGTTCTCAACATTGTCCATCTCACAAAGGCCAATCTTTTCTGTCCTCCACAAGTCAAGGAGTGGACAATCACGTAATGAATTTCATTTCAATTTGTGTACTGTGCCATTCCAGAAGGAATCCAGCTGTTCAGTGGCAAAGTACAATCCTTACAAGTGAGTAGATAGCTTCAATAGAGTGAGCACACACTTCTGACATCACACACTCATTCCCCTCTAGCAAACATTTCCAACGTTAGCAAGTGAACAAAGAACAAAACAAAGAACAAAGAATGGTACAGCACAAGGACAAGCCCTTCGGTCCACCAAGCCTGCACTGATCACATTGTTCTATCCAGACCAACCACCTGTATCCCTTCATTTCCCCGCCTGTTCATGTATCTATCCAGATAAGTTTTAAATGTCACTAACATGTCTGCCTCAACCACTTCACTTGACAGCGCATTCCAGGCCCCCATCACTCTCTGTAAAATACTTGCCCCGCACATCTCTACGGCACAGTGGCAACTGGGAGCACGGTGGCACAGTGGTTGGCACTGCTGCCTCACGGCACCAGGGACTCGAGTTCAATTCTGACCTCTGGTAACCATGCAGAGTTTTCACATTCTCCCCATGTCTGCAGAGGTTTCCTCTGGGTTCTCCGGTTTCCTCCCACAATCCAAAGATGTGTGGGTTAGGTTGATTGGCCAGGTTTCAGGGGGATTGGCAGGGTAAATATGAGAAGCTACTGGAATAGATGCAGACTTGATAGGCCAATGGCCTCCTTCTGCATTATAGGGATTCTATGATTCCATGAACCTTTCCCCCTTTACCTTGAACTTGTGCCTCCTTGTGATTGTCATTTCTGCCCTGGGAAAAAGCTTCCAAGCGTTCAACTTACCTATGCCCCTCATCATTTTATGAATTTCTATCGGGTCGCCACTCAGCCTCCATCTTTCCAGGGAGAACAATCCCAGTTTATTCAATCTCTCCTCATAGCTGATACCCTCCATATCAGGCAACATTCTTGTCCAGCCTCCACGTCCTTCTGGTAATGTGGTAACCAGAATTGGATGTAGTATTCTAAATGTGGCCTACCCAATGTTTTATATAACTGTAACATTACTTGCCGAATTTATACTTGACGCCCCAGCCGATGAAGGCAAGCATGTCATATGCTTTCCTCACCACCTTTTCCACCTCTGCTGCCACTTTTAAGGATCTCCCTTTTACTCCCAGAGTACAGTATGTTTAGCCCCTGATGGTCCTGCCATTATTTTGTAGCTCCCACCTGAATTGGATCAACCAAAATATATCACCTTGCACTTGTCCAGTGGAACCAGTGTGTAACCAACTTCCATCATACAGCATCATGCATGGGGAGGGCTTCTTGGTGAAGCAGAACTGTACTACACGCCTAGCCTGCAGTGAATGAATGTCTGCATGGTTGCTGTTTAATTATGGTGCTAGTACCTTTGACTGCATGAGGGTATCAGCAGGCAGACAAATCCCCATCCATCCTGGCAAGAGATTCAACAATCTTCTTGTTGATGCATAATTCATGAACTTACAGCTATACAATTTATCCAGTTAGTTCAGTTCAATTTCAGGTAATGGTAACCCCAGAATAGTGAGTGATGGTAACAACATTAAAGATCAAGAGGAGATGATAATAATAACTTCTCTTGTTGGAGATGGTTCAATAAAACAGAGCAGGCTCCTCCATTTTGAAACCCTCAGTCTTACTTAATCTGCTGTTTACCTCCAGCTAGAAGGCTTCCCAATGTCTCTCCAGCTTTGAGATACCATCCACTGTCCTTAATGGGCAATTAAGGAAGATTACTCAATTGAAAGTTACAGTCAGGTATTGATTCGCCTCATCCCTAATGCAACAAAGTTCAGGACCTAGAACAATGCTGGCCATCTTCCCCACCATGGAGGGAAAATCTAGTCCATTGTTGGCACAAGCAAGAAGGACTTTTGCATAAATCCATGCTTGTGTTGTACTTTCCTTATTCCAGTGATGAAAACAGATTATAATTGGAACATTTATTGGTCTAATTTCAAGCAAGTTCAACCTAAAAGGGAATTTCATTGATAATTCAAAGTGAAACAAAAATATGCAGTTCCCTCAGTTGAAATCTATATTTTAAGCCTCATTTGAAAACATACCAGTGAGGTAATGATCTTCTGTATCTCCTACAACATATCCAACCTTTCTGGCATCTGGAACCTGAATGCAAATCAGAAGAATGTCTTATATTACAGGGTAACTGCCTCAGGAATCAATCAGAATTGTCAGCATTTCTCTGGACAACAGAAGGATTTACAATAAACTGCATTCCTTCCTTTCTGTTTTCAAATTAACTTTTGCAATTTCTTTCTTTCCTTGCATCCACCCCTCCCTCTCTGCCACTATTGGTTTATGCAGGGTTACATTCCATTAGTGATGACAGATTATTTTATCTCACCAGGGTGTCATTCTTCATGTACTAGACAATGATTGTTGGCCAGCTATTCAACTGTGACAGGACAGCAGCCAAACTCAATCATATCCTCATCTGATATTAATACACTTTCCTGCAATGCTCTGGGCTTCGGGCGCAGGAAAACTGGCTGACATTTTCCCTCTTTTTCTTAGGAACAATGCATTCAATTATAACTCATCCTCATGGCACTGGCTGTGATCAGCTATCTAAGCGGTAAGTGGGAGAGATGAAGCTGTGGCTCAAAGAATGGGGTGGGAGAAGCGAGTTTCAGTTTGTGGGGTGCTGGCATCAGTGCTTGGACCAGCATAACTAGTGAGGTTGAGAGGGCTTTAAACTAAATAGAGGAGTGGGTGGGATGGTTCTGGAGAGTGGACATATGGGCCTACAAAGCAAAAGGATACCACAGCTATATAGGTAATGATACTCAGAGTGCAACAGGAAGGGACAGAATGTACAAACATAAAAAAAAGTAACAAATAGGTTAAAAATGAAAAAAAATTGTAACAAGACAAATTAATGGCTCTTCACTTAAATGCATGTAGTATTTGGCTCAAAATAAATGAATTAATGGCACAAATTAAGGTTACTGATTCTATAGCCATCTTATAGCTCCAAAAGGCAAAACGTGGAATCGTTGTGGGTGGAGATGAGGAATAATAAGGGGAGAAAGTCACTGGTGGGTGTTGTCCATAGGCCCCCAAATAATAACTTTGAGGTGGGGCGGGCTATAAACAAGCAAATAATTGATGCGTGCAAAAACGGAACGGCAATAATCATGGGGGATTTTAACCTGCATATTGATTGGTTGACTCAAATCGGACGCAGTGGACTTGAGGAAGAGTTCTTAGAATGCTGTCGGGATAGTTTCCTTGAACAGTATGTTACAGAACCTACGAGGGAGCGAGTTATCTTAGAACTGGTACTGTGTAACAAGGCAGGTAGAATTAGGGATATTCTTGTGAGGGATCCTCTTGGGATGAGTGATCACAATATGGTTGAATTTCTGATACAGATGGAGGGTGAGAAAGTAGGGTCCCAAACCAGTGTCCTCAGCTTGAACAGAGGGGAGTGTGATAAGATGAGGGCGGAATTGGCTAATATAGATTAGGGGCGCAGATTGGTTGGTAGGACAGCTGAGGAACAGTGGAGCATTTTTAAGGAGATCTTTTTCAGTACTCAGCAAAAATATATTCCGGTGATAAAGAAGGTCTGTAAGAAAAGGGATAACCAGCCGTGGATATCAAAGGAAATAAGGGAGAGTATTAAATTAAAAACCGATGCGTACAGAGTGGCTAAGAATAGTGGGGAATTAGAAGATTGGGAAAGATTTAAAAAACAACAAGGAATGACTAAGAAAGCGACAAAGAAAGGAAAGATAGAGTATGAAACTAAACTAGCTCTAAATATAAAAAATGATAGTAGAAGTTTTTACAAATATGTAAAGAAGAAGAGACTGGCTAGAGTGAATGTTGGACCCTTGGAGGACGAGAGGGGGGATTTAATGGTGGGAAATGAGGAAATGGCTGAGACTTTAAACAAGTTTTTTGTATTGGTCTTCACGGTGGAAGACATAAATAGTTTACCGAATATTAAAGATAGAGGGTTGGTAGGAAAAGAGGTCCTTAATACAATTACTGTTACTAAAGAGGTACTGCTCGTAGACTAATGGGACTGAAGGTAGACAAGTCCCCGGGACCGGATGGAATGCATCCCAGGGTATTGAAAGAAATGGCAGAAGTAATAGCAGATGCGTTAGTAGTTATTTATCAAAATTCGCTGGACTCTGGGTAAGTGCCAGCAGATTGGAAAACAGCTACTGTCATGCCGCTGTTTAAAAAAGGTAGCAGACATAAGGTGGGTAACTACAGGCCAGTTAGCTTAACATCTGTAGTTGGGGAAATGCTAGAATCCATCATTAAAGAAGAAATAGCAGGACACATAGAAAAGAACGGTTCGATCAAGCAGATGCAGCATGGATTCATGAAGGGGAAGTCGTGTTTGACGAATTTACTGGACTTTTATGAAGATGTGACTAGTGTGGTAGACAGAGGGGAACCGGTGGATGTGGTGTTTTTACATTTCCAGAAGGCTTTCGATAAGGTGCCTCACAAAAGGTTGCTGCAGAAGGTTAGGGTACACTGAATTGGGGGTAAAGTGTTAGGGTGGATTGAGGATTGGCTATCTAACAGGAAGCAGAAAGTTGGAATAAATGGGTGCTTTTCTGGTTGGCAGTTGGTGACTAGTGGCGTGCCGCAGGGATCGGTGCTGGGACCTCAACTGTTTACCATATACATAGACGATCTGGAGGAGGGGGCTGAGTGTAGGGTAACAAAGTTTGCTGATGCCACGAAGATGAGTGGAAAAGCGAATTGCGTGAAGGACGCGGCAAGTCTGCAAAGAGGCTGAGTGAGTGGACGAGGACCTGGCAGATGGAGTATAACATTGGCAAATGTGAGGTTATCCACTTTGGAAGAAATAATAGTAGGATGGAATATTATTTAAATGGTGAAAAGTTGCAGCATGCTACTGTGCAGAGGGACCTGGGGGTCCTTGTGCACGAATCGCAAAAACTCAGTCTGCAGATGCAGTAGGTGATCAAGAAGGCAAATGAAATGTTGGCCTATATCATGAGGGGGATAGGGTATTAAAGCAGGGAAGTCTTGCTGCAACTGTACAAGGCACTGGAGAGGCCACAACTGGAGTACTGTGTGCAATTTTGGTCCCCTTATTTGCGAAAGGACATATTGGCCTTGGAGGGAGTACAGAGAAGGTTCGCCAGAGATGGGGGGGGGTTAGCTTATGAGGAGAGATTGAGTAGATTGGGCCTGTAGTCATTGGAGTTTAGAAGGCTGAGGGGTGATCTTATAGAGACATATAAGATAATGAAGGGGCTAGATAGGATAGAGGTAGAGAGATTCTTTCCACTTAGAAAGGAAACCAGAACTAGAGGGCACAGCCTCAAAATAAGGGGGGGGGGGGCGTGCAGTTTAGAACAGAGTTGAATAAGAACTTCTTCTCTTAGAGGGTGGTGAATCTCTGGAATTCTCTGCCAGTTGAAGTGGTGGAGGCTACCTCGTTGAATATGTTTAAGTCACAGGTAGATAGATTTCTGATCGACAAGGGAATTAAGGGTTATGGGGAG
Organism: Carcharhinus amblyrhynchos; assembly: GCF_965287045.1. Classification (NCBI taxonomy): domain Eukaryota; kingdom Metazoa; phylum Chordata; class Chondrichthyes; order Carcharhiniformes; family Carcharhinidae; genus Carcharhinus; species Carcharhinus amblyrhynchos. The sequence goes on along the minus strand of NC_137327.1, from coordinate 60,920,487 downwards.
CAGGCGGGTAAGTGGAACTGAAAAACTTCAGATCAACCATGATCTTATTGAATGGCGGGGCAGGCTCGAAGGGCTAGATGGCTTATTCCTGCTCCTATTTCTTATGTTCTTATTGCCAAATGGTTACAAGGAGATCAAAACTGGGAACTAAATACTCAGAGGTATGTGACTTTTCATAAGGACAAACAGGAAGGAATAGGCAGTGAGGTAGCTGTGTTAGTATGATATAGAATAAGTAAGATAGCAAGAAATGAAAGGCATGTAGAAAGGCAGTACTTTAATCATGTGTGACTTTAATCTTTAAAATGGATTGGGAAAATCAAATTGGCAGAGGTAGCCATGAGGAAGAATTCATAGAGTGCATTTGGCTCAGTTTCCTAGAGAATTCCCTATGTTGTGGATCCTACCAGGGATCAGGCTACTTTGGAATTGGTTAGGTGTAATGAGGTAAGTTTAATAAACAAAGATCCCCCAGGAAACAGTGACCATAATATGAAAGAATTTAGCATTCAGTTTGAGAATGAGAAACTTCGGTCTGAAACAACTGTGCTACACTTAAATAGGAGTAATTACAAATTAATGAGGCAAAGTTGGCTGGAGTGGGCTGGAAAAGGAATTTAACTGAAATGACGGTCAATCAACAATGGCAGATGCTTATGAAAATAGTTCATGACTAACAGCAAAGATATATCCCAGTAAGGAAGAAAGATTCTAGGAAGGGGATAAATCAACCATGATTAATCAAGGAAGTTGAGGATATGTTTAAATTAAAAGAAAAAGCATATAGGCTGTGATTCTCCTGAATTGGGGCGAGGTGCCCATTCCTGTTTTCCCACTGGCATTCACAGCATTTTTCAGGTGGGATTCATTCACCTGAAAGGTGCAGATGAAGTCATTTTGAGCAACTTGCCAGTTAGACCTGCTGTTTCGAGACCGGGCCGCCATTTTTAAAGATGCTCAGAGACAGGCCCTCCCACTCCTCAAAACATTAAATTATGCTGTTCCCCCCCACTGACCAGGCGAGAACCATCAATGTCTCATCAAAGAGGGGCATCCTCCCCTCACAACCACAAATAATAGATAATCCACACCACACAGGCATGAGCGTGACCCAACCTCCCTACTAAGCCTCCCATCTCAGCTCCACGCCACCCCCCCCCATCAGACATCCCAATCAGCCTCCAAACCCCCAGATCCCCAACTCAGTGCCCCTTCCCCTCAGGTCCCCACTCAGCCTCCTCATCTCACCTCAGAGTCCTATTCAGCCCCCTCTCATTGTCACCTTGCATCAACACCCTGGCCTGGCGCCTCAGGCTACAAAGGGCTTCAAGAACACGAGTCAAGTGGCCTTGTGCACCTCTGCAGTTGCCAGGCTGCAGAGGAAGGGTCTTTCAGGTGTCTTAAGGGGTTGGGTAGGCTTGGGCTGCGGGCAAGGTCTTGACTCCGCAACTCTCTCCGGGGATGAGGGGTGTCATAGTTGGACTGCCCCTGCTAGCCGTAGCAGATCTGAAAATTGCTCCTGGCATGATGGTTTCAGGTAGCCTCGCATTTCTGCCTGTCAGCTGTGAAAATTCTGAACATAAGAATGAGAAGCATCTGGCCCCTTGAGCCTGCTCTGCCATCCAATAAGATCATGGCTGATCTTTTCATGGATGCATCTCCACTTACCCACCTGCTCACCATACCCTTAATTCCTTTACTGTTCAAAACTTTATCTATCCTTGCCTTAAAAATATTCAATGAGGTAGCCTCAACTGCTTCACTGGGCAGAGAATTCCACAGATTCACAACCCTTTGGATGAAGAAGTTCCTCCTCAGCTCAGTCCTAAATCTGCTTCCCCTTATTTTGAGGCCATGCCCCCTTGTTCTAGTTTCACCTACCAGTGGAAACAACATCCCTACTTCTAAAATATCTATTTCCTTCATAATCCTATATGTTTCTATAAGATCTCCCCTCATTCTTCTGAATTCCAATGAGAATAGCTCCAGTTTACTCAGTCTCTCCTCATAAGCCAACACGCTCAACTCTGGAATCAACCTAGTGAATCTCCTCTGTACCCCCTCTAGTGCCAATCTATCCTTTCTCAAGTAAGGAGGCCAAAACTGTACACTGTACTCCAGGTGTGGTCTACCAGCTTCTTATACAGCTGCAACAAAACCTCACTGATTTTAAACTCCATCCCTCTAGCAATGAAGGACAAAATTCCATTTGTCCTCTTAATTATGTGCTGCACTTGCAAATCAACTCCTTGTGATTATTGCACAAGAACACCCAGGTGCCTCTGCACAGCAGCATGCTGCAATTTTTTACCATTTAAATAATAGCCCATTTTGCTGTTATTTCTACCAAAATGGATGACCTCACATTTACCAACATAGTACTCCATCTGTCAGACTCTCACCCACTCACTTAGACTATCTGTATCCCTTTGCAGACTTTCAGCATCCTCTGCACACTTTGGTCTGCCACTCATCTTAGTGTCATCTGCAAATTTTGACATGCTACATTTGGTCCCCAACTCCAAATCATCAATGTAAATTGTAATCAATTGCAGTTCCAAAACTGATCCCTGAGGCACACCACTAGTCACAGATCGCCAGCCAGGAAAAAAACATTTACCCCTACTCTTTGCTTTCTGTGCGTTAACCAATCCTCTATCCATACTAATACATTACCTGTAACATCATGCACCTTTATCTTATTCAGTAGTCTTTGGTGCGGCACCTTGTCAAATGCCTTTTGGAAATTCAGATATACTACATCCACAGGTTCCCCATTGACTACTGCACATATAATGTTCTCAAAGAATTCCACCAAATTAGTCAAACATGGCCTTTCCTTCATGAACCCATGCTGTGTCATACCAATGGGACAATTTATATCCAGATGTCTCCTATTTCTTCCTTGATGATAGATTCAAGCATTTTCCTTACTACAGAAGTTAAGCTAACTAGCCTATAGTTACCCGACATTTGTCTATCTCCTTTTTTAAACAGTAGTGTCACATTTGCTGTTTTCCAAACTGCAGGAACCACCCCAGAGTCCAGCAAATTTTGATAAATTACCACTAATGCAATTGTTATTTCCTCCGCCATCTCTTTTAGTACCCTAGGATGCATTCCATCAGGGCCAGGAGACTTATCTACCTTCCGCCCCATTAACTTGTCCAACGCTACTTCTTTCATGATAATGATAGTTTCTAGGTCCTCACCTGCCATAGCCTTCCTGTCATCAATTTTTGGCATGTTATTTGAGTCTTCCACTGTGACGACTGACACGAAATACCTCAGCCATTTCCTCATTTCCAGTTATTACATCCCCCTTCTCATCCTCTAAAGGACCAATGTTTATTTTAGTAACTTTTTTATTTTATATATTTGTAGAAACTTTTGCTAACTGTTAGTTTACTCTCATAATTCATCTTACTTTTCTTTGTAGCTTTTTTCATGGCTTTCTGTTGACCTTTAAAGATTTCCCAATCCTCTAGGTTCCCACTAATCTTTGCCACTTTGTATGTATTTTCTTTCAATTTGATACCCTCCTTTATTTCCTTGGATACCCATGGCTGATTATCTCTGTTTCTACAGTCTTCCTTTTCACTGGTATATACTCTTGCTGAGCACTGAGAAAAATCTTTGAAAGTCCTCCACTATTCCCCAGTTGTCCCACCATAAAGTTTTTGCTCTGAATCTACCTTAGCCAATGCTCCCCTCATCCCTTTGTAGTCTCCTTTATTCAAGCACAAGACACTGGTATTGGATTTTACCTTCTCACGCTCCATCTGTATTTTAAATTCAACCATACTGTGATCACTTCTTCCAAGAGGATCCCTAACTGCAAGGTCATTAATTATTCCTGTCTCATTAAATAGGGTAAACACAGTAAAAAGTCTGACAACACCAGGTTTTAGTCCAACCTATTTATTTGATAATATTCTCACAAGCTTTCGAGGGGTTACCCTCTTCGTCAGGTGAATGGAGAGTTCTGGCCTCAGACAGAGCATATAAAGCACAGACAGTTTAGAGGTTACTGATTAAAATGCGAATCCTTACACCTAACCTGCTGTTCAAGACCTGAAGTGGCTGACAATGTGAGCAGGTTGTGACAATGAACAGCAGGTTAGGTGTAAGGATTCGCATTTTAATCAGTAATCTCTAAACTGTCTGTGCTTTATATGCTCTGTCTGAGGCCAGAACTCTCCATTCACCTGACGAAGAGGGTAACCCCTCGAAAGCTTGTGAGAATATTATCAAATAAATAGGTTGGACTAAAACCTGGTGTTGTCAGACTTTTTACTGTGTTTACGCCAGTCCAACGCCGGCATACCCACATCATTAAATAGGACCAGATCTAGGATAGCTTGCTCCCTCATAGGTTCCATTACATACTACTCAAGGAAGCTATCATGGATACATTCTATGAACTCCTCCTCAAACCTACTTTGACTAAGCTGGTTTGACCAATTAATATGTAGATCAAAATCCCCCATGATAATCGCTGTACCATTTTTACATGCATCAATTACTTCTTTGTTTATTTTTCGCCCCACCATGATGTCATTATTTGGTAGCCTATAGACTACGCCTATCAGTGACTTTTTTCTTTACTATTTCTAATTTCCACCCAAATAGATTCAACCTTTTTTTCCATAGAACCTATATCATCTCTCACTATCTGATGTCATCCTTAAATATCAGAGCTACACCATCTCCCTTACCTTCTTGTCGGTCCCTCCAGTCTGATATGCCTGGATATTTAACTCCCAGTCGGCACCATCTTGCACCATGCTTCTGTAACAACCACCAAATCATACTCGTTCACAATAAAGTAAACAGGTGAACAGGTCACTTTAATCTCCATGCCCCGGTCACGTGGCAGGCTTTTAAACCATGGCAGCACCCCATTCTGCAGCAGAAATTTCCCTTTCTCCCTGTCAGAAGCTGCAGGTGTGAGCAGCCCCCTTTGGAGTCCTCCCACAAGAGGAGATGTCAATTTCACCTGAGGCATGGGGGTGGGGGGTGGGGGGTGGTGGTGGGTGCAGGGGCAGTTCCCAATGAGAGAAGTTAAGCTAACTGGCTGATAGTTACCTATTTTCTGTCTTCCTCCCCTTTTAAGGAAAGGTGTTACATGGGCAGTTTTCCAAACCTCTGGGACTTTTCCAGAATTTAAGAGTTCTTGGAAGGTGACTACCAGCGCATCCACAGTTATAGCACAGCCATGCTATGGCTGGAACCCTGTAAACAGTTTTGGCCCCCCTATCTGAGCAAAGATATATACTGGTATTGGAGGCAGTCCAGAGAAGATTCAATAGCTTGATCCTGGATATGGAGGGATTTTCTAATGAGAGAGGTTAAGTAGGTTGGGTCTTTAATCATTAGAGTTTAGAAGAATGAGCAGCTATCTTATTAGAACATATAGGATTCTCAGGAGGCTTGACAAAGTAGATGCTGAGAGTCCAGAACCTGGGTGCATAATCTCAGAGAAAATGGTCACCAAATAAAGACAGAGGTGAGAAGGAATTTCTTAGAGAATAGTTAATCTGTGGAATTCTTTACTGCAGAGAGTTGTAGACGCTGAATTGTTAAGTAAGAGCATACATTTAAGGAAAATTTACCACTCTGACAGGATCAAAAACAAACACCAGAATTCCAGAAAACATATCTTTTGGAAGGAAGAAAGTTCCAGCAAGATCTGGTCCAGAAGAAACCCCAGGGACAGTTGGGCTTAAAAAGAATTTGTGCAGACTGACTGAATTTGTTGTCTCTGAATCTAGAATGCATCTGCAACTAGTTAGTGGGCTATTTAAAATACAAATACTGTATGCCAGATTAAGGGGAAATATTCTGAACAGTTTAACTTCACTGGTTCTCTTTGAAACCATACTGAATTAGAAAAAATCTTGCTCTCCCCACTCTCTACTCTTTCACTTACCATTCACTAAAACACAGAGGAAGTTTTTTAATAACTGGAGTGTGTGGTAGCCTTTAATTTGGATACTGACCTCCTTCACTGGATACGTTTGTTAATGGTGAAAACAAAATAAATTAGAGGCCCTGATTTCTATTCGTCCTGCAGCATTGCCTTTGCCACACTACCTTTCACATTTTATTTTTGCCACTTTTTTCAACTGCCCATAACTTCTGAAAGGATTGATTATGGTTGTTTGGTTCCATTGCTGCTGGATACTATCTAGAACCCACATCAAGAAACCAGTCTACACGTGTTGTTGGTAGCCTATCCGATTGTGGGATGAATCATACCTGAATTTGTTCTTGCCCTCACCATTATTAGACACTACATTGCCAGCAGGAATTACTGAGTAACACTCAAGCTGGGTGATTCTGTATTTTGTTCTACCGTGACCAAGACCTGCCAACTCAATAGTCAACGTAGATTATGCAGTAATCCTGAAACACACAGATTTGTTGGGTGCAATTACATTGGTTTCACCCACTAAACCATGTGGCTACCTGTATGAAGCTTATACTTTCCGGTAAATTAGCTGGTCAGTTACAGGACAAAGCTGAAGTGCTGGTACACAACTTCATAAAGAGCATCCCATTTAACCGTATCAAGTTCTGGTTAGAAAATTGGCCGAGTGGCAAGCAATTGAGAGTTGGGATACTCTAATAGATAGAATGTGACAATGGTTTGTGTGGGTGCCTCAAATATACACTGCATTTATTAATGACTTAAGATGATAAAATAGCCATATATTTAAGTTTGCCAATGACACAAAGATAGGTAGCATTGTACATAGTGTAGATGGAGGCATGAATTTACAAAAGGTTATTAATAGATTCAGTGAATGGGCATAACTGTGGCAAATTGATTTCAATATCTGGAAATGGGAGATCCTCCAGTTGGGTTTAAAAAGGATAAACAGGTTACTTTCTTAAATGAGGAAAAGTTAAAAACTGTGGAGGCCCAAAGAGACTTGCAAGTCCGGGCACATAGATTATTATAATCACATGATCTGGTACAGAAAATAATCAAAATGCTAGTAGAGTGCTGGCCTTCAGATTGAGAGGATTAAAATACAAGGGGGTAGAAGTCATGATTCAGCTATACAAAGCCTTGGTTAGTTCACACCTCGAGTTACTGTGAGCTATAGTGTACTCTACACCTTAGGAAGGATACGAAGGTGAAAGGGTAATTAACCACACAAGTTTAAAAATCACATAAACTGCAAGTTAAACCTCATTCACGCAGAGAAAGCTATGTGCAAATGACAGATTTTGATTAAAGTAAGCCCAGATAAGAGTCAAGAACCATCTAATTGAATGATGTGCAGCTGCAGTTCATGTCTGCTCATTAGAACAAGGAACAATGGAAAGGGAGGTTGAGATACCATTGAAGAGATATAGCTATCATTTCTTGATGATACAACATACACAAGTTTTAATTGGATATTATATCCTGATGTATATCGAAGCTGAGAATTTAATCGCTGATGTATGTCTGAATTTTTCACTCTGAATGGTCTTTCAGGGTCCTATAGCTATAGTAAAGTTCATCTTGAAATCACTCTGTTATTTTGTCTGGCTACTTGAGGGGAACGATACCTTAATCATAGCAAAAAAAAACCCATGGTAATAGACCCTAAGAGATTTGGCAACAGGATGGGATTTCGTTCAGGCTCATTGGGGACAATGGTGAGTATGAATCATCTGATTGATACTCTGGGCCGAACTATTGTCAACCTAGCAGCAGCAGCTGATTTAGTGAGTAAAATCCGAAACCAAATTAAAGTGGATCAGATAAAGGGAGTGAAAGGGTGATGGGAGTCCCCAAAGGTTTTTTTAAAAAACCGTGTGAGCACACAGTGCTCAACAAGACCATGGGCCATGGTGAAATCCGAGAGACCCAATGTCAAAAAGGCGGCAGCTGAAAAGGTGGAACTTGAATTTATTACTGAAATGGGAGAAGATGCAGCGAAAATACTCAAAACTTTTTCTTTAAAAACAAAGCTGAAAAAGCCAAGCTCTCTCTTAAATCAGGTACCAATCAGTATGTGTCGCGAGGAAGGGTTGAATTACAGCTATAAATTGAGGAGTTCTGTTTGGCTTATCAGGACATTCGTAGATTCGTTTATTTTGGTTTTGAACTCAAGGTTTTTCCATCTGGGGAGGTAACATTATGGGATTTTAATTACAGGAATTTAAAGGTTAAAAACAGAACCATGAGAATGCTTATGGAATTCATTGTTGCTTTAAAGTAAGCGCTAAGTTTCTCTGCTTTGACGTTTTCTGCATAATTTTGTGATCATAGTTTGTGATTCAAGTCAAACAGATTTTAGGAAGTGACTTTTCAAAGGTTATGGACCGAGATATTCACGTTTCAATGGCATAAGCAGGATTTCAGGATATTTTGAGAAACATGCAGGAATTTTAAACCAGATGCAAATTCGCACATGTGAGATTGAGATAGTTTTAATTGTAATGGTTGAGTAAAATCTGGGATGTTTGAAATGATTATGACAAATCCTGTGTTGAGTTAAAACATCTTGTCATGTCAAAAGATTTACTCCTGAAGCAATTAGAACCACGAAAAGGATGATTCTGAAATGAGGCACTGGTGAAGACAAGGAGAGAGAGAGAGAATGATTTGTGGCCCATAGGTGATGACGTAATAATGTCTACTTAAGAACTTCACCCCTTTTAAACTAGCAAAGAATTAACCCTTGTCTGTTAGCAACTGAAGATTTTTTTATTGCAAGAACTGGGGCTTGCAAAATTTTAAAGTTAGGATTTGTCAGTTGTGTTCAGACTAATTAATCTATTCTGTCCCAAGCAGGATGGATCTTCATGTTTTTGTTTTGCAGGTAACTGCAAATAAAACAAAATTTGCAGTAGCTTCAAGACATTCAAGAATGTATTTGTAGGCTTTCAATATAGCAGAAATTAGCAGCCTGAATCAAAATCTGAGAAAAGGTGGGGGAGGAGTTACAAAAGATAGGATGGGTGGGACTGCGAGGTTACATTCACTTTTGAACAACTTTTAGCAACAACACAGGCTTCAGGACTGTCAGACAATGATGGGAATCATTAACTGTCATAGTGACCCGACAACATTCTAACTAAACTGTGTGGTGTAGGTGTTCAAAGTTAGTGAACTGATCACACTGCTGGGAGAAGTGATTCTAAACACAGAGCACATTTGCTGCAAATTTTGAATATGGGAGGGTTGAAAACTGTATCAGATGTGAGGCGAGCTCAACAGGAAAGCCTGCTCCTGCCACCAGACTGGCAGATTATTATAGTAAGGACAAGGGAAATTACCCAGTGCGATAGATGGACATTGAAGGAAAGGACCAATTATGTAACGTGCAGATAAGATGTGAGGAAGTCAACAGGAAGGGAACATAATAGATATTATAGGAAGCTGATAGTTGAACAGGGTACGTCAGAATTGAAAGTGGGATTCATTTGATGGATAATGAGAACAACAAGGGTGATAAAAAAGAGACATGTAAAGGGATTCAAGAAAAAAAGTAAAAGCACATGTAAGGTGGTAGCTATGAATGCAGGAGCATTGTTATTTTTAAAGAAGAGATAAGATAAGCGCTAATGGACGTTTGAAAGCCCAAAACACTGCTGTTTGAATCTGGGACAATTCTGACATAGGAAAATGTGCAGTTAGCAAGCTACTTTAAAAAGGTCATATTTAAGACAAAGAACAAGAAATCAAAACAGGCTACTGCCTGCAATCAAACAGAGGGTTTGGTTTTTGTTTTAAAGATGTTATGAAGCAAACTGAATAGAATTAAGTAATTGAGAAGATAGAGGCTGGAATCTAAACAGCACAAGGGAATTGGGATATTGAGTGCAATTCAATTAATTGGAGTATTTCGACTTGGTATTAATGTACATTCTAGTGAAAGGAAATATAGATGGGCTAGTAAACTGATATCTTTCTCTTAGTGATATCTGTGTCCTTGTCTATGTCTTTAGGAGAGCAGAATTTGATACTTTAACTGTCACCCGAGGCATTTGGACCATATGTGAATAAATGGGCAAAGACTTCAAAATTTTTTGAAAAGATCGCCTGAGGGTCAAGGTGTTAGCATGATATTGAGATACTGTATAAGTGTGCAGATGGATTACATGGGAAGTAACTAATATATAGGAAATCAGTTCAAAATTGGTCCCTTTAAAGATTTGGACTTAAGAAGAGGTTTCTGACACGCACACTACCGGACAAACAACATAGCATGAAACAGTCAATGGGGCCAATGGAGTCAAACAGTACCATTAAATGATCAAGGCACTGATACTTCCTCCATAGAGAAATTGAATTCAAAACGATTGGGACAGAGTTAAACACATCAATACCTGTAAAAAAAAGTAAAATTAAAATGAATGTGTAAATAATTAGGGTTGGGACAATTTAAGGATGTAGTAGCGAATAAACCTGGTAAGGAATGTGCATTAGGTGGATGCAAAGCTAAAGAATATTTTAAGTCTATGCATAATGTTATTTTGAATGATATTGAGTGAGATGATCTGCAAGTGGGGATTGTCAGGTAGAAAGGAGCATCAATCCAATCATTCAGGAGAACTACGAGTGGGATGCTAGTAAAGGTGGGACTGGAGCGTAGTGATCTCCAACCACAGTGGCATGGACTGTACAAAGGATAATTATTACAGGTGATTCATGTGCACTTGTAAATATAAAAACAGGGAGTCAGTGGAAGCATTATACTCCATTACAAATGTATGAGGACGCTAACAAACCTGACAACCATCCAACTGGTGGGGACCAGCATTAATGTTTTCACAGATTGCTATTTACTCTGATGACTATGGTGGAATCATGTACTTCAACTACCCACCAGAGGAACAGGAGAGTGGATAAAGAAACCCAACGTCTGGATATCGGAACAAGTGACCCCCACCAGCCACCATAAATCACTAAGCCAGATTGTGGATTGTCTGAGAAAGGATGTGACAGTAGGATGGGAACTTGGTATTATAGTCTCCCCATAGCGTGGCTATTCAAGAGGGAGGTAAAAGGGGCAGCCCGTTCATAAGATCCTGGGAGATAAGACTCAGAGATGAAAAAGACTCAGAGGGCAATTTGGATATTAAAAGGATATATGATTCAAATATTGGGTTTGTGGAAATATTTATTCAATGCCATGGAACTTGGCCTTGAAGGCCAGTATTGTCAAGAGCTATTTAAACATGTAATATATAAGATGAGATAATAGAGATCTTAGATGTTACCAGCTTAATACCTGTGGATATCAAATCCTACTCAATGTTCAAACATGGTGGAGCCTCCCCCAGATGGGTTAGTCAGGATTGGAAAGGCAAAATTTTTACCACATGATACAACAATGGTATACCTAGGGGTGACCTACAATGTTTTGGGCCTATTAATAATCTACATTCAACATGCCATGGTCATCCTAATGCCATTAACTGGGCTGAGGTCCAACTGCAGAGAATCACTGTTGATAACACTTACAGAGTTGTTGCTGAATCATGGATACAAGATAAAATGAGCATACTGGGAGATATCGGGGAATTGTTTGGGAGTGCAAACTTGGTAGTTAATTAATTACAATTGTATGAACTGAATAGCTATTCATCTTGGGTTGCATTGGAAGTTGGAAAAGGACAACAGTATTGAGCTTATGGAACTGAGTGTGCACTCAAAACTGTAGGCCTACAGGGTGAGAGGCTCCTAGAAACATTTAGTCTTTTAAACAAAGGAATGATCAATACCATTGAGGCCCAGGTCAAAGGATGGGCATGTGACAATCTTGCTAGAGATCTGATTGATGGGTTTAGGTTTGACATTGAAGATTTGAAATTTGGAACCATTCCCCAACATTTATTTCCCTCCTTGTACAAATTAAACTTTAACATTCACTGGGGGAGACATGAATTAGTAGCTATTCAACTCGGATATCCAGTGAAGGGGGCTATAAGATTCATTATGGTGGCACTACAGGAAAGTATATCCAATGAGATCTTTAAGGATAGCTACACATTTGAATCATTAGGGACATAAGAAAGGGTCTGGGTTCACTGAGCTGGATCTAAAGGATATATGACCCATAAGGAGGGCCTGGCATATGAGAGCACGAGAGAATACTGTTCAGAATCAGAGCATTAAATAATGTGTGCTTGTCAGATCGTTTTCCTCCAGCAAGATAATCATTGATATTTTACCATTGAAGGAGGTATTTAAAGCAGGTGCAGGTGGGCCATAAGCAGTGGTGCATATTCACCACCAAAACAAAATCATATCAAGAGGTTTACTTTGTGAAAGTAATCACAGTTTTTGTCTGCAAATAACAGATTCATTGACGGTGGGAGAGTTCCACTTGCCAGGCAAAACATCAGGATATATATTTGCAGCTGGTGGCATGACTCATTCTACACTTATGAGACACTGGGAAAAGTGCTCCGACAGGTCATGAGGGAAGCTATGGAAATTACCCATAAATGTGTCAGGTGCCCCAAAGAACAGACCCATAAGGGACCTATCCAGGTGATACTAGCTACCCAGATTGCCATCAGATTGAAACAATCAAAAACACATCTTTTGTAAGACGTCTTTATTCCAGGATCAGGAGGGAACCGTCTAACAAATTGGTAGGAAATAATCAGGATGGTGACGACCATCGTACATAAGAAATAAGAGCAGGAGTAGGCCATCTAGCCCTTCGAGCCTGCCCTGCCATTCAATAAGATCATGGCTGATCTGTCGTGGCTCAGTTCCACATTCACGCCCTCTCCCCATAACCCTTAATCCCCTCGCTTATCAAAAACCCATCAACCCTCATCTTAAAAATATTTAGCGAGGCAGCCTCCACCACCTCAACGGGCAGAGAATTCCAGAGATTCACCACCCTTTGAGTGAAGAAGTTCCTCCTCAACTCCGTTCTAAACCACCCCCCCTTTATCTTGAGGCTGTGCCCCCTAGTCCTACTGTCCTTTCTGAGCGGGAAGAGTCTCTCCACCTCGATCCTATCCATCCCATTCATCATCTTATATGTCTCAATGAGATCTCCCCTCATTCTTCTAAACTCTAACGAGTACAAGCCTAGTTTATTCAGCCTCTCCTCATAGCTCAACCCCCTCAACTCCGGTATCAGCCTAGTAAACCTCCTCTGCACTCCCTCCAAGGCCAAAATATCCTTGCATAAGTACGGCGACCAAAACTGCACACAGTACTCCAGCTGCGGCCTCACCAATGCCCTATACAGCCACAGCAAGACCTCCCTACTTTTATATTCAATCCCCCTCGCAATGAAGGCCAGCATCCCATTTGCCTTCCTGACCACCTGCTGCACCTGCAGGCTGGGTTTTTGCGACTCATGCACAAGGACCCCGAGGTCCTTGTTTGCTGGAGCAGACGAGTGAAGGAGCAGAGAGAGAGCTAAGATTTAACCTGTTAAAAACCTGTTTAAAATAAGTTTAAAGCACTTTGTTCTTTGTAGAACTGTTTAAAGCATTTATTTATTGTATTTACTGCTTTAAGAATTCTGAGGGAGTGGTTAGAAGGCAGTTGTGGGCCATCAGCTTTAAATCAGCGCCAGGTTTAAAAGGAGGCCTGGTGTAGACAGCGGGCAGCGTCTGAGCGGGCAGCGGAGTGAGTGGGAAGCAGAGTGAGCTATTCGGGCTTAATATCAAAAAGGGCTGGAGTGAAAAAAGGCCAGGTGAGTTCGTTTGAAAAACAAGGAAAAAAAAACAAAAAAATTTTTTTTCAAAACTACTACAGTGAATAATGGAGGGGCATGTGATGTGTGGTTTCTGTATGACGTGGGAACTGGAGGACCCCAGGGTCCATCCCAGTGATCGTGTCTGCAGTAAGTGCAGGTTGCTGGAGGAGCTCCAGCTCAGGGTAAATGAGCTGGCCTCTAAGCTACAGACGCTGAGGCTCATCAGGGGGAGAGAGGGTGCCATTGTCAATGGGGTGCAAGTGACATCCACCCCTCCAGACTGGCTAACTCTAAGGGTCAGGGACAAGAGGGGGCTGCTGGGAGGAGGAAGGGGGGTGAGGAGCGGAGGCCTCAGCCTCTTAATCTGCATAACAGGTTTGAGGTTCTTGCTTCCAGGCTGGACGAGAACGAGGCAGGTGAGCTTGGTGAGCAAACTGCACACGGTACAGTGATGCAGCAGGACATAGGCAAAGAGAGGGGGAAAAGGAACGTAGTAGTGATTGGGGATAGTGGGGTGAAGGGTATTGACACTGTCCTTTGTCACAATGACAAAGTACACAGAAGGGTGTGTTGTCTGCCTGGTGCTCGGGTACGGGATGTCTCAGCTGGGCTGCAGAGGAACCTGGAGTGGGAGGGTGAGAATCCGGTCGTTGTGGTACATGTGGGTGCCGGCGACGTAAGCAAAATGCAGAGTGAGGATCTGGGGAGGGAGTATGAAAAGCTGGGAATGGAATTAAAAAGTAGAACCGACAAGGTGGTTATCTCTGGGCTACTGCCTGAACCGAGTGCAGACGGGTGTAGGATTGACAGGATTAAGAAAGTGAATGGGTGGCTCAGGGATTGGTGTGGGAGGAATGGGTTTGAATTTATGGGGCATTTTCACCAGTATTGGGGTAGGTGGGACCTGTTCGGGCGGGATGGGGTTGGTCTGAACCATGCTGGGACCAGAGTGCTGGCGAATCGAGTAAAGAGGACTGTAGACAGGGCTTTAAACTAATTGGGGGGGGAGGGTGCGAGGGTAGGTGATGTTACGAGGTCTAAAGTTAAGGAGAGGATACAGGTAAGGGAAGAGGCCGAGGATGTCCCAATAATAGAGGGAGTAGGGGGCGTGAGTATGGTTGGTGGCGTTACGGCAAATAGGGTCCAGGTGAAGGCTGGGATGAAAGCGCTTTATCTGAATGCACGAAGCATTCGGAATAAAGTGGATGAGCTGGTGGCGCAGATCGACACAAATGGATACGATCTGGTGGCCATTACAGAGACGTGGCTGCAGGGTGACAGGGACTGGGAGCTGAATGTACAGGGCTATCAAGTGTTTAGGAAGGATAGGCAGGAGGGAAAAGCGGGGGGCGTAGCTCTGCTGATTAAGGATAGCATCACGGTGGTAGCAAGGGATGATATTGGAGCCAAGGAGCAGAGGGTGGAATCGTTGTGGGTGGAGATTAGAACATAAGAACATAAGAAATAGGAGCAGGAGTAGGCCATCTAGCCCTTCGAGCCTGCCCCACCATTCAATAAGATCATGGCTGATCTGTTGTGGCTCAGTTCCACTTTCCCGCCCTCTCCCCATAACCCTTAATCCCCTCTCTTATCAAGAACAAGATCTCTCTGATCAAGATCTTATTAGGAACAGCAAAGGGAGGAAGACGCTGGTGGGTGTCATCTATAGGCCCCCGAATAATGATCTGGAGGAGGGGTGGGCTGTTAACGCGCAAATAAGTGCGGCGTGCAGGAATGGGACGGCCGTAGTTATGGGGGATTTCAATCTGCATATTGATTGGTCGACCCATGTTGGACGCGGGGGGCTCGAGGAAGAGTTCTTGGAATGCTGCCGGGATAGTTTCCTCGAACAGTGTGTGTTGCAGCCGACGAGGGAGCAAGCTATCTTGGATCTGGTGCTATGTAATGAGGCGGGTAGAATTAGGGACCTTGTGGTGAAGGATCCTCTTGGGGAGAGTGATCATTGTATGGTGGAGTTTCTGGTGCAGATGGAGGAGGAGAAAGTGGGTTCCCAGACACGCGTCCTCTGTTTGAATAGAGGGGAGTACGGTAGGATGAGAGAAGAATTGGCGAATGTGGACTGGGGGAGCGCGTTGGAGGGAGGGTCTGCTGAGGAGCAGTGGAGGATCTTTAAGGAGATCTTTCTTGGTGCTCAGCGGAAATTTATTCCGATGGTCAAAAAGGATAGTAGGAAGAGAGGTAATAAGCCGTGGATAACGAAGGAGGTGAAGGAAAGTGTTAAATTAAAAGCGGAGGAACTTAGAGTAGCTAAGAGTAGTGGGCGAGATGAGGATTGGGAGAGGTTTAAATGTCAACAAAGATTGACAAAGAAGTTCATAAAGAAGGGTAGGAGAAACTATGAAGCTGGGCTAGCGCTTAATATAAAAAAGGATAGCAAGAGTTTTTATAAATATATAAAAAGGAAGAGGCTGGCTAGGGTGAATGTTGGTCCTTTAGAGGATGAGAAAGGGGACCTAGTGGTAGGGGATGAGGATATGGCTAAGGTATTGAATAACTTTTTTGTTTCTGTCTTCACGGAGGAGGACGTGAATAATTTGCCGGGTGTTAGCGATGGAAAGGTGGTAGGACTGGAGGGTCTTAATGACATTACTGTTACTAGAGAGGCGGTGCTCGACAGACTGGAGGGGCTGATTGTGGACAAGTCCCCAGGACCGGATGGAATGCATCCGAGGGTTCTGAAAGAAATGGCGGAGGTGATAGTGGATGCCTTGGTGGTTATTTTCCAGACGTCGCTGGATTCCGGGGAAGTGCCGGATGATTGGAAAACGGCTAATGTTACGCCGTTGTTTAAGAAGGGTGCCAGGCAAAAGGCGGGGAATTATAGGCCAGTTAGTTTAACGTCTGTGGTGGGTAAAATGTTAGAATCTGTCATTAAGGAGGAAATTGCGAGGCATCTTGAAGGGAATTGCTTGATAGAGCAGACGCAGCACGGTTCCATTAAAGGGAAGTCGTGTCTGACAAATTTACTGGAGTTCTATGAGGATGTGTCTAGGGTGGTGGATAGAGGAGAGCCGGTGGATGTGGTCTTTCTAGATTTTCAGAAGGCGTTTGACAAAGTACCTCACAAGAGGTTATTGCAGAAGGTCGAGGGACATGGAGTTGGGGGTAGGGTGTTAGCGTGGATAGAGGATTGGTTGTCAAATAGGAGGCAGAGAGTGGGGGTCAACGGGTGCTATTCGGATTGGCGGATGGTGACTAGTGGAGTACCCCAGGGGTCGGTGCTGGGGCCTCAGCTTTTTACCATTTATATAGATGATCTGGAGGAGGGAACCGAGTGTAGGGTGTCGAAATTTGCTGATGACACCAAGATAGGGGGAACGGCAAATTGTGCGGAGGGTGTGGAGAGTCTGCAGAAGGATCTAGATAGGCTGGGCGAATGGGCCAGGAAATGGCAAATGGAATTTAATGTTGGCAAGTGTGAGGTGGTCCACTTTGGTAGGAAGAATGGTAGGAAGGACTATTACTTACGGGGCGAAAAACTGCAGCAGGCGATGGTGCAGAGGGACCTCGGGGTCCTTGTGCATGAGTCGCAAAAACCCAGCTTGCAGGTGCAGCAGGTGGTCAGGAAGGCGAATGGGATGCTGGCCTTCATAGCGAGGGGGATTGAATATAAAAGTAGGGAGGTCTTGCTGCAGCTGTATAGGGCATTGGTGAGGCCGCAGCTGGAGTACTGTGTGCAGTTTTGGGCGCCGCACCTGCGCAAAGATATTTTGGCCTTGGAGGGAGTGCAGAGGAGGTTTACTAGGCTGATACCGGAGTTGAGGGGGTTGAACTATGAGGAGAAGCTGAATAAACTGGGCTTGTACTCGTTAGAGTTTAGAAGAATGAGGGGAGATCTCATTGAGACTTATAAGATGATGAATGGGATGGATAGGATAGAGGTGGAGAGACTCTTCCCGCTCAAAAAAGACAGTAGGACTAGGGGGCACAGCCTCAAGATAAAGGGGGGGCGGTTTAGAACGGAGTTGAGGAGGAACTTCTTCACTCAAAGGGTGGTGAATCTCTGGAATTCTCTGCCCGTTGAAGTGGTGGAGGCTGCCTCGCTAAATATTTTTAAGATGCGGGTTGATGGGTTTTTGATAAGAGAGGGGATTAAGGGTTGTGGGGAGAAAGCGGGAAAGTGGAACTGAGCAGCGACAGATCAGCCATGATCTTATTGAATGGCGGGGCAGGCTCGAAGGGCTAGATGGCCTACTCCTGCTCCTATTTCTTATGTTCTTATGTTCTTATGTCCCTCTGCACCGTCACCTGCTGCAGTTTTTCGCCACGTAAGTAATAGTCCTTCCTACCATTATTCCTACCAAAGTGGACCACCTCGCACTTGCCAACATTAAATTCCATTTGCCATTTCCTGGCCCATTCGCCCAGCCTATCGAGATCCTTCTGCAGACTCTCCACACCCTCCGTGCAATTTGCTGTTCCACCAATCTTGGTGTCATCAGCAAATTTCGACACCATACACTCGGTTCCCTCCTCCAGATCATCTATATAAATGGTAAATAGCTGAGGCCCCAGCACCGACCCCTGGGGCACTCCACTAGTCACCAACCGCCAAGCCGAATAGCACCCATTAACCCCCACTCTCTGCCTCCTATTTGACAACCAATCCTCTATCCACGCTAACACCCTACCCCCAACTCCATGCCCCCTTACCTTCTGCAATAACCTCTTGTGAGGTACCTTGTCAAACGATAGTGATGGGGATAATGTTATTATGGGCCACCATAATGTGCTGTTATCAAAGAAAATCAGTTAAACTGCTAGCACTGACAGCACCTCACTATGCACCTATGGCTCTCTATAAGACAGTAAAAAGTCTGACAACACCAGGTTTAAGTCCAACTGATTTATTTGATAGTAAACTCACAAGCTTTCGGGCTTGTCCCTTCGTCAGGTGAATGGAGAGTTCTGGCCTCAGACAGAGCATATAAAGCACAGACAGTTTACAGATTACTGATTAGAATGCAAATCTTTACACCTAACTGCTGTTCAAGTCCTAAAGTGGCCGACAATGTGAGTGGAAGGTTAAAGAGATGTGTGTTGTCTCCAGACAGTACAGTAAGTGAGGTTTTGCAAACCCAGGCAAGTCACGAGGATTACAGATAGTGCGACATGAACCCAAGATCCCTGTTGAGACCGTCCTCATGTGTGCAGAACAGTCTCGCTGAGCAGAGACTGATAGCCAAGTTCCGCACACATGAGGACGGTTGCAACAGGGATCTTGGGTTCATGTCGCGCTATCTGTAACCCTCGTGACTTGCCTGGGTTTGCAAAACCTCACTTACTGTACTGTCTGGAGACAATACACATCTCTTTAACCTGTGATCAGTGCTCCTTCCACTCATATTGTCGGCCACTTTAGGACTTGAACAGCAGGTTAGGTGTAAAGATTTGCATTCTAATCAGTAATCTGTAAACTGTCTGTGCTTTATAGGCTCTGTCTGAGGCCAGAACTCTCCATTCACCTGACGAAGGGACAAGCCTGAAAGCTTGTGAGTTTACTATCAAATAAATCGGTTGGACTTAAACCTGGTGTTGTCAGACTTTTTACTGTGTATACCCCAGTCCAATGCCGGCATATCCACATCATCTCTATAAGGAAGAAGTGAGAAAATCAGAAGCTGAAATTTACAGCAGAATCATTTAAGATACCTCCTGACATCTAGACTACAGGATTCAGACCAGTATTCTCAATATCATATTGGCCTTTTTGGGTGGTCACCCAATGGCCAAAGAGGGGCTGAAAGGGTTAATAATCACACAAAATTTAAACAAAGTTTAAAAATCACATTAGCTGCAATCTGAACCTCAGTCACAGAGGGAAAGCTATGTGCAAATGACAGGTTTTGATTGAAGTAAGCCCAGGTAAGGGTCAAGGACCATCTAATTGAATGATCTGCAGCTGCAGTGCATGTCTGCCCATTCGAACAAGGAACAATGGAAAGGGAGGTTCAGATACCATTCAACAACAGAAAGTACTGGAAAATCTCAGCAAGTCTGGCAGCATCTGTGGGAAAGAATAGAGCCAACATTTGGAGACTAGATGACCCAGCATTTTCTCTTTTTGTTTCCAAACCCAGCATCTGCAGTTTTTGCTTTCATTTTGAGATACCATTAGTCAGAAATATAGCTATCAATTCTTGATGATATAATATGCGTAAGTTTTAATTAGACATTATACCCTTATGTATGCATGATGTAACCTTAACCTTAACTATTGGATAGAGATAACTCCTACACGTCTAGTGGTGTATGCTAATTGTAATCGATGATGTGAGAGTGACTGCTCTTGACATCAGGCAACATTTGACCGAATATGGCATCAAACAGCCTTCACAAAGCTGAAGTCAATGGGAATCAAAAAGAAAAACCTCCACTGGTTAGAGTCATACCTGAAAAAAAGGAAGATGGTTCTGGAGGTTGGAGGTCAATCACCTTAGCTCCAGGACACTACTGCATGATATCCTCATTGGTATCCTAGTCCCAACCATCTTCAGCTGCTTCATCAATTACCTTCCTTCCATCATAAGGTCAGAAGTAGGGATGTCAGCCATTGCTGAATACACCACTATCAATACTGATCAGAAACTGAACTGGATTAGCCATATTATCGAATCCCTACAGTGCAGAACAAGCCATTCGACCCATTGATTCTGCACTGACTCTCTGACAGAGTATCTTACCCAGGTCCTCTCCCCCGCCTTTTCCCTAACACTCCACATATTTACCATGGCTAATCCATCTAACCGACACATCTTGGGACACTAAGGGGCAATTTAACATGTCCAATCCATCCAATCTGCAAATCTTTGGGCAGTGGGAGGAAACCAGAGCACCAGGAGGAAACTAACACAAGGAGAATGTGCAAACTCCACACAGTCACCCAAGCTGGAATTGAACTGCAGTCCCTACAGCTGTGAGACAGCAGTGCTAACCACTGTGTCCCATAAAAATACTGTGGTTACTACAGCAAGTCAAAATCCTGTGGTGAATATCACCATCCTGACTTGGAAATACATTGCCATTCCTTCATTGTTGCTGGATTAAAATCCTGGAATAGGCTCTTTATCAGCACTGTGGATATACCCACAATTGCAGCGGTTCAAGAAGACAGCTCAACACTACCTTATGAAGGGCAACTAGGGATGGGCAATAAGTGTTGGCCTAACCCATCCATAATTGATTAAAAAAGGGAAAACAGACACTAGTTTTAGAGCAGCCCAGCAATCACAATTTGGTAAGCATATTGCATTTTCTGACCCATAGAAGATGAAGCCAGAAACATTCCAGAGTGCTGCCATTCAGAGGATTGCTTGAGACCAGGAATTTGCTGAGTCCCGGTCAGATGACGAGCCTTTGGACTCGGTCATGTCTCAGTCGCTGGTTCAAATGATCAATCATTGCAATAGTTGTAGCCTCCTGTTGTATGGATAAAGAAACGATACCAGAAAAAGCTGAGGATCTCAGGATAAAACCAGAGGCACATGGTGCATATCCTCCTCCATAGGATAACAGGAACAGAGCAACACAATATTTGGATGGCACGGTAGCACAGTGGTTAGTGTTGCTGCTTCACAGCTCCAGGGACCTGGGTTCGATTCCCAGTTCGGGTCACTGTCTGTGTGGAGTTTGAACATTCTCCTCGTGTCTGAGTGGGTTTTCTCTGGGTGCTCAGGTTTCTTCCCACAGTCCAAAGATGTGTGGGTTAGGTTGATTGGCCAGGCTAAAATTGCCCCTTAGTGTCCTGGGATGCGTAGGATGGAAGGATTAGTGGCTAAATGTGTATGGACATGAGGTAAGGCCTGGATGGGATTATGGCTGGTGCAGACTCGAAGAGCCGAAGTTCTATGATTCTATGAATATATAGAATCTTTTTTGAGGTAATGTGCAACCAACCAGGGCCTAATTCAATATCCCAGGACCTCCAAGCAACGAAAGGATGACCCAGAAAAAAAGGGAATACTATGTCTCTGCCAAGTGGTGTGGCAGCATAAACTCCTATATACAAGAACCAGTATGTCAAGGATTCATACACCTTATCTAGCTTCGCAACACAACAAACCTCCACCCTCTCCAGCCACATCAGATGCACCAGTCAGGCTTTCCATCACTGGAAAACTTAAACCATTTTCCACCAAGTAAACCCTATCAACAAGGAGAAGAAGAATTGTCAAGACGCCGATCCACAAGGTATCTTAGGGATACAACTCTCCTCCCAACAAGATAAAGGAAATCGTCTCGGATTAACTACAACAAATCAGAATATATATCAGCAACTCACCTATCCAGATAAAGAAAGCAAACCCTAAAGAGAGAGGAGCATCAGGATTATCCAATAGATGCCAGACATGGTCATTTAGCGTACACTTTTGCAGGAAGGACAACAGGAACAGAACAGCACAACTGCACAAGAAATAGGACATTGCACCCCCGTGGGAGCCCAAACCTCAAGGAAGTCTCCAAAAAAAGACCACATAGATGAGGTGATCTACTCCTCCAAACAGCCTTATCTCCAACCAAAGGAAGACCCCAACAACGCTGAATGGAAGCATCCAGACTTGCACTCCATTCCTGCAGCCAACAGGACACTACATCCACAGGGAACCAAGTTTCAAGAAGGAGAGTAATCCAGAAGTCCCCAAAAGAGGATGTCTGGGGGAAGAGGAACCTACTGGCCTACCCTACATACCCTTCACCTGACTCAGATAAAACACAGCCACTAATACCATAAACTACGCAATGACACACCAGAATAATAGGCAAAAAGCGAAGAATACCTATATCACTCTTATACATTCTAAAGGAAACTACCCCTGTCTCTAGACACCTCAGAAGTACCATTTAGGCCCCACCATCAATGAGATTCAACGCATTTTCCTTCACAAAAACCTTAACAGGATAACGTGCCTACCACACATTCCATGAGCCAAGTAATTAAGTAACCACTGCCACTATCTGCACAGCCACGTCAAAATAGAAGTTCAATCTAACAAGGCTAGATATCCATGATCAGCCAACAATGCCTGGACATGCACCGAAATATAATTCCCCCACTCCAACAACACCAGCAACCCCAACAACAAACAAAAAAGCACCTAGTCTTTTTCAGGGTACATGACCTGTCTGTATCTTCAAAGGGATTCAGATTCCTTAACTCCAAAAGTACAAAAGAAAAATGCAACCCCAGTAGTTCTAACATGGGATTTTCCTCACTCACAATGAGGACTTATAAGACCATACCAACCATCTCTACACAAAACCACCTACCCGCCAACCTGCTGTGGCATTACTCACCTTATCTAAAAAATAAAGTGAAGGGTACTAAAAATTGTACTCCCTCGGTATACATGTAAGGATTACAACGCATGAAAAAAAACAGGTAAATGCCGCACAACTTGCATGTCACAGAATTAACTCTGCATGCTCTTCAATGGAAAGGAGACAGACAAACCATCTACAAACAAAGCAATATCTCCGCATGCCAAACAGCTTTAGCCTCTGACATAGGGCCAGAAGCAGGGTGGGCAGACCTCCCCATCCATCCTGTTTCCCAATTATCAAAAGCATGATGTACATCAGACAATGGCCTCTCTCGTTCTACCACCAGAGCATGCTGATAGATGAATGCTAACAAAAAGAAAAAATAGACAATCCCAATTTTTGCAGAGTAACAGGAGACAAACACATCTGTGCTCATACAACATATTTAAAAGACAATATCACAAAATCAGAAATATGGTCACAAAGGAGCAAAGTTCAGGATGAATGATGAACTGCAGGATAAGATACCATTCGTACAGCTTGAAAAGGCAAAAGCCATGACAGGATCATCAAGCAACATCCAAGATCTATCCAGAGTTTCATTGAAGCCTCTGCACCTCTGCCATGTCATTATCTCAAAGCCCTGGCAAAGAAAATCCTAGGCCCCTGTGGGTGGCCACATGTCTGGGTGCCTCCAACCCTTCTCAATAAATACTTAGGACAAGACAACATAAGACTAGTGGTTGGAATCTTCAACCGGCCCTGGATTGAAGACTGGATACAATGTGCATAATTAAATTTGAGACATCTTCAAATTGAGACTGTGAAAGCACGGCAGTCAGTTTTCAAATTCAGCTAGGAATTTATCCCCACTGAGTCTTGGCAGAACAGGCACACAAAATCCTCCTAATCCGACCCCATCTCCCCGAATCAATGTACCATGCAGCAGGATTTCCAAAAACTGAAGGTGAGCCTTCACCAAGGAAACTGCCATCTTGACTGACAGGATTCTCTTCTCCACTTCTTCCAATCTTTTTAGGATATATCACAGTTTGTCAATATGAGTACCAAAAATCTGTGCTGGGGAGCTGAGACACTTGTGGAAGGATATATTGGCCTTGGAGGGAGTGCAGAGAAGGTTCACTAGGCTGATACCAGAAATGAGGGGGCTAGCCTATGAAGAGAGACTGAAGAGACTGGGTCTGTACTCATTAGAGTTTAGAAGGCGAGGGGGGATCTTATAGAGACATATAACATAATGAAGGGGATAGATAGGGTAGAGGTAGAGAGATTCTTCCCGCTTAGAAAGGATTGCAGAACTAGAGGGCACAGCCTCAAGGTAAGCGGTGGGGGGGGGCACTTTAGATCAGAGTTGAGGAGGAACTTATTCACTCAAAGGGTGGTGAATCTCTGGAATTCTCTGCCCGTTGAAGTGGTGGAAGCTACCTTGCTGAATATATTTAAGTCACAGATAGATAGGTTTCTGATAGACAGGGGAATTAAGGGTTACGGGGAGAAAGCGGGAAAGTGGAGCTGATCCACTTCAGATCAGCCATGATCTTACTGAACGGCGGGGCAGGCTCAAAGGGCTAGATGGCCTACTCCTGCTCCTATTTCTTATGTTCTTATGAGATAGTCATTCACAACTTCATCATAATGGCAGCCATCATCTTGATGCCAATAGCATCACCAAAGTCTCTGCTGTCAAACTAACACAGCAAACTGAGTCTCACCCTAACTGCCTCGCTCAAACAAGGATTTTCTTGATTTAACTCAGCTCCCCTTTTCCAAAATTCACCTATGAACATAGCACAGATTATACATATCAAGATCTGAAAACTTTGGGTTGTGCATCAGGATAAAAAACGGATTTGTGGGTGGGCTTTTTGATGGGTGGGTTATGATTCCGGTATATGGGCCCAAAAATAATATCAAAATATATCCAAATGAGGTTCTCGACATTACACAGCAGAAAACACATCCCACCACTAACATAGGGCAAGAGGCCGGAGGTTGAAGAACAATCCCGGCAACCTTTCATGGTGATGTAAAATGGCCTTCTCGCAATATTTGGCACTCCCTTTACCAAAGCTATCCAATGCTAACAGGAATGGAAAATCCCAACCATAGTCTCAGCCCCACTCCTCTCTCCCTCAAACTGAATGTAAAATTCAATCATATTATGGTTGCTACTACCTAGTGGTGCCATCACTATGACAGCATTAATTAATTCCATCTTGTTGCACAATACTTTGCTAATCTGACTTTTCCAGTCTATATATGTGCCTTTCTGACAAGCTCCAATTATTTCTTCCTTTAAGCTCCATCCTACCCTGTGATTAATGTCAGGAGGCATGTACATGACTCCCTTCAATGACACGGCCTTTATGTTTCTCATGTCCACCCAAATCATTTCCATTTCCTGAACTTAGATCATCCTTAGGCCCTTTGCCTGAATAGGGCCTGAATTGGTGTTGACTACTGTAACAAGAAGCTAAGCTAGTGGTGATTCATCACAGTTATACATAAGAAAGGGACTTTTAAAGCACGTGATCAGATAGAGGTGCACGATAATGGTCAAAGATATTGGCTAGGATTCTCTCAAAAAAGACTAAATGCCCAATAGGCATGAAAATGGGAGATCTTCCAATCCTTTTTTTTGGCATATTTAGTTTCACAAATCACTGGCACTCTGCTTCACAGAGTGCTTCAAGGAGATTTATGCTAGTAAGTGGGGCTGGGGAGGTGGAGGCCTCATCTCGCTGGAGAGGCCGGCATAAGTGTACTGAGCAGGGTACTGCACATGCACCAATCCGTCAGTGGGGAGATCGCGGCATGTGTACTGGTAGCATCATTGCCTGCCAATTGCTTCCCCGTACCCCCACCAACACCCTGCATGTCCGATCGTTATCCTACGCGATCTCACCGCCACCTCCCCTCCCCCCCACGTCTCCAGCCTACCCAATCCACCCCTTCCCCTGATCTTGGGCCCATCCAACCAACCACCTCCCCCCGCCGCCCACCCAACCCCTCACACCACCTCATGGGCTGCCTCCGATCACCAGCTCCCTATTGCTAGTGGGCCATTCCCCCGCAACCACTGATTGCCACCCCCCTCTCAAGTAGGTCCTGCCCCTTTAGCATTGTAAGAAGTCTCACAACACCAGGTTAAAGTCCAACAGGTTTATTTGGTAGCACAAGCCACTAGCTTTAGGAAAGCTGCTCCTTCATCAGTTGAGTGGGATTTCAGTTCACAAACAGGGCATATAAAGACCTACCAGATAAACCTGTTGCACTAGTGTTGTGAGATTTCTTACTGTGTTTTCCGCAATCCAACACCAGCATCTCCACACCCTTAGCACTGGCCAGTCCCTTTTGGGCAGTGCCACAGTGCAAGGCTGGAACTGCCAAGGGGTGCCTCCCCTGCCCCCAATCTCCCAGGGAGGGGCCTCAATGATCTATGTCGCCATCAGCAGGGTGATCACGCTATGTTGATCATCCCGTTGATGGGCAGCAGTTGTAATCCCCAATGGTAGGAACCTCCTCTAGTGGTGGTGGGGGGGAACAGGGGGACAGAGGTGGGGGGGAACAGGGATGGGACAGGGTACACACTAGTAGGCTCGAAGAACACAGGGCCAGGCTCGAGAATGATACTGGAACAGCGATTTCAAGATTATAATCAACCTCACACCAGTTTCTGGCGCCGGGATGATTACATTAGAAAACATTATTTGAGAGACTCACAATCAGCTTCATATGAGTTGCAAGTCCCGCTACACACCCATGTCTCCTGCCCCACTGTGCTATTCGATCAGTGCAGAGGACAGGGAGAATTGTCCCCATTGTTTACTGGTATCTGATAAAGGAGTACTGTGTTTTTGATATCTGAAAGCTATTCAACACAGTTTCAAGTTATAAAAACAGGAAATGCTGGAAATACTCAGAAGGCTAGGCAATATTTGTGGAGAGAGAAAATGGTTAACCCAATGACCTTTTTATCTCTTTTCAAAGATGCATTTTGCATTTTACTTTAAGATTTTAAGCATTGGAAGTATTTCAGTCAAGGTTCTGTCTGACACTGAAGATCTTATTTTGTAAGTGCTTTTGACACAAAGGATTTACGAACTTTGATGTTCCACCCACACTTTGGTATTTTGTTCCAAATGATTTCTGGGTAAAAATATATTGAAACTCAAATGAGTATGAGAAC
This sequence comes from Carcharhinus amblyrhynchos, assembly GCF_965287045.1. Classification (NCBI taxonomy): domain Eukaryota; kingdom Metazoa; phylum Chordata; class Chondrichthyes; order Carcharhiniformes; family Carcharhinidae; genus Carcharhinus; species Carcharhinus amblyrhynchos. The sequence continues at coordinate 60,893,316 of NC_137327.1, read as the reverse complement.
AATGTGAGACCTGCTTTACCTGTTGAGAGACTTAGGCCTGGCTTATGATTGAGAGATTGGATAACATTGGAAAAAAAGCTCAATTTTCAATTTGTAAGAAAACTGCTAATTAAAGTGGACAAATTTGAATCACTAGTTTTGGAAGATATTTTAACTGAATAATTTTCCAGAATTATAGCACTTTATTTACTGAATGATAGGCCACATCGCTATCGCATGAAGTTTTAACATGGACTCTATATGGACATTATGAAGATTATTATTAATTTTTCATGAGAATGTGGCCTAAACATAAGGAAAATCTATTTGCAATTTTGTTTTATTCATTCTTAGGATGCGAACATCATTGGTAAGATCAGCAATCCTGTCCCAGATTATCCTTGAGAAGCAGTGGTGAGCTACATTCTTGAGTCAATGCTGAGTGCTTGGGAGGAAGTACCAGGATTTTGATCTGGTGACAGTGAAGGAATGGCAATATGGTTCCAAGTCAGATTAGTGACTTCGGTGGGAACTTGCAGATGCTGGTGGCCCCAAATTCACAGCTCTTGTTCTTCTAGGCAATTCAGGTCACAATGCTGTTGGAAAGTGCTGTTGTAGGAGCCTTGGCAAATTGCTGCAGTGCATTTTTAGGTGGTTCATACTAGTATTTATTGGTACATTCTGGAAATCAGACTTGTAAAATTATCTATTGAGACAGAGCACTTTCTTGAAATGAGTCAGTCAATTCAGTCTCCGTTACACAGAACTCTGTAGCAACATGAAGCACACCCAAAAATGTTTAATTCACAATTAATCTTCCTCAGTTGCCCTCATCTGACTTGCAACATGGGAGTCTATGCAATAGACTATGACAAGCTATTTGAATATGATGGCTAATAAATAACCAAATTCAATTCTGCCTAAACTGTTCTCAGTTGACACCCATAGTACATCTTCTAGCTGGAGTCACTAGACTGTGATCAAGAATGGGAATTCTGTTTCCCCTCCCTAGCACAGTGGCTTAGTGTTGTGCAATACATGCTGAATGAGGCAGTACCAGGTTCAACTCTGAGAACGTCCACATTTGAATAGTCTACCCAACACTCACTATGTAAAACTTAACCATGCAGAATGAACATTTGGGAATGGTACGGAAATGTGACCAGTTACATGTTGTTTGTATTAAATTGTGTACTTTATTGGGGGAGGTTGCTGGAGTCCAAGAAGCTGAATCTCTACAGTGCAGAAGGAGGTCATTCGTTCCATTGAGTCTGCACCAAATCTCTAATAGATGATCCCACCCAGGCCCTTTCTCGTGACTGCTAATCCTTCTAAGCTACACATCAAAGGAGCAATTTAGCATAGCCAATGCCCCTAACCTGCACATCTTTGGACTGTGGAGGAAACCAAAGCACCCGGAGGAAACTCATGCAGACACAGGGAACACATGCAAATTCCACACAGTCACCCAGGGCTGGAATTGATCCTGGATCCTTGCGCTGTGAGGCAGAAGTGCTAACCACTATGCCACTGTGTTGCACTCTTCCATAAGAACATCCAATCCCCTAGTATAGAATTTAACTACTTCCTGATTTATTCTAGAATTTTTGAGTCCACATACCTACTCCAGAACTGCTCCTAACATCAATCTTGAATTTGCTTTCAACCAACCTTTATCCATTATGTCTTATCTAGAATCAAGTTCAAGTTAAGATATTGTTCCAGGTTATCGTTTTTTAAATTTTAGTCAGCATCTTATATATCTCAGTATTGTCAATTCTTGTTTGCCTCCCATCAAGGAAAAGTGACTCTATTGTTACTAACCTTTCAATCAGGGATCAGGATTTGTGACCCTTCTCTGTACCATTTTCAAACTTCAATGTTTCCCTTTCATTCACAGAATTGGACATGTTATTTGAGTTGTAAACTGACTGGAGCATAATGCAACTTGAGCATGACTGCCTCAGGCCTTATGTTTAAGCAGTCTGACAATATTAAAACATTGTATAGGCTTTACTGATTGTTGCTCTGCAATAACAAGGTGTGGTTAAGTGATAAGGAGAAAATGCAGACTAACAAGAATTGAGATCTATTTACTTAATGACAGTAGGCTTGAAGGCCTACTGAGAATCAGTGTTCCTTCTAACTTCTGCTTGCAGTTGCAATGTTTGGCCCTTTTAAGATTGACACATGTTGCAATGGTGTAAGTTATAGAATGTGTCTGTTAAGGAAGTCTTTGTGACCTTCTGTATGTTAACAGCAAGTTTTTATTAACTACTTATAAATAAATGTAGTAAAGAGTATAGGTAAGGAGCTCTCTCATGTCTGCTCAGCATCACACTGCCCTTAGATCTGGGTAATGTGCTTTCTTACATCACTGTGTTGGTGGTACTGTACTCAGTCTCACATTAACTTGTATGTACCAGACCCTTAAACTACACAACTCCCCAAATCTTTTTCTCATGGATATAGAGTTACATTGTTATGTCTTTTGCATTTACCCTTATCATTACAATTTTAATGCTATCCTATTATTGCTATTATAGCATTAACAACATACTCCTAATGTCATTTTTCCCTTCAAGTTAGAGGTCCAGGAGGTTTGGAGGTGTTCACTGTTGTGTGAGAAGAGTGACAAACTCGCTGATGTTGACTTCATAATGGCAACTTCAGGTCATTTTGAATGATCATTGACTACAATTAAAAACATAGGCTCTTCAAATGGGCTGGTATAATCAACATGTCCCCATTGCCATGCCTTTTCTGGTAATTCCCACGGGTGTAATGGTACTAATGGTGGCACGTTCTCTACTTTGCACAATTAGGGGTGGCACAGTAGCACAGTGGTTAGCATTGCCTCACAGAGCAGGGACCCGGGTTCGATTCCTGGCTTGGATCACTGTCTGTGTGGAGTTTGCACCTTCTCCCCATGTCAGCATGGGTTTCCTCCGGGTGCTCCAGTTTCCTCCCACATACTGAAAGATGTGCTGGTTAGGTGCATTGATCTGAACAGGTGCCAGAGTGTGGCAACTAGGGAATTTTCACAGTAACCTCATTGCAATGTTAATGTAAGCCTTACTTATGACTAATAAATAAACTTCACTTTACTTTTACAAACATATTCGGTTTTCCTCAATTTTGGAATCTAGCTCCAGCCACCAATAATAACATCTGGTCAGCTCCTTCATTGTTACTAACTGACCTTCGTGTAATTGGTTTAATACATGTTTTATTAGTAAAATTGGAATGACAACTCTTATTCCCTGGGGAGACAACCTGCCTATATGGATAATTCACATCTTCAGGTGGAATACAATTTTAACTCAAGGTTTGCTCCTCTGGTCTTTCCTCAAAGCACTATGTCCATGACCACTGTAGTACTGGATCATTTCTGATATGATTACCTTGCCCTCCAGTTATAGGAGTGTTATCTACTTGCTCAAAGTAAAAAATATTTGCAAATGAATTACTTATTGATACTATTGGGGAAGTATAGTTGGGAGAGTCCACCTGCATTTCCATAAAGACTTGGCTGACAATACTTGATTATATATGTGTGTGCTAACAACAGCAATGCCCACCTCTGCATTCTGCTCGCTGCCAAAGATGGAATCCCAGTATGAGGTCCAAAAATCATTGTTGGTGTTTCGTAGAATTCCTACCGTGCAAAGAAGGCCATTCAGCCCATCAAAGATGCACATGTCTCCGACAGAGCATCTTACCCAGGCCACACCCCTGAAACTCCATGTATTTACCCACTAATCCCCCTAACCTACACATCTTGGAATACTAAGCATGTTTAGCATGGACAATCCACCTAACCTGCACATCTTTGGACTGTGGGAGGAAATCAAAGTATCCAGACGAAACCCATGCAGGCTCAGGGAGAACGTGCAAATTCCACACAGTCACCCAAGGCTGAAGTCAAACCCAGATCCCTAGCACTATGAGGCAGCAGTGCTAACCACTGTCCCACTGTGCCGTCCTATGCTGTTTTATTATAGTGTTTATAACAGGCTGTCTACTTCAAGAAACAGTCTCATTGTACTTCTTGCTCTTTCAAGAATTAAACTCTAATGGTGAATTATGATTTTGCACCCTTTTACTCAATCATCCAAGGCTGAAATCAAATCCAGGTCCCGGAGCTGTGAGGCAGCAGAGCTAACTACTGTGCCATCGTGCTACTGAATCGTCAATAAAGAAATTCCTCCCGTAAAGGAATTGGTAGAACAATTTTATCACAAAAATGATTCCTAGGGCTATCTATGCATAATTGCTTTTGGCTTTATTCAAAGTCCTCAACATCAAGACTATCAGCTTCTCTTGACTTTTGGGCGCTATGTGGAAAACCGCTGCCCCAGCCCCATAACATGACATGTTACATGCCAATTGCAGGGGTAAATAATGGATCAAATGTGTCAGGACTTCTGACTTCAGCAGCACCTCTTTGGCTTGCACAAATGCTCTCTCACATTGATCTATCCATTTCCACTGCTACTTTGACAAAGTAGATTGTACAAGGGATTTAGCATCATTGCCAGATTAGGGACAAACCTTCCATAATAATTTAGTAAACCTGAGAAAGATTGAAGTTGGTTTACATTCTAATGTGGAGGTGTCTTGGTAATGGCTTTGAACTTCGAAGGCAACTTGGTACTGATGATATGATCCAGATGTTTGATCAAAGATTGGAAAAATTCACATTTGTTTTTTCAGACTCTTAATCTGTAATCTTTTAATCTCTGGAGTGCGGCATCTAGATTGAGGAGATGTTCTTCCTCATTCTTTCCATTGACCAAGATGTCACCTAAATAACATTAAACTCAGGCTGATCTGCTAAAGGTTTGATCCCTAGCTCATTGGAAAAATGCTGGTGTGAAAATGATGTCAAATGGTGGCTTTTATATTGAAATAACCCTTTGTGTGTCACAATTGTCAAGAACTGCTGTGAATCTGGATCTGCGTTCATTTGGAGATATGCTTGACTGTGATCAATTTTACTGAAGTATTGTCCTTTAGCCAATCCAGTGAATAAGCCATCAATCAAGAGAAGAAGGTATTACTCTGCATAAATACAGGATTAGTAATGACTTTAAAATGACCACAAATGCATACAGGTCTGCCTTTTATCATTGTAGGCATGATTGGTGTAGACAATCACTCATGTCAATAGGCTGAAAGACTCCAGTGTTCACTAGCCATTCTGATTCTGCCTTTACCTTGGGTCTGACTGTGCATGGTACTGACCTAGCCTTTAAGCATCTTGCCTGACTTTCTTTCTTGATCTTCAGCTTTACTGAGATATCCTTAATGCTTCCCAGTGTAGATTTGAAGACCATGGCATACTTCTTCAATATTTTGGTAGGTCTGATTTGAAATCTGTCTTGAGATTTACCTCGGCCCAATTTAATCTGATATTTTCCAGGCAAGTTCTTCCAATTAGTGCTGGATAATTTCATAGAACATAGAACATAGAACATTACAGCGCAGAACAGGCCCTTCGGCCCACGATGTTGCGCTGACCAGTTAAAAAACAATGACCCTCTAACCTAAACCAATCCCTTTCCATACATAAACCTATCCACGGATCTCTTAAACGCCCCCAAACTAGGCGCATTTACAACTGCAGCAGGCAGGGCATTTCCTTTGACTATATGCAAGGACAAGTCCACCAACCGTCTATTTAATTGCAATGCTGCATTAATACAGCTCTTCAATGAAACAACTTTCCAGTGTAGATTTTTAACACTATCTTCAGGGTTTCAGAGCAATATGTCAGAGATTTTCTTGATAAACAGTTTTTAGTACCAATGGAATAGCTGACCAGTGCCTACCTCCATCTTCACTGGCTGTCCATCCAATATGGAGCGATCCATTGTTAGTTTGTTTCAGTAGCCAGTACATTTAATGGCTGTTCACCTTCGGATTGTGTATCAAGCTTTTTCTCAAGTCCTTTTTGTACCACATGGATGCTTTTTTCTTTATTCAGCTTCCCATTTGATTTATTTGGCTCTTGCCTTCTGCAACTTTTGCCTCAAGCTTGTTTCCTTTTCCAACAAGCACATTCAATGTGGCCCTTTTTTGCCACAATTCCTGTATATGATGTCTTTTCACCAACAATCTGTTGCCTTGTTTTTGCACACCTATGGCAAGCACGAGACTTTGTCTATGTTTGAGTTTTGGCAGGCACCTTGTGAACTCTTGTGCTCAAAATCAATTGTTGAGCTTTTCTGGCTGCTACTTCCATAGAAATAGCAACTTCCAAAGCTTTCTTTAAGATCAGGTTGCTTTTCACTAACAACCGCTTTTGAGTAGCCTCACTCTTTAAACCACAGACTAATCTATCTCTGATGGCATTGTTTAACACATCCCCAAATTCACAGTGTACAGCAGTCTTTTCAGGGTATGCTGTGTCATAAATTCGCCTTCTTCTTGGTTGCACTTAAGAAACCTAAAACTTTCAGAGATGAATAAATGTTTTGGTGAAAAGTGGCCTTGCAATTTTTTCACTGCTTCATCATCGGTTTTTGTGTCTGGCTTTTCCGGCTATACCAGACTGCTCTGAAGATTAAATGTTTTCCCCCTCATTATGCTCAGGAAAGCTGGGACTACTATATCTGCTGTTATCTTGCCAGCTTGGACAAAATAGTCGCATCTTTCTGTATATGAGCCCTATAGCACTGTATTTTCATCCAATGGTCCCATGGTTCCAAAATCCCCTGCCATTTTTCACTAAGGAAGGATTTGCATGCATGAAGTGCCAAGAACTTTTAGCATTACTTTGCTTCCTTTTCTCCCAAAACAAGGCATTTCCTGAGCTCAGCCAGTCTGCCTTTGTGTTTTACAACACCCACAGCTCTAAGTTTGTTGTTGCAGGGCTCTTGCTACTCATGGTGCTCCTGGTAATATTACGGATCATTTCAGGCAGAGCATGTAGCAAACTTCTTTCCAAAGTTGTTTTACTTTGGATTCCTCAATGATTTTTGGTTCTTCTGGTAGCTGCAACCATTATTTAACTCCCCATTGCCCGTTTTTGTGTAGTGATGATTTTAATTGTTTACTTTTCTTTCAGGTGCTTGAAAAAGCTATTCAGCTTTTTTTTCAGGTGCCCACAAATGCTGTTCACCTACCTCGTCGATAGTTTTTGTATGGTAGTTTTGTAATTAGATCTGCAGACCTCAGAGGTTTAAACAAATGAAAAGCTTCCTTTAGAAGATGTTAACACTACAGGTTGCTATGTTACACTGCCCGTTTGCCCATTCAAACGGGCAATGACATCAACTGCTCCCAGCCTCCTCCACCCCCTCCCCTGCCTCCACTCCTTGCCCTATGTCCAAGTCGGCCTCCCCTCAGCCCCGTGGCTGTGGCCTACCTCCTGCACCACCCACTCTGCTGTCCAGTTGTCTCTGATCTCGCCTAATTTTGCTGCTGACTGACTTTGTCTCTATTTTCAGCTTGTCCAATCAGAGGCATTGACTGCTGATAGACTGACTAGTACACCTATCAGTAGCCAGCACAATCTGAAAACTTCCTTTGATTGGACAAGCTGGAAGAACAGCTTTTTTCAAACCTAATGTGGATCCCCTGGATGCAAGCAATGGAACTCTGGGGTTTTGCAGAGCCCAGTTTGGGAAATGCTACTGCAATACAATGACATGGTAATCAAACTGCTCTGCAAAATACAGCCGGTAGGACTTTAAAAAGTGGATTGTCAAACCTGATGTAGAGATATTATAGAAGTGTTTTTTTGAAAAAGACTCCTACAAAAGCAGCCGGCTGAAAAGAAAATCATAGAATCATAGAAACCCTGCAGTGCAGAAGGAGGCCAATCAGCCCATCGAGTCTGCACTGACCACAATCCCACCCATATCCCTATATATTTACCTGCTAATCCCTCTAACCTATGCATCTCAGGACTCTAAGGGGCAATTTTTAGCATGGCCAATGAACCTAACCCGCATATCGTTGGACTGTGAGAGGAAACCGGAGCACCTGGAGGAAATCACATAGACACAAGGAGATTGTGCAAACTCCACACAGACAGTGACCCAAGCTGGGAATCGAACCCAGGTCCCTGGAGCTGTGAAGCAGCAGTGCTAACCACTGTGCTACTGTGCCACCCGAAAAGGTCTCCCTCTCTCCTGAAACAAGTGCAGTCACCGGTTTAAGAAATCAACATATGATAATCTACCAATAAATCAACTAATCTACTGACTCGTATGAACTGCTACACCTTCTACATCTGATTGCATCGAAGGATCCAACCAACTCATCTCAGACACAACATTTAGCGAACTACACCCCAAAGACAAACAAAAGACATTTAATTGCATATTCTTCTAACTTGATTATTTGGACTCTAACTTTCCTCATTTCTGATGTGTTTACATGCGCGAGATGTTGCGTCATTTATTATTTTTCCATGGGCTCTTTCTTTCTCTCTAAAAACCCTCATTTGATTGACTCCTTATTGTGACCAACCAAAGCGGCTGAATAGTGGGAGGAAGCTCACTCTTCCTCATCCAGTTGTAACAATGACTGTTAGGCAAAGTCCAGTTTTCAGGAATAAATTAAAAGTAACACTTTCTAGAACTTGATTGGTGATCTTCATTATTGTAGTCCTTTCACCAAATATAGGAGACTAATTAGGGCTAGACTATTATTGATCAAATGAGCATCTTCCATGCAGCCATTTATTATACAACTCCATGCTGCAACATGACCTTTAAATTCTGTCCATTATAAATACATCAACTCAAACTTGAATCTTCAGATTCATTAGATTCTTGTAGGATGATTTAGACCCATTCTGAATCAAGTGAATCTCACACATTTGGGGATTCAAGAAATATTCTTTTGATATTTGACAGATTTTCTTGTTATTTTCTTTTAAAATTCTATATCTGTAACAAGCCAAGGCTAAACATAGGATTCTCCTATAGAAATAAGAGCTAGCTATCGTTTCTTTTTGGATTTATCTAGCTTATTATTTATACTTTTATATCTTTTGTATAAGAACCACAATTGTAGGCTTTCTTAATATAATAAATTTGTGCGTGCTTAAAAGTTTACATAGAACATAGAACACTACAGCACAAACAGGCCCTTCGGCCCACAAGTTGCGCCGATCATATCCATACCTACCGGGCCATAGAACTATCTGTAACTCCCAATCCCATTAAATCCCATGTACTCATCCCGAAGTCTTTTAAAAGACCCCAGCGAGTTCACCTCTACCACCACTGATGGCAACCGATTCCACTCACTCACCACCCTCTGAGTGAAAAACTTACCCCTAACATCTCCTCTGTACTTGCTTCCCAGCACCTTAAACCTGTGTCCTCTCATAGCAACCATTTCAGCCCTGGGAAATAGCCTCCGAGAATCCACCCTATCTATTCCTCTCAACATTTTATAAACCTCTATCGGGTCACCTTTCAACCTTCGTCTCTCCAGGGAGAAGAGACCTAGCTCCCTCAATTTATCTTCGTAAGGCATGCCTCCCAATCCAGGCAACATCCTTGTAAATCTCCTCTGCACCCTCTCAATAGCTTCCACATCCTTCCTGTAGTGAGGCGACCAGAACTGCGCACAGTACTCCAAGTGGGGACTGACAAGGGTCTTATAATGTTGCAGCATTACCTCCTGACACCTAAACTCAATCCCTCGATTAATGAAGGCCAGTACACCATACGTCTTCTTGACCACATCCTCCACCTGCGAGACCGATTTAAGAGTCCTATGGACCCGGACCCCAAGATCCTTCTGCTCCTCAACACTGCTAAGACTCCTACCCTTGATATTGTACTCCTTCATCCCATTGGTCCTGCCAAAATGGACCACAAAATGGACTAAGGGAGGAACTTTCCCAAAAGGATTCTAAGGGAGCGATCTCATTGGCTCGTCCCACCAGTCAACTGGCAATGCGAGCCAGTAAGATCAGACAAAAGAAGAAAAATTGGGTTTGTGCCCAGTTTATCACCTCTCACAATGTTAATGGATCACTCTGCCAGCAAAATAGCACAAAACTGACTTCAATATTCAGCAGGAAATTTAAATGTAATTAGTGAGTCCTGGGCTCACTTATCCTTACCTGCTTGCTGCTGGAGCTTCTTAACGGTGAGGATCACTTATGGTCTCCACAAATGGGTACCTGACATGATGGTGTCACCAGTGGCTCTGGAGGCTATTTGAAGCCCCCTCGCATGTTCAGGGACAGGGCCCTCAGGGACCATTATGGGAAGGGGCATGGGGACAATGTTCGGAGGGGTGGGGAGTACAAATCTCTCAGTGCACTGTGTACGCACTACACTGGGAGATTGGACTGCCCTAGAGCTCAGCAGCCGGCTTCCTGGCATGAATAGGCTCTGCCCACTCCCCCTGCTGGCAAGCATCATATTTGGTCTCTTGTTTTTTTTAAGTGACGTATGATTGCATCTGGGAACTCATCCAAAAAACAAGCACAATTCTCTCATGTTTTCATGCTCGTTCAGCATTTAGAATCTTTTTTGGTAAGATTGCCCCCTAAGTATCAGAAAAGTCATAATATGGGTGTGTTCCACACTGGTGTTTTGGGCAAATTTGGCACAGCAATCTTAATCTTCCCACACACAGAGTTTTTTTGACAGCAGGGAAATTTTCACCAGTAGAGGGGAGGGGATGCAGAGCGTAAGCTCGTGGGGGAAACCAACTTCACAGTGATCAGGCACCATAGTGCAGGGCACCCCACTTTCTCAGTGAATCAGGAGAATTTATCCTACTCCCTCCATGGATATCAGATCCCTCCCCTCCAAAATTGGCAACATCTTCTCCTCCAACACAAATATGGATCGTCAGTATCGGAGAATCAGGACCTTTCCAATGAGTTTCCTGGTGGACTTCCTATGCCCCCTCCCCCTTGCAGAGATCACACTACATAAACCCCCCATCATTGTGCATATCTCCCTCCCAGTCATAGCCCCACCCCCACAGGCCACACCCTGACACTGCCCCGGCACACTTGTGGTGCCCAAACGGATACTGTCAGTATGTCAGGCTAGCACTACCCGATGGACACTGTCAGGCTATGCCCCCAACCTCTCAGCTGCATCAATGGTCTCTGATCCTCCGGCATGGCAACCACATCTGGTCTCTGCCAAGGAGGAGGGAAGCAGTTGTGAGGCCGGAAGATGCCGCGTGGGACATGTTAATGTAATTCAAATGAAGACATTATTATGCAAATTGGTTTTGCGCCTTTTCTGGACTCAACGCCGATCCCATCATCTAAACAGGGCTGGAAACATTGCCTGTGGTGCCAAACCGGGCATGAATAAATTTCTGGTTTCGCACACAACCTTATTGGCATGCAACACCAATCGACTGACACAACAAGCCAGTAAGATCGTGCCCTAATTAAAGGTAAAAATGTAAAGTTTTTTTATTAGTCACAAGTAAGGCTTACATTCACACTGCAGTGAAGTTACTGTGAAATTCCCCTAGTCACCACAGTGAGGCCGGCGCCTGTTTGGGTCAATGCACCTAACCAGCACATCTTTCAGAATGTGCGAGGAAACTAGGGCACTGGGAGGAAACCCACACAGACACGGGAAGAATATGCAAACTCTACATAGACAGTCACCCAAGCCGGAAACTGAACCCAGGTTCCTGGCTCTGTGAAGCAGCGGTGCTAACCACTGTTCTATCGTGCTGCCCCGTCTCACTTACGCTTCTGTATCAAAGATTCATGACCCCCCCCAACCCCTCATTCCAGTTCTGTTGTGGTGCAGTACTAATTTCATAGTAAAGGTTAAGAAAGTTCTTGAGATGAAGATTGAGGGTTTGATTGGGAAACGGTTAGGGCAATAGAATGACTGAATAGAATAGAATGAATTTTGAATTGCTTTAGGAATGGCTGGCACAAAGTAGATGATATAAATGGCCTTCTCCTGAGCCGCAAAATTTTATGGTTGAATTCTGGTCCCTGCTAAAATAGCTGGTCTGTCATGTTAACAACTGAGACATTAGATTTGGTCTCTGTTTCCCTGAGATTGAGAGGATGAGGGAGGAAATATGTCACAATCAGATTTGAGTAACCTAATGCACTGGGAATGACAATGTAAGCTCAGCCTTATCAACCTTGCAAAGTTGTCCTTACTAACATGTGGGGGCTTGTGCCAAACTGGGAGAGCTGTGCAATAGACTAGTCAAGCAATCCCTTGAAAAGGCATACTCACAGAATCACACCTTACAATGTCCGAGACACTTCATCACCATCCGTGAGTACATTCTATTCCACTGATAGGACATATCAACTTGAGGCGGTGGCATGTTGGTTTACAGTTGGGAGAGTGTTGCCCTGGGAGTTGTCAACATCCAGATCCCACAAAGTCATATGGTATCAGATCAAAATATGGGCAAAGAAACTTCCTGCTGATTACTGCTTTCTCTCCCCACAGCCACCTCCTCCCCCACTCCACTTCCCCTTACACACCCTCAGCTGATGAATTAGTACTCTTCCGTGTTTAACACTGCAACAAAGAAGCTCTGACGGTGACAATGGCTCAGATTGTACTTTGGATAAAGGACTTCAATGTTCAGCATCAGTGGCACCATGACAGACTAAACAGGTTGAGTCCTAAGGATATATCTACTGGACTGGTGTCATGAAAGGGAAAAAATTTACTTGATCATGATTTCACCAATCTACCAATCATAGATGCATCTGTCCATGACAGTACTGTCAGAATAACCACCTCACAGTCCTTCTGGAGGCCAAGTCAGTACTGATCAGTATTAAAAATTTAAAATACTAGTCAGTTTTTAAAAACTCTTGCAACCAACCTGAACGAGTACGTCAATACAGTAACTGACTTTATTAGTAAGTGTGTAGAAGCCTATGTGCCAAAGAAGCAAATCCGTGTGTTCCCCAACTGGAAACCATGGATGATCAGGGATATCCACTGCTTCCTGAAGTCCAGGTCTGAGGCGTTCAAGTCAGGCCACACTAACTTTTACAAGAATGCCATATACGATCTAGAGTCCCAGGCTAGCCACACTGACCCTCGCTGACTATGGCAAGGTCTACAAGACATAGCAGATTACAAGATGAAGGCATGTAAAATCACTAGCTCCAACGCACCCCTCCCCAATGAGCTCAATGCATTCTATGCCCGTTTTGAGCAAGAGAACAGCAAGAGCATGCCCTTGACCCTGGAGCCCTGGATGAGCCTGTATCTGGGGTCACCATTGCAGATGTCAGAGCAGCTTTCTCGAAGATCAATCCATGGAAAGCGGCTGGCTGGATGGGGTACCCGGACTAGCACTCAGATCCTATGCTGATCAGCTGACATCTTCAACCTCTCTTTACAACAATCTGAGGTTCCTATCAGCTTCAAAAAGACGACCATCATCCCGGTACCTAAGAAAAGCTAAGTAGTGTGCTTTAATGACTATCGCTGGTGGCTCTGACATCCATCACTATGAAGTGCTTCAAAAGGTTAGTTATGGCATGAATCAATTCCAGCCTCCCGGACTACCTGGATCCACTACAGTTTGCCTACCATCGCAACAGGTCCACAACAAACGCCATCTCTCTGGCCCTGCACTCAACCCTGGAATACCTAGATAAGAAAGACACCTATGTCAGACTCCTATTTATTGACTACAGCTCAATGTTCAACACCATTATTCCCACAAAACTCATCTCCAAACTCCGTGGTCTGGGCCTCAACACCTCCCTCTGCGACTGGATCCTGAGCTTCCTAACTCACAAGCCACAATCAGTAAGGATGGAAACATCACCTCCTCCACAATCATTCTCAAAGACCGGTACCTCACAAGGCTGTGTTCTCAGACCCTTACTATACTCCTTATACACCTATGACTGTGTGGCCAAATTCACCTCCAATTTGATTTTGAAGTTTGCTGATGACACTACCTTAGTGGGTTGGCTTTCAAACAGTGACAAGACAGAGTACAGGAATGAAATAGAGAATCTGGTGAACTGGTGTGACAACAATAATCTCGCCCGCAATGTCAACAAAACGAAGGAGATTGTCATCAACTTCATGAAGCATAAAAGAGAACACGCCCCTGTATACATCAATGGGGACGAAGTATTGAAAGATTGACAGCTTCAGGTTTTTAGGTGTTCAGATCACCAACAACCTGTCCTGGTCCTCCCATGCTGACACTACAGTTAAGAAAGCCTACCAACGCCTCTACTTTCTCAGAAGACTCAGGAACTTTGGCACGTCAGCTACGACTTTCACCAACTTTTGTAGATGGACCATAGAAAGCATTCTTTCTGGTTGTATCATAGCTTGGTATGGCTCCTGCTCTGCCCAAGACTGCAAGGAACTACAAAAGGTCATGAATGTAACCCAATCCATCACACAAACCAGCCTCCCATCCATTGACTGTCTGCACTTCCTGCTGCCTTGGCAAAGCAGCCAGCATAATTAAGGGCCCGACGCACCCAATGTTCTCTCTTCCATCTTCTTCGTCAAGAAAAAGGTACAAAAGTCTGAGGTCACATACCAACAACTTCTTCCCTGCTGCTGTCAGACTTTTGAATGGACTTACCTTGCATTAAGTTGATCTTCCTCTACACCCTAACTATGACTACAACACTACATTCTGCACTCTCGTTTCTTTCTCTATGAATGGTATGCTTTATCTGTATAGCTCGCAAGAAACAATACTTTTCACTGTCTGTTAATACATATAACAATAATAAATCAAATCAAATCAAGTCCTGTTTTCACATTTAGCAATAATCCCTCCAGTGTGTTATGTCGCACTACCATCATGCTAAATAGGATAGATTCGACAATGAAAACAGGGCATTCAGAAGGAGTTGTGTGATATCAGCAACAGAATTGAATACAATCGCAATTTGTAACCTTATGGCCCAGCATATTACTCGCTCTAACATTACCACAATTCCAGGGCATCAACCATGGTTCAATGAAGAGTTCAGGAGAGCGTGCCAGACACAACAAATAATGAAAGCAAGATGTGATAGACAAACTTAAGCAATTCCACAATCAATGGATGCAGACCTGTCACATTCAACCATGAATGGTGGTAGATAACAAACAGGAAGAGGAGGTTCCCAAATATCCCCATCGTCAATGAAGGGGGCACAGCACATCAGGGCAAAAGACCAAGTTGAACTATGTGCAAAATTTTCAGCCGGAAGTGCCAAGTAGATGATCATTATAGCCGCCTCCTGAGGTTCCCAGCATCACAGATGCCAGTCTCTAGCTAATTTGATTCATTTCACGTCATATCAAGAAGTAGCTGAAGTACTGGATACTGCAAAGGCTATAGACCCTGACAACATTCCAAAAATGTACTGAAGATTTGTGTTTCAGAACTAGTTGCGCCCTAACCAAGCTGTTCCAGTACAGCTACAACACTGGCATCTACATGGCAATGTGGAAAATTGCCTGGATATGTCTTGTATGTTCTAAATCACCTAGACTGGATGGACTACACCACAGATTCTAAAAGAGATAGCTGAGGAAATTGTGGAGGCATTTGTGATGATCTTTTAGGAATCACTGGAGGCAGGGAGGGTACCAGAGGACTGGAAAATAGCTAATGTAACACCACTGTTAAGGAAGGGAGGGAGGCAGCAGACGTGAAATTATAGGCCTATTGGCCTGATTTTGTTCATTGGCAAGATTCTAGAGTCCATTATTAAAGTTGGGATTGCACAGTACTTGGAAGTGCATGATAAAGTAGGACTGAGTCAGCGCAGCTTTGTCAAGCGGAGGTCATGTTTGACAAATCTGTTTGAGTTCATTGAGGAGGTAACAAGGAAGTTAGATAAAGGAGAACCGGTTGACATGATTTATTCAGATTTCCAAAAGGCCTTTGGCAAGATGCTGCATAGGAGACTGTTAAATAAGTTAAGAACCCATGGTGGTAAGGGTAAGATCCTGGCATGGAAAGAGGATTGGTTGACTGGCAGAAAGCAGAAAGTGGGGATAAAGAGGTCTTTTTCAGGATGACTAGTGGTGTGCCTCAGGGGTCAGTGCTGGAACCACAACTTTTCACAATATACATTAACAATTTGGAAGAAGGAAATGAAGGAACTATTCTAAATTTGTAGATGATACAAAGATATGTAGAGGGACAGGTAATATTGAGGAAGCAGGAGGGCTGCAGACAGGACTTGGACAGGTTAGGAGAGTAGGCAAAGAAGTGGCAGATGGAATACAGTGTGAAAAAGTGTGAGGTTATGCACTTTGGAAGTAGGAATGGAGGCACAGACTATTTTCTAAATGAGAAAATGCTTAGGAAATCAGAAACACAAAGGGACTTGGAAGTCCTTGTTCAAGATTCTCTTAAAGTTAACATGCAGGTTCAGTCGGCAGTTAGGAAGGTAAATGCAATGTTAGCATTCATATCAAAAGGGCTAGAGTACAACAGCAGGGATGTACTTCTGAGGCTCTATAATGCTCTGATCAGACCCCATTTGGAGTATTGTGAGCAGTCTTGGGCCCCATATGTAAGGAGACACGTGATGGGCTTGAAAAGGGTCCAAAGGAGGTTCACAAGAATTATCCCTGGAATGAAGAGCTTTTCATATGAGGAATGGTTGAGGACTCTGGGTCTGTTCTCGTTGGAGTTTAGAAGGATGGGGGGAGATCTTTTTGAAACCTACAAGGTACTGCGAGGCCTAGATAGAATGAACGTGGAGAAGATATGTCCACTAGTAGGAAAAACTAGAACCAGAGGACACAACCTCAGTCTAAAGGGACAAACCTTTAAAACAGATGAGAAGGAATTTCTTCAGCCAAAGAGTGGTAATCTGTGGAACTTTTTGCCACAGAAGGCTGTGGAGGCCAGGTCATTAAGTGTCTTTAAGACAGAGATAGATAGATTCTTGATTAATAAGGGGATCAGGGGTTATGGGGAAAAGGCGGGTCAATGGGGATGAGAAAAATTTCAGCCATGATTGAATGGTGAAGCAGACTGGACTGGCCAAGTGGATTAATTATGCTTCTATGTCTTATGGTCTGTACACAAAAAGCAGAATAAATGTGCAGGTTAAGTAGATTGGCCAGGCTAAATTGCCCTTAATGTCCCAAGATGTATAGGTCAGGTTGATTAGTGGGGTAAACGGAGATAGGGTGGGGAGACTGGGTAAGGTGCTCTGTTGTAGAGTTAGTGCGGACTGAATTGGCTGAATGGCCTCTGCCTGCTCTGTCGGGATTCCATAATTCTATGAAGTGCAACTTGGCTAATTACTAACCTATTAGTCCAGTGTTGAACATCGGCAACGTGATGGAAGGGCAAATTGACAGTGATATCAAGCAGCACTTACACAGCAATAGCCTGCTCCCTTATACTCAGTTTGGGTTCTACCATGGGCACTCAGCTCCTGACCTCATGCTATCCTTAGTCCAAACATAGATAGAAGAGTTGAACTGAAGGGGTGAAGCGAGAGTGACTGCCCTTGATACCAATGCAGCATTTGACCGAGTATGGCATCAAGGAGCCCTAGTAAAATTGAAGTCAAAGGAAACCAAGGGGAAAACATTCTATTGACTGGAGTCATACCCAGCAGAAAGGAAGATGGTTATGTTGCTGGAAACAATCATCTCAGTTCTTGGACATCACTGTATGAGCTCTTCAGGGTAGTGGCCGAGGGTCAACCACGTCCAGCTGTTTCATCAATGACCTTCCCTCCAACGTAAGGTCAGAAATTCATGGATGATTGCATAACGTTTAGCATCATTCACAACTCCTCTGGCACTAAAGCAGCCCATGCCCAAATGCAGCAAGACCTGGACAACATTCAGTCTTTGGCTATCAAGTGGCAAATAACATTCATGCCACACAGGTGCCAGGCAATGGCCATCTCCAGCAAGAGAGAATCTCACCATCATTTCTTAACATTCAATGGCATTGCTATCACTGGATCCCCCACTATCAACATCCTGGGGTAACCTTTGACCTGAAACTGAACTGGACGATCCGTATAAATACTGTGGCTACAAGAGCAGATCAGGGGCTGGGAATTTTGCAGTAAATAACTCAACCTCTAACTCCCCAGAGCCAGTCCACTATCTATGAGGTACAAGTCTGGAATGTGATGGAATTCTATGCACTTGTCTAGATGGGTGCAACTTCCACAACACTCAAGAAGCTCAACACCATTCATGACAAAGCAGCTAACTGATGGACACTCCATTCACCATCTTCAACTTTCAATCCCTTCACCACCAATGCACAGTGATAGCAATGTGTGCCATCTATAAGACGCACTGCAGCAAGTCACCAAGGCTCCTTCGACAGCACCTTCCAAACATGTGACCTCTACCATAAGGTCAAGGGTAGCAGGCACATGGGAACATCTGAAGGTTCCCCTTGGAGCCACACCCCATCCTGACCTGGGAACTATATTGTTATTCCTTCACTGTCGCTGGTTCAAAATCTTGGAACTCCCTCCCTAACAGCACTGTGAGTGCACCTACACTGTATGGAGATTCAAGAAAACAGTTTAACGCCATCTTCTAAGGTCAGTTAGGGATGGGCAATAAGGAAACAGCTTAAAGCCACTTTCTAAGGTCAGTTAGGGATGGGCAATAAGGAAACAGCTTAAAGCCACTTTCTAAGGTCAGTTAGGGATGTGGGCAGCCCACATCCAGTAAAATAATTTAAAAATGCATTGCTGAAAAACGTGTGTGCATGGATGTAGGATGAGTGATATTTTTTTTTATTCATGATGTGGGCATCGCTGGACCAACATTTATTGCCCATCGCTGAGGGGTATAAAGGACATTAGTGAACCAGATGGTTTTTTATGACAATCGATCATTTTTTTTATGACAAGTCATTGTTAGACTTTTTAAAATTCTATATTTTTTATTGAATTCAAATTTCACTATCGGTGGGATTTGAACTGGTGTCCCTTATTACCCTGGTGTCCCTGAGCATTACCCTGGGTCTCTGGTTTATTAGTCTAGTGATGATACCACTACGCCATCACCTCCCCTATTACACAACTACACAAAGAATGATCACAATATAACGCTACCAGAGCACTGTCACCTTAGGAACTTTGAAAGTAGTATCTTTAGGAAAGGGTAGGAATCTAGAGAAAACAACCTTTTAACCAAGTTGAACATTTCTTGTCATCTGAATTAAGGTTTCAAATATTCAGAAACAGCATCAAAAATCAAGTTTATTTTTTTCCTGAAGATCAAAATATTATTTGTTCTGTCACTGGAAATTCCCTTCTCGCAACCTGGGGATAGTGCAGCAGAAGATGCTGAGCATGTTCAAAATAAGTCACTCAGTTAAAATGGATATGTGATGTCTAAGGAAAATGTACAGTACAGCTCCACACCTATTCAACCTCACGCCGATTCTCCCCAACTGCCACTCCCCTACCCCCTCGCTCTCCTCTTCCCCCAACATCTCCTCCCCCTGTGTCTTGATAGCTGTTTGTCATTTGGCATAAAAGCATGAATATCCCATAAAACCATTAATTACCATTTGAAATTACAGATGCACCCTACAAAATACCATTGGATTTAATAACTATTTCAGATAATAGAAAGTAGGGCTTGAACTTGCAACATTTGGTTGAAAAGGGAACATGCTATCCATTCAAGCAAATGTTTGCTTGGTCTCAAAAACACACGAAGTGGTGCAAAATAATTGGAACAGTTGTGTTATTGTGGCTGTTGGGGGATCATTCACTTTTTAACAATTATATGTAAAACCTATGTTAAACAATTTATGACTAATAAGAATATAAATGATTCTTACAATTTATCCATCTGAATTAGCACACTGTTGTCATAGTAAATCACATATAGATATAAAAATTGTACTTGATCTAAGGGCTTGCAGCAATTCAACACCCTTGACCCTTGGAGGTAAGAAAAGAACTAAACAAAGAGGTAAGGAAGGAGAGTAGAAAATGGGCTAAAAAAATCTTAATTAGAAAGACAATGAGATGTATGAAACTGAGGTCTTACAGAAAAACAGACCTCTACAACTGTATAAGAAGGAATTAAGTTGTGTGTTGTAAGTAAATGCTTTGCAATACTTCTATTTATTAAAAAATGCAATAACTGGCATTCATTTGAGATCAACTAAATTCCTGATGTGATGCAAATTGCTGCAGGTAGGTACAATACCTCATTTGCGAAATGCAGTGGTAAAGTAATAGTGTCTTTGATAACATTGCTGCTGCGGCACACATAGCTAATATGGATATCCTTGGCTCCAGCGTGTCCTATTCAAAACCCCTTTAAGAGGCCACAGTCACCTGACTATCTTGTAAACCTTTCTGCAGAGGGGAGACTTCAAATGTTGGGTTCACGCAAAATAAAAGTAATAAATTTAGCACAGAAATATATTCCAAGTTCTTTGATAGGTCAATGAGCAAAATGGGCGGCACGGTAGCACAGTGGTTAGCACTGTTGCTTCACAGCTCCAGGGTCCTGGGTTCGATTCTTGGCTCGAGTCACTGTCTGTGTGGAGTTTGCACATTCTCCTCGTGTCTGCGTGGGTTTTCTCCGGGTGCTCCAGTTTCCTCCCACAGTCCAAAGATGTGCGGGTTAGGTTGATTGGCCATGCTAAGAAATTGCCCCATAGTGTCCAGGGTAGCCGAGGTTAGAGGGATTAGTGGGTATAATATGTAGGGATATGGGGGTAGGGTCTGGGTGGGATTGTGTTCGGTGCAGACTCGATGGGCCGAAGGGCCTCTTTCTACACTGTAGGGTTCTATGATTCTATGAAAACATTGTTAATTACCACATGTCGGCTGACAACACTTAGTTCCAACTTATGACCATACTCGATCTCTTCACCCCTGTTTTCAAACGGTCCAACATCCAGTACTGAATGAGCCAAATTTCCATCACTTAAACAAAAAACAGAAAATGCTGGAAAAATCCAGCAGGTTTAGCAGCATCTGTGGAGAGAAAAGCAGAGTTAATAGTGGGATTTTTCAGCTTCGTTCAAGCGAGACCAGAAGAGCCCTCAAGAGATCAGCATTTCTGTTGTCTGCCCCTCACTTGCCCTGATTCCATGATGGACTGAGTGATAGAATTCCTTAATGTTTCAGGTGGTCATATTTCATCACAACCTGAGAGGTTAACTCTGGTTAATTTTTTTTTGCAGAAATGGTAGGTTTCTGCACCTTAACCTTCACTTCTTTGGCAGTCCCTCAGGGTTGCAGATGGAGGAGGAGAAAGTGGGTTCCTGGACACGCGTCCTTTGTTTGAATAGAGGGGAGTACGGTAGGATGAGAGAAGAATTGGCGAATGTGGACTGGGGGAGCGCGTTGGAGGGAGGGTCTGCTGAGGAGCAGTGGAGGATCTTTAAGGAGATCTTTCTTGGTGCTCAGCGGAAATTTATTCCGATGGTCAAAAAGGATAGTAGGAAGAGAGGTAATAAGCCGTGGATAACAAAGGAGGTGAAGGAAAGTGTTAAATTAAAAGCGGAGGAGCTTAGAGTAGCTAAGAGTAGTGGGCGAGATGAGGATTGGGAGAGGTTTAAATGTCAACAAAGATTGACAAAGAAGTTCATAAAGAAGGGTAGGAGAAACTATGAAGCTGGGCTAGCGCTTAATATAAAAAAGGATAGCAAGAGTTTTTATAAATATATAAAAAGGAAGAGGCTGGCTAGGGTGAACGTTGGTCCTTTAGAGGATGAGAAAGGGGACCTAGTGGTAGGGGATGGGGATATGGCTAAGGTATTGAATAACTTTTTTGTTTCTGTCTTCACGGAGGAGGACGTGAATAATTTGCCGGGTGTTAGCGATGGAAAGGTGGTAGGACTGGAGGGTCTCAGTGACATTACTGTTACTAGAGAGGCGGTGCTCGACAGACTGGAGGGGCTGATTGTGGACAAGTCCCCAGGACCGGATGGAATGCATCCGAGGGTTCTGAAAGAAATGGCGGAGGTGATAGTGGATGCCTTGGTGGTTATTTTCCAGACGTCGCTGGATTCCGGGGAAGTGCCAGAAGATTGGAAAACGGCTAATGTTACGCCGTTGTTTAAGAAGGGTGCCAGGCAAAAGGCGGGGAATTATAGGCCGGTTAGTTTAACATCTGTGGTAGGTAAAATGTTAGAATCTGTCATTAAGGAGGAAATTGCGAGGCATCTTGAAGGGAATTGTTTGATAGAGCAGACGCAGCACGGTTTCATTAAAGGGAAGTCGTGTCTGACAAATTTACTGGAGTTCTATGAGGATGTGTCTAGGGCGGTGGATAGAGGAGAGCCGGTGGATGTAGTCTTTCTTGATTTTCAGAAGGCGTTTGACATAGTACCTCACAAGAGGTTATTACAGAAGGTCGAGGGACATGGAGTTGGGGGTAGGGTGTTAGCGTGGATAGAGGATTGGTTGTCAAATAGGAGGCAGAGAGTGGGGGTCAACGGGTGCTATTCGGATTGGCGGATGGTGACTAGTGGAGTGCCCCAGGGGTCAGTGCTGGGGCCTCAGCTTTTTACCATTTATATAGATGATCTGGAGGAGGGAACTGAGTGTAGGGTGTCGAAATTTGCTGATGACACCAAGATTGGGGGAACGGCAAATTGTGCGGAGGGTGTGGAGGGTCTGCAGAAGGATCTAGATAGGCTGGGCGAATGGGCCAGGAAATGGCAAATGGAATTTAATGTTGGCAAGTGTGAGGTGGTCCACTTTGGTAGGAAGAATGGTAGGAAGGACTATTACTTATGGGGCGAAAAACTGCAGCAGGCGACGGTGCAGAGGGACCTCGGGGTCCTTGTGCATGAGTCGCAAAAACCCAGCTTGCAGGTGCAGCAGGTGGTCAGGAAGGCAAATGGGATGCTGGCCTTCATAGCGAGGGGGATTGAATATAAAAGTAGGGAGGTCTTGCTGCAGCTGTATAGGGCATTGGTGAGGCCGCAGCTGGAGTACTGTGTGCAGTTTTGGGCACCGCACCTGCGCAAAGATATTTTGGCCTTGGAGGGAGTGCAGAGGAGGTTTACTAGGCTGATATCGGAGTTGAGGGGGTTGAGCTATGAGGAGAGGCTGAATAAACTAGGCTTGTACTCGTTAGAGTTTAGAAGAATGAGGGGAGATCTCATTGAGATGTATAAGATGATGAATGGGATGGATAGGATAGAGGTGGAGAGACTCTTCCCGCTCAAAAAAGACAGTAGGACTAGGGGGCACAGCCTCAAGATAAAAGGGCGGTGGTTTAGAACGGAGTTGAGGAGGAACTTCTTCACTCAAAGGGTGGTGAATCTCTGGAATTCTCTGCCCGTTGAAGTGGTGGAGGCTGCCTCGCTAAATATTTTTAAGACGCGGGTTGATGGGTTTTTGATAAGAGAGGGGATTAAGGGTTATGGGAAGAGGGCGGGAAAGTGGAACTGAGCAGCGACAGATCAGCCATGATCTTATTGAATGGCGGGGCAGGCTCGAAGGGCTAGATGGCCTACTCCTGCTCCTATTTCTTATGTTCTTATGTTCTTATGTTAAGGATGACTTGCTGCCACTCTGGGGAGGTAAGTTCTGTGGTAGCTGAATATTGCAATCCTGGAGCCGCAGACTATGCCACAGGTTTGGCAGGTGGTGTTTGATGATCTGGGTGGGTGAGGCATTCTGGATTCTGCGTTCTCTTTCCACTGTTTACGTTTGACCCCACATGCTCAATCTAGCGATACTCAAGATGATTGGCATCTTCACGGGTATGCTGCTTCTCAAGTTTGTGCATTCTAAGGCAAGTGATCCCCACATGTTGATGGGGATGTTGCATTTATTTACGGAGGCTTTCAGACTACCTTTGTAGCATCTCCTCTGCCCTCCTAGTGATTGCTTGCCATTGCAGAACTCGGAGTAAAGCACTTGTTTTAGGCATGGGCATGAGGACAATATGGCACACCCATTACAACTGGTTGAATGTGACCAATGCCTTGATACTAGGAGAAGATGCTTATGATAGTATGCTTATCCTGCCAGTGGAGATGCAGGATTTCGCAGAGGCAATGTTAGTGATATTTCTCCAGGGATTTGAGGTGTCTGCTGTATATTGTCCACATTTCTAATGCATACAGCAGGGTGGGGACGACAGCTACGCTTCAGACCATGAGCTTGGTGTGGGATTTGAGGTCTTGGTCTTTGAAAATTCTGTTACTCAGGCATCCCAAGACTGCATTGGCTCATTGGAGTCGATGCTGGATTTCATCATCACTGCCTGCCCATGCCGAGAGGAGGCTCCCAAGGTACAGGAAATAATTCACATTAACCAGGGGCTCACCACGGATCTTTGTCGGAGAGCAGTTTTGTGTGGTAGAAGCGGGCTGGTAGAGAAACTTTGTTTACCAGATGTTTAGTTTGAAGCCATTCTCTCATTGCTTGGTGAATGTGCCGACAATGGTTTGTAGCTCAGCCTCTGAGTGTGTGCATACACAAACATCATCTGCTGGGTGGTCTCGGTTCTGGCCTGGAGGCATTGGAGATTGAGCAATTTCCCACTTGTCCAGTAGACTAACTGCACTCCAGCGGAGAGCTTCAAGATGAAGAGGTGGAGTGTTGCTGCAAGGAAGATGGAGAAGAGCATTGCTGTGATAATGCAATCTTGTTGACCACAGTTTGCACACGTATTGGATCTGTGGCAGTTCCATTGGTGAGGATTAAGGCTTGCATGTCATCATGGAGTAGGTAGAGAATGGTGATGAGTTTCTGTGGACGGCCAAATTTGAGGAGAATATTCCACAGTCCCTCACAGTTGACAGAGCCAAAGGCCTTTGTGAAATCAAAGAAGGTGATGAACAGAGAGCAATGCTGCTCCCTGAACTCTTCCTGGATTTGTTGCACTCTGAAGATCATGTCCATTATGCCTCTTCATAGGCGAAAGTCGTACTGAGACTCAGGGAGGAGCTCTTCAGCCACTGGGAGGAGATGGTTGAAGACGATTCACACAATGACCTTTCCCGTGGTGGAGGGTAGGGAATTCCTTCTGCAAGTTCTGCAGTCAGACCTGTTGCCTTTCTTGAAGATGATCACAATTAAGGTGTTTCTGAGATCTCCCGGCACGCTATCTTCCTTCCAGACAAGGGTGATGAGGTTGCAGATTCTTGTCAATGTATTGCCACTGCATTTAATACTACAGTGGGGATTCCATCTGCACTGGAGGCCTTGTTGTTTTTCAGCTGTCAAATGACTTTTTGACTTCACATCAAGCTGGGATTGTTCTGAGATGGTGGCAGGTAGCATGTTGTGAGATAGTGTCGAGGGCACTTGCATTGAAGGCTGTGTCTTGGTTGAGGAGAACCTTGAAGTGCTGTCTCCAATGTGGAAAATTGCCCAGGTATATCCTGCATAGAAAAATCAGGACAAATCCAACCCCACGAATTACTGCCCAATCAGTCTACTCTCGATCATCAGTAAAGTGATGGAAGGGATCATCAATATTGTTATCAAGCAACACCAGCTCAGCAATAACCTACTCAGTGACACCTAGTTTGGGTTTCGCCAGGGTCACTCAGCTCCTAACCTCATTACAGCCTTGGTTCAAACATGGACAAAAGAGCTGAATTCCAGAGGTGAGGAGACAGTGACAACCTTTCACATTAAGACCACATTCAACTGAGTGTGGCATCAAGGAGCCCTAGTGAAACTGGAATCAATGGGTATCAGTGGGCAAACTCTCTGCTGGTTGGAGTTATACCTGGTATGTAGGAAGGTATTTGTGGATGGCCAGTCATCTCACCCCCAACAAATTTCCGCAGGAGTCCCTCAGGGTGGTGTCGCAGGCTCAACGATTTTCAGCTGTTTCATCAATGACATTCCCTCCATCGTAAGGTCAGAAGTGGGGATGTTCGCCAATGATTGCACAATGTTCAGCACCATTCGCTACTCCTCAGATATTGGAACAGTTCATGTTCAAATGCAACAAGACCTGGACAATATTCAGGCTTGGGCTGACAAGTGGCAAGTAACATTTGCGCCACACAAACGCCAGGCAATGACCATCACCAATAAGAGACACTCTAACCAGTACCCATGTAACCATTACTGAATCCCCACTGTCTACATCCTTGGGGTTACCACTAACCAGTAACTGAACTGGACTCACCACATAAACACAGTGGCTACAAGAGCAGGTCAGAAGCTCAGAATACTGCGGCGAGTAACTCACCTCCTGACTCCCCAGAGCCTATCCACCATCTCTAAGGCACAAGTCAGGAGTGTAATGGAATATTCCCCACTTGCCTGGTTGGGTGCAGCTCCAACAACACTCAAGAAGCTTGACATCATCCAGGACAAAGCAGCTCACTTGATTGGCACCACATCTACTAACATGCAATGGAGAAGGATAGGATCACATGACAGGGCAAGCTTTATAATTGGGGCAGGGATAATTATGATGCGATTAGGCAAGAATTAGGGACCATAAGATGCGAGCAGAAACTGTCAGGTATGGGCACAAAAGATAAGTGGAGCTTTTTGAAGGAACAAATACTGCGTGTCTTTGATAGGTATGTCCCTGGCAGGCAAGGAGGAAATGGCAGAGTGAGGGAACCATGGTTCACAAAGGAGGCTGAATGTCTTGTTAAGAGGAAAAAGGAAGCGTATGTAAAGATGAAAAAAAAAGGTTCAGTTGGGTCGCTTGAGTGTTACAAACTAGCTAGGAATGAGTTAAAAAAAGGGCTTAAGAGAGCTAGGAGGGGGCAGGAGAAGTCCTTGGCGAGTTGGATAAAAGAAAACCCCAAGGCTTTTTTATTTCTCACATAAGAATAATGGTCATTCTTTTCTTTCTCACATAAGAATAAAGAATGACCAGGGTGAGGTTAGGGCCAGTCAAGGATAGTAGTGGGAACTTGTGCATGGCGTCAGAAGAGATGTGAGGTGTTGAATGAATACTTTTCTTCAGTGTTCTCTAAGGAGAGGGGCCATGTTTTTGAGGAGGAGTGTGTGATACAGGCTGATAGGATGGAGGCGGTAGATGTTCTGAGGGAAGATGTATTAGCAATTTTGAAAAACTTGAGGGTGGATAAGTCCCCTGGGCCAGATGGGATACATTCTAGGATACTTTAGGAGGCAAGGGATGAGATTGCGGAGCATTTAGCTTTGATCTTTGGGTCCTCACTATCCACAGGGATAGTGCCAGAGGACTGGAGAGTGGCAAATGTTGTTCCTCTTTTCAAGAAAGGAAATAGGAATGACCCTGGTAATTATAGGCCAGTTAGTCTTACTTCAGTGGTCGGTAAGTTAATGGAAAGGGTCCTGAGAGGTAGGGTTTATGACCATTTGGAAAGATTCAGTTTAATCTGGGATAGTCAGCATGGTTTCGTGAGGGGTAAGTCCTGCCTCACAAATTTGATTGAATTCTTTGAGGAGGTAACTAAATGTGTGGACGAAGGTAGAGCAGTTGATGTCATATACATGGATTTTAGTAAGGCATTTGATAAGATTCCCCATGGTAGGCTCATGAAGATAAGGAGATGTGGCATAGAAGGAAATTTGGCCAACTGGATAAGTAATTGGCTGTATCATAGAAGACAAAGGGCGGTGGTGGAGGGAAAATTTTCAGACTGGAGGCCAGTTACCAGCAGTGTACCACAGGGGTCAGTGCTGGGTCCTCTGTTTTTTGTGATTTTTATCAATGACTTGGAAGAAGGGTCTGAAGGGCAGATTAGTAAATTTGCTGACAACACCAAGATTGGTGGAGTAGTGGATGAGGTGGAGGGCTCTTGCAGGCTGCAAAGAGACATTGATAGGATGCAGAGCTGGGCCAAAAAGTGGCAGATGGAGTTTAACCCTGATAAGAGTGAGGTGATTCATTTTGGTAGGACAAACTTGAATGCAGATTACACGGTCAATGGCAAGGTTCTGAGGAATGTGGAGGAACAGAGAAATCTTGGGGTTCATATCCACAGATCTCTGAAGGTTGCCACTCAAGTGGATAGAGCCGTGAAGAAGGCTTATAGTGTGTTAGCGTTTATTAACAGGGGGTTTGAGTTTAAGAGCCGTGGGGTTATGCTGCAACTATACCGGACATTGGTGAGACCACATTTGGAATATTGTGTTTAGTTCTGGTCACCTCATTGTAAGAAGGATGTGGAAGCATTGATGAGAGTGCACAGGAGATTTACCAGGATGCTGCCTGGTTTGGGGGGGTAGGTCATATGAGGAAAGGTTGAGGGAGCTGGGGCTTTTCTCTTTGGAGTGGAGGAGGACGAGAGGCAACTTAATAGAGGTTTATAAGATGATGAGAGGGATTGATAGAGTGGACGTGCAGAGACTATTTCCTCGAGTGGATGTTGCTGTTACTAGGGGGCATAACTATAAGGTTCATGGTGGGAGATATAGGAGGGATGTCCGAGGTAGATTCTTTACTCAGAGAGTGGTTGGGGTGTAGAAGAGACTGCCTGCTGTTATAGTGGAGTCAGACACTTTAGGAACTAGCGGTTATTGGATAGGCACGTGGAGCACTCCAGAATTATAGGGAGGGGATAGCTTGAGCTTGGGTTGGACATAGCTCGGCACAACATTGAGGGCCGAAGGGCCAGTACTGTGCTGTAATGTTCTATGTTCTATTCAATCCCTCTACCACCGACACTGAGTAGCAGCAGTGTGTACTATCTACAAGATGCACTGCAGCAATTCACCAATAATCCTTATACAGCACCTTCCAAACCATGACCATCTAGAAGGACAAGGGCTACAGATAAATGGAAACACCACCACCTGCAAGTTTCCCTCCAAGTCACTCACCATCCTGACTTGGAAATATATCGCCGTTCCTTCACAGTCGCTGGATCAAAATCCTGGAATTCCCTCCCTAATGGCATTGTGGGTCAACCCATAGAACATGTACTGCAGCGATTCAAGAAGGCAACTCACCACCACTTTCTCAAGGGCAACTAGATATAAGATGGTGAATGGGATGGATAGGATAGAGGTGGAGAGGCTCTTCCCGCTCAGAAAGGACAGTAGGACTAGGGGGCACAGCCTCAAGATAAAGGGGGGGGCAGTTTAGAACGGAGTTGAGGAGGAACTTCTTCACTCAAAGCGTGGTGAATCTCTGGAATTCTCTGCCCATTGAGGTGGTGGAGGCTGCCTCGCTAAATATTTTTAAGACGCGGGTTGATGGGTTTTTGATAAGCGAGGGGGTTAAGGGTTATGGGGAGAGGGCAGGAATATGGAACTGAGACATGACAGATCAGCCATGATCTTATTGAATGGCGGGGCAGGCTCAAAGGGCTGGATGGCCTACTCCTGCTCCTATTTCTTATGTTCTTATGTTCTAACTAGGGATGGGCAATAAATACTGGCCAGCCGGCGTCGATCACGTCTCACGAATGAATAAAAAAAAAATTCTTGTTGAATCAGTCTTGGTGTTTCCTACTCAAGACTCTTTGCAGGTGCTGACTATGGTGGTTTTTAAGATGGACAAGACACTGTGGACACTCCGCAGTTGTGGCTCTTTGGTTGTCACCAGGTTAGCTGTGAGGCACCAGCTAAGTAGATCTTTCTTCTCAGGGTCTTTGAATCCAGCAACATTGAGTCCCCTGCAGTACAGTGTTTTCTGCCTTTGCCAGCTTGAGGCCAGCGTGATGGAGATGGTAGATTAGTTGGTGGTCAGTCCAAGAATCATTGCCTCTGGGCCTGGTGCAGGTGATGCGGACATCTTTGCAGTCCTTCCCTGGGATTATGACATCGTCTATTAGCTGCCAGTTTGAGGAGCCTGGGTGTTGCCATGAGTCTTTTGCTTGTCCCTCTGGCAGAACAGGGTGTTTGTAATGACCTGGTCATATTCTAGACATTTTGTCAGGGGAAGGGCTCCAATGGCATTTGTTTTTCCCACGACTTGCCTGCCTAACATGCCTTTTCAAAAGTTTGCATGTCTCCTGATTCTAGCATTGAGCTTGCCGAGGAGAATCAGCTTGTCTCCCTTTGGGATGCAGGACAGCATTTGATTGAGGCTGGAGTAAAATGCCTCTTTTGTCTTGTCTGTTGCGTCTCGGGTTGAGGGGTCGGCATTGACAGCCGCTTCGGGAGCAGGGTGAGCCATCGGGTCATGAGGCATTTGCTTGCCCTGCAGGGGGCTTCGTTGTGATGTCTAATAGAGTAGATAGAAAGAAACTGTTTCTCTCTAACTGCAATGGCAACATGAGGAGAAACTGGCAGAAACTGCAATGGCAACATGAAGAGAAGCTTTCTCACGCAGTTAGTGATTGGGATCTGGAATACACTGCCTGCATGTGGTTGAGGCAAGTTAAATTGAGGCTTTCGGAAGGGGATTTGATCATTATCTGAAAATGAAACATATTCAGGATAGGGGACAAAAGAAGGGGCGTGGCACTGGGTAAATTGCACCTTTGGAGGGCAGCACAGACTCGACAGGCAGAATGGTCTCTTTAGGTGCTGTACTATGTCATGATTCCAGGGAGAACACATGATCAGTACCATGGAAATGTAGCACAACAAAAATCAGCACTTAAGGAAGGAGGGTAAAAAGAAGCATTGCATTGCACCTAATGTGTGTTTTAAATGCATGCCAGATTTAGAATAAAAGTGTAGCTACAACAGTAAATTAGATGTAGAAGGAAAGTGTAATCACAGATAGATCTTTTTTTCAATGTAATATTGATATATATGTTTAAGGTCGGGTCTATTAGATTTCCAGTTAAAATCAGTGCTGACTAGAAAATCTTGAATTGTAGCTGATCTTGTAATTGTTACAGAGATTTGTACATCTCGGAAGACAATAGATGTATCCATTATGTATCTCACTTCTGTATTGAACATCATCTGTTGTGACTGTAGAGGCTGATTCATGAGGAGCAGTTGGTACAGATGAATAGTGTTGGCCTGAGGTTGACTAATATTTTCCCCTTTTGGCGGGTTGTCTTCCGCCGTCTGATCATTTCTTTTGTCCTCTTCTTTTTCTACGCCCTTCCTGACAATTTGTCTAACAGTTTATTTGCTAGTACTTAATATTTATAGTCTAATTTCCCCTTTAATATAAACAACCCCCCAGACATCAAGAATCAGTGTGAGTAAGTATGAGAAAGCATAATTGCTTCCACCCTATCCACCTTTCAACCTACAGTGATGCAGGAGATGTGTCTACTTTCGTGATGCCCAGGTGTCAACACTGGTGATGAGGCAATGAGCTGATGTTGTGGAAGGAAAAAGGCACACTCAACTCTCTTGTTAATTGATAAGTTATCTGTCTTAACCGTGAATTAAAGAAGTTTATAGTTCAAATGAATTCCTGAAGAATAATGCCCAATCATGGGAAGGAAGTATACAAAGGAATCAACAATACAATTGCTTTCGAAAGCAATCCTACAATGTCACATCTGTGAAAGTAATCTACTAAATGATGGGGAAGTAATAGCCCTTCAGGATAAAGGTTCATTAATTTCACTACTTGAGGTTGTTTGTTCTGCAACTTTGATGCAGATAATGATCTAATAGACAGTTGTGATAATAATCAGACAGACTGTACTTTTCAGGCATTAAATAGAAGGGCAGCTGTAAGTCTGCTCTACTGGTTAGATAGCTGACAGCCACAGTTAAAGTGGAATATCTGCTGGTGCCTTTCAGGTTTTGTAACTATCAATTTATTTAGTTCCCAAACACAGTTTGTTAAATGAAGAATTTGACTGTACAAATGTGATGCTGCATTTCCTTGTTGCTTTGATGGATGAGAGCTCACTACATGACTTCATGTCGTGTCATGAATGAAATCAAATCTTGACCTGCAGATCTAATTGCAAATATTACATTTAAATCACTGATAAACGGATGGGTAACAATGCTGATTTTGCAGAATGTTTACTTGTCCTATAAGGAGTTGACTCAGTCTTCCTTAAATGTTGACATTGCTTGGTGACAGCAGCTGGAATTCTCCCAAAAATATTCGAAGTGCTGAATTTGTGTAAAAACTGGAGTAATTCCCGCTGCTCTTTTTAGCAGGATTTTCAAAATGAATCTTCTACATTCTGTGCACTGCAAAGTGCCTCAGGGAGATGCACTCTGAAAATCCAGAAGCAGGGCCTATTCCCATGGGAGAGGCCAGCAGCATTGCACTGAGTGGGCCACTGCACATGTACTGATCTGTCATAGTGGAGATTGAACATAAGAACATAAGAAATAGGAGCAGGACTAGGCCATCTAGCCCCTCGAGCCTGCCCCGCCATTCAATAAGATCATGGCTGATCTGTCGCTGCTCAGTTCCACTTTCCCGCCCTCTCCCCATAACCCTTAATCCCCTCTCTTATCAAAAACCCATCAACCCGCGTCTTAAAAATATTTAGCGAGGCAGCCTCCACCACTTCAACGGGCAGAGAATTCCAGAGATTCACCACCCTTTGAGTGAAGAAGTTCCTCCTCAACTCCGTTCTAAACCGCCCCCCTTTTATCTTGAGGCTGTGCCCCCTAGTCCTACTGTCTTTTTTGAGCGGGAAGAGTCTCTCCTATCCATCCCATTCATCATCTTATACGTCTCAATGAGATCTCCCCTCATTCTTCTAAACTCTAATGAGTACAAGCCCAGTTTATTCAGCCTCTCCTCATAGTTCAACCCCCTCAACTCCGGTATCAGCCTAGTAAACCTCCTCTGCACTCCCTCCAAGGCCAAAATATCTTTGCGCAGGTGCGGCGCCCAAAACTGCACACAGTACTCCAGCTGCGGCCTCACCAATGCCCTATACAGCTGCAGCAAGACCTCCCTACTTTTATATTCAATCCCTCTCGCTATGAAGGCCAGCATCCCATTTGCCTTCCTGACCACCTGCTGCACCTGCACGCTGGGTTTTTGCGACTCATGCACAAGGACCCCGAGGTCCCTCTGCACCGTCGCCTGCTGCAGTTTTTCGCCCCATAAGTAATAGTCCTTCCTACCATTCTTCCTACCAAAGTGGACCACCTCACACTTGCCAACATTAAATTCCATTTGCCATTTCCTGGCCCATTCGCCCAGCCTATCTAGATCCTTCTGCAGACTCTCCACACCCTCCGCACAATTTGCCATTCCCCCAATCTTGGTGTCATCAGCAAATTTCGACACCCTACACTCGGTTCCCTCCTCCAGATCATCTATATAAATGGTAAAAAGCCGAGGCCCCAGCACCGACCCCTGGGGCACTCCACTAGTCACCATCCGCCAATCCGAATAGCACCCGTTGACCCCCACTCTCTGCCTCCTATTTGACAACCAATCCTCTATCCATGCTAACACCCTACCCCCAACTCCATGTCCCTCGACCTTCTGCAATAACCTCTTGTGAGGTACTTTGTCAAACGCCTTCTGAAAATCTAGAAAGACCACATCCACCGGCTCTCCTCTATCCACCGCCCTAGACACATCCTCATAGAACTCCAGTAAATTTGTCAGACACGACTTCCCTTTAATGAAACCGTGCTGCGTCTGCTCTATCAAGCAATTCCCTTCAAGATGCCTCGCAATTTCCTCCTTAATGACAGATTCTAACATTTTACCTACCACAGACGTTAAACTAACCGGCCTATAATTCCCCGCCTTTTGCCTGGCACCCTTCTTAAACAACGGCGTAACATTAGCCGTTTTCCAATCATCCGGCACATGAGCATTGCTGCCTCCCCCTCCTCAAATCGCTGACCTCCTGGACATCTCCCAATGTCCCCCACAGGAGTTTCCCCAACGCCCGCCCACCCCAAACTCATGCCTCCCCCCATGAGCAGCATCCTCTCCCCCAACCCCGAAGGTCAGCCTTGATCCGCCCATTCCCTCCCTCTGCCACTAATCCCAACTGCAGAGTTGCAGTGGGACGCCCGCCGATTGGCCAGGACACCTTGGCACTGCACCTTCGGCATTGCCACTGTACACCTTGGACAGTGCCAAGGGGCCAGGCCGGCATTGCCTGGAGATTCCAGTCCTGGGACTGCTAATGATATTAAAATGAGAATTTCCACTGTGGAGCTGATGACTGTGGAAGTTCGAGCCCCAGAGATGCACAAGGCTGTGATGCTCATGGGGAGCCGATTGAATGGCCTCCATTGATGTCTCTTGGCCCATTGCGCTGCTAGAGCAGCACAGAGGTTGAGACAATCATCTCCCAGCAACTTTTCTATTTTAATCTGTTCAGAGTTGTAGTTTTCTCCCTCGTGTAGTTGCGTTCAACTTAAAGACTATGAGATTGACTTTCAGGATGTCTTTGTGTCTAAGTCTGGTAGATCCAGTGGTGTGTACCCCTGTGCTCAGCTGGTTGTACAATACTGCCTTTCGCATGCAGGAATCCTCCATGTAAACCGTTTGTCCAATCTGAAGAAGCTTGCAAGGGATGTTCAGTGTTAGGGGTCTTGTCCTGCTATTGCAGATAGATCTTATGCAATAAAGGTGGGATGCTTCTTGTTGCTTTGTGTGTTACTGGTAGAAGGTCCATGCTTCACAGTCAGAGAGAAGTGATGTGAGAACCATTGCCTGGCAAAGTTTGATTTTTGTTTTGAGACATGCACTCTCCAATGCCCATGGATGAGCCTGCTAAATGTTGAGCTTTATTTTGCCAAGCAATAGCCAATTTCATCATTCAACGGTGTATTTGTTGGAGAAGATATGGCCAAGATAGCAGAACTTCTGAATCTAATTGAGGGATGTACTGTTGAATTGACTGTGTGGCTAGATGCACGGTGTTCCAAATTCTGTCTCTTTCAGACTTCTTGTAAGGCTGAAGCATTCTGAGGCTTATGCAAAGCAGTCCTCATGAAGATGGATGCCCTCTGGAGTACGTGTTTTGAGAGCACAGTTGTCACACTTAGTAACTGTTCTGTGAGTATTGCACGAGCATTGAGACTTTGTAGATTGAAGAGATTAACATTTGTGCTAAACTAAATTCATACTCCTAAGTCAAAATCTTTGAATGCATACAAGAGCATTGCTGGAGATAGCAAAGAGACTGGTTCCATCACACATCCTTTCTTGGTGCCATTGGTGACAGGAAAGGCATCTGTTGAAACACCATTCTACATCAAACTGGCCGTTCTAAAATGAGTGGATGGCCCCAATCACCTTTTCAGGGTAGTCATATCTGTACAGCATCTTTCACAGGCCTTCCCGATTTACTGTGTTAAAGACCTTGGTCAGGTCAACAAAACCATGTAGAGATCCTTCTTCTGTTCCTGACACTTTTCTTGAATTTGTCAAGTCACAAAGATCATGTTGATCACTCCTGGAAGAGTTTGTCATTGTGCTGAGCTGTGTAAATAATAAACCTGCCTAAGAAAAAAGATTAGCTGTAGACTCATTCTTCCACCATATACAACTATTGGAGTTAGCACACATTGACTTTTATTCCCTGCAGGCACGTCATATATTTACTGATAAACAATGCATGCAGGAGCATCATAGAATCTTTACAGTGCAGAGGGGACCTTTCAGCCCATCAAGTATGCACTGGATCTCTGAACGAGCATTCTTCCTGCCTTGCCTTATCCTTACAGCCTTGTATATTATTTATTTTTAGGTAGCAATCCAAATCCCTTTTGAATACCTCAACTGAACCTGCCTCTCCCACCGTTTCAGGAAGTTTGGTCCAAACTCCAACCACCCTCTGGCTGAAAAGATCTTTCCTGACATCATCTCTACTCCTTTTGCCCAATATTTTGAATCTGTCTCCTGAGTGGGAACAGTTTCTTACTATTTACCATGTCCATACTCCTCAGGATCTTTAATACATTGATCAAGTCTCCACTCAGTCTTTTTTTCTCCAAGGAAATCAGACCCAACTGCTCCAATCTATCCTCATGGCTGCATTTTTTTATGCCTAGGAACCATTCTTTGAATCTCTCTGTTCTCTTTGTAATGCCTTCACATCCTTCATCAAGTATGGTGCACAGGACTTCATTCTTCTAGAAACAGATCTTCTGGTCATTGGTACTTTTTTTTGGTAGGAACTTGCAGTGTTCAAATTTGCTGTAAAGCTCTTTGAGTCATCTGGGGGTTGTGAAAGATGTTCAATATTCCTTTTTCTATTAGCATTTTTGGATGAACTCTACAAGAAAGATAATCTTTTAAAAGCCAATGAGACATTGTCAGAATTTGATGTTCTGATATATTTCAGAAAAACATATGGTCATTCCAGGGAAGAATGTATCATGGACTTAAACCGATTGTACAAAAGATTGACAAAATTCATTTTGGGGATACTTGGTCAGTCCTAGCTTTTACTGGATTGTGCTAAGCTTCAAGCTGGTATTCGGTTCTTGGAGGAGACCCTCATAGATCAAACGTCCACTGACTTAAAATTACTCCTGCGGAAATAATCATTTCCTTCAGCCTAAATGGAACAAATTCTAGAGTGACACTAAAAAACAAAAGGCTCAATGATTGCCAGATTTCATAATTGTCCTGACATCAGCAATCAACACAATGGAAGAATTAAAAATAAGCAAATGCAGGAAGAGTTAATAGGTGCTTCAAACATGACTCAAGTATCATTATGCAATGAACTATCACAAGTAAAGAGGCAAGATCCTCAAAATCAAACATGATGCAGAGGATTCTGAGGAAGAGGGTGAAAATAGTGATGAATCTGAACAAATTGTACTGACCGCAAGGGTCTTTAGTCCTGTGAATGTGTCAGTCACAGGTTTCTATAATTGTGTTCTGTTACTACTACTACTATTACTAACTACTGCTTATACTTCGGTAGTATGTGGGACAGATTGGTTCAAAAGTAGTAAGGATCAATGCAAGATTAAAGAATATAAAAGCATTACTTAGTGAGGACAACACATTGGGCAGAATTCTCCCAAAAAAACAACAAACAGTGAGAATACCGGAGCAATCGCGCTGGTCTCTGAATCTGTCAATGCATTGAGAGAACCCCCTCCCCCACAGACATTAAGACTATTCCCTCATTGATGGCATGTTCTCCCACCCCCTCCCCGACAAGGGTCAACAGCATCAGGGCCCTACTGATGGGTCCCTCTGCCTGACCCCCAATATACCATCCCATCATGACCCACCCGCCACCGCCCCCCCCCCCCCCCCCCCAACATGATCCACCTCTGCATGATTCCCCCTGCATAGCAACCCCTCCCCGCGTCATAACCCCCACTCAGGTCCCACCTCTTGCCACTGGCCTTGCTATACTGGTAGAGCCCAACTGGTACTGCTATGGTGCCAACTGGCACTGCAGTGGTGTCAGGTGGCTACTGATACTCTTCAGCGAGATATATATGCTGTTGAGCAAATCTCTGAAAAGATGCAAATGACATTAGACAAGGAGTACGGAAAGACAATCATTTTTGCAAAGTTAGTTAATCTGCAGTTTAAGCTATCAGGACATTCCTATATTCCCTCATTAAAATAAATGCTTCTCATCAAGTGTTAAAGTAGTATTAATGGCATCTAATAATATGAATCAGTGGGAAATAAATTGTCTTCAAATTACGTAGAAAACGTAATCATCAGAAAATGTAATCAGAATGATAGGGAGAGGGATAGCTTGATCTTGGGTTTGGACATAGCTCAGCACAACATTGAGGGCCGAAGGGCCTGTATTGTGCTGTACTGTTCTATTTTCTATCCTACTCGACAAAGGTTAAAAATTCTGCTAAAAGGTGCAGATGTGGTTGATGAAGAATATATGAGGATGTGAGAAGATATTAGTGACAAGCAGGAAATCTGAAAGATGTAATGAAGAATGCTGCCACATGTGCTACCTGTGGGCATGTGATTTTAACAAGGTAGCTGTCATGGATTTAAAGGTGTGGAACAAAGACAGAAGTATTTTCATTCTACATTTTATAGTCTTAGTAACCAGATTTAGTCTTTCTACAACAATACATAGTATGATCAAAAGGAAGCTTTGCTAGTGTTGACTTCAGAGACATGTTTCGATCCTTGGCCAGATCCTGGAATATTAGGGGAGATCTGGTTAGGGACTAATGGATGAAGTAGATAAAGGTTGAGATTTAAGACACCTGCTTTTGGTGTAAATCCACAAGATTCCATAGGCTTTGAACAAACAAAAACAAACTTTATTATACAAGTTCAGAAAGATAAAGCAATTTAAAACTCTCTTAACATTCAGGGTAAGTATGAAGTACATATGCATAGATTTCTCAACATCTCCCAGATGTTAGTCCCATTGTGAATCAAGCAATCTCACTGAAACTTCGTCTTTCGCATGAGGGTTTCCAATCTCCACCTTTGAAGATTTCTCATTGGAATTCTCTCCAAAAGTTGCTCCCATTCAGATAGCTTTATCAATAGCCCACCTCGTTGGGTTTCAATCTCGCCTTCCAAGATTCCCGCTCCCTCGATTCCCAAATGCACTCAAACACTAGCTTACAAGCACTCTTGCAGATCTTTGGCTGCGGCAAGAATACCACTGCTCTAAATGAGTACTTTTGTTCCAAAACCCTATCTCTAACCTTTTTACTCAACTTGATTGGCATTTGTTGGCTATCATAATTCCCGAAACTGACTGCCTCAAGAAGAGCTGTTCACTGACCCTTGAACTGACCTGGTGACCTATTAAAACACTCGACAGGGTCCCACCTTTGTAACCAGGCAGAAACCAATGTAACAAGCATTGGAACATCCATTGCATTTTAAATGTTACAACCTCTACAGACTGCTAATTCAACTCTGAGAGACACACAGATCAATGGATTACATGACAGATGCGAAAAAATGAACATTATGGTAATAAACACTACAGCAGAATGGCATTTCAGCAATGAATTCTGTGAAAGGAATCTAAAGATGATCAATGAAATGCTGCATAGAATTTTAGCTGGTTAACCACACTGCAAGTTAACAACTACCCTGGCATGGACTGTTAATGCATAAAATTCAGTCCAGGTTATTGAAGGGTATAGCCCCTATCGATTATTCTATGGGGAAAATTTCACATTGGTTTCTTGTGATAGTCATCTTGTATTAAAAGGTGTCACAATTAGTTCATTTTTTCTGCACATTTCAATACTTTACACGTAGACAGAAACGTTTTCATCAAGGCTGATGGCACTTGATGAAGGCCATCTGATAGATAAACTGATAGCACTTGTGTAAGGCTATCTGAGAGATAAACTTTAATTCAGGAGATTTAATAAACGATAAAATGATGATCATAGGGAATGGGAAGGCCACGGTAAGGATAATACATTGTGATGGTAAGGCAGTATTGATCAAATGTGGGCGTTAAACTTTTAAACTTCAATCTTCACGATTAATTAGAACAAATATAAAATCTTGAATTCTAAGCAGCCAATAGAAATAAATGAAGCACCTTGACCCTCAGAAGCTCATGCATTGTGTAATGAAGTCCTGAAGAACAGAACGTGAACAGATTGAGGGCTGGATATTTATAAAGTGATGAGCATGGCAGAGCAACTATGTTCACATGTTGACTGCCCAGAGTGGGTGCTGAGGTGACATATGATCCAGAAAGGTGCAGTGAAAAGGGGATGCAACAATTATGGGATATGTCAGAAAAGCTACTGGCAAATTTAATTATTGGCTGTATGCTCAGGATGATGGCCAAGAATGAGAACGACCAGGATGACGGCCAAGAATGAGATCCATGTACTTGCAAAATATGGTGAAGGAAAACGCAATGCAAGTAATGGTAATGATGAGAAAGTAAAAACTATTGTGTACTGGAGAAAGTGCCTCCTACAGTGCGAGAGGGAGATGTTGCAGTAGTAGTCCTGGCACACATAAAAATACAAGTAGAGATCACAGCTTGACTAGATTATGTAATGAGATAAAAGGTACAGAACAGATTCGTAACAAAACTAAAAGCAGAAGTCCTCACGATTTTGAAGTTGTGGTAGCTGCCAAACAACTTGAGGATAAAGTAGTTTGATGTTTTGCAGTTAAGTGCTACAATGAAACACTCCAGCGAATGGTTTACAGACAAATAATCATTTAAAAAATTAAATCTAGATAACTGATGGGTTGAAGGGCCTCTTCTGCATTGTATGATCTATGATTCTAAATACATACTTAAGCGTCCAGCTAACTACACAATAGTTTTTACTGGCAGTCTTAAATTGGTTGTCGGTGTAATACTTAGCACACTGAGAGATATTAAACAAATGGCCAGACTGTCCCCTCCAGTTGGCTCTGCTGCCTTTGGTTGTACAGTACTTGGCCAGAGAGGGAAGTAAGTCAGTGAGCCACATGCAATTCATTTGGGTGATATGGTCAGCATGGATAGATAGCTAGTATTGTGAGTAATATGAATGTGAATGTGAGGCTAGCTTCTAGCAGTGCTACATGTGTGAGGATACAGTCAAGCATACGATTGTCATGTATGAATCCTGATTGATGGAGATTGCTGGTAGATGAGTGTTAGAGTTGGGGCAGCAAATGGAGAGGTGAACTAAGTTGCCTCTGCAGCAAATTGTACAATTGGTAGGAAATGGCAATTGTAAATGGATTCAATGACCATGACCAATTGTGAAAGGTCATTTAGCATCATGTGCCACTGCATCCAAGTACATGGAATCTGTCCTGGTGTTGAAATCTATGGTCAGCTGCTTCAAGTGCTTTCCAAAATTGTATCTAGAAGGTTACTTGGACCCTGTAGATAAAGAACATCTCTCCTTCTGTCCATCTCCTCCACTAGGGCCTCTAGTGTAGCATCTGAAAACCTTGGAGCTCATGCTATCCCAGGTTGTGCCATTCTTCAATATTTCCCTAATCAGAGTCACTTACTGGTTGACACTCCATTTACTTCAGCCACACTGCACCTCCCCTTTACAATGTGATGGTTAGTTATAAATAGTGCTAGCCATCCATGATATTGACCCCATGCTGAGGCATCCAGCCAGTTAACAACACATTAGCACTAGATGTGTGCTGAATTCATTATCTTGAACCGACAACTTGAGACTGGTAAGCTTGCACAATCAGTGGGCATGAATTAATTGCACGTCATGATTCCCCCTAATCATTTTGGGTTCGATCTAATTTAACCCCGGCACCCTCTCCCCCTTTCTTCCCAGTTCAGAGTGGAACTTCTCTGCTTCAGTTCAAAGTGACACTGTTCTAGTGTCGTCGTCGTCTCCCCCCCCACCCTACCCCATTCCCCCACTACCCCACCCCCCCACCCCACCCTACCCCCCACACCCCCCACCCCCACCCCCAACCCCCCACTCCAACCCGCACCCCAAACCCCCCATCCCACCCTACCCCCCACCCCCACCCCTAACCCCCCCACTCCACCCCCCACCCCCAAACCCCCACCCCCAAACCCCCACACACACCGCCCCCACCCCCCACTGCCCACCCCCCCCACACACACCCCCAACCCCCCCACCCCCACCCCCCCCACACCCCCACCCCCCACACACACCCCCCCACCCCCCACACACCCCCCCACCCCCACCCCCCACACACACCCCCACACACCCCCCCCCACACACACACCCCCCACACACACCCCCCCCACCCCCACCCCCCACACACACCCCCCCCACCCCCCACCCCAGCCCCCACCCCACCCCCCACACACACCCCCCACACCCCCCCCCCACCCACACCCCCCCACCCACACCCCACACACACCCCCCCACCCCCACCCACACCCCCCACCCCCCACACACACCCCCCACACACACCCCCCCACACACACCCCCCACACACACACCCCCCACCCCCACCCACCCCACACACACCCCCCCACCCACACCCCACACACACCCCCCCACCCACACCCCACACACACCCCCCCACACCCCCACACACACACCCCCCACACACACCCCCCCACACACACCCCACACACACCCCCCCACCCCCACCCCCACCCACACCCCCCACCCCCCACACACACCCCCCACACACACCCCCCACACACACCCCCCCCACACACCCCCCACCCCCACCCCCCCCACACACACCCCCCACCCCCACCCCCCCCACACACACCCCCCACCCCCACCCCCCCCACACACACCCCCCACCCCCACCCCCCCACACACACCCCCCACCCCCACCCCCCGCCACACACACCCCACACACACACCCCCCACACACACCCCCCACCCCCACCCACCCCCACCCCCCCACCCCCCCACACACACCCCCCACCACCCCCACCCCCACCCCCCGCCACACACACCCCCACCACCCCCCCCACCACCCCCACCCCCACCCCCCGCCACACACACCCCCCACCCCCCCCGCCACACACACCCCCACCACCCCCCCCACCACCCCCACCACCCCCCCCACCACCCCCACCACCACCCCCACACCCCCACCACCCCCCCACCACCCCCACACCCCCCACACACACACACCCACCCCCCACCACCCCCACACACCCCCTACACACACACACCCACCCCCCACACACTCCCCACCACCCCCACACACTCCCCCACACACACACCCCCCACCACCCACCACCCCCCACCATCCCCACACACCCCCCCACCACCCCCACACCCCCCCACCACCCCCACACCCCCCACCACCCCTCACCACCCCCACACCCCCCCACCCCCCCCCACTCCCCCCCCCACACACCCCCCCCCACTCCCCCACCCCCCCACTCCCCCACTCCCCCACCCCCCACTCCCCCACCCCCCACTCACTCCACCCCCACACACCCCCCACAGCCCCCCACACACACACCCCCACCCCCCCACTCCCCCACCCCCCACTCACCCCACCCCCCACCCACCCCACCCCCACTCACCCCACCCCCACTCACCCCACCCACCCCACCCCCACTCACCCCACTCACCCCACCCCCACTCACCCCACCCAACCCCCCGCTTTCCAACCCCATAATTTTCACATCTGGTCTGTGATGTTTTGGAGTTGAGCCTGCAGCAGCTTCAAGTTTGATTGATTTGTCCTGAAAACGTAGATAGCTGTAATGTACACAATGACTAATTGAGTGGAGTTTTGCTTCCAAGCACAAATTAAGTAGAAGATCTCGATTTGGACCATACTTTCTTTCCTTTGATGGACGGTTATCTGCTTTCTTTATCTATCATAGTCAATAGTGTCAGCGCATACAAAGATGGCCATTGGCATTCTAGTAGAGACTTGGAACATAGTGTGCTTAGTCTCTTCTCTGGTGGCCAGGAAGGCACCATCAGGTGCAATAGAGAGCCACACAGACCAGAAGGATCCGGGTTTAGTTTTTGCACTGTTGAAAATCTCAACAGACTAAAAGTGCTCCAGATGGCCTCAGTTCATGGTTCTCTTGCCTTATCCTAATCACTCTCCAGTCACATACGTGAACATTGAGTGAATACTAATTCTTGGACT
This sequence comes from Carcharhinus amblyrhynchos, assembly GCF_965287045.1. NCBI lineage: Eukaryota > Metazoa > Chordata > Chondrichthyes > Carcharhiniformes > Carcharhinidae > Carcharhinus > Carcharhinus amblyrhynchos. The sequence goes on along the minus strand of NC_137327.1, from coordinate 60,850,120 downwards.
GACTGTCCAAGAGAGCATCTTACTCAGCCCAGCACCCTATCCTACCCTCCCATCTCCAGAACTAGCCATAACACCCTACATTTATCATGGCTAAACCACCTAATCTGCACATCTGTGGACTCTGGGAGGAGAGTTCCTGAAGGAAACCAACGCAGACACTGGGGTAACATGCAAACTTCACACAGTCACCCAATGTCAGAATCTCTGGGGTTACAAGAGGAGAAAACAATTGTCCTGTTCAGTCTGAGAGGAGTGTGGCAGAAATAAAGTTTTACTTTTTAGAAGTGAAAAATATTGAAGTTTAGTACCCTTTCAGACCTTTTTTTATATCTGAATCATTCATTATGTATATTTGTCACATGAAATTGAAGCCTGAAACTGGCAGAAACGAGATATGATAAAAAGCCTGGAAAGTGAAGATATAGAAAAGACATTATGGTCTATTCTGTCAGCCAAATTACTTGAAACTAGTAACTCATATATTCAATTCCCTCTTAGGCTTTTTTTTACAGTATTCGTCTTCACTATCTCCTCAGTGGCACATATTTACCATCCTCTTTGTGAAGTATTTAAACTAAACTGTTTGTGCATCTTCCTTCTTAAAATACCCACTATGTCCAATGTAATAGTCACTGTGTCAATGTTGAATTTATTATTGGCGTTCAGTTCATCAATTGCTTTAAAAAAATCTTAGATAAAATTTCTCCCAAGTCTTATCTTCATCACAGCAAACATCTCAGATTTTTCAAATCTTCCACACAGCTCAGATGTCTTAAGCTATCAGTTTTGTTGCACTATCTCCAATGCCAAGTTATTCTTTCTGTAGCATAGCAACCAGCATTATACACTGCTGTACTCTTTTGGCTACATTTCCCAATGTTTGGCTAACTTTCCTTTCTGGATCACATGCGTTACTGTTGGCTTCAATGAACTCTTGCACCAATAACCCCTGATCAATCTGGGTTGTGTCAGTGTCATATTCGCACTGATAATTTCCCATTTCTAATTAAATACCATTTACCACTTATCAGTCAACTTTTCCAAACTTTCCTGTATATCTTGTTTGACTCCTCTCTACTGAGGTTTCTGCAAACTTGCACATGCTCATTTCTGCCTCCATCTAAACACAATGCCCTCACCAATGAAATCTGTTGCACTTGATAATTGATCCTTAGTGCCTAGACAGTTGAAAGCACAGCTGTTAATAGTGGGGAGAAGGAAATAGGAGATGACAAGTTTAATCATCCCCTATTTCTGCAAGTTTCTGGTCATCTGGATCCCAGTCTTTCCTTGTTGAATTGTACTTAAGACCTTAGATATATGCATTGACCCGACATGAATCATACAATGCAGAAGGGGCCCTTTGGCCCATCGAGTTCACATGACACATTAGAAACACCTGAACTCCCACCTAATCCCATCTGCCAGCGGTTGGTTCATAATCCTGAATGTTATGATGTGCTAAGTGCTCACCCAGGTACTTTTTCAAGGATATAATGCAACCTGCCTCTACCACTCTCCCAGGTAGTGCATTCCAGACAGTCACCACCCACTGGGTAAAAAAGCTTTTCCTCACATCCCCCAATAAACCCCCTGCCCCTCACCTTGAACCTACGTCCCCTCATGACTGATCCTTCAACTAAGGGGAACAGCTGCTCCTTACCCAGTCTGTCCAGGTCTCGCATAATCTTGTACACCTCGATCAGGTCACCCCTCAGTCTTCTCTGCTCCAATGAAAACAAACTAAGCCTAGTCAATCTCTCCTCATAACTTAAATGTTCCATCCCAGGCAGCATCCAGGTGAATCTCCTTTCCCCCCCACCTCCAGCGCAACCACATTCTTCCAATAATGTGGCGACCAGAATTGTACACACTACCCCAGCTGTAACCTCACCAAAGTTCTATACAATTCCAACATGACTTCCCTGCTTTTGTAATCTATGCCTCGACTATGCACCTCCTGCAATTCATCCAATGTCGCATATGTCTTTTTCACCACCCTACTAACATGCTCTTCTGCTTTCATAGATCTTTGGGCACATGGTTGTGACTTGTTGTGACTTAAGTTTTTCTTGTAATAATCTTAGTTTAAGATGATTTTTTTTCCTCATGTATATTATAGCATGCACTATTCTTGCACCTTAAAGAGGATATTACATCATGTTTTGTTCAGGCATAAAATTGATAGGCCCTGTAACCACTCCCACACTTTCTTCGACACTTTCTTCTTTCACTGCAGCAAGTAATGATTTATTGCTGAATATCATTATGTACGCTTGAAACCAGAATAGAATATTGAATGAATTATAGGAGATGCTGGAAATCCTCAGCACAGTTGGCAGTACTCTGTGGATAAACAGAATTAATGTTTCTGGTCATTATCTCTGTTTCTGTCCCTACAAATGCCACCAGACCTGCTGAATTTAACCAAAATTTTCTGTTTTCATTTCAGATTACCAACATCCACAGTAGAATCATAAAATGATTACAGCACAGAAGGAGGCTATTCAACCCCTCGCGTTCATGCCATCTCTCTGCAGGAGCAAGATAGCTAGACCCACTAACTCACCCTTTCCCCATCAAATACTTATACAAAATTATTCTATTGTCTAGGCTAGCACAATTACATTCATTGATGTCAGCAGTGGGAGATTTGTGTGTCTTGGCTCTCATTTTTATTTGTTTTTTGTTCTTACATTGGACATGACCCTAAAACTCAGCAGTCCACCACTTAAGTAATTTGCCAGCTTTATCAAAAGATAAACCATTTAGGCTGACTAAGGAAGTGCTGGAACATCCAAGTCTGCAAAAACAGTAGGAGGGACAATGGAAAATTTCCAAAGCATACAAAATTACTGCAGTTTAATTTAAAACACATTGTACAAATTTAAAACTGACTGCTCTAGCTCAATGTTAACCCTACCTCCTCAAGGTCATGGCCCAATAGACCATTTCTTCAGAGAAATTTCTTCACTGAAGGGCTGTGAATCTCTGGAATTCTCTACCATAGGAAGATTGTAAATGTGCCAACATTAAGTACATTTAAGGTGGTGATGAGAAAGATCTTATCTTTCAGAGAATCAAGGAATAAGGGGAGCAGGCAGGAAAATGGAGTTGAAGCTCAAGATCAACCATAGTGATATTAAATGACAGAGCAGGCTCAACAGGACATATGATTTTCTCTTGCTTGTATTTCTTTTGATTTTAAAGAGACCTAATTGTGAGATTAAGAAAAACTTTCTCATGGAGCAAGTGATTAGAATCTGGAATAGGCTGTCAGAATGTGTGGTAGCCTTCGTAACAAGAATTTTGTATAACCACTTGACGGGGAAAGGGCGAGTTAGTGGGACTAGCTACCTTGCTCCTGCAGAGAAATGGCATGAACATGAGGGTTTGAATAGCCTCCTTCTGTGCTGTAGCCATTTTATGATTTTACTGTGGATGCTGAGAATCTGAAATGAAAACAGAAAATTTTGGATATATTCAGCAGGTCTGGTAGCATTTGTAGGTACAGAAACAGAGATAATGACCTGAAACATTAGTTCTGTTTATCCACAGAGTACTGCCAACCGTGCTGAGGATTTCCAGCACCTCCTGTAATTCATCCAATATTCTAACCCTAGTTTCACACAAATATAACAATATTCAGCAATAAATCATTAATTGCTGCTGTCATCAAATGATTAAAAGCTTGCATTTATGACAAAAATAAACAAACAGGATGGCAAAAGCTAAATTAGTAATGAAAATGACATAAAGATGAAGAAATACAGCAGACCAAACATTTTTCTGTCTTACAGGCACAGCATATCCTTAAAGATTTATGTTAGGTCTGAGGCAGTGAGCTGCTAGCCTCACAAGCCAAAAGTGGACAGTAAACTGAAACAGTAACCAGTCAGTCCTCAATTTTCCAACTTGTGAAGATTGCAATCTTTAATCAACATATTTTAGAGTAGAATATTTGTTCAATTTGTTACATTTCCCCTGCAAATCTCTATCTTAAGGCACTGTATAAATAAGATGCATTGTGCCTTGGCTTGCTCATTTCACATTTTCACACTGAGGCATTAAGGAACGCAAAACAGATGGATTCAGTGGCAATGATAGGTGAGGTATCTGTCATTGTTTCATATCCTTCTATTTGTGGTATTTTAGAAATCACTTTAGTGTTATTACAATAACAATGAGTCACTTTCCATAGATTGCTTCAAAAATGAGCAACATCCACAGCCTTCAATGCTCATTTAAGCCAGGAAATTACCTTTGTTTGTAAACTGGTTTATAGAACACCCTTCTTATTTGATTAGTTATTTTATTCTGTGGAAAGCTAATTGGAGAAATTGAGTTTTTCAGATAGATTTTAATTCTTGTTTCCATCATCCACTCCCGTCTTCGGCCAGGTCATCCAAGTGCCATTTCACTGTCAGCATGTATGTTAGCTGCCACAATTGTCTGGGAATGGCACGTAATTGCACAGCTTTCATTGACATTATGAGGAGGCAATAGCCTAGTGGTATTATTGCTAGACTATTAATCCAGAAACTCAGCTAATTATCTGGGAATCTGGGTTTAAATCCCGCCACACTCGATGGTGGAATTTGAATTCAATAAAAAATATCTGGAACTAAGAATCTACTGATGATCTTGAAGCCATTGTCGGAAAAACCCATCTGGTTCACAAATGTCCTTTAAGGGAAGAAATCTGCTGTCCTTACCTGGTTTAGCCTACATGTGATTCCAGAGCCACAGCAATATGGTTGACTTTTAACTGCTCTCGAGCAACAAGGGATGGACAATAAATGCTGGCCAGCCAGCGATGCCCATGTCCCATGAATGATTATTAAAAAAAAAACGCAGCTAGCAGATTTGCAAATGTATACAGCAGCCTGGGTGCAGTTCTTGTTCCAAGGGTGAAGAAGTGAATAGCTAAAAGAGTACCTGGAGGTAAATTCAACCTCATGTTATGGATACTGGGCTCAAGGTTTAATGTTATCAAGAGAGTTAATGAATTTCAATTTACCAGGTAAAGGCAGGGGATGGGATTAGGTGAGCCATTTGGCTTTCTTCTGTAGTGACCATTCTATGATTCTGCTGTATGAGCTAATGTAATCTTATGAAATTTGTTATTTGATTTTTTATAAACCTGATTAATAGTTGACAATCTAAGACAATAGAATAATTATTCTTCTGCCAACTGAAGAGTAGATAAGCCTGTGTTGATATGAGGTAACATTAATTTTGGCTAATATCATATCAACTCGATATCGTGCACATGAAGATCAAACATCTTTTCACAGGGAATGAAGGCCACTCAAAGATTTAACAATCTTTTGTTAAGAGCAGGAAGTGGAAGATCAGACGATGAGAAAGCTGACTTGTGATCCAGCACCTGTATTCACAAAATCATCAGGGAAATTCTAAAAGGGCAGATTATATAGGTTTAAAAAGTGAATAGTTTAGCTAAAAAGATTGAATTAGCTGAGGCACTTTTCTTTTGAAAAGAAAATAAGAGGCGATCTAATTAAATAATTAATTCATTCATTCACGGGTGCTCTGTCTGAACTTTGGTTCAGTGTCTGCTGAATCTCATCAGCAAACTTACTGGCTCTTCATGGGGTCCAGATGCTCAAACCTTAAGGACTTGAACTTTTGCTATCGTCTACTCAACTACAGTGTGTAGTACAATTCATCCCTTAGCAGGCTTGTAGACACCCAGCTCAACGCAACATTGTATATTATCCCGGGTACCCTCCAATCAGCTGAACTCCCCTGGCTTCCAGTCCTGAGCAACATCCCACCCCTCACATAAGGAGTGAGATTGCAACAAGAGAAGATCCTGCAAAAGATCAACATCAGCCCAAGCTTGCTGCTACGCAAACGTCTTTCCAATCCACCCACTGTTCGCCTCCCATCATGCCAGTCTGTATAGCTAAGACCATTGTGCCAAGGTATAACAGCAGTGGCCATGTGGTAGCAGGAATGGAATCAACATGTCACCATTAAAAACATTTCCTCATCACAAATCCCACAGCCCCATCCCTGAGGTTTAAACCTGCCATGCCAACATTGGGCACTCCTCAAACTTTTCTGCACTTATTAAGGACCTTTGTGCAGCAGATCAACCCAAGTAGGGTATTTCAGCAAACCCAGGCTGCAACTGTGGTGCACCCCAGCCAATGACTCACACCCCTGAAAACTTCCTCCTGACAAAATTCAGAAAAGGGCTCAGAGAGCTCCATTTAGTCACCGTGGAAGCTACTGCCTGGCTTGGTGATTACTACACATGTTTAAAAAAATGATCAAGGGCATTTGAGGAAGATGAGTCCCAAGTTTACCTCAGCCAGAATGGAAATTGAACCCACAGCATTGGCATTACTCTGAACCACCTAGCCAGCTGAGTTAACTAACCCTTACAACTTAATTAAGAGGATCAACGGAGTAAATGGAGAAATAATGAGCAAGTGCAAAAGAACAGCTATATAAAGACAACGACTAATAAATTCAATAAGGAACTCAGGACAAATTTCTGTCCCCAGACAGAGATGATAACATGGAACTCACCACAACACTGGCCCTGATTATCCTCAACACTGGTGTCCTCAGCCCCTTACTGTACCGCTTATGCATTTAACACTGCATGGCCAAATTCTGTTCCAACTCTGTTTTTAAGTTTGCTGATGACACCACTGTAGTGGGTTGGATCTCAAACAATGACGAGATAGAGTACAGGAAAAAGATAGACAATCTGGTGAACTGGTGTGATGACAATAATCTCTCCCTCAGTGTCAGTAAAATGAAGGAGATAGTCATTGACTTCAGGAAATGTGGTGGAGAGATTATTTCATATCAATTATTAATGATATGTCATGATTATTATCATGACTAAAATTTCAGTTACTTCTGATTAAACAAACCTTAACGTGTTCATTGTTTTTTAGTTTGCAAATAGTTCCTACATATAACCAATTTTAAATGATTCCATCTATGAAGACTGAAACAACATAACCATCGGAGGAGCAGCAACTGCTGACTTCCAGATTTTTAACTGCACGTGTGTGAATACGAGAAGTTGATGTTAATTTTTCACAATAAAACAGATGAGTTCTGACTGCCTTCCCATTTATTTTCTTTAATTTCTTTCACAGGATGTTTAGTCTATTTATCAGTGTCACAAATTGGCTTACATTAACACTGCAATGAAGTTACTGTGAAAATCCCATTGCTGGCGAGATAAGCATTTTTATTGCCTATCCCTAATTGGTGTTGAGTTGTCTTCTTAAAGGAATGGCAATATATATCCAAGACAGGATGGTGTGTGGCTTGGAGGGGAACTTCCAGGTAGTAGCGTTCCCATTTATTTGCTGTGTTTGTCCTTCTGGATGGGAACAGTTGTGGGTTTGGAAAGTGCTCTCTAAAAAGCCTTGATGAGTGCCTGCATAAGACCATACGAAATAGTACAGAAGTAGGCCAGTCAGCCCATTAAATTTGCTCTGCTGTTCAATGAGGTCTTGACTGATCTGAAATGATATGAGGTAATACATTTTGTAAGGTCTAATACTGATAGGAAATATTCAGTAAACGGCAGAACCCTTAAGAGTATTGGTAGGCAAAGAGAACTGGGTGTACAGGTACACAGACCACTAAAAGTGGCAATGCAGGTGGAGAAGGTAGTCAAAAAGACATACGGCATGCTTGCCTTCATTGGCCGAGGCACTGAGTTTAAAAATTGGCAAGTCATGTTGCAGCTTTATAGAACTTTAGTTAGGCTGCACTTGGAATATATTGTTCAATTCTGGTCACCACACTACAGGATGTGGAGGCTTTGGAGAGGGTACAGAAAAGACTTACTAGGATGTTACCTGATATGGAGGGCATTAGCTGTGAGGAGAGGTTTTGGTTTGTTCTCACTGGAATGACGGAGGTTGAGAGGTGATTTGATAGAAATCTACAAGATTATGAGGGGCATGGACAGAACGGATAGTCAGAAGCTTTTTCCCAGAACAGTCAATTACTAGGGGCACAAGTGTAAGGTGCGAGGGGCAAGGTTTAAGGAGATGTACGAGGCAGACTTTTTACATAGAGGTTGTGGGTGCCTGAACCTCATTGGCTGGGGAGGTGTGGAAGTGGATACAGTAGTGACATTTCAGGGGCGTCTTGACAAATATGAGTGGAATGGGAATAGAGGGATATGGTCCTCGGAAGGGTAGGGGGTTTTAGTTAAATTGGGCAGCATGGTAGGTGCAGGCTTGGAGGGCCAAAGGGCCTGTTCATGTGCTGTAATTTTCTTTGTTCTTTGCTGATAATCCTCAACTCTGTTTTCTTGTCTTATCCCCATAATCCTTTATTTCTTTACTGATTAAAGATCTTGTCCATCTCAGACTTGAACATACCTAATGACCCAGCTTCTACAGCCTCCTGTGGTAAAGAATTCCACAGATTCACTAACCTCAGTAAGGAAATTTTTTCTCAGCTCTGTCTGAAATGGGTGATCCCTTACTCTGAGATTATGCCCTCTGGTCTTAGACTCTCCCAACAAGGGGAAACAACTTCTCAGCATCTACCCTGTCAGGCCCTCTGAGAATCCTGTCATCCTTCTGAGATCCAGTTAGGACAGTCCCAACCTACTGAACCCCTCTTCATAAGAAAATCCTACCATACCGCGATCAATCGAGTGAACCTTCTCTGAACTACCTTCATTGCTAATGTATCTTTCCTTAGATAAGGGGAGCTATTTGCAGCATTCCACATGTGTCCAACTGATTCCTGACTTGGGTCACTGTCTGTGTCAAGTTTGCACGTTCTCCGGTTTCCTCCCACATTCTGAAAGACGTACTGGTCAGGTGCATTGACCCGAACAGGCTGCTCGACTGTGACAGCTAGGGGATTTTCACAGTAACTTCACTGTAGTGTGAATGTAAGCCTTACTTGTGACTAATAAATAAACTTTACTTTTACAACTAATGCCTTGTCTAATTTTAGCTTGACTTCCCTATTTTTTAATCACAAACAGAAAATCCTGGAAAATCTCAGCATGTCTGACAGGATCTGTGGAGAGAGAATAAAGCCAATATTGAGTCACGTAGGGTGATCCTGACTTGAAGTGTAGGCTCTATTCTCTCTCCACAGATGCTGTCAGGCCTGCTGAGGTTTTCCACATTTTCTCTTTTTGTTTCAGACTCCAGCATTTGCAGTATTTTACCTATAATTTCCCTTTTTTTTATACTCTATTCCCTTTGAAATGAAGGCTAATGTTCCATTTGTTTTCCCATTTACCTGCTGAACTTGCTTTTTTGGAAATCTAAGTCTATTAAATCTGCTGGTTTCCCTTTATTAATCCTGCTCATTGCCATCTCAAAGAACTCTAATCAATTTGTCAGGCATGATTTCTCCTTCATGAAGCCACGTTGATTTCACCCTTCTTAAACAGTGATGTTATATTAGCCTTTTTCCAATCCTCTGGGACCTTCCCTGACTCCCTTTGAGTTTCAACTTTCTGCAGTCTTTCTTCATTTAAATAATATTTCTATTCTTTATTCTTCTTATCAAAATGCATGACTTCACATTCTCTTATATTACATTCCATCTGCCAAGCTTTTTTGCTCACCTACTTAACCTGTGCATATCCCTCCATAGACCCTTTGTGTCATACTCACCACTTGTCTTCCCATCTATCACTGTGTCATCCACAAACGTGGTAATAGAACATTCACCTCTCTTGTCATTAATATTCATTGTAAATAATTGTGGCTCCAGCACTGATCCCTGTGGCACTCCACTAGTTGTCATCCTGAAAATGCCTCTCTTATCCTGCCTCTAACTTCTATTAGTTAGCTAATCCTCTATCCACGCTAATATACTAGCCCCAAACAACCTGGCCTATTACCTTGTAAAGTAGCTTTTTGTGCGGGATCTTATGTGATGCTTTTTTGGAAATCTAAGTCTATTAAATCTGCTGGTTTCCCTTTATTAATCCTGCTCATTGCCATCTCAAAGAACTCTAATCAGTTTGTCAGGCATGATTTCTCCTTCATGAAGCCATGTTGATTTCACCCTTCTTAAACAGTGATGTTATATTAGCCTTTTTCCAATCCTCTAGGACCTTCCCTGACTCCAGTGATTCCTGAAAGATCACCACCAATGCCTTCACAATTTCCATAGCTATCTTCTTCAGAACCATGTAGTCCATCCTGATCGGGTGATTTATCCACCTTCAGACCTTTCAGCTTCTCTAGCACCTTCTCCTTAGTGATGGCCATTACATTTACCTCTGCCCTTGACTCTCTTGAAGTTCTGGCATGTTACTACTGGTGTCATCCACCGTGAAGACTGATTCAAGATACCCATTCAGTTCTTCTGCCATTTCTTTGTCTCCCATGACTAGTTCTCCAGTCTCATTCTCCAGCAGTCCAATCTCCATTCTTGCCTCTTTCTTATCTTTTGTATATCTAAAAAAAAATTCTTGCAGTCTTCTTTTATACTACTAATTGGCATACTCTCATATTTATCTTCTCCACCCTTTTTTTTTTAATTGTCCTTTGCTTGCTTTTAGAGGCTTCCCAATCCTCTGGCTTCCCACTATTCCTTGCCTCACAGTATGCTTTTTTCCTTTGCTCTTATGCTATTCTGGACTTCCCCTGTTAGCCATGGTTGTCTTGTCCTCTGCTTAACATGCTTCCTCTTCCTTGGAATGAATTTATGTTGTCCTTCTAAATTATCTCCAAAAGCTCTTGCCACTGTTGCTCCACAGTCTTTCCTTTCCAATTAAATCTGGCCAGCTCCTCCCTCATGGCCCTGTAGTTTCCTTTACTCAATTGTAGCACCATTATATCTGATTCCAACGTCTCCCTTCCAAACTGCAAGATGAATTCTATCATATTGTGGTCACTGCCATCTAGGAGTTCCTTCATCTAAAGTTCCCTGATTAAATTCGTTTGATTACACATCGCCAGATCCAAAAATGCCTGTTCTCTAGTGGGCTTTAGCACAAGCTGCTCCAAAAATACATCCTGTAATAATTCCACAAATTCTTTATCTTGGAGTTCACTGCCAATTTGATTTTCCAAGTCCACCTGCATATTGAAATCCTCCATGATTACGATAATCTTGTCTTTCTTACATGTCTTTTCTATCTCCTGATTTAATTTTCTGTCCTACATCCTGACTACTGCTAGGCAGGCTGCACATAACTCCCAATAGGGTTTTTTCCCTTTATGATTCTGCAACTCTACCCACACAGTTTCTACACCAGCCGACTCTATATCACATCTTGCTAATGATTTAATTTTGTTTCTTACCAACAAGGCAACACCGCCTCCTCTACCAATTTGCCTGTCTTTTCGATAGAACACATACCCTTGGGTATTCAGATCCCACCTCTGATCCCCTTGCAGCCACATCTCTGTGATGCCCACAACATTGTACTCTCCAATTACAATGTGTGCTTCCAGCTCATTAACTTTGTTCCATGTACTGTGTGCATTTAGGTACAGCACCCTCAGTGCTGTGTTGACTGCCCCCCTTCTCATAGTTGTCCTTTTATCTGGACTGGGAGAATTGCGTGTCGGCCGATTTGTGGGATTCCCACGAGTGTTGATGCCGCGCTCACGTCTCCCAGGTCTGGTTTTCCGGCGGTGTCCGGGACTGAATTCTCCTGGCCCTCTAGCATCTCCCACCCCACTAGGAGTATTTCACTCTAGCAGGCTTCAGATTAGATCTCAACGTTCGGGAAACTAAGGGGATGACTCCTTTGGAATGAAGGGGCAGCAATTGGGGCCCCTTAGGTTGTCGAGTGGTGGGGTCGGTGCCCCCGGGCTTGGGCCCCGACAGTGCCAGCCTGTACCCTGGCACTGCCCAACGGGCAAAGTGCCCATGCCCAGGAGACACCTTGACACTGCCCCTGATGGGACAGCGTCTTTTGAGGGGCTAGGGTGGGGATGGGGGGTGGGGGGTGGGGGGGGGGGGCGCTTCCCAATTGGGGCAGGAAGGAGCCAACAACTGTGGTGGGAATTTGTCAGCCGTGTGTGTGTGTGTGTGTGTGTGTGTGTGTGTGTGTGTGTGTGTGGAGTCTGCCAGGGAGATGGGGGGACTGTCATTGCTGGTGGGGGGGAGGGGGATGGTGGCTGGAGATGGGACGGTCCAGGAATGGTATGGGGTGTTTGGGCTGGCCTGGCAATGGTCGGGAGCTGCAATCAGGTCATGGGGGAGTTTGGGGGCAGCACTGCAGGGGGTCCCAGACTGACCAGCAATCAAGCTGGCTAGCAAAGAGGGAGGATGACAGTTCATGGCCAGTGCTCGTGCAGCAAGGCCCTGAACTGTCAGTTGCCTGATATCTAATGATACTCACACAGGTGACCTCTGAATTGCACAGTGTGTGGGAGATTCTGGTGTGAACTCCCACTGAAAAAAAAGCGTGATATACTCCAATTCTCCGTGAATTTCTTAGAACTTTTTTGGGAGAATTCCATCCATAATCTCCGGTTCCTTCTCTGTCTGAATTGCTAACTTTTTTGGTAGAATCCTGCCACAATTTCCACATTTGAACACCTGACATCAGAAGTGCAAAACTATGCAAAGATAATCAAGCTTTCTCTTTATAAAGCAACAACATGAAATTTGCAGGGAAAAACAGAGGGAAATAATATACAAAAAGCTATTGGAATTAAGGTAAATTTCAGGGTTTAGTGGTTTGTGTATACATCATATTACCCAAGTTTTCAAACCCTCAATGTCTAATGCCAAACTCTCTTTTTTGGGGGGAATTTGAGAGTCTGGATTCATTTTAGTTATTTTTGCAAAAATATACTTTATTCACATAAAATCTGAAAGATGCATTACAAAATATTTCCAATTATTATAATAATAAAGTACAAAAGTATTGGGGCAGATGGGACCTGTTCAGATAGGATGGTCTTCATCTGAATCGTGCCAGGACCAGAGTCCTGGCGAATTGTATAACTAGGACTGTAGATAGGGCTTTAAACTAATTAGTGGGGGAGGGTGCAGGGGTGGGGGAAATTACAAAATCTAAAGTAAAGGAGAGGGTACGTGTGCAGGTAAATGTTGAAGATGTTCCACTAACAAAAGGAGTAGGGGGCATGAGAGAGGTCGGTAGCGTTTCTACAAATAAGGTCCAGATAAAGGCTGGAATAAAGACAGTTTACCTGAATGCACGAAGCATTCGGAACAAAGTGCATGAGCTGATGGCACAAATCAGCACAAATGGATATGATCTGGTGGCCATTACAGAAACGTGGTTGCAGGGTGACAAGGACTGGGAACTGAATGTCCAGGGGTATCAGGTGTTTACGAAGGATAGACGGGAGAAAAAGGGGGTGGGATAGCTCTGTTAATTAAGGATAATGTCAGGGCGGTAGTAAGAGAAGATATAGGCTCCAAAGAGCAAAATGTGGAATCGTTGTGGGTCGAGATAAGGAATAGTAAGGGGAGGAAGACGATGGTGGGTGTGGCCCCCAAATAATAACTTTGAGGTGGGGCGGGCTATAAACAAGCAAATAATTGATGCATGCAAAAATGGAATGGCGATAATTATGGGAGATTTTAATCTGCATGTGGATTGGATAACCCAAGTCGGACGCAGTGGGCTTGAGGAAGAGTTCTTGGAATGCTGTCGGGATAGTTTCTTTGAACAGTATGTAACAGAACCTACGAGGGAGCGAGCTATCTTAGATCTGGTGCTGTGTAACGAGGCAGGTAGAATTAGGGATCTTCTTGTGAGGGATCCTCTTGGGACGAGTGATCATAGTATGATTGAATTTGTGATGCAGATGGACGATGAGAAAGTAGGATCCTCTGTTTGAACAGAGAGGAGTATGATAGGATGAGAGCGGAATTGGCGAATGTAGATTGGGGGGCACAGATTGGCTGGTAGGACGGCTGAGGAACAGTGGAGGATTTTTAAGGAGATGTTTTTCGGTACTCAGCAGAAATATATTTCGGTGGTAAAGAAGGATTGTAGGAGAAGGGATAACCAGCTGTGGTTATCGAAGGAAATAAAGGAGAGTATTAAATTGAAAGGTGATGCGTTCAGAGCGTCTAAAAATAGTGGGCGATTAGAAGATTGGGAAAGATTTAAAAATCAACAAAGAATGACTAAGAAGGTGATAAAGAAAGGAAAGATAGAGTATGAAGCTAAACTAGCTCTAAATATAAAAAAAGACAGTAAAAGTTCAGGTGGTCAGGAAGGCGAATGGGATGCTGGCCTTCATAGCAAGGGGGATTGAATATAAAAGTAGGGAGGTCTTGCTGCGGCTGTATAGGGCATTGGTGAGGCCGCAGCTGGAGTACTGTGTGCAGTTTTGGTCGCCGTACTTACGCAAGGATATTTTGGCCTTGGAGGGAGTGCAGAGGAGATTTACTAGGCTGATACCGGAGTTGAGGGGGTTGAGCTATGAGGAGAGGCTGAATAAACTAGGCTTGTATTCGTTAGAGTTTAGAAGAATGAGGGGAGATCTCATTGAGACGTATAAGATGATGAATGGGATGGATAGGATAGAGGTGGAGAGGCTCTTCCCGCTCAGAAAGGACAGTAGGACTAGGGGGCACAGCCTTAAGATAAAGGGGGGGCGGTTTAGAACAGAGTTGAGGAGGAACTTCTTCACTCAAAGAGTGGTGAATCTCTGGAATTCTCTGCCCGTTGAAGTGGTGGAGGCTGCCTCGCTAAATATTTTTAAGATGCGGGTTGATGGGTTTTTGATAAGCAAGGGGATTAAGGGTTATGGGGAGAGGGCGGGAATGTGGAACTGAGCCACGACAGATCAGCCATGATCTTATTGAATGGCGGGGCAGGCTCGAAGGGCTGGATGGCCTACTCCTGCTCCTATTTCTTATGTTATGTTCAAATATATAATGACTGGCTAGAGTGAATGTTGGACCCTTGGAGGACGAGAGGGGGGATTTAGTGGTGGGCGATGAGGAAATGGCTGAGGCTTTAAATAAGCTTTTTGCCTCAGTCTTCACAGAGGAGGACACAAATAGTTTGCTGGATATTAAAGATAGAAGGATGGTTGAAGATGAGCGCTTTAATGCGATTACTGTCACTAGAGAGGTAGCGCTTGATAGACTAATGGGGCTGAAGGAGACAAGTCCCCGGGACCGGATGGAATGCACCCCAGCGTTCTGAAAGAAATGGCAGAGGTGATAGCGGATGCCTTTGTAATTATTTATCAAAATTCACTGGACTCCGGGGAAGTACCAGAAGATTGGAAAACAGCTAATGTTACGCCGCTGTTTAAAAAAGGTAGCAGACAAAAGGCAGGGAATTATAGGCCGGTTAGTTTAATGTCCGTAGTTGGAAAAATGATAGAATCCGTCATCAAAGAGGAAATAGCGAGGCACCTAGAAAAGAATGGTTTGATCGAGCAGACGCAGCACGGATTCGTTAAGGGGAAGTCGTGTGTAACGAATTTATTGGATTTCTATGAGGATGTGATTAGTGCGGTAGACAGAGGAGAACCGGTGGATGTGGTGTTTTTAGATTTCTAAAAGGCGTTTGATAAGGTGCCTCACAAAAGGCTGCTGCAAAAGGTTAGGGTGCATGGAGTTGGGGGTAAGGTGTTAGCGTGGATTGAGGATTGGTTGTCTAATAGGAAGCAGAGAGTTGGAATCAATGGGTGCTATTCTGGTTGGCAGTTGGTGACTAGTGGAGTGCCGCAGGGATCAGTACTGGGGCCTCAACTGTTTACCATTTACATAGATGATCTGGAGGAGGGGGCTGAGTGTAGGGTAACGAAATTTGCTGATGACACGAAGATGAGTGGAAAAGCAAATTGCGTGGAGGGTGTGGAAAGTCTGCAGAGAGATCTGGATAGGCTGAGCGAGTGGGCGAGGACCTGGCAGATGGAGTATAATGTCAGCAAGTGAGAGGTTATCTACTTTGATCGAAATAATAGTAGGAGGGATTATTATTTAGAAGGCGAAAAGCTGCAGCATGCTACGGTGCAGAGGGACCTGGGGGTCTTTGTGCAAGAATCGCAAAAACCCAGTCTGCAGGTGCAGCAGGTGATCAAGAAGGCGAATGGAATGTTGGCCTTTATAGCGAGGGGATTAGAATATAAAAGCAGGGAGGACTTGCTGCAACTATACAGGGCACTGGTGAGGCCACAGCTGGAGTACTGTGTGCAGTTTTGGTCGCCGCACTTGCGGAAGGATATATTGGCCTTGGAGGGAGTGCAGAGAAGGTTCACTAGGCTGATACAAGAGATGAGGGGGTTAGCTTATGAAGAGAGACTGAATCGACTGGGTCTGTACTCGTTAGCGTTTAGAAGGCTGAGGGGGGATCTGGTAGAGACATGTAAGATAATGAAGGGGATGGATAGGGTAGAGGTAGAGAGATTCTTCCTGCCTAGAAAGGATAGCAGGACTAGAGGGCATAGCCTCAAGATAAGAGGGGGCGCAGTTTAGATCGGAGTTGAGGAGGAACTTCTTCACACAAAGGGTGGTGAATCTCTGGAATTTGCTGCCCATTGAAGTGGTGGAGGCTACCTCATTGAATATATTTAAGTCACGGGTAGATAGGTTTCTGATAGACAAGGGAATTAAGGGTTATGGGGAGAAAGTGGGAAAGTGGAACTGATACACTTCAGATCAGCCATGATCTTATTGAATGGCAGGGCAGGCTCGAAGGGCTAGATGGCCTACTCCTGCCCCTATTTCTTCTGTTCTTATGTACGAAAATATATACGTCTTCTCCAGAGATCAAGGGCGAGATTTTCCAGCTGCGCTTGTCCCAAAATAGAAAATCCTGCCTGAGGACGTTTGCATGGGCTACATCCCCAACCCCTTCCCCCACCAGCTATGATTCCTTTCCCACAAGGTTCAGTCTGAGGTGCTTCAGTTCAGTATTGAGAACATTACATATATTTCACTATTTTCATTACAGAGTGCAAAATTCTTTACAAACTATATACATTGGTTAAGTTGCACTCTGCGACGGTTCAATGAAGTTACATACAGTTCGAATTATACACACAGTCTGAGGGGTTTTACCCAGTTATTAGCCCCTCAGTGTACACTGACTGAAAGGCCTTACACAGTGGCCTTTCCGCATTGCACCTTAGTGCAGATGCCCCCAGCTTGATCACATATTGTCATTTTATAAAGAAAAAACATAATTATCTTCACATAGTTTTGCATTTCTGATGTCAGAAGTGACTGCCACTTCCAATTTCCTCCATCAGCCCCTCAGAGCGTAGTCCTGGATGATGGAATGTGCCAATTTGAAACACCTAATCGAAGACATTTCTTTGCAATGGAAGACCAACAAGTTTCAGGCAGACCAAACAGCGTCTTTCACTGAGTTAATGCCCTCCATCAGGAGTTGATGTTTGTTTCAGTGTGCAACCCTGGGACCAGCCCATAAAAGCACAGAGCCTGCATCACAGAGCTGCTCGGATGAACTTTGACAAATATCACTGCATCTCCCTCCAGATTTTTGTAAAGGCGCATTTCACAAGGTATATGACTGACTCTTCCCCTCATAGTCATTTCGAGGACACAGCGTGGTGGCGCAGAAACTTTGGGCGTGCATGAAGGATCAGATGAGGAATGTTCTTCTCATCATAAACCAAGCTAGGTCTTGGTGCTTGTTTGGAAGCTCTGGTGATGAGATATTCTGTCAAATAACTCTGAAATTCTGTTCAGGAAATCATCCAACAGCAACCACCATCTCCTTTCCTCTCAGGGCCTTGAGGACATTATGTGCAGGCCACTGCCTGATTGCCTTGTGGTCAAAGGTGTTTTTCTGAACAAATATTTCCACCAAGGGGTAGGTGATAGAGTTTGTCCAACCATTTAGAACATTCCGTGCCAACATGGCAGATCTATCCAATTCATTCTGTTAGTTTATGTATGTAAGAGATATAAAATCAAGGATCCATCTAAGACTCAATCCTGGCCATAAATTTCCAGTCACCAAATCATTAAAGTCACACTTACTGTATCATCACTTTATGGCTATGTTCAAGAATATGACAAAACTAAAATGAGGAAGAGTGCCATCACACGATGGATATAGGAGTCTGCGAATACCACAAATGTTTTTGGATAACAATTTACATCCTCTAACATATTTGCTGATCAAAGTGCAGGCCCAACGAGGAGATAGTAACACAGAGCAGATAACCACTCTGCCGAACATCTCCAATTCTTGCTCATGTCATCATGACCATTCCCTGCTTGCCTCTTCCAACTCCCTCCATTAGTCCTACCTACCTTGCTGTAATCAACATTTCCTTAATGCAATGTATAATACTCTTAATTCAATGTGGCAATCTCGTAAATGTCAGCATTTCAGATCAGATTTACTTTGATCAAAATGCTCGTTCCAGATACAACTCAAAATATGGAAGAAAGGAAAGAAAATTTCACTCACCCACATTACATTTACTGAGAGCTAGTCACAATACTGTTGATGTTAAGAGATGGAATATTCTGCCAATAGTTAAAGTGGACAATGGAGGTCAAAGTTGTACTATTGTCTGCCTCTTTCATAAAAGTAATCAGCATATCTGTACTCATTACTTCTACCTATTGCTTTGGGTGGTCAGTAGATGAGTTTTACATGACAAAGACTGCATACTAATGAGATGGACTACATCCCTCTGGAGGGTGGAACCACAACTTATGATGGTTTCTTTCATTGCAAAAACAAAACACGGCAGCAATTATAAATCACTAACATAGTCTTCTTATTACTGTCAAGTTTGAATATTGGCGGGGGGAGGTCGTGGTGGTGGTGGTTTAAAATGGCAAATTCACCCCTAAAAGCTAGAAAGATGTTTCAACATGATTTCTGGGCTATAGCCAAAGTATGTAGCTTCTTGCAGATATTGGTGATACTGAGAAGAAACTAGAACCCAAATTGATTTTTATTCCCTAGTCCAGAAGTGTTGAGATTAATTGCAGTGACTCAAATCTGCCTCGGTGAGACCAGCTAATTGAACACAGGTTGGGGTTTTTTTTGGGATCTTACGGAATTATATGACACAACTCCATCTTTGAGATTAACTTTAAATTTTGGGCCATTGGGGTACAATCTATGAGACAATTCTAAAACTACAAAAGCAAAAAAAACTTATCAAGATAGATACCTATGCATCCCTATACTGTTGGGTTTAGTCAACTCCCAGCTAGTTGTTTTAATTTTGTTACAAACAGTATTTAGCGCACCTTAAACACTATTACTAATTTAAAAAGGTGAAAAATCTGCTATGAAAACAGGTGAAAGTCTGCCACACAAACTACTAGCTACGTTGAACTCAAGTTGCAAGATCATGAAAATTCCACCTCGGCATCATAACAGTGTGACATGGGAATCCTCCATGTTAATTTTTCGGGCAAGCACGGCAGTGCAATTTTCTGGCACTCTGGTTTTTTGACAGCTGAGAGCTTTCTACTGGCTGGGAGCTAGGAGAGGCAGAGCCTGAGTGCTTGGGCACCATTGCACAGGGCACCCTGACCTGACAGTGATCCAGGAGACCTCAGACCCACCCTCATTATTGGCAATATTGTCACCCTCCCACGCCAACATGAGTGGCCAGCATTGGGGCATCATGACCATCCCTGTGAGTCTTCTGGCATATCCTTGACATGCACCCCCCATTGTCCCCAGGCACAACTCCTCCGCAACCCATTCTGGCATGACCCACCCCAGCATGCACCCCCTCACATACCTTCCCACAACCCCTACCTCTACCCTTACAACCAAAGTTTTTGCCTTGACAACCACTCCCTTGCTCCCTCTTCATAAGCCCCCTGTCATAGCTTCAGCCCCACTCAAGCGACACCCCATGGCACAACAGTGCCCAACCAGGCACTGCCATGATGCCAGGCTAGTAATTCCCAATGGATACTGGCAGGGCATGCCCTCGACCATCCAGGTGCTTCAATGGCCTCTGATGCCCCAGCCTAGTCATGGCACCTGGTCTCAGTTACTGCAGAGCAGTAGTGATTCTCACCAGTGTTGTGGGAATGTTACCACTTCGGAGTCAGACTTAGAGGTTCAACAAACAGTTTTATTTGGACAAAGCTTTGGGAGAAGCGCTGGCACTCCACAGTACAAGCAGTCACCTTCTCAACTACACAACGGTAGTTGAGCATCTTTTATACATTGTTAGATGATAGACAGTACAGACATTAGCTGTTAGCACGTCGTTACACGCTGAGTAGAGAATTACGGACATTGACAGTTAGCACATTGTTGTACATAGAGTAGATACATTTATGCAGTTATGTCCCTATCAATGGCTGATCTTATTGTGTACATTTATGTTCCCCCATCAGTGGCTGATCTTGTTATCAAACTCATTGTTTTAGGTCTGCTTTTATCTCAAGTTTAAGGTGCCTCAAGGTCTGACCTGTTTCCTGCAGTTATTTAAACACTATAAGTTTTAACTCTTTGTGTACTGTCTGTGCCCAAAGGCAGTGCCTCTTAATAACTTTTCCCAGAGTCCATTTTGTGCTTGGTAACCATTTTGTATCCTTTAGCTTTGGTTTCACTCCAACAACTCCCCTTTTGGTCAGGATTATTATTTAACAAAAAGGAACAAAAGGGTGGCTAGGGGAAAAATCAGTCTCCTCAGGGACAGAGAGGGGGAATTGTGCTTAGAGTCCGAGGGAATGGGGGAGATCCTGAATGAATACTTTGCGTTGGTATTCACGAAGGAGAGGGGCTTGATGTCTGGTACAGTCTTCAAGGGAGCTTTAGACCAATTGAAGGAACTATCCATTACGAGGGAAGAAGTGTTAGGGCTTTTAGGTAGCATTAAAACTGATAAATCTCTGGGTCCCAATGGCATTTATCCTAGGCTGCATAGGGAGGCGAGAGATGAAATTGCTGGGCCTCTGACACAAATCTTTGTCTCTTCTTTGGACACAGGTGAGGTCTCAGAGGACTGGAGGATAGTGAACGTGGTACCGTTGTTTAAAAAGGGTAGGAGGGATAACCCTGGTAACTATAGGCTGGTGAGTTTGACGTCAGTGGTACGCAAGTTGATGGAGAGGATTCTTAGGGATAGGATGTATGAGCACTTAGAGCGTTGCGATCTGATTAAGGGGAAGTCTTGCCTTACGAATCTGGTAGAATTTTTTGAGGAGGTGACAAAAACGGTTGATGAAGGATGAGCTGTTGATGTCATCTATATGGATTTCAGTAAGGCGTTTGACAAAGTGCCTCATGGTAGGTTGATAGAAAAGATTAAGGCTCATGGGATACAAGGCCAGGAATCTAGATGGGTTGAGAACTGGCTTGCTAAGTGGAGACAGAGAGTAGTAGTGGAGGGGTCCTTTTCTAGCTGGAGGTTTGTCACTAGTGGTGTGCCGCAGGGCTCATTACTGGGCCCTCTTCTCTTTGTAGTATATATAAATGACTTGGAAGAGGGAGTAAGTGGTGTGATCAGCAAATTTGCTGATGACACTAAGATGGCTGGATTGGCGGGCAGTGAGGAGCAGTGTCTGGCAATACAATGGGATATTGATAGGCTGGTATATTGGGCAGCTATATGGCAAATGGAGTTTAATCCTGATAAATGTGAGGTGATGCATTTTGGCCGGAATAATGTAGGGGGGAGTTATGTGATAAAGGGTAAACCTATAAAGAGTTTAGAAACGCAGTGGGACCTGGGGGTGCAAGTGCACAAGTCATTGAAGGTGGCAGTACAAGTGGAGAAGGTTGTGAAGAAAGCCTATGGTATGTTAGCCTTTATAGGAAGGAGTATAGCGTATAAGAGCTGGAGTCTAATGTTGCAGTTGTACAGAACATTGGTTAGACTGCATTTGGAGTACTGCGTCCAGTTCTGGTCGCCTTACTACCGGAAGGACGTGGAGACTCTGGAGAGAGGGCAGAGGAGGTTTACCAGGATGTTGCCTGGTATGGAAGGACTGGGTTATGAGGAAAGATTGAGCAAACTGGGGCCGTTTTCCCTTGAAAGATGGCGACTGAGGTGGGATCTAATAGAGGTATATAAGATTATGAAGGATATAAGAACATAAGAACATAAGAAATAGGAGCAGGAGTAGGCCATCCAGCCCTTCGAGCCTGCCCCGCCATTCAATAAGATCATGGCTGATCTGTCGCTGCTCAGTTCCACTTTCCCGCCCTCTCCCCATAACCCTTAATCCCCTCTCCTATCAAAAACCCATCAACCCACGTCTTAAAAATATTTAGCGAGGCAGCCTCCACCACTTCAGCGGGCAGAGAATTCCAGAGATTCACCACCCTTTGAGTGAAGAAGTTCCTCCTCAACTCCGTTCTAAACCGCCCCCCTTTTATCTTGAGGCTGTGCCCCCTAGTCCTATTGTCTTTTTTGAGCAGGAAGAGTCTTTCCACCTCTATCCTATCCATCCCATTCATCATCTTATACGTTTCAATGAGATCTCCTCTCATTCTTCTAAACTCTAACGAGTACAAGCCCAGTTTATTCAGCCTCTCCTCATAGCTCAACCCTTTCAACTCCGGTATCAGCCTAGTAAACCTCCTCTGCACTCCCTCCAAGGCCAAAATATCTTTGCGCAGGTGCGGCGCCCAAAAATGCACACAGTACTCCAGTTGCGGCCTCACCAATGCCCTATACAGCTGCAGCAAGACCTCCCTACTTTTATATTCAATCCCCTTCGCTATGAAGGCCAGCATCCCATTCGCCTTCCTGACCACCTGCTGCACCTGCAAGCTGGGTTTTTGCGACTCATGCACAAGGACCCCGAGGTCCCTCTGCACCGTCGCCTGCTGCAGTTTTTCGCCTCGTAAGTAATAGTCCTTCCTACCATTTTTCCTACCAAAGTGGACCACCTCACACTTGCCAACATTAAATTCCATTTGCCATTTCCTGGCCCATTCGCCCAGCCTATCTAGATCCTTCTGCAGACTCTCCACACCCTCCGCACAATTTGCCGTTCCCCCAATCTTGGTGTCATCAGCAAATTTCGACACTCTACACTCGGTTCCCTCCTCCAGATCATCTATATAAATGGTAAAAAGCTGAGGCCCCAGCACCGACCCCTGGGGCACTCCACTAGTCACCATCCGCCAATCCGAATAGCACCCGTTGACTCCCACTCTCTGCCTCCTATTTGATAGATAGAATAAACAGAGGTAAGCTATTTCCTATGTTAGAGACACACAGTACGAGGGGCCACAGGCTTAGGGTGAGGGGGGAGAGGTATAACACGGATATTAGAGGGACGTTTTTCACACAGAGGGTAGTGGGGTTATGGAATGCTCTGCCAAACAAGGTGGTGGAGGCAGGCACGCTGGAGGTGTTTAAGAGTTACTTAGACAGGCACATGAGTGGGTTGGAGATGGGAGGATATAGGAGATTGTTTTAAATAAGGTTCATTAGCATTGGGACGTCCCTGGTAATGTAAAAGATGTGGAATGATACTAATGTTTTTCTCTTTTAATTCACAGGTTTTAAGTCGGTCCGCCTTGTTGTCCAACGAGGGGCATACACGCGATGGGTCGTACTAGGACTGCTCTTGGATGTTCGAGAATAGCCTAGTGCTTCATGTCATTAGTGTACGCTTAAACTGGACCAGATGCTGGGCAACATGACAGCTCAGTGACTATCACTGTTTGCTGTGCAGACACATGGATTTGGGCCAGTGTCTGTGGGAGTTTGCGCATTCTCCCTGTGCTTGCGTGGGTTTTCTCCAGGTGCTCTGGTTTCCTCCCACACCCCAAAGATGTGGTATTAGGCTGATTGGAGGTAATAAATTGTCCCTAAATTAGTTTCCCTCAATGTGGAATGCCATAAGCATAGATAGGGTCATGGGTGGAGGGGGGACTGGTAATGTTAAAATGGTGGCGCAGGCTCGTTGGGCCGAAGGGCCTATTTCCCGGGCTGTTTTTATTCTTTGTTCTTAATAACCCATAGACCAACAACAGCAGCATCATTCACAGGTAGATGTCTACCTTCTCGTCTTTTTCTTCCTCGTGGTCCTTGGTATCTTTGGGAATTCCCATCAGTTGTTCTTCTTCGAAGGCTATACTAGCTCCTGGCACAATACAAGTCATCATTACTTTGCAACAGACATTAAGACATCTGACAATTAGGCAACAGACAATTATTATTGCAATGAGAATGATCAGTTCATGAATTAAATAGTATCCCTAGGATCCCCCCCATGAGCCATTCAAGCCAGCTACTCCCTTTCTTGGGTTCTTGTCTAAAGTCATCAAGCTGCTTTCTTAAGTGATTAATGACTTGGATGATGTTATAGGATTCATCTGCAACATGCGTTATACATTTGTCTCCTATTAATATGCATACTCCCCCTGTTTGGCTAACTGATAGTGTACTGCATATCAGGTCTGCTTTGCGTATAATCTTAATTCAGCCATTTCTTGGTTGATGGCCTCCAGCGCCTTTGGATGTACTGTTTCCCAGGACTGTTAGTCCACAGATAATATGGTTTCTATTTTTGGCACTAATTACTCCTGCCCCCCCGCCCAAACACCAAGACAGGGCTACAAGGAACCCTTATCCCAGTGATGATCCCAGTGTGCCTGGAGTTTCTCAATCAGCACAGAATTCCTTGCTGATGGCCCAGGTCACTATCTTTCTCTGGATATGCCCCTTCTGAAGGCATGGAACAGTGAGTGGTCCTATTGTTCCTCCTGCAAAAAGGATCAGGAGAGTTGGTGTTATTGTCGTGTAGGTGCCGTTGAAAAGGAACACAAATCCCTTCTTAGCCCGATAGCATTTTATGTCCTGGTTATTGGTTTGTGTATACCACCAATTGCTTGGTTTACTTGACTCCCTGTTTGATCCTACCACTTGATAGGTATCAAACAGGTATGTCCATTCAGCTGAGCTGACATGAGTCCCATTACACTGATCACAAATGAGTTGCCTCCCCGCGATTACATTCAGGCATCTCTGCTCGTTGCAGGTACAAATAAACTGACCTCTATTTACCCGACAGTGCTGACGGACACACTGCGTCAATACACAGGAAACATTCTTTGGGATTAAGGCACATGCACATCCCCATTCCTGCCCCGAGAAACAATGTGGGTAGCTTGCATTATCCAAGCAAACTCTTCCATTCCCTGGAGCCCCCTGCATACAAGATCTGTGGGATTTACAAGTTCCATACATTTTCCCTGTATACCTTTTTATATCTGCCAATTTGTCCTTTACAGGGTCTGTCTGAGGTATAAGTTATGGGGGGGTCCACCCAGGGGTGGCCACAAATAGGGCTTCGACAGATTGGGCTAAAGAGTAATATACAGTTCAAATACCATGTAAATGTACATGAGCCTTGCAGAAGAGGTAATCCTCCAGCCCAGTCAAGTTTACAGTCGCGACAACAGGGTAATACAATACAACTACATACGCGATTTTACACATGTCCGCAACAGGCAAGTATCAATCTTATTAATTTATTTTAGTTTTCCAAAAGTTATATTGCCAACCTGAACGCGTCAGTTACTCTTCCTTGTAGTCATCACCTGTTTTGGGGAAAGCACTCTGGTCACTTTAATTCATTCATTCATTTCTTTTGTAATTTCAGCTGCGTCCAATGTTTCCATAAACCTTTCCCTCTTATGTCCGGACAGGCACAAGTGTCTCCACTAATTATAATTTCATATGGCTTGTTGCATTTTGATGCAAATCCTGGTTTTTCAGGTAATATTTTTACTAGGACACGACTTCCTGCTGTTGGGACATCAGGGAGTATTTCAAGCTCTCTCTCTGCGTCTCTTTCTTCCTGATTATCTTTTACTAACTTACGCATTCCTTTCAGTTGGATGCTTAATTCCAAAACGTATCTTTTAATTTTGTCTTTTAGTGGACCTACATCGGTCCCACCTGTTACGATGCTTTCTGGTAATTGCATTGCCCTTCCTGTCATTAGTTCATAAGGGGTTAATCTGGTTGTCCGGTTTGTGGTAGCTCTTAGCTTCATTAATATAGTGGACAATACTTCTGTCCACATTTTTCCTGACATTTGCATGGCTTTGGCCAGGGCATTCTTAAGAGTTGTGTTCGTACGTTCCACCATTCCAGAATTCTGTGGGTGGTAAGGGATGTAGAATTTTTGTTTTATTCCTGTCAATTGGTACATTGTTTTTACCACCTTTCTAGTGAAGTGCTCCCTTGATCCAAATTGATTTGTAGAAGTAATCCCTATCTAAGGATTACCTCCTCTGCCAATATTCTAACCACAGTGGTAGCAATACAATTTTTAGTACCCACCTGGTAAACGGGTCTATAATAACCAGACAATAGGCTTTGCCGAGGGATTGTGGCAGTGGCCTTGTGAAATCTATTTGCAGGTGTTCCCAGGGCCCCTTTGGTCGGGGCTGGTGTCCCATCTTAATTTTATGGGTCGACCAGGGTTGTGTAGCGTGCATGTCATGCATCGGTGACAGTGTCAGGCTAAGTCCCTTCCCATTCCACCACCACTCCTTTTCTACACTAGTTGTCATGGCCTCTCTTCCCACATGAGAGTCCATGGTGTATTTCCAAGAGGGTGTTTTGTATGCACTCCAGTGCCTTACCTTATTATTTCGTCTCCAAGTGTCATCAATCTCTCTGCTCGCTCCCTGTGCTTCCCACTTCCCCATTTCCTCTTTCGAAGTATCCTCGTGTAAGTCCCAAATATCAATTTCATCTCCTGTCTGTCCCGTTACTGCTATTGGCAGCTCGCCAACTGCCCCCTGTTCTAAGGCTAATTGTGCTGCTCTACCTGCGGCTTGGTTCCTTTTGAAATTTAACCAATCTGGGTTATCTCTTCCTGGTTCTTTCTTGTGCATTTTAACTTTTATTAGTACCACTTCTTGGGGTTTCTCACTGTCTTTTAGCAATGTCTCGATCCTTTGTTGGTGCTTAATAGAAGTTCCTCCCATGGTTACAAATCTCCTTCTACCCAATGCTGTCATATAATTGTGTATTACCCCAAATACTATCGGTATATATGTCTTGCCTTCGAATAATTCTAGTGCCTTTGTGAGTGCCATTAGTTCTGCCACTTGTGTGGATAGACCTCCATCAATTCTTTCTGACCTTACTATTTCTAATTTGTCATTTACTACTGCCCACTCTGTTCAGGGTGATCCTTCCACATACTTATGTGAACCACCTACAAAAAGGGTCTCCTCAGTGTTGTTAAAGGCTCATCCTTTATCCTACCTTCTTCTACATCACATCTATGTCCCCACAATTATGTGGCTCTTCTGTATCTAAAATTCTTTCCGCTGGGTTATCTCCTATGTCCCTTACTTTTATAACTGATTTGCTGTGAAGGAGAAGGATGGCTTGCCATTTAGCTCTTCTCACGTTTGAGATGGACTTTAACTTTCCTGTATTCAGCATTTCCACCAAAGTGTGTTTGGTGTAGGGGATTATATTCCCTGGCATTATTATTGGCTCGCTAACCTTTATGGCCCAGGCAGCTCAATCTAAGGCAGCTATGCACCTTGGCAGTCCAGTGACTACCGGCCCTTCTGCTGTTGAAAAGTAACTATGGGTGTCCATTTATTGCCATGATCTTGCGTTACCACTGCAGAATAGAACCTCCCTTCATTACTACAGTGTATGTGGAAGTCTTTATTAGAACCTGGTAGTCCTAATCCGGGGGCTGATATCAGTTCTGTTTTTAATTTGTAATAAGCTTCCTCTGGCTCAGGTCCCCATTCTACGGAGTTTAAAGCTGGCTTTCCCCCTTTAATTAGTCTTTGTATAGGCTCTGCCTATTTTGCAAATTCTGGGATAAAACTTTGGCTATAGTTAAACAGTCCCAGTACCTTCCTGACTCCTCTTACGGTGATTGGCCGCAGCATTTGTTATACCTCCTTCTTTTGGTCTGTTGGCATTTCTTTAAGCCCTTGTAATATTAGGTATCCTAGGTTCAGGACTTGTGTTTTCCTGATTTGTGCCTTTTTGGGGCTCACCTTTAATCCTGCGGTTTTTAGTTCATTTAACACTAGGTATAGTGCTTCCTGATGTCTTGATTTAGATTCTGAAGCTATTAAGATATCATCCATGTATTGTAGAATCATGCTACCCTCTGGTAGTCCTATCCTGTTCAGGATGTCACTCATTACTCAATGGAAGATAACGGGGCTATTGTGGAGTCCCTTCGGTAGACGAGTCCAAATGTACTGTTTGTCTCCCACTGTAAAGGCGAATTTGTCTTGGGATTCGCAATCCAAGGGTAAGGACCAGAATCCATATCCAATACAGTAAATATTTTATGCTCCAGTGATAATCCATTCAGGATTGTTGAGGGGCTTGCTACAATGGGGTGCAATTTGGATGTGACTTTATTGAGATCAGCGTTATCTAATGTGAGCCTGTTGCTTCCATCGGGGTTGGGGAGTTAGTGGTACTCATAGTTTCCCTCAGAATTCCTTTTTCCATTAACCCTTTAACTATCTCCACTACAGCTGCCTCTGCTTCTGGTTTTATTGGGTATCGTCTGTATGGGTTATGCTCTGGTCCAGGTACCTTTATCGGGTCACTTTTGTTAAGCAGTATCTAATTTTGTCTCAGCCCATACTCCAGGAACGGAGGCATAGATAGCTTTGAACCCTTCTGTTTCTAATCTCCAATCTCTGGTGGTGTCTGTGGCCACCTTGGTAGTTTTGAAGTGACTTGTGGCTTTTCCTATTCTAGTTTTCCGACCAGTTTTGGCCAGATTAATTCTCTCTTTCCGTAGTCTGTCAGAATCTCATACTCCTTCAATAAATCATTTCCCATTATTGAACCCTCATTATTTTTACACACATAGAATTTCATAGGTATATACAAATTATTTATTTTTACTAACGTGGTCTTGCTCAGGTAGGCGGGTGTTTGTTCCCTCTTATCCCAGTTAGATAAATCATCCCACTTGTAGTGGATAAGGGAAGGTTGGTGATAGACATGGATGCTCCTGTGTCCACCAGCATTTCACACTACCTGCCCCCTACTAGTGCAGACACATAAATCCTTCTCTCCTTCGTACCTTTATGAATGGGGACTGCAGACCGTCAGTCTTGCTGACCTCGGAGGTTCCTTAGTTCCTCCGATTCTGCTGTGGTCATGGATCGGGTTGGGGGTCTCCCATGTTTGTCCCAACATACTGCTTCTGTGTGTCCATTTTTATTAAAGTGATTACAATGTCTCCCACTGCTTCCAGATTTGTTCCTTTTCTTTGAGACCCCGCACTCCCTTGCAAAGTGCCCTTATCAGCCACAATTGTGACAGGTCAGTTTGGACTTAGTTCCGCTCCCGCTACTGTAAGTGGCTACTCTTTCTTGTCTTGCTGTTGTCTGGGATTTCTCCTCTCCGCCTCCCAGTACGCCACTAGCCCATTCCAGTAGTTCATCATAATCCTGGGACGTAATCACTCCCATTTTTAGGATGGTTTGGTGAGCGCTAGAGAATCCATCCTTGGAAGTCTGGATGAAAGCTCAATCCCCATGGCCTGAGTTTCCTTGCCCTGAGCATTCCTGGTATATTTGGAACAACCGTTCCCTGTACTCAGAAGCTCCTGCCCCCTTTAGTTCTTGGTTATTATAATTCTGCTCCAGTTAGTAGGAGCATTTCCTAAAACTCTCTGGACTTCTGTTTTAAACTGGGCGAAGGGTGCCTGTAGGGCATCTATTTCTGCTGTTAGGGCAACTACGTGTGTCCAACATCCCCCACTATAATCTTGCGCTGGGGAGTGGCAGGTCCTCCTGTTACCTGCCTCCATTTATCGCTGGACATGCTGCCCCTTCCAGTTGGTGTGTGTCCCTTAGGTGCAGTTGGTGTCAGACCCATACTGTATTAATTCGTCCCAAAATTTAGTGTTTGCGCTTCTGGGTTGTAGTTTACCCAGGGAAGCCATTATCTGTTGTCTTTTGCCTGGGGTGAATGGTTTATAATTTGTTGTTGGCTGCGCATCTGTTCCCCCTCGGGTTACTGGCGCTAAGTTGTATTCCAGCGCTTCCCATTCCTCTGGAAGGGAGGTTGGTCCCTGTTGTGTGTACTCATAAGGGGGCAGAGGAACAGTTTCCCTTCCCCCTTTGATTCTCCTCTAACACTCAGTTCCATTTCTCCAGTTCCCTTACTCTGGATTCTAACTTTCTAATCTTATCTTTATCTTCACTCCACTTTTTGGTGAAGCGATACTTGTTCAATTAGTCCTGCTAATTGCTGTACTACTAATACCCCTGCCTTCTTTGTCTTGTCTCTCTTTTCCCCATCTATCCACTTTCTCTGCTGTTCTAAGATCTGAGAAACATCACAGACATCCCTTTGCATCCTCTTAATTAACGTGTGTCTGTCTGTCATGTTCTTTTCAATGAGAGATCCTACAGGTCCCCACTTAATTTTATCTGCCATCTCACAGACTTCACTACCCCCAGCCACGATTACCTCCTTGGGAACGTGTTTTATCCACATCCAGCCACGATTACTTCCTAGCAATGTGTTTTCTCCACTGTTAGGATTTCTATTCACGCTCATGACCAAGATTACCTTCCTGGCAATGTGTTTTCTCCGCTGGAGTCCGGCTCAAGGTCAGAGCGATCAGCTCCTTTTCCGCACAACTTTACAACATGACAGACAAGTACCGAACTACACAAATTTTCATGCAAACTCTGTGTTTGTTCGCCACTACAGAGTTTGATGTTAAATGACCTTTGCCCCTTGTGCTTCACGATCCTAAGTGCCCTTGTTCCTCTACAGCCACTTCAGGATCCTGACCTTTGCGTGGGGGATTTCCCCTCTTAACAACCGGTCGACGGCTCTGCGTTTGAGACAGGCACTTCCTTGTCCTCTAGTCAATCAGCACAAGTAACAGTCAATACTTATTACCATTAACAACCAATGCTTATTGCTATACCATAAATTCCCCTTAATTTTTACCCCTTTTAACTGTATTGTTGACTCAGTCTGATTCCCACAGATTCAATGATCTCTACCCCAGTTTGCCAATCAAGGCCAACCGATCAAACTTACCAGCAGTGAGATCCTGCTGACTACGCCAATTTGTTGTGGGAAAGTCACCACTTCAGAGTCAGACTTGGAGGTTCAACAAACAGTTTTATTCAGACAAAGCTTTGGGAGAAGTGCTGGCACTCTGCAGTACAGGCAGTCACCTTCTCATCTACATAATGGTAGTTGAGCATCTTTTATACATTGTTAGATAATAGACAGTACAGACATTAGCCATTAGCACATCATTACACATTGAGTAGACAAGTACAGACATTGACCGTTAGCACATCATTGTAAATATAGTAGATACATTTATGCAGTTATGTCCCTATCAATGGCTGATCTTGTTATATACATTTATGTCCTCCCATCAGTTGCTGATCTCGTTATCAAACATTGTTTTGGGTCTGCTTTTATCTCAAGTTGAAGGTGCCTCAAGGTCTGACCTGTTTCCTGCAGTAACTTAATCACTACAGGTTCTAACTCTTTGTGTACTGTCTGTGCCAAAAGTCAGTACCTCTTAATGTTTTTCCCCAGAGTCCATTTTGTGCCAGGTAACCATTTTGTGCCCTTTAACTTTGATTTCACTCCAACACCAGTGTGACAGTTTGCCGGGAGGGGGACAGAATCAGCTATCTTGAACTGTCGCTAACTGTATTTAAATGAAGTCATTCCTATCTTAACAGACTTTGTGCCCTTTCTTGGTGCAGAGCTATTCTCACCAGCAAAACAGGGCTGGGCAGATGCAAACCGATTTACACTCGTCATGAATTGGATTTTTGGCCTCGCTCATCAACTGTCCAGCTCGCCATGCTGATTGACCGGTGCAGCGAGTCAGTGAGATCAGGCCCCATTAGTCCAATCCTCTGCCTTACTAGTCTAGTAACATAATCATCATGATACTGCATCTGAGAATGAAAGATGAGTGAGTTTAAGCTTGTTATTATTCGTGGCTGGATCGAAGATCATACAAAATTAACTGGCAGGAAAATACCAGCATTAAAGCATTAAGAAATAAGAAATAAGAAATAGGAGCAGGAGTAGACCATCTAGCCCTTCGAGCCTGCCCCGCCATTCAATAAGATCATGGCTGATCTGTCGTGGCTCAGTTCCACTTTCCCGCCCTCTCCCCATAACCCTTAATCCCCTCTCCTATCAAAAACCCATCAACCCGCGTCTTAAAAATATTTAGCGAGGCAGCCTCCACCACTTCAACAGGCAGAGAATTCCAGAGATTCACCACCCTTTGAGTGAAGAAGTTCCTCCTCAACTCCGTTCTAAACCGCCCCCCCTTTATCTTGAGGCTGTGCCCCCTAGTCCTACTGTCTTTTTTGAGCGGTTAATAGTCCATGAGAATCATATTGCACAATCAGGTTTTATCATTTTTCTGCAGTGCATTGGTAACAATACTAAATAAACAATACACTAAATAAAGCTGATGAGAACAGTGAACTGCCATTAGCAAATTGAGCTTTGAAGTCTTTTGATGACTTGGAAAAGTTTCATGCAAGTACTACAAAATAATCACTCGTCCAAATTAGATTCCACCTGCTCCAGATGGTCCTGAAATGACACTGGCACAAAGAAACCATTTCACATCAAGCTGAACTGCTACCTCCTCAAATCACAATCAATTCGGCTTCAATCCAATTCAAGTCTCAATCCAAACTGCTTCAGCAATTGTTACTATGCTCCATAATTTGAAGGGAATGGATACAGTCACTAAATACATCTCCAGAGATAAGTGAAGATATTTATTTCTACAATTTAGTCCCAATTCAATGTTTCAATTTTATAATTATTTTCAATGTTTATTGAGAAGTTGTAAAACCGCCAAGAATAGCTTTCATGATGTGCCAGTGGGTAAATCTACTGTCCAGCATTTTACTGAAGTGCAGAGCTCCAAATGTTCAGGTTGAAACTGAGGTATTACAGTTTGACATTCATTGTGTCCTCAGTGAAACAGGTTAACACCCAATCTGTCCTCATCCAACATCATAAGAAGTTTTACTGTGTTTACCCCAGTCCAACGCTGGCATCTCCACCTCATCCACAGACAAACCCACTTCTATAGATAGTCACTGAAAGATTTTCCCCTCCCAAACTGAGGGTTGTGGAGAGTGAACCAAGTGCCCTGGACACGAACAGTTAACTCAGGACAATGCAAGGCCCAACATGAAATTTTCCAGAGTAGTGTAGCAGAACTTCCATTGTTTTTCTAACTAAAGCAATCAGGCAAGCCATCGGATATTAACAAAGGACAAAAGAAATCTGATAAAACTCAAAAAATTGAACGTTAAATATTTATCCTCAAGTTTACAAAGCTCTTGATGATTTATTTTCTGCTACTGATTTACAAATGGATGACCATTATCGCAGGAAGTATGTAAAATAATATTAATAGAATTTTAAGAGGATAAGCAAAAACTCTTTGAATGGAGCCATTAGCCTCAAAACTGGATGTTCGGAATGATCTTCCTTGATAAGATTTATTAAAGCTAGAAGATGATTGAAGACAGATACTGAACAGATATGTACACTACCAGAGTTCTTTCATTTTGCATGGAGATTGACAATAATACTCATGAGTAAAATAAAATTGTGGTTAGACTGATAATTAAAAGGGACTATAGTTATATCATTTACGGAAGGGAACAGCATAACAAAAATGAAAATGGAGATCACAACCATCAGAGGTCAAAATTTTAAAAGCATGAGCTATTGAATAGAGATTGAAAAGAAAATAAGTAGATTGCAGAGGTAGCCTTTCTAAAGAATCACTCCTCATAACTGTAGGCTGTGATTACATAATAACTATGCTGGAAGTTGACTATTCAAGTGTAATTGTCATGTACCCTACTCCTTATCTGAGTATAATTGGGTATAATAAACCACCAGACATTTATAATCCACATTCATGCATCAAATGAACCTGAAAAGCCTCTTAGCAGTCAGTGCAGCGCAATTGGGAAAGCACATTTAAGCTGGAAACAAAAAAAAATAAACTGGATAAAGGGAGGCATTTTTGTCCTACTTTCCTTTCTCCTTCAACTGAAGCCACTGATGATGTGTTGGAATAAGCAACCAAGAACACAAACATCAATATTTGTGTGTAAGCCTAGACAATGTGTAATAAGGATATTTGATTGGGGATGGCATCACTATTGAGCAAGATTCAGCCCTCAGCTCACCAGCAAACTTCCTCACACAAATAACCTTTCAAACCAGCAGCAGCAGGTCAAGCTGCACGGCATCAGCCACTGCTATCACCTGAGATTAATATGTCAATATTGTCATGAATGCTGGGCTTTACAACATGGTTCTGTTTTGAAATGTATCTTTAACTCAAAGTAAAACAAAAAATTTCAGATTAACACCTCAGTTTGGAGACATGCCCAGGTGATCCAGTTGTCTTGAAGAGAAACTTGAACAGAAGCTTACTGAAGTGTGATGAGCTTGGACTCAGCAGTAACAGTTAAATTTCTAATCACATGTGTGGGGAATGTATAATTGTTTTTAGAACTTTTTGAAAAGTACTTTTAAGATTTTGTTTTACTTGTAAAGGGATTGATTATAATTTTGGATCATCATCGAATCATAGAAACCCTACAGCACAGAAAGATGCCATTCGGCCCATCGAGTCTGCACCAACCACAATCCCACCCAGGCCCTACCTCCATATCCCTACATATTTTGCCCACTAATCCCTCTAATCTATGCATCTCAGGACACTAAGGGACAATTTTAGCATAGCCAATCAACCTAACCCACACATCTTTGGACTATGGGAAGAAACTGGAGCGCCCAGAGAAAATCCATGCAGACATGAGGAGAATGTGAAACTCCACACAGACAGTGACCCAAGCCGGGAATCGAACCCAGGTCCCTGGAGCTGTGAAACAGCAGTGCTAACCACTATGCTACCGTGCCACCCTAAACCGTGTATTTATGACCAAGTTAATCATAAATACTGGTCCATGTGTCATGGCGACCCTTGACCTAGAAGTAGTAACAACAGGAAGAAAGTTAAAACATGAAGACCATGGGGTTCACAGTCAGAAAGATGTACACCAAATTTGTGTGAGGAGAAGCAGGAAAAACTCTGTAACAAAAGGTGAATTTTCTGTTTGGCAGTAAGAAAAAAACAGAATTCCAGAAATTCTCAGAAAGCAATGCACAAGTAATCCAAAAGGGATTGATTTCTAAAAGTAGTGGGACAAGCTCAGGTTTGTGAAAGAGACAAGTGTTAATATCAGAAGGCCAGACTGTAAATTGGGTGTAATTGATTGGTCAGATGAAAAAGAACTTTGGAAATCTACACTGTCAGGACTAACATGAGATCCAATAAGACAGGGTCTGTATTTTAATGCTTTGTCTGTGTAAACTGTAGCACATACAGAAAATGCTGGAAAATCTCAGTAGGTCTGACAGCATCTGTCGAGAGAGAACAGAGCTAACGTTTCGAGTGGATGATTTTGTCAGAACTCTTTGTATCTAGGATCTTGGGTGGAATATGACTGCTGGTGAATGTGACTGAAGAGGGCAACGAGATGATGAGAGATCCTACACATTGGAGGCCAAGTTAGAGAATGGTGAGGTGCTTGAGGTTTTGTAAGACATACTTTTGTTACATTAACTATTTAAAGTGAAATTTAGTCTTTTGTTTTAGGTATTATTTGTATAGTAATTCATGTTTAATTTACGTTCATTCTGATTTGTGCTAAAATAAAAGTGAAACCTTGCTAATAATGTCTTCATTTAGGTGTCAATTTGGTTATTTTGGTTGACAGATCTTCACCGGCATTGTAATAATATTGTATTGCTAAATACAGGAAATTCTTTGAGAGTTTCTCTCTCACTTGTAAATATTTGTATGGTTGACAGCTGAAAATGTTTTGATGCGACACTCCTCACAGAATTTCAAAGCTCATGTATTTTGAAGATGTGTAGTCTTTTCTCGTTTGAAACAAATGAAAGACTTGTGTAAGAAAATAGGGATCTTTAAGAAATTGCACTTTTTAGAATTGTATAGAACGCTCATGGAACTAATTGGCACAGCATTTAATTCTTTCTCTCTTCCTCTTTCTCTGAAAAAAAGCATAAACAATTTAAGGAGTCAGGGACCAAGACAAAGTAGAGATCAAGGTCACAAAAATTGCACTTCTTGCATCGAGGTCACTGGACAAACTGCAAACATTCCTAAGCCAATAGCAGAAAGCCTTCTGGCAAACTGCACACTCCAGTGATTTCAAGCCAGGGTGACGAACAGGAAGGTGGTGACCACCCTGACATCCTGGATACCTGTCCTGTATCCATTGGTGAGAAGGGTTTGAACAGGTGGTTGGCGCTAGGTACGCTACCAGCCCCTAAAATAAAAGTACATTAACAGATTCTTGTTAGATCACGGCCTCATCAAGCAAGGCACCTTCTTCAGATGGAAGACGCACCAGGGAAGATGCAGAAAGACCAGGGAAGAGTTTCCTAGCACCCTAGAGAGCAGAATGCTGCTATCACAAGTTTCTGAGATCAACATGTTCCATGCCAACTGTCTGTTTGGGCATCGACATGGATGCCATCATCTCACATGAGAATACCATCCACCAGCTACACGGTACATACACTTGCAACTCGGCCAACATTGTCTACCTGATACGTTGCAGGAAAGGACGTCCCGAGGCATGGTACTTTGGGGAGACAATGCAAGACGCTACGACAACAGATGAATGAACATCGCTCGACAATCACCAGGTAGGAGTGTTCTCTTCCTGTCGGGGAACACTCAGCAGTCACGGCATCTGGTCTCTGATCTTTGGGTAAGCATTCTCCAAGGCGGCCTTCACAACACACGACAACGCAGAATCGCTGAGCAAAAACTGATAGCCAAGTTCCGCACACATGACAACAGCCTCAACCAGGATCATGTGTTCATGTCACACTACCTGTAACCACCACAACTTGCCTAGGCTGGCAAAATCTCACCAACTGTCCTGGCTGGAGACAATACAGATCTCTTTAACCTGTGCTTAACCCTCTCTCCATTCACATTGTCTGTACCTTTAAGACTTGATTACCTGTAGAGACTCGCATTCCAACCATTATCTTGTAAATAGAGTTTGTATCTATATATGCCCTGTTTGTGAACAGAACACCCACTCACCTGATGAAGGGCAAGTGCCCTGAAAGCTTGTGACTTGTACTACCAAATAAACCTGTCAGACTTTAACCTGGTGTTGTGAGACCTCTTACCATTTGAACACAATCAAACTGTCTTGAAACTCAGAGGGATTATAGTTACAGGGTCTTGAAGTGTCTGGAAATGGACAATGGATTTACATTAATATTTAGGGATTCTTG
Source organism: Carcharhinus amblyrhynchos (assembly GCF_965287045.1). NCBI lineage: Eukaryota > Metazoa > Chordata > Chondrichthyes > Carcharhiniformes > Carcharhinidae > Carcharhinus > Carcharhinus amblyrhynchos. Next base: position 60,812,840 of record NC_137327.1, on the reverse strand, counting down.
TTAACAGCTAATCAGGAGCTATTAACATATACTGTAGACCTACTGAAACCAGAATTCTGTTATGTAACATCATTGAATATGTAAAGGCAAACGATCTCTGAGCATTGTACACGACCTCCGGGAAGATATGTTTCAATGGGACAGGGTGTAAAAATTACATTATAAGAATTCAGTCATGGTCTTTCTCTGCAGAGGTGGCTCTTTCTGAGAATTAATGTCTCTTGTTGCAACTATATTGAAGTCTGCATAATTCTGCATCCAGTCAGGGTCTCATCATGGTTTCTCTGCTTCTCTTGGCCACCCTCGATTCGGAAAGTAGTAGCCCTCTTTAAATTATGGACCCTAATAGATTTTCCTCACAACAGTATTGACTTAAAACTTACAAATATGTGTCAGAATTGGGATTCACAGTGGTAAAAGTGTCAGTGGCCTAAAATTTAAAAAGCAGCAGTCTTAGGTTAAACATGCATGGAACAGTTCCTAAGTAAATTGAAGAATTCCTATAAGGCAGAAGGAGGCCATTTAGCCCATCATGTCTGTACGACTCCCCAACAGAGCAGCCCACCCAGTTCCAAACCCCATAGCCCCTAATGGACACTAACGGACAATTTAGAATGGCCAATCCGCCTAACCTGCACATTTTTGAAGCAAGGAGTCACAATGGCATTGGCATATGCTAGGGAATGACTGACAGTTTAAATGAGAAAACAGGTGTGCCTGGAGTGAGAGATATTCTGGGATATGTAGAAGAGTGCAATGGAGATTACAGGTAGGATTATCTGGCCACATTCGCCCCAAGACCAGAATATCGGAGGTCAACTGACAGTTGCATGGTCTTAGAACATAGAACACTACAGCACAAACAGGCCCTTCGGCCCACAAGTTGCGCCAATCATATCCATACCTACCAGGCCTATCTATAACTCTCAATCCCATTAAATGGTCTTGTCTCATGGCAGACAAGGCGGAAAGATTCTGCCCTACAAGTGTTTGATAAGCTTTTTAAAAAATTCAGAAAGGAAAATTAAAGGCCAAAAATAAGTTGGTTTTCAGTGCACAGCTTTACAGCTGAATAAAAACTATAAACTGACGCATTCAATCAGTTACTCTGGGAACAGGAGGCATATGATAGAACATGTGAGACAAGGTAAAAAACTATACCAAACACTGGAACCCTGGAGGGTTGAAATGGCTCACTGAGTCAAAAGAGGTCAAGGCCAGGCCAGCTGAGTAAAAGGGGTCAAGAAAGGGCCTGTGGAATTTAAAAAAATGAAACAATTGACCCAGAAATTGGGTTGGTCAACACTTTATTTTCAGAGTTAAACAGGGACCAGAGAAGTTCCAAAACAAGCAGAGAAACAGTGAGGGAGATACCCAACTTAGTTGAAGAGCCTGAGTGCAGTCAAATGATTAAAACAAGAAAAGAGGAAGATTTACCCGAAGTATAGATAACATAAATTCTTTTTTTCCAGATTGTGAGGGGGATCAGGGGAGTTTCCAAATAGGCAAACAGATGGGCCAGCGTTGAAAAGCCACAGGAGCTAATCAAGCCACCCTTGAGCATTGGTGTCTCAAAGGACATGAGCTCCAATCCCCTTCTCCTCCTAAAGTGGGAAAATTTTAAAACCACACTCAGAGTTAGAAAATAATGATTTTAAACAGGTCTTCCTAGTTGCATGCTTGCAAGAATTAAAATGAGAGGTAGAGATAGACTGTGACAAAAAGCTCTCTCAAAGAGTTACAAGCTGACCTGCACAGGGCCGTAGGGAAGAAAATACTGATTTTCAGGAGGTCCTAGTTAGGATGAAACAGGTTTCCACTGAGAGCCTAAGTGAACTTGTAGAGAGATTCCATGACAGTTTCCTGAGACCCAAGAGGAGAAGGATGGAGATGGTAAAATGGGAGACCATCAGCAATTAAATGTTAGTCGACTCTGATTACTGCACCAACATCATCCATGATCCTGACCCCAATCCCATGAAGGAGTATCTTTACCCAACTGACAGTGTATTTTACATTCAAATCATCATTGTCAAAACAGCGTTCACAAACATCAATGACTTTTTAAAATTAATTTGAGGAAAAAACTAAAAGGTTTGGAAACTACTAACATTAATTTAAAATGTTGTAAGTTTCCGTGCTGAGAAAATATATACTTTTTAAAAAGAGCATAAAATGTATTTGTCTAGCTGTGAAAAGGCTCTGCATGTTGTTTCCTAAAATCATAGAATTCCTGAAGTGCAGGAGGCCGCCATTTGGCCTACTGGTATCATAGAAAACTTTGTTTTGGGAAGAAATTAATTGAACACTAAGAAAACCTGTCAGCCCAACAACAGTGCTATTTGAATTTAAGATAATTTTAAATTTTTAAAAACCAGGCACAAATTAGTGGGTTACTTTTGAGTTTGTTTAAAAGAACAAACAAGTAAAATATGTTAATGCCTGGAATCAAGTGGGAATGTTTAATTCTGTTTTAAAAATATTCTGAAAGCATTTTATTGGACTGTAAGGCTTCTCCAGGGCTCATGATGAGATAAGATGCTAACTGATGCATGTGCATAAGGAAATGACTGAGGTTAGGAATAGAGTTAGGAAAAAAGGACCCAACACCAAATTGGAATTGTAAAAATCACCTTGTGTCTAGTTCAATGGATTATATCAATTTGGTATTGATGTACATTCTGTTGAAAGTAAAGTGTTGACTAATAACTTGATAATTTTCTCTTATAGCTAATTGTGTTTGCCATGAACTTTTGAGAGAACTTGATTTGATAGTCTATCACCCAAGACATTGGGATTGTACAGGAGGATAAGCAAAAATCTTGAGACAGAGACCTCCTTTTGTTTCTCTTTTGAGAAGATTACCTAAAAGTCAGCAAGATTTATTGAATGGAGCTTGTATAGTATGACATGCACAACTTCATTTGGAAGAAAATTCCAACAGAAGGTTAAAGAAGAAAATTGAGACACTGGTGCAAGTGCACGGAAGTGACCTGTTACGTATGAAGTAATTTAACTTTCAAATTAACATGTGCATGGTGAAGCTGCCCTAAAGGACAGGCTCCAGAAATAGTCAGCTACTTGACATTCAGTACGACATTAAATCGTTAATACAGTCTTAAGAGTAATAAAACATTTTTAAGTGATAAAGGCACAACTTACACTTCACAGAGTAACTGACTTTCAAACAATAAATAGCCAGAGGGAGTAAAATTGAAGTAAAATGAATTTTGTGTTGGACAATTGAAGGCTTTGGAGAAAAATTATACTTAGTAAGAATTATCCACTGTGGATACAGTTGAAAGGAGAGCTGGAGAATCTTTTGAATCCATGTGCAATCTGTTGCTCTCATTTTATGTATTTGTATGCTAACAGATTAGAAATTAATATCACACCTACAAAAGAATAAAAAATTAAGGCAATTACTTCAGAAACGTCTAGGTTAGTTAAACATTTGTTGTGAAAAGTCATTTTGGATACTTCCTTCTCAAAGGAGAATGGTAAGAAATAGGGACCTTTAAAGAATGGTAAATTTCAGAATTGTATAGACCTCTCACGATAGAACTGGCTGGCAGTGCATTTAATTCCTCCTCTTTCTCACTATGATAAATAGCTAAAGCAATTTTAAGGAATCTGATACCAATATGAGGTAGAGATAAAAGTCACCAAGATTGTGCAGCCCACACTGAGGTCACTAGACTCTACAAATGCTTCTGAATGCATAATAGAAGCCTCTAGGTGCCCAGCGTCCCCAGTGACCTCAAGCCAGGGTGCTGACCACTCTGGCATCTTGGGTTCCTGTCCTGTATCCATAGGTCAGAACAGTTTGAAAATGTAATTGGCATTGGGTAAGCTACTAGCCCCTAGAAATAAAATACATTAATGTGTCTTCGACAGTTGGCAGTCACCTTCAGATGGAAGATGGACCAGGGATGATGAAGAACAAGGAAGAGTTCCCTAGTAGAGAGCAGAATGCTGCTATTACAAGCTACTAAGATCAATACAGTCCTTTTGTCCTCAGATCAGTGAACCACTCTCAACTGTTATGAACTGTATACTTGTCCTGTCTACTTAACTCATGCATTTATATATAAACTATTATCTTACAATAAACTACGTTAACACTACATATCAATACTCAACTGCCTATCTTGGGTATCTATGGCTTCCAATTCCAAAATCTTACACTTGCATTTTTATAGCACCTATTATACCCTCCATGCATCCCAAAGCAAGTAATGATCAGTCAAGTACTTTTGAAATGTAGTCAAGGTTGTAATATAGGAAACATACATCTAGAACCTGCAAATAGCATTGTGCTAATGACCAGATAATGCTCTTCACCAAGAATGGCTCGGTAGCACCACTATTGATCAAGCTACCCAAGTCATAAACGGTTTAGCTGCTAGATTGAGACTGTAGAAAGTTGTGAGGGAACCAATAAGAGGGACAATCCAATTTGACCTCATTCTCTTCAAGTTACCTGTCGCAGATGCATCTCTCATGATAGTATTGGTAGGATTGACACCTCAAAAGTCCTTGTGGAGACTAAATCCAGAACCAGGCATATCTATAATTGAGCTGGTGAAGCTGCAATGCAGATCTATTTACTTGCATGTCAGCAGCTGAAGAAGTATGCGATTGACAGGCTTAAGCGATTCCACAGCCAATGGATCAGATCTAAACTCTACAGTCCTACCATATCCAGTCCTGAATGGTGGTGGACAATTAAACAATTAACAGGTGGAAGAAGCCCCATAAATGTCCCCAGTCCTTAATGATGGGTGAGCCCAGCACATCAGTTCAAAAGATAAGGCTGAAGCATTTGCAACTATCTTCAGCCAGAACGGTTAAGTAGATGATCCATCTTGGCATCCATCCATCCTTCTCGGATTCCCAGCACAGATGCCACTCTCTCCTTATGATATGGCTCAAGGCACTGTATATCGCAAAGGCAATTGATCATGACAATATTCCTGCAAAAGTACTGAAGACTTGTGCTTGAGAATTAGCTGTGCCCTTAACCAAGCTGTTCCAGTAGAGCAACAACACTGGCATCTACCTGGCAAAGTGGAAATTTGCCCAAATATGCCCTGTCCATAAAAAAGCAGGACCAATCCAACCCAGCCAAGTATAATACAAAGAACAAAGAACAACCCAGCACGGGAAACAGGCCCTTCGGCCCAACGAGCCCGTGCCGCCGCATCATCCTACACCTATTCTAACCTGCATGTCTACGAATGGAACCCCTAACTTAGCCAGATTCAGGGGAGAATAGTGTCAATTTGGTAAAACCAATCAGCCTAAGAGCACATCTTTGGGGTGCGGGAGGAAACCGGAGCGCCTGGAGGAAACCCACGCAACCACAGGGAGAATGCGCAAACTCCCACAGACACAGGCCCAAATCCATGTATCTGCACAGCTAGCAGTGCTAGTCACCGAGCTGTTGCGGCGCCCGTCTACCGGTCCAGGATCAAGCACGCACACCGACACGAAGTACTAGGCCACTCCCGGAACTTCCAAGAGCAGCCCACGCACAACCCACCGTGTGCATGCCCCTCGTTTGACACGAGGTGGACCTCCACCTGCGGAATAAAAAGACAAAAACGTTAATCTTACAAGCCTGCTTTTCCGGTGTCTCCTGAGGTTCTAACCTTATTTAATATTCCCTACCATAACCCTCCATCCTCGTTTCACTCATGTGTCTATCTAACTGAACCTTAAACGAGTCCAACGTTCCTGCCTCCACCACCCTACTCGGTAGCGCGTTCCATACCCCCACAACTCTCTGCGTAAAGAACCTTCCTCTCACTTCCAAATTATACCTCTCCCCCCTCACCCTTAAATCATGACCTCTTGTGTTTGTACCCAGTCTAGGGAGCAGTCTCTCACTATTAACTCTATCTATTCCCTTCAGTATCTTATATACCTCTATCATGTCCCCCCTCAATCTCCGTCTTTCCAAGGAGAAAAGTCCCAGTTTCTCTAACCTTTCCTCGTAACCCAGCCCCTCCATGCCAGGCAACATCCTGGTAAACCTCCTCTGCACCCTTTCCAGAGACTCCACGTCCTTCCGGTAGTAAGGTGACCAGAACTGGACGCAGTACTCCAAATGGGGTCTAACCAACGTTCTGTACAACTGAAGCATTAGACGGCAGCTTTTATACTCTATACCCCTTCCTATAAAGGCTAACATTCCATACGCCTTCCTAACAACCTTCTCCACTTGTGACGCAACCTTCATGGATTTGTGAACCTGCACTCCCAGGTCCCTCTGTATGTCTATTCTCCTAATCTGTCTACCTTTTATCACATAGCTCCTCTCTGCATTATTCCTTCCAAAATGCATCACCTCGCATTTGTTAGGATTAAATTCCATCTGCCACCTATCTGCCCAATGCACCAACCTATCTATATCCTGTTGTATCACCTGACAATCCAGTTCAGTACCCGCCAACCCTGCCATCTTGGTGTCATCAGCAAACTTGCTGATCACACCACCTACACCAGTCATTTATGTATACTACAAAGAGGAGAGGTCCCAGTACTGAGCCCTGCGGCACACCACTGGTCACTGGCCTCCAGCCCGACAAGGTCCCCTCCACAACTACCCTCTGTCTCCTATTACCCAGCCAGTTCTCAATCCACCTAGCTACCTGGCCTCGTATCCCATGCGCCTTAACCTTTTCTACCAGCCTACCATGAGGGACTTTGTCAAACGCCTTACTGAAATCCATATAGATGACATCAACGGCTCTCCCATCGTCAACCGTTTTTGTCACCTCCTCAAAGAATTCCACCAGATTCGTAAGGCAAGACCTCCCTCTAACAAAGCCATGTTGCGTATCCCTAATCAGATCGCAATGCTCCAAATGCTCATACATCCTACCCCTAAGTATTTTTTCCATTAATTTCCCTACCACCGATGTCAAACTCACCGGTCTATAATTTCCAGGGTTATCCCTACTACCTTTTTTGAACAGCGGTACCACATTTGCTACCCTCCAGTCCTCTGGGACCTCACCTGTGTCCAAAGAAGAGACAAAGATTTGCGCCAGAGGCCCAGCAATTTCATCTTTCACCTCCCTAAGCAGTCTGGGATAAATACCATCAGGCCCCGGAGCTTTATCCATCCTTACGCTACCTAAAAGCCCTAGCACTTCCTCCCTCGTAATAGATATCTCCTGCAACTGATCCTCCGCTCCCTCCAAGAGACCGCACGATTCCGAACCCCTCTCCTTCGTGAATACCAACGCAAACTATTCATTCAGGAGCTCCCCCATTCCCTCCGACTCAATACATAACTCTCCACTCTTGTCCCTAAGAGGACCAATTTTCCCTCTAACTACTCTCTTGCCTCTAATATAGGAATAAAATGCCTTTGGATTTTCCTTAATCCTACCAGCCAAAGCCATTTCATGCCCTGTCATGCCATAATCTACTCTCAATCATCAGCAAAATGATGGAAGTAGGGCGGCACAGTGGTTAGCACTGCTGCCTCACAGCAGCAGGGCCATAGGTTCATTTCCAGCCTTGGGTGACTGTCTGTGTGGAGTCTGCATGTTCTCCCTTGGTCTGTATGGGTTTCCTCCGGGTGCTCTGATTTCCTCCCACAGTCCAAAAGATGTGATGGTTAGGTAAGTTGGCCATGCTAAATTCTCCCTCAGTGTACCTGAACAGGTGCTGGAGTGTGACAACTAGGAAATTTTCACAGTAATTTCATTGCAGTGCTAATGTAAACCTACTTGTGACAATAACAAATAAACTTAAGCTATCTAGCATGTTTACTTGGGTACAACCTGCTCACTGATGCTCAGTTTGGGTTCTGCCAGGTCCATTCAGCTCCTGACCTCAAACATAGTCAAAACAGTTGAACACAGGAGATAAGATGAGAGTGATTGTTCTTGGCATCTAGCAGCATTTGACCAAGTGCGGCTTCAAGAAGCCCTAGCAAAACTAAGTCAATGGGAATCGGAGAAAACATTCCACCGGTTTCAGTCATATCTGGCACAAAAGAAGATGTTGGAGATCATCATCTCAGCTGTGGGACATCAATGCAGGAGCTCCTCGAGCCATATCTATTCTAGAGCCAACCATCTTCAGCTGCTTCATCAATAACCTTCCTCCCAGCATAAGGTCAGATGTGGAGATGTTTACTGGTGATTGCTCAATGTTCAACACCATTCATGACTCCTCAAATACAGAGGTAGTGCTTGACCTGGGCAATGTCTAAATTTAGGCTAATGAGTAGCAAGTAACATTCACCAGGCTATGACCATCTTCAACAAGAGAGGCCGTTGCTCTTCGACATTTAATGGTATTACCATCGCTGAATCCCTCATATAAACAGTCTACGGGTTACTGTTGAACTGGACTAGTCATATCATAAGGAGTGAAGTGGCATCCGTGCTGAGAACTCGAGAAGGATGGATAGATGCCAAGATGGATCATCTACTTAACTGTTCTGGCTGAAGATAGTTGCAAATGCTTCAGTTTAATGGGATTGAGAGTTATAGATAGGCCTGGTAGGTATGGATATGATCGGCGCAACTTGTGGGCTGAAGGGCCTGTTTGTGCTGTAGTGTAGGTACAGGTCAGAGGCTGGGAATAATGCAGAGAGTAACATGCCTGTTGACTTGCCAAAGCATGTCCATCATCTACAAGTCAGGAGTGTGATAGAATACATTCCACTTTCCCAAATAAGTGCAGCTCCAAAAACACTGAAGAAGCTGGACAGCATCCTGGACAAAGCAACCCGCTGGACTGGCACTCCATCATAAATTTCAACACCCACTCCATCCACCACCAATGCATAAACGTAATAGTGTGTACTGTCTACAAGGTACACAACAGCAAATCATGAAGTCTTCTTTGCCAGCACCTACCATACCTATGACCTCTGCCACCTAGACGGACAAGGGCAACAGACATATGGGAACACCACCACCTACAAGTTCCCTTTGAAGCCACACCCATCCTGACTTGGAACTATATCACTGTTCCTTCACTGCTGCTGAGTGAAAATCCTAGAATTCCCTTCCTAATAGCACTGTGGGTGTAACTATACCTCATGAGGTGCAGCCGTTCAAGGAGGCAGCTTACCACCACCTCATCAAGAGCAATTAGGAATGGGCAATAAATGCTGGTCACCTGCATCCTGCGAACAAATAAATAATTTTTAAAATCTATCTTAGGGTTAGATGAGTGATAAGTATTTGCCAATACACCCTAGTTTTCTTTGAATAGTGCATGAGTATTTGTTACTTTTTCCTGACAGAGGAGACACAGCCTTGCTTTAATGTCTTATCTGTAGGAGGGCTATTATAACTGAATTTGCTGAAAATACAAAGAATTGGATGGAGCTTGAATAGGCCATGTGATCCCCAGATCCTGCTATACCATTTAGTAAGATGATGACTGATCTTTGAACTCAATTTCATTTCCCACCTGATCCCCAAAACTCTTAACAAACACCATGTGGTATCAGAATGGAAATAATCAGCTCTTGTTCCATCAGAATATTTTAAAGCAGATTCAGAAATAAAGATACTTGAAGTCATGAAAATGTTTTCACAGGCACCATAAACTTTCAGCTAAATATAAAAATTGAAAATAGTCAGACAATATACTACTTTTGCAAGACTAAGTAGTTTTACATTTCTAACACAGAAAATGAAAATGTTTGTTTTAAAATATAGGATAATGTTTAGTTAACATTCAAACATATTAATCAATATGTACCATTACCAGCTAAACTAGAAATGAATGGTAATCTACCCAGTGATTGGAAAAACTTTCAAAAAAGTGGACAAATAATGAAATTGCATCAGGTCTCATGAAGCAGTCAAAATGTGTCAGACAATAATGGTCTTCAGTGTAAGACTGATGAGGCTTATGTGGAGCTCTGATTATACAAGAAATGTTGGATAGCATCTGAAATAATTCATTTAAATATGATAGAAAATTTTGTCATAAAGAGAAAAGGTCTGTTTTGGTTGGGGACAGAGCTGCAATAGATGTTGAGAACTTTTTCTTAGCCTAATGTCCAAAGAATGGAAACATCAAACGGCAGCCAAATAATATAGCTAAGGACAATTGTGACATCCTTTTACTTGAGGTTGTTGGATCCACAGCAGATGCCTATGTTCATAAACAACAACTCTAAAAATAAGTGACTAACAGTAGTGTTAAAATTCTTTTCCTGTTTCATTACTCGACTACCAACAAAAAGCTTTTGGGAGTTCTTACATGAATATTGCCACATACGAAGTATGAATGGTCTTGAAGTTAAAAAACATTGCAGCGTAATTTTATGGGAAAGAAGTGTGATGGATACACCTAAGTAGCAATGACAAGTTTATTTTCCCAACAAAGTTGTACATTATAATTCTTTACTAGTGAGGTTTGTAGAAATTTAAGGTGACAAGGAAAGCTGCTTCATTGTTTGCTTTCTCTCCAAATAATTCTGTCGTCTGAATAATCCTTCTTTGAATCTAGCAATAGCACCTACTAGGATCTTTTTAAAATTTGCTGTTGGGATGTGGGTGTTACTAGCAAGGCTGCACTTATTGCCTACCCCAAAATTCACTGAGAAGCTTGTAATAAATCTTCTTGAATGATTGATGTCCTGATGCTGATAGTGCTCCCAAATTAAGTAGGGAATCCTAGAGTACTGAACCAATAGGAAAACATGTCCAAGTTAGAATGATGGGAATTTGGAGATGATGCATTCTCACAAATGTTCTACTCTTTCCATCATGCTAATTGAGGTTTTGGAGGGAAAATGCTGTCAAAGTAATTTTGATCAGTTGTCACAGTGCATCCTGTAGATTGTAGATATGGTATCCATAATGCCTCAATGATGAAGTGGCAAGGCAAACATAGGGTCCAGTGGCTGGGCCGCCAATAATGTAATTTGTTCTGTCCTGGATAATGTCCTGATAAAATTTCCTCACTAGATGGAACTGCAAGGACGTTCAGACAAATGAGTATTTCATCACACTGAGTGAGCTCTGTAGATGGTGGCATGGTGGCACAGTAGTTAGCACTTCTGCCTCACAGCCCCAGGGGCCTGGGTTCGATTCCCAGCTTGGGTCACTGTCTGTGTGAAGTTTGCACATTCTCCCCATGTTGCGTGGATTTCCTCCGGGTGCTCCGGTTTCCTCCCACACTCCAAAGATGTGCGGATTAGGTTGACTGGCTATGCTAATTTGCCCCTTAGTGTCCCAGGATATGTAGGTTAGAGGGATCAGCAGGGTAAATGCGTGAGGTGAGGGGATGGGGCCAGGGTGGCATTGTTGTTGGGGGGCGGGGGGGGTGGGCACAGTGGTTAGCATTGCTGCCTCACAGCACCAAGGACCCGGATTCAATTCCCGGCTTGGGTCACTGTCTGTGTGGAGTTTGCACGTTCTCCCTGTGTCTGCATGGATTTCCTCTGGGTGTTCCGGTTTTGTTCCACAGTCCAAAGTTGTGTGGGTTAGGTTGATTGACCTTGCTAAATTGCCCCTTAGTATCAAGGGGATTAGCAGTGTAAATATTGGGGTTACAGGAGTGGGGCATGAGTGGAATTGTGGTTGGTGCAGACTCGATAGGCAAATGGCCTCCTTCTGTACTGTAGGGATTCTATGGTGGGGAGATTTTAAGGAGCTCAGAACTAACACTAGAATTATCAGCAAACAAGCCTATTCTTTAATTTATGATGAAGGGAAGTTCTTTGATGAAGCAGCTAAAAATTGGTGGGTGAAGGATGCTACCCTGAGGAACCCTCACAGCATTGTTCTGGGGGCAGTGACTTCATTCAGCCAGGTATCTCGGTGGCCACTCTTCATACAGAAGCCTAAATAGTGGCCTTTGGAAGTATCAACAGTAATATTAATTCCTATTGCACATTTACAGAAGCATTAGAATAAAATGACCAATGATTAAATTAGTGACCAAAAAACTGGTCGGAAGTGACTTTAAGTTTTTGTTTAGAAGGTTAGTGTGTGGTTGGGAAAGAATGCCAGAAAATGCTTGCCATTGAAGGCTGTGTGATGCGTAATAGACTGGTCATAGAAATGGCGGGAGTTCGGGTGAAGGCAGGGAGTTGGGGCATGGTTAAGGTTGAAGTAAACTACAGAGATAGGGAAAGCAAGGCCATTGAGAAGTTTAAACATAAATGTTATAAAATTATCTCAACATTGGGAGACTGATCTGATAGGTGAATGGGATTTGTTAAGAGATTTGTGCAAGAAATGGGCAGCTGTACTATACGGTACATGAGTCACAAAATTAGTGTCATCCATTTTTTCCTATTCTCTGCTGAAGTTTGAATGAGATTTATTCCTAGGCTTTGCACTCAGAGGTTTCCATACCATGAAATGACTGTGTTCAAGTGCGAGCTGATCAATAAATGGCAGTGATTTGTTCAATAAAACATCATGGCCATGCCCAATCCTGCCCTCAATATGCAAACCTCTTCTGAATAGTCACTAGAGTGAAACTGATCTTCTATTCTCCAATCCAGAGACAGAAGTCAACTATAATACCTATAGAATCTCTGCATTGCAGAAGGGGGGCATTCAGCTCATCAAGTCTGCATTGACTCTCCAGAACAGCATGATACCCAGGTGCAGCCTCCGGCCCTCTCCCTGTAACCCCACCCAAAAACAATGGTTTATTCACCTAATGTACACATGTTTGGATACTAAGGGGCAATTTAACATTGCCAATGCACCTAATCTGCACATCTTTGAACTGCGGGAGGAAACCAGAGTACCTGGAGGAAACCCACACAGACACAGGGAGAACGTGCAAACTCCACCAAAAGTCAATCAAGGTTGGAATCAAATCCAAGTCCCTGTATCTTTGAGGCAGCAGTGCTAACCATTGTGTCATCCCCTATTCAATACCTCAGAAGATGGATTTCAATGAAACTTCTATTTTCAAAAGTCTGAAAACACCCAGCAATATAAATGACAATTTTGGACTTCCAAACTTGAGTTTTGCTGCAGAAAGCTTTAGAGAGTTCAAGAAAATGGTGGGAATTTGAAACTCGGCCATATAAAGTAGCTGAATATACATCTTAGGGGAAGCCAGATAAATACACAAAGATGAAAGCAATAGAAGGCTACATTAATAGGGTGAGTTGAAGTAGTGTGAAAAAAGGCTGTCATAGAGCATAAACATAGCCAAATGACAGGAGTGACTCTCCCAACCTGCTGAGCTGCTCTAGCAATGGAGCTGGCTGGGAGACATCGACAGAGGCCATGTAGCAGGCTTCCAGTTGGGCGCCACTGCCTCCATGCGTCTCCAGGCACCGTATTTCCGGCAACATCAGCTCCGTGCCAGAAATCGGTGCAGAGCTGAATAAATTATGCAAATATAATTAGCATATTAAATATAATTAGCAAGCCTGGGACTGAAGTCTCTGGGCCCATTAGCATCTCTCTCTCAACCACTCCCCGACCCTCACCAGGAGTGTTTCATGCCAGCATGGTGTACAACAGCTTCCCACTAGCGGGGAGCTAGTGGCCCGACCTGCTGAAGTGAAGGGTGGTTGGAGGCTAAGTGGGGTGTTCCCTGGGCATTGCCAGCTTGGCAGTGCCAGCCTGCCCTCAGGCACTGCCCAGGTGGCAAAGTGGCAATGCCTATGGGGCACTTTGGCACTACCCACCAGGAGTTGGGTGGGGCCAGATAGGGCAGGGCCTCATAGGGGTGATCGATGGGGGTCCCACTGCACTGGAATCAGTCACAGAAGAAAGCAGGCAGCAATCGGTGGTGGGGGGAGGGGAAATTGGGAGATCAAGGCAGGCGCAGGCAATCAGACCATGGGGAATCGGTGGGGCAAAGTTGCAGGGTTGCTGTGCTAGCCAGCATTCTGGCTGACTAGCAATTGGGAGGCTGGCAGTGCGGGGAGGGCTACTGCACATATGCTAATCTTCACTATGACAGAAAGGCACATGCACAGTGGCCTGCTCAGCATTATGTGGCCGGCCTCTTAGGCAGGAATAGGTTTTTAGTGCGATTCATGCTAGGGCTCTCTGTGATGTACGGTGTGGGAGATTCATTTCGAAAATCCTGCTGAAACAAACAGTGAGATTTATTCCAGTTTTTACGCAAATTTGGCATTTAAATTTTTTTTTTGGGGAGAATCTCACCTCTGGTCTGTTACTGATAGTGCTGAGAACAACTGGCATGTTGAACTAAGAATACTGCAAGAAACGTATTCCAAAGTTCAAATGTATTGACTTCAGCACAATTTTTCATGATGTATTGAGACCAACATGCTAAATAAACAAGATTTTCTACAAATTCAATCTGTGCTTGTACAATAGTTGTGAACACAGAAGCAGTATGACACACATAGACTAATCTGCAATAAAGGCTACGCGGACACAGTAGAGATATAAACAATCAGACTACTGGCACTAATGGATAGATAGCTTTGACTCACAGAAGTGCACTTTCACATTTCAATCAACAGGTTTAATTTTGTCCCACTCCATTGACAGGTGGGGCAGTTCTTCAGGGCATAGGAAATTTAAATCTACTGATTTATTTAAGTTCTATTTATTTAAATTGACATTTTTGAATTTACCTTATTGAAAGTTGGATAGGAGTATCCTCTCAGTGGTTGCGTGTTCAACCCAAGGGCCTGAGGCAGGTTCTGCTGAGCTAAGACTTGGCAACAGAAGATTGATTCTGGGAGGCTGTTGTGGCAGGGCAAAAATGGCAGCATAATGCAAATCATTGCAAAAGTTAGGCCATTTCACATAACCCAACTGCAACTACCCATGCTCTTTAGGAAAGGAAATTGAATAAAAATCTTCAAATAAAAAGAAAACTTGAGGGAGAGTGATTTGTCCAGCTAAACTATCCATCGGCATTAAACTTCAGTACCAAGTGAGATCTATGAGAAACACTGCTTGCCCATTATGGTAATTGTCAGATCATCTCCAGCAAGGAAACTAAGTAAAAGAGCAGTGCGTGCAGAGGCACACTTGCTAACTACTTATGGACGGCTGTTTTCCATGAGAGGGCATAACTAGGTAATTGTGCTTTTGGACTTTCTGGTTTGAATTCCTGAACTTGGTGCTCGCTTGGATAGGTGCAGGAAAGTTGGACCATAAATGATTAGAGAAGATTGCACCCAAAGTAATTACTGATAATGGGGACTGATGGGTGACATAGGGTTGAGATTGTAAGAAACTGGAAAATTGAATTTGTTGATCAATAAATTTGGTGATTTCATTTCAAGAATTATTTAATTTTTAAATCAATTTATGAGGTTAGATATATTATTTTTTGAGGGAATATAATGGGATTTGAAAGCAAATGGCAGAGAATTAGTTTAATCTCTCATTGTTAGATATGGGAGGATGATATAAAGCAGTTTGAGGTGCTCCTCTTCTAAAACTGCTCACTATTCCAGGAATGTGAAAATAACCCCTGGTTTTTTGCAAACCATCTTCTTAAACTTTTCCCTCATCCACTCTCTCTCCAAGTATTCATATATTTCTTTGGCACAGGGATTGAGACCATGTCATTCGCTGCCTCTGCTACCTCTCATTATCCCACTTGACCAAGCATCCTCTAAAGTTCCCCCACACTAGTCCTGAATTTGTATATTTTTCTAGTTCCTCTCCAATCTCCCCTTATCCCTCCCAGAGCTCATGCGTCCATGAAACGCACATCATGCTCCCTTGACCTTATTTTCACTAAACTGATATCCCCCCCAACTTCCCTTCTTGTCACCATGTTAGCTGATCTGAATGATTCTAAGCTAAGTGAGACTGCTTTTACCCAGTTCCATTATTATCTATCCAACTGTAGTCAGAATATCACTTGCAATATCTTCTTTTCCTACTCCTGCACCGTTATCATTTGTGCCCTGGGCCTAATGACCTATTCTTGCCCACTCTATTTCTCATCTACCTGCTGACTCTTGGTGATGTTGTCCAAAAACAGTGTTTGTTTTCACATGCATTCTCATGCCACTCAGCTTGACTTCACTACCATCTCTCTCAACCCAACTCTTGCTAAATTATCAGTCAAATTAGCTAACATTGCAGAGTCTACCTCTTATTCCTCCTTTGAGAGGCTGCTTCGATCTTACTTCTTTTACGAAGCCTTGGCCATTTGTCCCAACGTCATCGTATGTGGCTCAGTGTCAAATTCTAACTTATAATGTCCCTTGGGATGTTAAAGGCATTGTATAAACATAAATTGTTGTATCAGTGATGACCTTTGATATGTGGCTACATTTCAGAATCTTTTTTTATTAAAATGTGATTGGGGAGATTTTCATTTGGTGGAACACAACGGGAAGTATCTTTAATGTGGAAAGATTGTATGCAATATCATTGGTGAGATAGCGAATACAGAGTAATTACAACGATGAAAAATATACACAATCAATAACAAAAATTGACAGCAACTTGCATATTTCACCACAGATACTACATTTATCAGATAGGTTCATAATTCAAAAATAACTGATATTGTTGGTATTCAGAGGGATCTAAGTAGCCTTGTAAATTCATGGCAAAGTTAATACACAAGAACAGAAAACAATTAAGAAAGCAAATGGTATGTGACCATTAATTAAAAAGTACTACAGAAAGGAAGTTCTATCACAATTATAAAGAGCATTGGTGAGGACACATCTGGAGTGTCATGTTCATGTACAGTTTGGTCTTCTTGCTCCAGAAAGGAAACATCTGTCTGGAGGACTTATTGCCTGGGAATGGAAGTAAGGAAGCATAGAAATTGGCTTATGAGGAGAGATTGAATGGATTCAGCCTAATTCCCAAGGCTATAGAAGAATAAAATTTGATCTTATTGAAACATACAAAATTTCTCCTAGCTGAGGACCTAGGACTAAGGGTCACAGATTAGAGAGATATCTGTGTCAGCACAGCCTTGGTGGGCTGAAGGGCCTGTTCTTTATACCATTTCTGAATAAAATATTTAAGACTCAAAGGAGGAGCAATTTCTCCATTCAAAGTATTGTGTTTAGGATCCTAATGGACTGTAATGTGTGCCATAGAGTATATTTAAGGCAGAGAAATATGAATTTTTGATATCAAGCAATATTGGATAAGATTGGAAGGTGCATTAAGTTAGATCAGCTATGATCTTACTGAATGGTGCAGTGTGTTCGAAAAACCAAATGATCTCCTCCTGCTTATGTTTTTATGTTCACACAAGTATATCCAGAAGCAGAGAGAGGAGAAGGAGGTATGCTTAGTGACAGGATCATGTTGTAAGCGGCAGCAATGGTATTTCATGATGTAGTGAATGAGCAGACTGGTGAGGCAAATGTAAAGACAAAGAGAACCCTGCTTTAAGGTGAAAGAAAGGATTTTAGAATGGAGGCACGTGAAATGAGACTCCAACTAAGGGAAATCTTTCTAGAAGGATCACTCCAGTTGGTGAAGATTTGAAAGCATAGGGGAAATGTATTGCTTGAGAGGTAAAGATATAAAAAGATGAAGTTCTTAACTTAAGAATCAATTACCATTTAACTTGAGAAAACACGTAAGGATTTTGAGTGAGTGAGAAATAGCTGACACAAGTTCAGAGGAAATTGATGAATATTAATCTTATGATGAATATTAAGAACATAAGAACATAAGAAATAGGAGCAGGAGTAGGCCATCTGGCCCTTCGAGCCTGCCCCGCCATTCAATAAGATCATAGCTGATCTGTCGTGGCTCAGTTCCACTTTCCCGCCCTCTCCCCATAACCCTTAATCCCCTCTCTTATCAAAAACCCATCAACCTGCTTCTTAAAAATATTTAGCGAGGCAGCCTCCACCACTTCAACGGGCAGAGAATTCCAGAGATTCACCACCCTTTGAGTGAAGAAGTTCCTCCTCAACTCCGTTCTAAACCGCCCCCCCTTTATCTTGAAATGTTATTTCATAACTTCACAGTTTGACTTGCACTTCGATTTTAGGGGAAAAAAACAAATATAAATTATATGCAAGGGCTAGTAAGCTATCTTTACACAACAATTATGAGGGTTGGAGTGTGCTGTGAGGTTTGTGATTGAAACAGAGACCCTATTTGTTTTTCTTTGCATCTTGGGAGCCTGCAAGCTCACTTTCCACTGTGTTTGTATTTGTGCATTATACACTGGCAATAAAATTGAATTGAATAACATTTAAGAATATTTAAGACAACTGGTTGAAGTAAAGGAGATAAAAGAACATGGGAACAAGCACAACAAATTAATATGACTGCATCCTTTATAGGATAAAGGGACTATTTGAGCCAAATGACCAGTTAATGTGGATTAATCATAGGTTGGTAGTGTAGCTGTCAGCGATTTGAACGAGTTGATGCTAGTCAGTTCAACAAAGCCAAATTATATCATGTTGAATTTCTCAGACATTGTAAATAATTTCCAAGATGGTTTTTAAGAGAAGGATTTAGGATATGGTGTGTGGAATAATTGATACCCTTAATTAACATTCCATGTAAGGCTTCTTGGTTTACAAATGCCAGAGTTGTTACATTTACTGGGATCATGTATCTGTGATTTAAATCTTACAATATCAATCAAGGTATTACTAAACTTGTATTAACTTTCAAAATATAATTTAGTTTGATGTTGTTTTAGATAGCAAAGCCCAAATAAATTAAACTAAATTAAGAGTTTGTAGAATCTTTAAGTTTATGTCTGTTTATACATCAATAGGTTCCCCAAGTCAGAAGAGCAATGGTTATTCAAGTTAGCACCCTTAGAAATATAAGTTTAGGAAAAAGTAAAGCCAACGGGATCTGGACTGAGTAGTGAGCTGATCACTGTTAAGTTGGTAATGCCCAGTGGGAGTACTGATTACTTTTTCTATCATGTTGCTGAGAGTAAGGGAAAACTATTGCCGAGACAGTTGACTCGGTAGAATTGAAGTAGAATACTCCAGCAAGTTGAATAAAATCTTGTTTGGAGATCATGGACAAGCAATTAGATTTTCTGCTCTACTCCACAAAATTGAAATTATACTTGAAACAAAGAGATGAACATCTGTATTGAAAGTGTTCAAATATTGTATATGTAAACTGATTTGCTATAATATGATTAAAAAACTCTTCTAATCTTGGTATTTGGAGACCAGCATTATTTAGGTTTGTGTGGTCAAGTAGTGTCTCAGGATTCCAGTGGATCAGCTGGACTAGGGAACAATAGCCGTAATAGTACATTATGGGGGGAATTCTCCCGTCCTGCCCACCATGCTAATTGTGGCAGGCGGGCAGGGGGTGGGACCAAGTTCCATTGGCCTCAGTCAGGATTCTCTGGTTTTGGGGCAGCAGTAGAATTCCATCTTATATTACTCCCAGAAATCATGGCATGCGGAGGGATAATGTTAATCTTTATATTAACAATGCAATCTGGCCTCACCTGAATATTCATATCTGTGTAATAGATTGTTTATCATAGTTGCCTTAAATTCCCATTGCCTAACCCTTAAACCACCAGTTTAAACTAAAATATTGTAGATTATAAGAATTGAAACATGGATATTTCCAGGTTATAGATCACAGTTACGATCTGTTCTAATTTATGGGGAATATGAACCAATGAATTTTTTAAACAATGGAAGCAAATGAACAAAGTAATTATGGGGGGCTTCAGTAACACAAATACAAATGATGAATGCCATTTTGCTCACCTTTTGTTCATCCCTCTACATTTTTCTGGTACAGCATGTTTTTTTTCATAAATGATTGCAAGGTTTTCACCTCCAATGTTCTGCCAACAAGCCCATCTATACATTAATCACAGTGTGTTTGAATATCTTCCAGACATCACTCCTAAATTTGCACTTTCCAAGTCTTTTTTAGTATGCACATAGTACTTTACAATTCTCCTTCATCTGACATTGCTCTTTCCACTTACACATTTTCTTCAACTGACTTTTTAGTTTTTATGCAATGCTTCAGAATCAAACCCCACTCCTGATATGTAAATTTGACTAATTTCTGAGTTTCTGAATCCAATTTGTTCAAGTAATATAGAAACAACACTGTTCTTAATATCAATCTGACAGCCCTACCTCAAAAGGATTCCAAATATGTATTTTGAATTCCCTCAGCTTTGCATTTAACTGCACATAACTATTTTCTCACAAAAGTCAAAGAAGTTGGTCAGACATGATCTTCCATTTCTGAATTCATGTGATTATTGGGTAATCATTGCACAGATAATGCTCAACTTTGCTCTGGATAATTGACTGCATTATTTTACACAAGATTAAAGTTAGAGAAATATATTGGCTTGCATATGATTTGTCACACTCTGAAAATGGACACTGCCAAATTGTGTTTCCAGACTATTGCTACTTAGTTAAAATTCATCAATTTCCTCCAGTGTTGATCACAAATCCCCATCCTTTGTTTCTGTTCTGTTAAATAAGTATGCTCTATTGATTGGACTAAATTATTAATTAAACTTATCTTGAACAGTAATCTATCTCCTTAGATTTAAAGTTCTGAAAATATGTAGAAATTCACTTCTTTGAATAATTCAGAAGATACAAACAGGATTTGGCTATTCAACTCCTCGAGTTGATCGCACCATTCAATTAGATCATGAGTGATCTGGACCATAACTCCATCTACTAAACTTAACCATTAATGTCCTCAGTTTTGAAATAATCAATTAACTCAACCTCAACAGATTTTTGAGGTAGAGAGTTACCAGAAAGTAAATTGCGTGGAGGACACAGAAAGTCTGCAGAGAGATTTGGATAGGCTAAGTGAGTGAGCAAGGATCTGGCAGATGGAGTATAACGTTGGCAAGTGTGAAGTTATCCACTTTGGAAGGAATAATAGTAAAATGGACTATTATTTAAATGGTGAAAAATTACAACATGCTACTGTGCAGAGGGACTTGGGGGGTCCTTGCGCGTGAATCACAAAAACCAAGTTTGCAGGTGCAGTAGGTGATCAAGAGGGTAAATGGAATGTTGGCCTTTATAGCGAGAGGGATGGAATATAAAAGCAGGGAGGTTTTGCTGCATTTGTACAATGTACTGGTGAGGTTGCACCTGGAGTACTGTGTGCAATTTTGGTCCCCTTATTTAAGAAAGGATATATTAGCTTTGGAGGGGGTGCAGAGAAGGTTCACCAGGTTAATTCCGGAGATGAGGGGGTTAGCTTATGAGGAGTGATTGAGTAGACTGGGCCTGTACTCGTTGAAGTTTAGAAGGCTGAGTGGAGATCTTACAGAGACATATAAGATAAGGGGCATGACAGGGTAGATGCAGAGAGATTATTTCCACTTAGAATGGAAACAAGAACTAGAGTGCACAGCCTCAAAATAAGGGGGAGTCAATTTAGAACTGAGTTGAGGAGGAACTTCTTCTCCCAGAGGGTACTGAATCTTTGGAATTCTTGCCCATTGAAGCAGTGGAGGCTACCTCATTAAATGTGTTTAAGTCACAGATAGATAGATAGATTTCTGACCAATAAGGGAATTAAGGGTTATGGGGAGCATGCAGGTAAGTGGAACTGAACCACTATCATATCAGCCATGATCTTTTTGAATGGTGGGGCAGGCTCGAGGGCTAGGTGGCCTACTCCAGGTCCTATTTCTTATGTTCTACCAGAAAGCTTTCTACCCATCTTAATTTATCCATCCAGAAAGAGTTCCCTAATCACAGCATGCTTCTTAAACAGGAAGCGAGTTGGGGGGAGGCGGGGGCGGGGGCGCTAGGAGCGTAAGTGGGATGGAAAATTAAAATGACAGCTGACTGTAAGCCTGAAATCTCAGGGTGACACTCGCAGATTGGATAGAGGTGTTTTATTATGTGTTTTCCCAATCTGCACTTGTCTCCCTGATGTACACCAGACCATGAGCTATGATCACAACATACAACATACAAGTAAATCACTTTTGTTTAAACTTCCATGGTTTCAACATGCTTCCTGTGACATGTGTTCCACTGTTCTGACTACTTTGCTGGTTGTTGCACTGGAGTGGCTGAACGTGTCAAAAGTTGAATTTTTCAAAACCTTAGATGGTTCAATACCAGAGAAATTCATCCCACCCATTTTGCTTCCTAAATGTATCACTTCAGTGTATGAAATGTAATCTGTATTAATCTGTCCATTTGTAAATATTGTCCAGATAAGTTTCTAGTTCCCAAGCTGCCCTTTCGGGTTCAACTGTCCCCCCAGTTGTTTTTATCTGTAAATTTGAACGGTTTGGCAGAAACCGAATCGCTAATGTTTCGTAGGATACTGCAGAATTCACATACGTAATTGTAAACACATTCCTGATGTTTAGTTCCCCAACCTTGTAAGAAGCGGATTTGAAAAGTTACGAGAAATCAAACAGGAATGTAAGATTTTAGAATATCTACACGGAAGCTTCCTTTAGAGAACCATTCTGGGGGCGGGGGTAGGAGGGTCGGTACAGTAATTTTAAAATAGTTGTTCGTTTACCACCTAGTTTTACATGTCAAAAAGTAATTATGTCAAAAAGTAATTTTACTGAGAAGCACTACAGTTAATTTTCTTAATAAGTAGAATCATTATAAAATGATTTTATGAGCTCACTATAAAAAAATCCAATATTCTAAACTTATATAAAACGTTTAGAGAAAACACGACACCGTACGAAAAATATTGTTGCAATGGTAAACTTGAGATTCCATCTGAAGTCTGTAAATGCTGTACCTCCAGTTTGTTGTATCTTTATCACCGTTGCAGAGAAGATCCGATGTTACAGAAGACGTTAAAATAATCGCATTTATGTAAAAAGTGTGGTACATCTTTTCCTTTATACGCGTTTGCCCTTTGATAGGAAGTCTGAAGCAGCTAGAACCAAAAATTAACCGACCAAGCTTGCTTTAATTTGCAGATGATAGGGAGTAGGAGAAAGTTGATGTTGCTCAGAGTTTATTTTAGTTAATACCATTTTATTATATATGCAGTTTACAAAAACCTTACGGAGGAAAATCTCATCCGACAGGATATAAAGCGCTAAAGTTAAACATTTACAGTATAACAGGGAGATCTATATATAAACACAATAAATGAAGTCCAGATTGCATTTGCAAATCACATCCCTTGTGTCAGAGGAAGAAACTATTAATAAAATGCTTATTAATGAAGAAATCACAATCCACGAACGTAGTAACATCTAGATGTTAAGGTTTGCCCGGTACTGGAGGGAAACTCTATAGTTCTTATGACTGAGCCCATACATAAGCACTTACCCTTCTGGAGTGCTTCAGCAACAAAGCCAAATGTGCAATGTGTCACTGAGTTGGAGGATGGTGGTGTTGTTTGCAGCTGGACTCTGCGATTTCTGCAGCCTGACTCTCTTTCTAATCACTGCTGTTAGTAGTGGTGATGATGGTGATAAGACTCCATGGTGAGGGGTGGGATGTGGAGCGAAGAGTACTGCCTTCCTTCGTTCACTCTTTCTCTTCCTTATTATCCTGCAGCTAGCTTGCTGGCAGTCTGATGAAGCTGAATCTCTCTCTGTCTTTGGTAACGGTCTGTCTCTACTACCCCCTGAACCACAACCCCTGTCATCATCAACAGCGCAAAGGGGGCTCACACCATACACATCCACACAGCAGTTTGAATGAGCCGCATGGGCTTCTGGGAGCTGTAGTTCCACCCACTGGTTCTTCCATTTCTTTTCGCTGTCTTCGCCGCTTCCCAGGAACGACAATTCCCAGTGGCCCTAGCGAAGGCTACGCATGCGCTGCGGTAGCGGCGTTTTCCATTCTGCTGTCTCCCGAGCAGCTTTTTTTTGAATCCTTTCAATAGGTTCATAGTTTTTTTTGGGGGGGGAAGGAAAATGTAATAAGATTTCATTATTTTGTAGCTTTGCTACAAAGCAGACAGGTAACAAACATATCTTACTTTAGATTTCGTACAATACCCTCAACAGCGGAAAGAACTGTATTCGTTTTAAGACATATTAAAGCTAATCCCTTTTGTATGTGGAGGGCGGGGGGCGAAGAAGAAGTTTCATTTATGGTTTGACGAGAGCAAAAATTCATTTAGAAATAAAAGTAGGCGGTCTAAGGTCTTGTTATTTGACGGGATAGCGAGTTGATGCGGTTGCAGTTCCTAATCGGAAGTCCAGCGAAGCTCGAGCCACTCGACAGCTGAAAATCCGTTACTGGCGCCTGACCCTGGAAAGTCGCTGGAGAAAGCTCTGCGTCTGCGCAGTACTTGACTCCTGGTTGCGCCTGAGAACGCATCTACACATGCGCAGTTTGCTTCCTCCGCCGACTCCAACCACTGGAGAGTGGGTGGGCCAGAGTGGAAGCGTGACGATGACAGTATTATCCGGGGAAGGGTGAAAGGTTAAAGTTGTGTTGGGAAGATAAACTGATGCATTTCATTTACCCATTAGAGTGAGACAGGTAAGGCCAGAATTATTGTAATTTTCTGAGGAATGGGAAAAAACTTTTATGTTGCATTGAACCATTCTACGAAATGACTTAAAAGCTTTTTATCATGGACTACACATGGTAAAATTTGCCCTTAACAGTTGTGTATAGCTTGGAGGCTGAAAGTCGGCTCATCATTGGCCTCTTTTAAGGTCAACCCAAATAAACAAATTCAAGTTAAATCAGGACAAAGTAAAAGGGGCAGCTCACCAAAAGGAAGGGGAACAGCCCGAACATAATCAAAGTACAAAGGAAACTTGAAAACATCAAATTTAGATGTGATGATTAGGGTCAATAATGCACCCCAGACCCTGTGGTGTCCAACGGCTGCGAAGGCGTCAATTGTGCCATGGACACCACATGCTCCCTCTGCAGGAACACCTGGCTGTGAACGTAGCCACGGTAGAGAGGCAGACAGTCAGGATGGACGGCCCCCTTGATCGCCTGTTGCCTGGACCTGTAAATGGTGCGCTTCAGCAGGCCCAGGAGCAGGTTTCAGCTCATCATTGGGGGTTGCAGCAGTTAAAGCTGACTGTGTAAAGCATTAAGCATTTGGGATCAATAAAATGCACATTCTCCTAATAGACAAGGAAGCAAATTAAGATAATGTGACACCTTATTGATTGATGCATCTGTATAAAACAGGAGCCAAAATCCAGTCATGCAAGTACTTTCAAGTTAACTATTACTTAAGTGAGAGATTTGCAAGTATGTGTGACCTGCAAATTAAACTTAAATTGGTTCCTTCAGTGCCTTCATGTGGAAAATATCTGGCGAGCCTTGTCTTAGAAGATTTTAGAGAAATGCTGAATAATGTTTCTCTTAAGTGACATTTTGTGCCAACAGTTTATTTAACACTGAATAAAAGTAAATTACTGTGGATGCTGGTATCTGAAACCAAAAAAGAAAAAGCTGGACTATCTCAGCCAGTCTAGCACCTCTGCAAGGAGAGAAAAGAGTGGATGTTCCAAGTCCAGAGAACTCTTTGTTAAAACTCCTTTTTTTTTTAAACGAAGGGTCATATAGACTCAATACGTCAGTTCTTTTCTCTCCTTACACTTGCTGCCAGACCTGCTGAGATTTTTTTCAGCATTTTCTCTTGTTTATTGTAACACCACTTTCATTTTTTATCTTGAATCTGGCAAAACTTTTTTCACCTTTTCATAAATGTGCTACCTTATTGGCTGTTTGGTTTCTTGCCCCAGTCGGTGACTTAAGCTGCATCTCAATTTTGTGTGTGTTTTCCACAAAGTGGCTGTTACTCATGTGGGAGTAAAGACACAGGGTTGTAGAGGCTTCAAAATTGAGCATGATCTAGGCCTCCCTTGATGCATACCTGTGCCTTCCAGCAGAAGTATGATGGTGGGGGCAGGAACATTGACATAATTCTCTCCTGCTGCATATAGGGTTGCAGCTGAATGATTATCCTAGCTAAATGCGCTTAAATTCCTTGCGTGCAAAAGATTAACATGGCATCTTCTGATATGTGTCATGTCATTCTTCAGTGGCAGTTACCCATGTTCCTGAGCTCGTAGCTCGTTAACAGAGGTGAAAAAATGTAAATGTTGGCTGTATGAATTAAATCAGTAGGAAACATTTAGATAAAAGCAAAATACTGAGGATACTTGAATCTAAACAAAAGCAGAAAATGCTGGAAAATCCTAGCAGGCCTGACAGCATCTGTGGAGAGAACGAGCCAACATTTCAGATCTGGATGACCCTTCATCAGAATATCAATGTTGGAGCTCAGATTGCCAGAATCATAGATTTTATATGGAATGCAAAAGGTACACTTTTTTTGAAGCAGCAATCATAAGAACTAGGAGCAGGACTCGGCCATCTGGCCCCTCGAACCTGCTCTGTCATTCAATAGGATCATGGCTGATCTTTTCATGCACTTATCTCCACGTACTGCTCATTATAACCCTTAATTCCTTTTACTGTTCAAAACTTTATCTGTCCTTGCCTTAAAAACATTCAATGAGATAGCCTCAACTGCTTCACAGGGCAGGGAATTCTACAGATTCACAACCCTTAGGGTGAAGAAGTTCCTCCTCAACTGAGTCCTAAATCTGCTTTCCCTTATTTTGAGGCTGTGCCCCCTAGTTCTAGTTTCACTTGACAGTGGAAACAATCTCCCTGCTTCTAAGATTATGAGGGGAATAGATATGTTTCTATAAGATTACCCCTCATTCTTTTGAATTCCAATGAGTATAGTCCCAATCTACTCGGTCTCTCCTCATAAGAAAACCCCCTCAACTCCGGAATCAACATAGTGAACCTCCTCTGCAGCCCCTCAAGTGCCGGTATATCCTTTCTCAAGTAAGGTGACCAAAATCACATTTGTTACCATTCTTTCTTCTCCCTCTGAATACGTTGATTCCTAGTGATATACAGTTCATTTGAATTTCACCCAAATAAGTTCATAAGATATAGGAGCAGAATTAGGCCATTCGGCCCATCAAGAATGCTCCCCCATTCTATCATGGCTGATATGCTTCTCGTCCCCATTTTCCTGCCTTCTCCCCATATACTTCAACCCATTACCAATTAAAAATCTGCCTATCTCCTTAAATTTATTCACTGTCCCAGCACCCACTTCACTTTGTGGTAGCAAATTCCACAAATTCACAACCCTTTGGGGAAAATAGTTTCTCTTCAACTGTTTTAAATTTGCTACCCCTTATCCTAAGACTATGACCTTTCATCCTAGAATGCCCCACACGAGGAAGCAAACACTCTACGTCTATCCATACTTTTTATCATCTTATATACCTCAATTGGTCTCTCCTCATTCTTCTAAATTCCAGAGACTATAGGCCTAAACTGTTCAATTTCTCTTCATATCTCTGGAATCAATGTAGTGAACCTTATCTGAACTGCCTCCAATGCCAGTATGTCTCTCCTTGAATAAGGGGACCAAAACTGTGTACAATAATCCAGGTGCGGTCTCATCAATGCCTTGTATAGTTGCAACAATACTTCCTTACCTTTTATATTCTATTCCTTTAGCTATAAATGCCAACATTCCATTTGCTTTCTTTATTATCTGCTGTACCTGCACGCTAGTTTTCTGTGATTCGTGAACGAGGACATCCAGATCCCTTTGCTCTGGAGCACCATGATAGTAGATAGTAGGTCATTTCTAAATTCAATATTTTTCATTCTCCTAACCTATCTATATCCATTTGTAAGGTTCTTATTTCTTCATTGCAACGTACTGTTCCGCCTATTGTTGTGTCATTAGCAAATTTGGCTACAGAGCCAAAGTATCAAGTAGATAAGGTTGTTAAGAAGGCATACGGTGTCTTGGCATTTTTTGGTAGGGGGATTGAATTTAGGAGTCGCAGCGTCATGTTGCAACTGTACACAACTCTGGTGCGGCCGCACTTGGAGTACTGTGTGCAGTTCTGGTCCCCACATTACAGGAAGGACGTGGAGGCTTTGGAGAGGGTGCAGAGGAGGTTTACCAGGATGTTGCCTGGTATGGAGGGGAGGTCCTATGAGGAGAGACTGAGCGATTTGGGGTTGTTTTCGCTGGAAAGAAGGAGGCTAAGAGGGGATCTTATTGAAACATATAAGATGATTAGAGGTTTAGATAGGGTGGATAGTGATAGCCTTTTTCCTCGGATGGAGAAAGCTAGCACGAGGGGGCATGGCTTTAAATTAAGGGGGGGTAGTTATAGGATGGATGTCAGGGGTTGGTTCTTTACCCAGAGGGTGGTGAGGGACTGGAATGCCCTGCCTGCTGCAGTTGTAAATGCGCCTAGTTTGGGGGCGTTTAAGAGATCTGTGGATAGGTTTATGGACGAAAAGGGATTGGTTTAGATTAGTGGGTCAGTGTTTTTTTTTAAAAAAACAGGTCGGCGCAACATCGTGGGCCGAAGGGCCTGTTCTGCGCTGTAATGTTCTATGTTCTATCCCTGCATCTAAGTTACTGATATAGGTTGTAAATAGCTGGGGCCCAAGGACCAAAGCTTATGGCACTCCACTAGTTACTTCCTCCCATCCAGAAAAAAAACATTCTTCCTGATTCTCTGTCTTCTGCGCATCAGCCATCACCTATCGAAGCTAAAAAATTATCCCTAATCCTATGTGATCTAACCTTGTGAATTAACCTTTTGTGCGGCACCTTATCAAATGCCTTCTGGAAGTCCAGATATTTACAGGATCCCCATTATCCACTTTGCTTGTTACATCTTCGATTAACTCTAGCAAATTAGTCAAACATGTTTTGCGCTTCATAAAACCATGCTGACATGCTGACTCTGGATAGCATTTTGATTTTTTTAGCAGTCTTCCAATGCACTGAAATCTTTCCCATATCCAGGGAATTTTGGAATATGAATTCCAGTGGATCCACTATCTCTGCCACCACTTCCTTTATTACCCTGGGATGTAGCCATCAGGCTAGGAGGACTTGTCTGTCTTCAATCTCAACAGTTTGCTGAGTACCTTTTTTCCCTATTGATGTTGATTGTTCTAAGTTCTACCCGTTCTATTACCTCTGACTTATACGTTCCTATAGGATTGGTACTAGTGTCCTAGTTAATACAATTGGAAATATTTGAATTTAATTGCCTATTTTCTCAAAACCAAATTGTCACAACTGCAGTACTCAGTTCTTTGAAAGCGAAGGACAGTTTGTTGAAGAATGTCCCAGGGACTCTACCATGTAGGGTACGTCAGAAATTCTTCAGGTGTCTGTGTGTTATACAATAGCATCATCGGACTACTCACTTGATGCAAATCACTGACAAGCTTTATTTAAGTTTTTGGTTGATGAGCACGTTTCTGGGTATCGAATCTCTTTCTGAAGGGTTCTGAGGTCAATTGTGGCTACTTGTAGTAGTGGGGGACTAGTTAATACTGTGTGTCTCATTACCACAGGTTAGCCACTCTTGACTGAAGGAGGAATATTTCACGGAATGTCCTCCAGATGTCAACTAGGATCAGTTTGAAAATACAGAGCTTCCAAGAGGGAAGGTCATCAGCTAGCCTTGAAGAAAAGTGGCTGGGAGATGGTGATAAGTTTTTTTTTATTAAACATCCCTATTCTCTATCAGGTGCCCTTGAATCAATACTAAATCTTTAGCAATTGCATGCTGATTGTTGACCACCAGATGAAAATGGTGATCATCTTTTAGTTTTAAAAGAATCATTCTAAAAATGCCGGAAGTCAACAGTATCTTGGCCAATTCTGGCATTTTGTTGTTCAAAGCATGAATGATATTCATGTTGAAATCACCAAACTCTGGAATGTAGTTTAAAAAACTAGTTTGGTGATCACACTACTTTTGTTTGTAATATTATTAAATTATCACCTGCCAGCTCAGCAGTGGATGATGGGATTGAATCCTTGTTTGTAATACAATTGAAAATACATGAGTTTAATTTTCTATTTTCTTTTTAAAATTAAATCACCACAGCTGCTGTACTCAGTTATTTGAAAGCAAAGATCAGCTTGTTGAGGAACTTTATTTTGGTGAATCTAAAATTCCACTATTTCTGCCGTGCTGATAGGTCACTGAGTGGGTACATAGCTCAGATCAAAGGTACAGTTACCAATGTTTAGTTGCCTTTTTGTAGTTGGAGCCTATAATGGATTTTAACACCTTTGGTCTATAGCGAGGAAAAGTTAACCAGGTTTCCTGCTATTGAGTTACTCTTCAAGAACACATCTATATGCAAATAGGGTGAGGATACTATCAAACACAGCAACGAAATGCCCAAATGCAGAAAGGAAAACTTGCATTTGTAAAGTAAGTAAAGTCACCACGGTCCCTGCTGACCATAGGTTCCCTTTAGAGGGGAGAGCTGACTGGTGGTTATTTATCCTGAAGATCACCACACCTCAGATGAGGGGCAACGTTGAGAAGGTGGGGCCTTCATGAATAACCTCAATTGAACCCGTGGTGTTGGCATTACTTTGCATCACTAACCAGCTGTCCAGCTAACTGAGCTAAACCGACCTCCCAACTTGCATTTGTGTGGCACCTTTCACAACCTTAGGAAGTCCCAAAGCACTTATTTTAACCAATAAAATATTTTTGAAGTGTTGTCACTGTTCTAAGTAGGTAACTCAGTGACAACTTTGCACAAGTAGCAATATGATAGTGACCAAATAATCTGTTTGTGTAGTTGATTGAAGGATAAATATTGACCAGGACACTGGGGAACAACTTGTTTTTCTTCATGACAATGACAAGAAATCTTTTATATCCACCTGAGGGGGCAAACAGGACTTTGCTCTAGCATCTCATTCAAAAGGCAGCACCCCTGACATTGCAGCATCCCCTCTATAATGCACTGTGAAGTGCGAACTGAGAATTATGTGCCTATGTCCTGACGTGGGACTTGAACCCCATAACCTTATGACTCAGAGGTAAGAGTGCTATTCACTGAACCACATCTAACATTGACTTTTACTGACTTTGATCCTAAAAAATAGGTATTTGGGCAAGGTACTTTAATTGTACTGATGGCCATGGTTTCTACTTTGAAGTGAGAAAAAGTAGATTTGAAGTTTTGATTGATTACTGGTCAGTTATCTATTTAATCATTTCTAAATTCAATATTTTTCAATTCATTGTAATTTGGTAACATACTATGAATTTAATCTTCTTTAAAGACATGTCTGTAGTAATACCACATCAACCTAGTTTCTTGTGGATGTAAATGTACAGTATAGAGCTCCCCAGTTTTCAACATTAAATTGGTAATCTCAATCAGAAGATTGCTGCTGTGTGAAATGGAAATTCTGTGGAATTACAATAGGGAATGTTCCTCTGAGGCAGTAAGCTGGCATACAGCCGATGCTTTACACTACATCAAAGTGTAATATTCCTAACTGTGTTGGATGCTGACATGAAGCATAAAATATTGGAAAATTCTGCATCCCTACTGTAAATATATTTCATGTTAATCAGTGTCAGAATTTACTTCCCTCAACCCTGCTTAAAAAGTGCTAGAAGTAATACTTTGTGCAAAGAGCAAGGCTGCCATTACTAAGCGCCATCTGTCCATGAGATCTTTGATATTTTTCAGAATATTTATGATTAAGAGAAATTCTGTTGCTCCATTTTTTTAAAGAGCAGTGTATTCTCACAATATCATGCCTGCAACCAGCATGATCGCAAACACAGTCATTGCTGTTTGTGAGATGCTGGTGTACACTTCAATTTGAAGTATTTGGAAACATAATGAGGTGCTATATAAATACAAACATTTATTTTACTGATAGTATTTTCAAATTCTGGCTTGCAAGGCTTTACTGTACCAAGCAACTACTTAGTCACTACTTGTATCTCTATTTGCATTAATCCGGTAGCAACTTTGAACATTTTTAAGTAACGGAATGTAACTCAGGGTTAGTACAGTGTCATAGTCCTGGCATTTCACACTTGAAAATAACATCCCTTATTATGATATCAGTATTGATGACATTTTTCTTCTCATTCAGTAAGGGGAAAAATATCTTGGCAAAACTCTTTTAAGCGGCAGTAGTTTGTAACAAGCTATTTGTACTGCATGAACTGTCGACTGGTACTTGGACAGTAAGAGAGTTGGTGGACTTTGGAATGTGATCCATCAGTATACATTTAAAATTTCTGTGTATTATTTTCCTTTTAGTACAGCAATGC
This sequence comes from Carcharhinus amblyrhynchos, assembly GCF_965287045.1. Taxonomy (NCBI): domain Eukaryota; kingdom Metazoa; phylum Chordata; class Chondrichthyes; order Carcharhiniformes; family Carcharhinidae; genus Carcharhinus; species Carcharhinus amblyrhynchos. Next base: position 60,780,794 of record NC_137327.1, on the reverse strand, counting down.
ACACATTTGTTGCCATCAAATATGTAATCTCTCACACACTACTTAGTTATAGTTCTGTATGTGAGTGAACTGGTACGACACATTGAAGAAAGTAGGTACTTGTGTATCACAAGTACAAACCCATCAACTCATATCCTGAGAGCCCACTGTCCCCTCTTTAAAAGAGACTCAAAACAAATGTGTATTTTGTATGTTGCACTGCACTTAAACAAAATTTGGTACTTTTCCATTTATTATATAGTTGCTTTCTATACCACTGTTTTTGATCAAGAAAACTCACCATGTAATGTAATACACTGTGTATTAGAGCCCAAGTTCACAATTTTGAATGGGCTATCACATGGAGGTATTGGTTTCCTCAGAAGAGATTGTAAGAGCTGATCACATGGAGCTATTCTGAAACATTACCAAATCTTTTCAAAATGTAGGCAGAAGACTTTATTTCCTATGTACCCAGCGAATGGTGGATGTCATTGGGAGAGTTTAAAATTGTTCTCACAGCATAAGTACATAAGCTTCAGCTGGAGTATAAGAGTCAGCCGCAATATGCTGTATATGTGGAAAAATGCATCTCGTGTGAAAGAAATAGACATCTTTCAGCACTGTGCATCTCGCACACTATATTCTTGCACAATAGTAAAACAAATGCTGAGGAACTTTTGAACTATGTTCAGTCATTCAAATAACTTATGAAAGCTGAAAATATCATGCTGACCATTTTACTGAAGTCTTGGTGTTAAAACCTGCAAAATAATTTTGATATATAAAAAACAATAGTGACCTTGCCTTGTATAATAGGATTGGTATAATGAACACTCGTGTAGTACATTACACGTGAGGTTTCTTGATCAAAAATAGTGGTTTAGAAGGCAACTATATAACAAATGGAGAAGTACCAAATTTTGTTTAAATGCAGTGAGACATACAAAATACACATTTGTTTCAAATCCCTTTTAAAGAAGGGACAGTGGGCTCTGAATGAGAGTTGATGGTTTGTACCTTTTTCTATTGTGCTGGAAACTAGGGGTGACTTCCTTGTCACAGTTTTATGATTCTTATTCTTTTTACTCCCTTCTAATAAATTACGTGAGACTAGGAATGAGGATGGGCCTTTCAGCCCAGCACACCAACTTCACCCATTTAGTTTGATCATGGCTGAACTACGTAGGAGCAGGAGTAGGGCATCTAGCCCTTCGAGCCTGCCCCGCCATTCAACAAGATCATGGCTGATCTGAAGTGGATCAGTTCCACTTTCCCGCTTTCTCCCCATAACTCCCGTGTCTATCAGAAACCTATCTACCCGTGACTTAAATATATTTAGCGAGGTAGCCTCCACCACTTCAATGGGCAGAGAATTCCAGAGATTCACCACCCTTTGAGTGAAGAAGTTCCTCCTCAACTCCGATCTAAACTGCCCCCCTCCCCCCCTTTATTTTGAGGCTGTGCCCTCTAATTCTGCTATCCTAAGCGGGAAGAATCTCTCTACCTCTACCCTATCTAGCCCCTTCATTATCTTATATGTCTCTATAAGATCTCCCCTCAGCCTTCTAAACTCCAAAGAGTACAGGCCCAGTCTATTCAATCTCTCCTCATAGGCTAACCCCCTCATCTCTGGTATCAGCCTAGTGAACCGTCTCTGCACTCCCTCCAAGGTCAGTATATCCTTCCGCAAGTGCGGCGACCAAAACTGCACACAGTACTCCAGGTGCGACCTCATCAGTACCCTGTACCATTGCAGTACGACCTCCCTGCAATGAGGTCGTACTGCAATGGTACGACCCCCTCAGTATAAAGGCCAACATTCCATTTGCCTTCTTGATCACCTGCTGCACCTGCAGACTGGGTTTTTGCGATTCTTGCACAAGGACCCCCAGGTCCCTCTGCACTGTAGCATGCTGCAGCTTTTCGCCTTTTAAATAATAATCCCTCCTACTATTATTTCTACCAAAGTGGATAACCTTACATTTGCTGATATTATACTCCATCTGCCAGGTCCTCGCCCACTCACTCAGCCTATCCAGATCTCTCTGCAGACTTTCCGCACCTTCCACACAATTTGCTTTTCCACTCATCTTCATGTCATCAGCAAATTTCATTACCCTACACTCAGCCCCCTCCTCCAGATCATCTATGTAAATGGTAAACAGTTGAGGCCCCAGCACTGATCCCTGCGGCACTCCACTAGTCACCAACTGCCAACCAGAATAGCACCCATCGATTCCAAATCTCTGCTTCCTATTAGATAACCAATCCTCAATCCACGCTAACACCTTACCCCCAACTCCATGCACCCTAACCTTTTGCAGCAACCTTTTGTGAGGCACCTTATCAAATGCCTTTTGGAAATCTAAAAACACCACTTCACCGGTTCCCCTCTGTCTACCGCACTAGTCACATCCTCAGAGGGAGGATGTAATCTCAGGATTACTCCCTGTGCACATGCTAGTGAGCCTAGGAATAGGCAGATTGTGCAGCTCAACACGTGGCTAAACAGCTGGTATAGGAGGGGGGGGTTTTAGACATCCGGACCACCAGGATCTTTTCTGGGCAGATGGGACCCAGTTGCATATAAACTGGAGGGGCACAAATATTCTGGCGGGGAGGTTTGCTTGTGTCACACGGGAGGATTTAAACTAGTTTGGCAGGGGGGTGGAACCCAAAGCAAAGCTGAATTAGCTGAAGGGGAACCAGAGAGTAGGGCCAATAAGACTCAGAGAAACAGCAGGCAGGGTGGGATTGCAAATCAGAGAGGGTCTGTTGGACTGAGGTGCACTTGTTTCAATGCTAGAAGTGTAACAGGTAAGGCAGATGAACTTAGAGCTTGGATTAGTACTAGAAGCTATGAGGTAGTTGCCATTACAGAGACTTGGTAAAGGGGAAGACAGGATTGGCAGCTTAATATTCCAGGATATAGATGTTTCAGGCATGATAGAGGGGGATGTAAAAGTGGTGGGGGAGTTGCACTACTGGGTAAGGAGAATATGACTGCTGTACTCCAGGAGGACGTCTCGGCAGGCTCATACAGCAAGGCAATATGGGTAGAGCTCAGGAATAGGAAAGGTGTAGTCACAATGTTGGTGTTTACTATAGGCCACCCAACTACCAGTGGGAGATTGAGGAACAGATGTGTAGGCAGATTTTGGCAAAGTGTAAAAGTAACAGGGTTGTTGTGGTGGGAGATTTTAATTTCCCCTATGTTGACTGGGACTCACTTAGTGCTGGGCGTGTGGATGGGGCAGAGTTTGTAAGGAGCATCCAGGAAGACTTCCTGAAACAGTATATAGATAGCCCAACTAGGGAAGGGGCCATACTGGACCTGGTTTTGGGGAATGAGCCCGGCCAGGTGGTTGATGTTTCAGTAGGGGAGCTGTTCGGGAACAGTGACCACAATTCAGTAAGCTTTAAGGTATTGATGGATAAAGTTAAGTGTAGTCCTCAGGTTAAGGTGCTAAATTGGGGGAAGGCTAATTACAACAATGTTAGACAGGAACTGAAGAATGTAGATTGAGGGCAAATCAACATCTGGCATGTGGGAGGCTTTCAAGTGCAAGTTGATAGGCATTCAGGACCGGCACATTCTTGTAAGGATAAAGGATAAGTATGGCAGGTTTTGGGAACCTTGGATAACGAGAGACATTGTGAGCCTAGTCAAAGAGAAAAAGGAAGCATTTGTCAAAGCTAGGAGGCTGGGAACACACAAAGCAAGTGTGGAATACAAGGAAAGTAGAAAGAAACTTAAGCAAGGAATAAGAAGAGATAAAAGGGGTCATGAAAAAGCATTGGCCAGCAGATTAAGGAAAATCCCAAGACTTTTTACACATATATAAAGAGCAAGAGGGTAGCCAGGGAGAGGGTTGGCCACTCAAGGACAAGGAAGGGAATCTATGTGTGGAGCCAGAGGAAATGGGCGAGGTATTAAATGAGTACTTTGTGTCAGTATTCACCAAAGAGAAGGACTTGGTGGATGATGAGCCTGGGAAAGAATGTGTAGATAGTTTGTTGAGATCAAAAAGGAGGAGGTATTGGGGTTCTTGAGAAACATCAAAGTAGTCTCCAGGGCCTGATGGGATATATCCCAGAATACTGAGAGAGGGAAGAAAGGAAATTGCTGGGGCCGTGAGAGAAACCTTTGTATCCTCACTGGCTACAGGGGAGGTCCCAGAGGATTGGAGAATAGCCAATGTTGTTCCTTTGTTTAAGAAGGGTAAAGGAGGTAAAGGAAAGTGTTAAATTAAAAGCGGATGCGTTTAGAGTAGCTAAGAGTAGTGGGCGAGAAGAGGATTGGGAGAGGTTTAAATATCAACAAAGAATGACGAAGAAGTTGATAAAGAAGAATAGGATAAACTATGAAGCTGGGCTAGCGCTTAATATAAGAAAGGATAATAAGAGTTGTTATAAATGTATGAAAAGGAAGAGGCTGACTAGGGTGAATGTTGGACCCTTAGAAGATGAGAGGGGGGACTTGGTGGTAGGGGATGGGGAAATGGCTAAGGCCTTGAATAACTTTTTTGTATCGGTCTTCACGGAGGAGGACGTGAATAATTTGCCGGGTGTTAGCGATGGAAAGATGGTAGGAGTGGAGGGCCCGAATGACATTATTGTTACTCGAGAGGCAGTGCTCGAAAGACTGGAGGGACTGATTGTGGACAAGTCCCCAGGACCAGATGGAATGCATCCAAGGGTTCTGAAAGAAATGGCGGAGGTGATGGTGGATGCTTTGGTGATTATTTTCCAAACGTCGCTGGATTCTGGGGAAGTGCCGGAAGATTGGAAAACGGCTAATGTTACGCCGTTGTTTAAGAAAGGTGGCAGGCAAAAGGCAGGGAATTATAGGCCGGTTAGTTTAACGTCTGTTGTAGGTAAAATGCTAGAATCCGTGATCAAGGAGAAAATAGCGAGGCATCTTGAGGAGAATTGTTTGATAGAGCAGACGCAGCACGGTTTCGTTAAGGGGAAGTCGTGTCTGACGAATTTATTGGAGTTCTATGAGGATGTGTCTAGGGCGGTGGATAGAGGAGAGCCGGTGGATGTGGTGTTTCTTGATTTTCAGATGGCGTTTGATAAGGTGCCGCACAAGAGGTTATTACAGAAGGTCAGGGGGCATGGAGTTGGGGGTAGGGTGTTAGTGTGGATAGGGGATTGGCTGTCAAATAAGAGGCAGAGAGTGGGGGTCAATGGGTGCTATTCGGATCGGCGGTTGGTGACCAGTGGAGTGCCCCAGGGGTCGGTTCTGGGGCCTCAGCTATTTACCATTTATATAGATGATCTGGAGAAGGGAACCGAGTGTATGGTGTTGAAATTTGCTGATGACACCAAGATTGGTGGAACGGCAAATTGCGCGGAGGGTGTGGAAAGTCTGCAGAGGAATCTAGATAGGCTGGGCAAATGGGCCAGGAAATGGCAAATGGAATTTAATGTTGGCAAGTGTGAAGTTGTCCACTTTGGTAGGAATAATGGTAGGAAGGACTATTACTTACATGGCAAAAAACTGCAGCATGCAACGGTGCAGAGGGACCTCAGGGTCCTTGTGCATGAGTCGCAAAAACCCAGCCTGCAGGTGCAGCAGGTGGTCAGGAAGGCGAATGGGATGCTGGCCTTCATAGCGAGGGGGATTGAATATAAAAGTAGGGAGGTCTTGCTGCAACTGTACAGGGCACTGGTGAGGCCGCAGCTGGAGTACTGTGTGCGGTTTTGGTCGCCGCACTTACGCCAGGATATTTTGGCTTTGGAGGGAGTGCAGAGGAGGTTTACTAGGCTGATGCCGGAGTTGAGGGGGTTGAGCTATGAGGAGAGGCTGAATAAACTAAGCTTGTACTCGTTAGAGTTTAGAAGAATGAGGGGAGATCTCATTGAGACATATAAGATGATGAATGGGATGGATAGGATAGAGGTGGAGAGACTCTTCCCGCTTAGAAAGGACAGTAGGACTAGGGGGCACAGCCTCAAGATAAAGAGGGGGGCGGTTTGGAACAGAGTTGAGGAGGAACTTCTTCACTCAAAAGGTGGTGAATCTCTGGAATTCTCTGCCCGTTGAAGTGGTGGAGGCTGCCTCGCTAAATATATTTAAGACGCGGGTTGATAGGTTTTTGATAGGCAAGGGGATTAAGGGTTATGGGGAGAAGCCGGGAATGTGGAACTGAGACACGACAGATCAGCCATGATCTTATTGAATGGCGGGGCAGGCTCGAAGGGCTAGATGGCCTACTCCTGCTCCTATTTCTGATGTTCTTATGTTCTTAAGGGTAGCAAGAATAATCTGGGTACTTACAGGCCGGCGAGCCTTACGTCAGTGGTAGGAAATTATTGGAGAGGATTCTTCGAGACAGGATTTATTCCCACTTGGAAATAAGTGGACGTATTAGTGAGAGGCAACATGGTTTTGTGAAGGGGAGGTTATATCTCATGAACTTGATCAAATTTTTCGAGGAAGTGATGAAGATGATTGATGAGGTAGGGCAGTGGATGTTGTCTACAGTAAGGCCTTTGACAAGGTCCTGCATGGTAGACTGGTGCAGAAGATGAAGTCACATGGGATCAGAGGTGAGCTGGCAAGGTGGATACAAAACTGGCTTGGTCAAAGAAGACAGAGGATAGCAGTGGAAGGGTACGTTTTGTGACTGGAGGGCTGTAACAAGTGGTGTTCCTCAGGGATCAGTGCTGGGACCTTAGCTGTTTGTAATATAAATAAATGATTTGGAGGAAAATGTAACTGGATTGATTAGTAAGTTTGCGGACAACACAAACTTTGGTGGATTTGAGGATAGCAATGACAGCCATCAAAGGATACAGTAGGATATAGATCAGTTGGAGACTTGGGCAGAGAGATGGCAGATGGCTTTTAATCTGGACAAAATTGAGGTAATGCATTTTGGAAGGCCTAATACAGATAGGAAATATGCAGTAAATGGCGGAACCCTTAAGAGAATTGATAGGCAAAGGGGTCTAGATGTACAGGTACACAGGTCACTGAAAGTGGCAATGCAGGTGGAGAAAGTAATCAAGAAGGCATGCTTGCCTTCATCGGCCGGGGTATTGAGTTTAAAAATTGACAAGTCATGTTGACGCTATATATAGACGCTTTATAGATGCCGCACTTAGAATATAGTGTTCAGTTCTGGTCGCCACACTACCAGAAGGATGTGGCGATTTTGGAGAGGGTACAGAAAAGATTTACCAGGTATGGTATGGAGGGCATTAACTACGAGGAGAGGTTGGAGAAACTTGGTTTGTTCTCACTGGAGTGGCGGAGGTTGAGGGGAGACCTGATAGTAGTCTACAAGATTATGAGAGGCATGGACAGAGTGGATAGTCAGAAGGATTTTCCCAGGGTAGAAAAGTCAGTTACTAGGGGGCATAGGTTTAAGGTGCAAGTTTGTAAAAAATCTGTCTCTTACATCTCTTTTAAGAGTGGTGGGTGCCTGGAACTCATTGTTGGGGGAGGAAGTGGATACGGTAGTGACTTTTAAGGGGTGTCTTGACAAGTACATGAATGAGATGGGAATAGGGGGATATGGTCCCCAGAAGCATGGGGAGTTTTAGTTATGTCAGGCAGCATGATCGGTGCAGGGTTGGAGGGCCAAGGGCCTGTTCCTGTGCTGTAATTTTTTGTTCTTTATACTCCAATCCCTTTTGTAATAAAGCCTAATGTGCCTGTTTGCTTGTTCTACCTCCTGTTAAGTTTTTGTGATTCATAAACAAGAACACAAATAGAAGCAGGAGTAGTGCACCAGACCCTTCAAGCCTGCCTTGCCATTCAGTACGATCACGGCTGAGCTATGCCAGCCTCAGCTCTTTTTCTGTATTCCTGATCTATCAAAATATTTATCCACCTCCACTTTAAATGCTTCTAATGATCCACCCTTTAGGGCAGAGAATTTCAGAGATTTAGCACCTTCTGTGAGAAGAAATTTCTATGCACCTCAGTTTTATATAATCAGCCTTCATCTTATAGCTGTGTCTTCTTGTTCGAGTCTCTCCCACTAGTGAAAGCATCTCACTGCCCTATCAAGCCCTCTCAGGATTTTATATTTTTGAATAAGGGCATCCTTCGCTCTCCTGAAGTCCAAAGATACAAACCAAGATTATGTAGTCTCTCTTGATAGGACAACCCTCTCATTACAGGAATAACCCAGTGAATCTCCTTTAGACTGCCTCCAATATTACTATGCCTTTTTTTAGGTAAGGGGACCCAAACCATATGCAGTATTCCAGGTGACGCCTCACCAACATCCTGTACAATTGCAACAAAATCTTCCTGTTTTTAAACTTCAACCCCTTTGCAATAAAGGCCAAAATGCAATTTACCACCTTAATTAGTTTTTGGACCTGCTTGCCACCTTTTTGTGATCCATTCACTTGAATACCTCTATACTTCACTCCCCTGCAGTCTCTCTCCATTTAGATAATCTGCCTTTTGAATCCTCCTATTGAAGTGCATGACTTACACTTCCACACATTAAACTCCATTGTGAAATAATGTCTGATCTGGAGTTGAGAACAGTGAGAGGGGATCTCATAGAAACTTATAAAATTCTCACAAGGTTAGACAGATTCAAAAAGAATGCTCCCAATGGTGGGGGTGTGCAGAACTAGACGTCATAGTTTGAGCGTATGGGGTGAACCTTTTAGAACTGAGGTGAGGAGAAATTTCTTCATCCAGAGGGTGGTGAATGTGTAGAATTCACTACCACAGAACGTAGTTGAGGCCAAAACGTTGTCTGATTTCAAGAAGAAATTAGATATAGCTCTTGGGGCTAAAAGGATCATGGGACATGAGAGGAAAGGGGGAATCAGGATATTGAATTTGATTATCAGCCATGATCAAAATGAATGGCGGAGCAGGCTCGAAGGGACAAATGGCCTACTCCTGTTTCTAGTTTCTGTGTTTTTGCTCTGTCACCCAATTAACCCATCCCATTGCAGAATCAGCAAAGAACAAAGAACAACCCAGCACGGGAAACAGGCCCTTCAGCCCAATGAGCCCGCGCCGCCGCATCACCCTACACCTATTCTACCCTGCATGTCTATGAATGGAACCCCTAACTTAGCCAGATTCAGGGGAGAATAGTGTCAATTTGGTAAAACCAGTCAGCCTAAGAGCACATCTTTGGGGTGTGGGAGGAAACCGGAGCGCCCAGAGGGAACCCACGCAACCACAGGGAGAATGCGCAAACTCCCACAGACACAGGCCCAAATCCATGTATCTGCACAGCTAGCAGTGCTAGTCACCGAGCTGTTGCGGCGCCCGTCTACCGGTCCAGGATCAAGCACGCACACCGACACGAAGTACTAGGCCACTCCCGGAACTTCCAAGAGCAGCCCACGCACGACCCACCGTGTGCATGCCCCTCGTTTGACACGAGGTGGACCTCCACCTGCGGAATAAAAAGACAAAAACGTTAATCTTACAAGCCTGCTTTTCCGGTGTCTCCCAAGGTTCTAACCTTATTTAATAGCCCCTACCATAACCCTCCATCCTCGTTTCACTCATGTGTCTATCTAACTGAACCTTAAACGAGTCCAACATTCCTGCCTCCACCACCCTACTCGGTAGCGCGTTCCATACCCCCACAACTCTCTGCGTAAAGAACCTTCCTCTCACTTCCAAATTATACCTCTCCCCCCTCACCCTTAAATCATGACCTCTCGTGTTTGTACCCAGTCTAGGGAGCAGTCTCTCACTATTAACTCTATCTATTCCCTTCAGTATCTTATATACCTCTATCACGTCCCCCCTCAATCTCCGTCTTTCCAAGGAGAATAGTCCCAGTTTCTCCAACCTTTCCTCGTAACCCAGCCCCTCCATGCCAGGCAACATCCTGGTAAACCTCCTCTGCACCCTTTCCAGAGACTCCACGTCCTTCCGGTAGTAAGGTGACCAGAACTGGACGCAGTACTCCAAATGCGGTCTAACCAACGTTCTGTACAACTGAAGCATTAGATGGCAGCTTTTATACTCTATACCCCTTCCTATAAAGGCTAACATTCCATAAGCCTTCCTAACAACCTTCTCCACTTGTGACGCAACCTTCAAGGATTTGTGAACCTGCACTCCCAGGTCCCTCTGTATGTCTATACTCCTAATCTGTCTACTTTTTATCACATAGCTCCTCTCTGCATTATTCCTTCCAAAATGCATCACCTCGCATTTGTCAGGATTAAATTCCATCTGCCACCTATCTGCCCAGTGCACCAACCTATCTATATCCTGTTGTATCACCTGACAATCCAGTTCAGTACCCGCCAACCCTGCCATCTTGGTGTCATCAGCAAACTTGCTGATCACACCACGTACGCTCTCTTCCAAGTCATTTATGTATACTACAAAGAGGAGAGGTCCCAGTACTGAGCCCTGCGGCACACCACTGGTCACTGGCCTCCAGCCCGACAAGGTCCCCTCCACAACTACCCTCTGTCTCCTATTACCCAGCCAGTTCTCAATCCACCTAGCTACCTGGCCTCGTATCCCATGCGCCTTAACCTTTTCTACCAGCCTACCATGAGGGACTTTGTCAAACGCCTTACTGAAATCCATATAGATGACATCAACGGCTCTCCCATCGTCAACCGTTTTTGTCACCTCCTCAAAGAATTCCACCAGATTCGTAAGGCAAGACCTCCCTCTAACAAAGCCATGTTGCGTATCCCTAATCAGATCGCAATGCTCCAAATGCTCATACATCCTACCCCTAAGTATTTTTTCCATTAATTTCCCTACCACCGATGTCAAACTCACCGGTCTATAATTTCCAGGGTTATCCCTACTACCTTTTTTGAACAGCGGTACCACATTCTTGTTCCAGCATGCCCTCCCACCTACCTTCGTATCATCGGCAAATTTGGAAACCTTACACTCTGTTCCTTCCTACAATCCATCTGAATGTCAACATTTCAAAGTCTGTCACATATTTAATAAGTATTTTGCTTTTCTCATCATACTTCCCCACATTACACTTCATCTGCCATCTGCTCATTCATATATCCTGCCTATATCCCTGCTCTATCATTTAGTTTTTATACTTTAAAAGTTATTTTAGTTCTGCTGAGTCACTTTTCCTCCTATTCTACTCTCTAAATCTGAAGGAGAAATATTATAATCTTATTTCCATTTACTCTCTTGTAAATTATACTATCCCCATTGCAGATATGGTTTGCAAGGTTTGCAGACTTGGCCTTTTGATTGGTGGAATGTGCTGAAGATTGTTCAAACTCAGTGATGTAATTGCATTTGCCTTTAGTAACCTGCAATATATAAGGCAAATGATTGTTGTTGCTGGACAGCTTCACCAATCACCTTTCCTCCAACATAAGTTGAGAAGTTGGATGTTCATTGATGATTGAAGTGTTCAGTTATATTCAGGATCCTTGAGTTCAGGTGCAGTCCCTGTTCACATGCTGTAAGACTTCAATATCATTTATTCTTGGGGTAATGTGAGGTAGGTAACATTCATGCCACAAGTGTCAGGTAATGATCATCTTCAATAAGAAAGGCTAACCATCTCCTTTCGACATTCAGTGGCATTATCATTGTTGAATCCTGCACATAAACATCCTGATGGATTACCAATTAACCAGTCACCTAGATCATTTAAAAAAAAAAGAGCTGGAGGAGGCTATTTGGTCCATCAAGTTTACTGTGCCACTCAGTAAGATAATGGCTGATCTGATTGTGTCCTTAACTCCATTTTCCTGCCTGAGCCTCATAATCCTTGACTCCCTTGCAGATCAAAAATCTGTCTAATTCAGCCTTGAATATTTTCAGTAACACCTAAACTTCTCACTGTGGAAGAGACTAATCACTCTCGAGTGAAGAAATTCCTCCTCATCTCCATCTTAAATAGGTGATTCCTTATTTTTAAACAGTGCCCCCCCGCCTCCAAATTCTAGATTTCCCAATGAGTGGATCCATCTTCTTGGCATCTACCCTGTCAAGGTCTTTCAAACTTATGTATGTTTCAATAAGATCACCTTTCATTCTCATTAATTCCAATAGGTATAGTCCCAAACTGCTCAACCTTTCCTCATAAGGCAATTCCTTCATTGAGGAATAAGCCTGCTGACCCTTCTCTGATCTGCTTCCACTGGAAATATGTCACTCCTTAATTAAGGAAACCAAGATTATTCACAATACTCGAGGTACTCAAATTTCTGTACAATAGCAATAAAACTTCTGACTTTTAACCTTCATCTCTCATCCAAGATCAGCACTCCGTTTGCCTTCTTCATTATTTGCTGTACCTAGATGTTAACTTCTTGAAATCCGTTTATAGTTCTCTCCATTTAAATAATATTCTGTTTCTATTCTTCCTGCTAAGGCGGACAATCCACAATTTTACTCATATTTCTGCAAATATTTTGCCAATTCACTTGCTCACTTAATTTATCTATGTCTCTTTGAAGGCTCATTCTTTCAATTTGTTTTCCTACCTAATTTTGTATCATCAAATTTGTCTACAGTACAGTTGATCCCTTCATCCATGCCATTAATATAGATCATACGTTAATCAGTGTGACACTCACTAGTTGCAGTTTGTCAGCCTTAAAATATTTCCTATTAATTAACCAATCTTCTATCCATGCTAATACATCATACTCAACACGATGTACTCTTCTTTTGTGTAGTAACCTTGTATGTGGCACTTTATCAAATGTCTTTAGCAGTCAAAATCTAAATACTCTAAAATTACTGGTATCCCTTTATCCAATTTACTTGTCATTTCTTCAAAGAACTTCAATAAATGTCAAACATGACTTCCCTTTCACAAAACCATGTTGACTCAACTCCTATTTTTCTGTCTGTCTCTTGTCTCTTCTCCCCCCTCCCAGCTAGGGCCTTGAGCTGCACTCTTGTAACACTGTGGCTGTAAAAGCAGCTCAGGCTCAGTATTCTGCAGTAAATAACTTGCATCGTGACCACCCAAAGCCTTTGCACCAACTTCACAGCATCTGATTGGAGTGCAATGGAGTACTCTCCAGTTGCCTGCACATTTGCTGGGGAAAAATGCTGGATTTTCTTCTGAACAGCACTCCAGGTGTATCTTCACCATACAGACTGCAGCAATTCAAGAAGATTGACCACCTTCTCAAGAGTAATTCGGGAAGGATGTTAATTGTTGACTTAGCCATTCACAAGCCTGCCTTGTGAGTTAAAATAAGGATTAATGAAAGTTTCTACTAAAAGACTGATCCCTGACAATTGGACAGTGATAACGTAACAGTGGCCCCTTTCAATGCGGTAAACAGGAAGAACAAGAATGGCTTTGACCATTGGATCTGGTTTGAAGATTGTTGTTCAGTGTGAAATAAAATTCATTCTTTATAAAAGCAGTTCATGTTGATATTATTCAGTTTGTCATACTGACTTCCCAGTTTGAGTTCAACAGAGACTGCAATAGATCCTGAACTGAAGGTTTAATTTGAGGACCAAGAAGGAATCTAGTTTTGCCTGTCTAAGCCACGTCATTATGCTGGGATGAAAAACCCAGCCAGAGGATAATGTGGTTTGAAGATGCATGAATGAGTGTCACTGATTGCTTGCCTCATGCTGGGTTAAACATGCTTCCAGTTGCTAGTGTCTGTTGGGGAAGAAGCAAATTACAACATAATAAATGTCACTAGGACTGCTTTTGATTCACAGGGTCACGGGATGAAGATCAGGATCAGGTTGCCTGTCTGATTTCCAGTCCCCTAATCAACAGATCCAGGGCATTGATGTCAATAGTGCCTAGTACCTGACTGCCTTCAAGAGCTAATTTGATAACAGATGGAGATCAGCTGTTGATGTGTTTTTGGTTTCAGTGATGCCAATATGCACGTTGATCCACACTGTCACTGTATCTACTTGTACAGTTCTGACGAAGGGTCATCAAGACTTGAAACGTTGGCTCTATTCTCTCCCCACAAATGCTGTCAGATCTGCTGAGATTTTCCAACATTTCTGTTTTTGTACAGTAGCTGGACATGTGAAGGACAAAACAGATACTTGTCTTTCTATGTATATATTTCATAACTTAGTTGGCTTTTGGAGAGATTTAACAGAATCCTCTGAGCCATGCAGTCATTAGCAGGGAATGTAAATTATTTTTAAACTGTGCAAAGAAATTCAAATAAAAATTGGGAATTACAGATGGGATTAATGGAGAGAAATAAGAGATGGGAAAAATGAAGTATTTTCATTTTTTAAAAAAAATCAACACTAATTTTTGTTTGCAGGAAAGAGAGTTCACATTTGTAAATTAATTTTTCAGGATCAGAGATTTAACAGTAAAAATCTGAATTCAACAGCCTTAAGTTTTTCAATAATCTTTAGTGTAGAATTATGGGATAGTGCACCAAACTTAATCAGTTGAAGTGAGCTGATTGTCAGGGGTTGGAACAGTGTGTGCTGTGCAGGAAAATGGATCTCCATCAACTTCTGGATTTGTGTATTTTGCTGTGCTTGTGTGAATATTAGAAGTTGCTTTCTGATCTACCCATAAAAATGGTGAGCGCTGATGGGCTGGTCTTACTATTTTAGCAAAATCTGGGCTTGTGTTTCAGGTCCACTTCTGATAAAAGCCCATCAACCTCAAACATTAACTCTGAAACACTGTTTTTCTCTCTCCATGAAGTTGTCTGCAACACTAAGTGTTTCCAGTATTTTCCAGAGTTTTTATTTCACGTGGATATGTGCTGCTTTTGAAATGTCAGCATTAAAACAGTTCTGAAGGTTGGAAATTATGAATGAAAATCATGAAAAAAAATCAAACTGTGTGTGTGTGTGTGTCTGTGTGTGTGTGGGTGTGTGCATGCACGTATGCTAATATTCAATTTTCAAAAGCAGTTGAATTCTAAAACCCACAAATTATCTCCATTTGTGTTTTATTGACAAGTTAGGAAGGGTCAATGCTAATGACTTATATCTACGAGACATGTCCCCTAGTTTCTAATACATCAGATTGAGGAGAGTGAGAAATAGTCAGAGACACACAAAGGAGAAAAAGATTGACAACTTTTTTTTCTTTAATCTAATTTGATTTCTTTTTAAAGTTGAAATCTGAGGAAAGCAGACCAAAAAGGAAAGGGAAAAAAATCATTGAGAGTGCAAGAAAGGGTAGAGAGAGAGAGAAGGAGAAGCAATAATGAAGAATACAGTGGAATATAAGAAAGTAAGTGAGGTAGGAGGTTATATTTTGGCGTGTTTGGACATTTCTATTCCAGATGGAGACTTTAGAGCTGGTAATAGAAATTAAAATAGGATAACATGCATGACTTCAAAAATGGGTCTGTATTGCATTCCTGTGCATGGTCAAGTTAAACCCACACCCCGAAGGTTATATTTATTCTTGATTTGCATTTGCAATCACATGGCAGATTGACCCTTGAATGAGAGACTAGAACAAGTTTAAGAATAACATCCCCCTTTGAAGATGGAGATGAGGAGAGCTTTTTTACTGGGACTGGTTAATATGTAAGCTCTTTTCCAGAAAGCATTGGAGGCTGGCCATTGAATTTATTTGAGGCAGAATGAGATAGTTTATTGATATACAAGGTACAGTAGTTGTGGGGGTGCAGACAGGAAAGTGGTGCGGAGAGCATAACCAGCTTAGCTGTGATCTTATCCCCTGTAAAGGACACATGCAAGGATAAAGAAAGGCCTGCACTTAGAAGCAGCCACACCCATTTTATTGGTACCTGTACATTAATGCCAGTTTCTTACAAGTCATGCAGCACTTACATATTGTTTGTACTTTTTAGTATCATAATTTAGATGGAGGAGTCTGGGGGGGCTTACCAATCCATTTGGAAATGGATCTTTCAATCAAAATGATTTTGAGAATCATCCCTCAATACAATGCCAAAGTGCAACAGATAATTAAGTTACTTTGTTTCTAGGAAGCAATGTGGTATTTTTGAAAAACAACCATCTGGCATAAGTTGAAGAGATCTGAAGAAATGGCAAGCAAAGCTGACAAACAACATGTTGAAACTTTGGCAACAGAACAGCAGAACTTTGGCAACCAGCCCAAAGGAGTGGACTGGACTGTTATTGCCCTCACCTGCCAATACAAGGATAGCATTTATGCTTTCCAAAGAGGTATGTGGGACAAAGCTGATGGGGGAAAAATCTAGGCATAAGCCAATTATCAGGCCATTACATTTTCCAGCCTGTTAATTGGAACTGTATCCACCATCTAATATTTAACGATTATTACAGTTGTGATCAAGGTTTTTTTGCTATCTTAACTTGCAAGGTGCCCACTGAATTGACAATTATGTTTGTATAGCATGTAGAAATGCAAGGTGAGGCAAGCTGTTGCTGAGGAATGGAATTTTTTAAAAAAATCATCTGGGCCATTGTTATAATCAACCATTCTTGAATCAAGTGTAAATAAAGAAGCATTCATAAAGCACCTGTCTCTTTCTGCGGACATCATAAAATGCTTCATAGCTAACTGTTGTCATTGTGATCATTTAGGAAAATTTGACAGCCACTTTGTGCAGAGCAGAACCAAAAGCAACCTCCTTTTCCTTTTCAGTAATCTTTGTTGTTGCTTCCCATAAAATGTCCATCTTTCCCAGGACACCATGCTTTTGAGTTCTTCCAATAAATTTCCAGCCCTGCCACAGATCCAATCCAGCTTTTATCAAAGTGTAATTATGACAAAAGTAAGCTATCCCTCCTTGTTCTTATTGCCCAGTCAACAGCCTTTGACATGACTGACATCACTGACCTGCTGTGACACTTCTCATAGAATCCTGCAGTGCAGAAGGAGGCCATTCAGCCCATCAAGTTTACAATCCTACTCAGGCCCTATCCCCATAACCCCATGCATTTACCCCAAATAATCCCCCTGACACTAAGGGGCAATTTAGCAAATCCATCTAACCCACACATCTTTGGACATCTCAGTTACTCAGCTGGTTGGATATGCCTTTGCCTGCCTTTTTCCTTATCTATCCAGTCTTTGTCAGATGCCCAGCTTCAATGGCTTCTTTTCCCACCTCTCTCACCTTTACCTCCTGCATCCTTCAAGGATTCATCCATCTACAACCATTCCACCTCACCACTGACTCTCAATCTCTTCATTGTTTGCAAATTGTCAGACTGTTGAAGCAGTACCCAGTTCTGGATGAACAGTAATTTCCTTCAATTTAATACAGGAACAGGAGTAGTCTTTCAAGCTTATTCTGTCATTCATTGAGATCATGGCTCATAATGACTGAACTCTATATATCCATCTTTGCCCCATATCCCCCAATATCTTTGTTTAATAAAAGCCTTTCAATCTCAAATTTTAAATAATTGGTTTGGTAGCAGTTAGCAGTTGGGGAGAGAATTTGAAACTTCTGTCACCCTTTTGCATGCATATATGTTTCCTAATTCCTCTCCTGAAAGGTCTGGCTCCAGTTTTTAGACTATCTTCTCTCATCTTAAACTTCCTTATCAGCAAAAATAGTTTCAGTTCTATCATTTTCTTTTCATAACTTAAAACATTAATCAAAACACCCCTTAAGCTTCTAAATTCCAGGGAATATAATTCTAGTTTATGTAACCTCCATACATTGCTTCCACTGTTTGTTAGTGGTGGAGGGCATGAATTTTGTGGAAGGGGTATCAATCAATCAAGCAAGCAGCTTTGTTCTAGATGGTGTCAAGCTTCTTGAGTATTGCTGGAGCTACTGTCATCCAGGCAAATGGAGAGTGTCCCACCACAATCCTGACTTGTGCCTTGTAGTTGGGGGACAGGCTTTGGGGAGCCAGCAGGTGAGTTTCTCATCGCAGGATTCCTAGCCTTTGACCTGCTCTGGTGGCCGCAGCATTTATACGGCTTGTCCAGTTCAGTTTCTGGTCAATGGTAACCCTCAGGATGTCGATATTGGGGGATTCAGTAATGATAATACCATAAGACTTGGGAGCAAAGTAGACCATTCAGCCCATTAAGTCTGCTGTGCCAGTCAGTGAGATCATGACTGATCTGATAACTCCACTTCCCATCATATCCCAATAACCCTTAATTTCCTCAGTGAGTTAAAAATCTGTCTATATAACGACCCAGCCTCTGCAGCCCTGTGCTGTAAAGAATTCCACAGAATCACAATTCTCTGAGAGAAGAATTTCCTTTTCATCTCTGTCTTAAATGGGTGACCCCTTATCTGACATTATGTCCCCTAGTCCTAAACTCTCCCTCAAGGGGGAACAACATTTTAGCATCTACTCTGTCAAGCCCCCTGAGAATCCTACGTGGCTCAGTAAGATCAAATCTCATTATTCTAAATTCCAATGAGTATAAGCCTACAAGACCTCCCCAGTTTTGAATGTTGGTGGACAATTACAATTAGGAGCACAATTTGCTTGTCCACTCGTCTTTCTGTCATCAGCAAATTTCGTCACCCTACACTCAGCCCCCTACTCCAGATCATCTATATAAATGGTAAATAGCTGAGGCCCCAGCACCTATCCCTGCGGCACTCCACTAGTCACCAGCCACCAATCAGAATAGCACCCATTGATACCTCAGAGGCAGGGACACCACCCACTATGCCACAAGACCTCCCCAGTTTTGAATGTTGGTGGACAATTACAGTGAGGAGCCCAGCACATCAGTGCAAAAGATAAGGCAGAAGCATTCTCAAAAATCTTCAGCTGTATTGGGTGTGTGGATAATCCATCCCGGCCTCCTCTGGAAGTCCCCAGGATCTGCCCCTGGCACGCTGACACAGTGGTTAGCACAGCTGCCTTAGAGCACCAGAGACCCAGATTCAATTCTGGCCTTGGGTCACTGTCTGCATTGAGTTTGCATGTTCCCTCGGTGTCTGTGGGTACTCCGGTTTCCTCCCACAGCCCAAAGATGTCCGGGTTAGGTTGAATGGTCATAACAAGTTGCCTCTTAGTGTCAGGGAAATTAAGAGGGTAAATACATGGGGTTGCAGCTTTGGGATCTGGATGGGATTGTTGTTGGTGTAGGCTCGATGAGCTGAATGGCCTCCTTCTGCACTGTAGATTCTATGATTCTATTACAGATGTTAGTCTTAAGTTAATTCAATTCACTCTCCATGATACCAATAAACAGCTGAAAGCACTAGGTCCTGAAAGGCTATGGCTCTGATAATATTCTGGTAACAGTGCGGAAGGTTTTTGCTCCAGAATTTGGCATGCCCCTATCTAAGCTGTTCCAGTACAGCCACAATACTGGCATCTATCTTGCAATGTAAAAAAATGTCCAAGTACGTCCTGTTCACAAGTAACAAATATAACTCAGTCAATTACTGCTCCATCAGGCTACTCTCAATCATCAGTAAAGTGATAGAAGTGGTCATTAACAGTGCCGTCAAGTGGCATTTGCTTAGCAATAACTTGCGCGGTTTGGGTCACAGCCCCTGACTTCATTACAGCCTTGGTGCCAATGTCAATAAAAGAGCTGAACTCCAGAAGTGAGCTGAGAGTGACTGCCCTTGACCAAGTATGACATTAAAGAACCCCAGTAAAATTGAAGGAAAATGGTTGTGGTGGCTGGAAGCCAATCATCGCAGCTCCAGGACATCATTGCCTCCCTGTATTCCGTTGGACTAGGGTTGATCACCTGGCTTGGTGGTGATGGTAGAGTGGGGGATATGCTAGGCAATGAGGCTAATATTAGTGGTTAAATACAATTTTGATGAGGGCCCACAATGCCTCATGGATGTACAGTTTTGATTAGCTATGTTTGTTCGAGGTCAAAATTTAGCAGGGTGCTAGTGCCACACAACACAATGGAAGGTATCCTCAGTGTGAAAGCAGAACTTTGTGTCCATAAGGACTGTGTGGTGTTCACTCCTACTGATACTGTTGTGGACAGCTACATCTGCAGCAGGCAAGTTTGTGAGGATGTGTTGAAGTGTGTTTTTCCATCTTGTTGATTTCCTTCACCACCTGTGCAATCCCAGTTTGGCAGTTATGCCCTTTAGGACTCAGCCACTTTGTTCTGTGGTGGTACTGCTGAACCATATTTGTTGATCGATGTTGAAGTCCCCCACCAGGGTACTTGGAGGAGGCAATAAGGGTGCCCTTGCCACCCTCATTGCTTCCTCCGAGTAAAGTTCAATATGGATGAGTACTGCTTCATCGGCTGAAAGATATGGTATGTAGTAATCAACAGAGGTTTCCTTGCTCGTTTTTGACCTGGTACCATGAGACTTCATGGGGCCCAGAGCTGCTGTTCAGGACTCCCAGGACAATTCCCTCCCAACCATATACCACTGTACCACCACTTCTGCTGGTGGGACAGGACATTCCCAGGAATAATGATGGTACTGTCTGGGACATTATCTGGAAGTATTATTTTGTGAGTATGACTATGTCAGGCTGTTGCTCTCAACAGTCTCCCAATTTGGCACAAGCACCCAGATGTTAGCAAGGAGGACTTTGTAGGGCTAGGTTTGCTGCTGTCATTTCCGATACCTAGGTTGAAGTTGTGGTCTGACCTATCTGTGCACCTCGACCGTCTCTATTTCTAGCCTTTCACTGTTTGGGGAGTACTTGTTCTTTTTTAAGTTCAAGGGGGAAGACACCATATTGTGAGAGTCGCTGGTTCAGGAGGAGTTTCTTTACGATGTTTGGCATTTGACTTCTTTCTCCAGTATGAGTACTGACGCAAAGTAATTATTCCAGATGTTTGCCATTTTGTAATTTTCAGTAACTATATCACTGTTCCTGCTTTTCCTTTAATGTATCTATAAAATGTTTTATTTTTAATGTCCTTTGCAAGTTTGTCATTCCCTTTTTGTAGCTTCTTTATGTCAACTTCTGTTCTTTGCATCTTTTTTTTACCATTCACTTGGATCTGTGTTACTTTGTAAAATAGCATGTCTTTTTCATTTTGTTTCTCCCTCTTTGGTTGTCCATAGCTTTTTGTTTTGGCAATCTTTGAGTGAAGACTGCAATAAATAATTTGCAGCGTTATGACTGCATTAAAGAGAGAAATTGTAGCCCAAAGCCTATTCTGAACAGGGTACAAATCAAGTAACATCTTAACAATAGGGTTTGAAGAAACTGAGTGGTTGTAAAAGGAATGGAGGAGCACAACAGAGCAGGCAGAGATGTGGATTGACAGGAGGCTTTGCACAATTGCATCCACACTTAACTGTCCTGCTTCAAATGAAGTCAAAAATAAGTATTATGTGTATTGCCAAACCAATAATAAAATTGAAAATTTAGCGCTGCCAACCACCTAAATGCTTCCATCTTTGTAGAAAAATTTTATAAACTCTGGGTGTTTTCTTAATCCAAATGAAGGAGGGAATTCATTGGTCTATTGTAACAAACAATGCTTGGGAATAAACAAAGAATTACACTGAAATAAGTATAGAAATTTTTGGAAAATATTCATCTTTACAGAATTTACATGGCTAGCTAAAGAAAGGGGTAAATAGGGCAACATGCTAAATTCTGCTTCATGTGTTCCAACAAAGGATCAAAAGTTGACTTCAAAAGATCTGCAAGCGATTGAGTAATTAAAATTACTAAGACATTGAAGGGGAGGGGGGAAAGAAGTTAATTCTTAATAATAGAATAAATTGAAAAATGTCACTTCTGCAATTTAATTTTATAACTTGAAATATGCCCAAATCGCCCAAAAATAGAGATAACATACGAGAGATGGAGCCAGATCAGAGATGTAAAGAAGCAGATCATCAGAATATAGTGAGAGTTTCTGCTCAGCTCTGCCCTGTACAACACCCAATTCACAATGCAATTACCAGCAGCTCAATAGCAATAGTGAAAAGTAGGTGGGAAGAAAACAGCTCTGTCCAGTACCTCGCTAGAGATCAAAGAGTTTAAAGTGGATATTACTTGTACATACTGAAGTAACGGGAGGAATACAATAATTTTATCCATTTTATCCAAATGTGTAGAAATCCAAATTTTTGAAGAATGAAGTAAAAGTAATCCCAATTCACACTAATCAGAAGCCTTTTCTGTATCCATAGTTATAAGAGCCTCAGGAAGAAGAGTAGTTGAATGTGCATAAATAATATTGAAAAGATATCTTAAATTAGAAGGATTGCCTGCCCTGTATAAAACTTGTCTGGTCAGGTAAGATGTTAAGTGGAAGGACAGGTTCAAGATGAAAGGCTAAGGTTTTAGTTAGTATCTTGACATCTACATTGAAAAGGGAAACAGGTCAGTTTGAACTACAATGCAGAGGTTCTTTATCCTTCTTTAGACAGAGACACAAAAGTGCTTTGCAGATTATTTTAAAGCATCCCAAAAACAGAGACAACAGTAATGGAGAAAGTTGTGATGAGAAGTTTTTAATAAAATTCTACAGGAAATCCATCAGGTCACGGTGCCTTATTGCTTTGCATGGATTTAATTGCCTCCAGTATTTCATCTTGGAAAATGGTTACTTTTAACACATTCGTAAAGTCAGGCATTAGAGCTGAGACCTCAATATTATCAAAACAATTATGAAATAAACCACAATCTGAACCTGAGTCTTAGACATGAAATGTTTAAGTTGATCATTGATCTCCAGATGATCAGTGATGGTTGATCTTGTGGAGTGGTGTTTTCAGCAATAAGTTGAGAGGAAGCAGACTAGTGAGTCTACTGGTTCTTTCACCATGCTCATAGAATGTAAAAGGTAAAGTTGTCATAATCCCAAATGACTACAGATGGTGAGTTAACCTGAGGATCACCACACCTCAGACGAGGAGCAACGTCGAGAAAGAGGGTCTTCATGAATAACCTCAGCCGAAACGGGGCAGCACTGTGGCACAGTGGTTTGCACTGCTGTGTCACAGTGCCCGGGACCTGGGTTCAATTCTCAGCTTGGAGAGTCTGTCTATGTAGAGTCTGCACATTCTCCCCTTGTCTGTGTGGATTTCCTCCGGGTGCTCCAGTCCCCTCCCACGTTCTGAAAGACATGCTGGTTATGTGCATTGGCCATGCTAAGTTCTTCCCAGTGTATCTGAACAGGCACCGGCGTGTGGCGACTAGGTGATTTTTCATAGTAACTTCATTGCAGTGTAATTGTGACTAATAAATGAACTTTTAATTGAACTTGCTCTGTTGGCGTTGCTCTGCATCACTAACCAGCTGTTCGGCCACTTGGCATTGGACAACACCTTGTGAGTTCCTAATATTTGTGGACATCATGATAATAGCATTTCAAAGCCTTTGGTCCCCACAGGTTAAGTATTAGAAAATCAAGGATTAAGTATGTTTGAACCAGAGCTTGTCCATCTGAATGTTTAAAAACTAACCAAAAGGAAAGTATATGTGTGAATTTGGAAAATAACCAGAAAAGGGGAGAAAAAGTAATGGGAAGGAAAGCTTGCATCACTTCCTGAAACAAGGGAATGCTAACCCTCACAGCAGTGTACTATTCACACCTATTGCACCAGTGTTTCTTGAAAAGACAACCCACATTAAAGCCATATGCAATCAGTATCCCAAATGTATGGTAAAGCTCATTGCTGGACGAGTGGAAGTATATTCACAATGGTGTTGAGTCTGCTGTTGGGAGCAGCCCTAAATAAACCATGTAAGAAAAACCGGATCAGCCCAAATTCAAGCATGACATTCCATTGGAGTCCATTCAGGCACATTGCAACCTGCAATTTGAGCACAAGTTCCTGGACAGTTCTGCTGGTGCGTTTCTTAATAGTGTGCGTTTCTTAATAGTGTGCGTTTCTTAATAGTGGCAAAATTTTTTGTTCATTGCTGTTGGGCATACACAACCTGGGCCTTAGTTTCCTTTTCCAATTTCCCCTCTCTTTATCCTACCACTGCAGAAGGTAGTAACCCATGTAAATAGTAGCGTAGGAAATAACCCCTGCCACAATCTTATGGTAACCTACACAAGTGACCTTGTCATTGAGTGTTGGCGGAGTATTTATAGGAGTCACCTCAGCCAGTCGCAGTGTTTGTCTACATCTGCTGTTCAGACATCTATGTTCAAACGTAATCAAGAATGTGAAATTCATTAGTAATATTTTTCTAACCAGTAGTACAATCCTAGCTTCTCAGCTTATTAAGGACATTGAGATGACTTTGCTGAAGGATAGTAAAAATGCAGATGAATTTTGTGTAAATTAAATGACAGAGTCTCACATTTTGAAGAGTGAGAGTAGATGCATCTCACATGCAAGCTATTCTGCTTATATGTCATGTAAATTTTCCAAGAATTATGCCCAAATAGAATGATGATGCTAGAAGAGAGATGTCATACCACCAGGAAATATTGAACAGACTGGCACTTAGCTTCCTCAGGGAAAAGAAGGGTCACCTAATAGAGGTCTTTGGAGTTCAACAGAGTCAACATAGCGAAAAATGTTTTCATTTGTGGGAGAATCCAAATATCGGGTTCACAAATATATTAGAGTCATTAATAACTCCAGGAGAGCCTTTTTTATCCAGACCATGATAAAATGTGGAATTTATTATTGCACTGATTTAGGCAACTGGCATTTATGGGGAAACTAGATAAATAAGTACATGAGAAAGAAAGCAATGGAAGGTTATGTGGATAGGATTAGATGAAGTAGAGTGGGAGAAAACTGGTAAGGTATAAATACTGCCATAGATGAGATAGACATGATGGTCTGTTTCTGAGCTTTAAATTCAATGTGAACCACTTTATTAGATTGTAATTGTGCTTTCTGAATTTTGTAAATACAAGAAAATTTATTTGCTATGTTATCTAGTGCGTGTAATTTGCTGAATGTATTCAGGAATTTCTCATTCAGTATGTGGATGGCCCGACTAG
This sequence comes from Carcharhinus amblyrhynchos, assembly GCF_965287045.1. Taxonomy (NCBI): domain Eukaryota; kingdom Metazoa; phylum Chordata; class Chondrichthyes; order Carcharhiniformes; family Carcharhinidae; genus Carcharhinus; species Carcharhinus amblyrhynchos. The sequence goes on along the minus strand of NC_137327.1, from coordinate 60,756,063 downwards.
AGAGGGGGCAGAACTTGACGTCCTCTTGAGAAATAAAGAAAGGTAGGTGACAGAAGTGTTAATGAAGGATCACTTTGGGACCAGCAACCATAATTCTATTAGTTTTAAGGTAGCTATGAAGAACGATGGGTCTGGCCCAAAATCCTAAACTGGGGCAAGGCCAATTTTGTTGATATTAGACAGAAACTTTCAAAAGTTTATTGGGCGAGTCTATTGACAGGCAAAGAGATGACTGGTAAGTGAGAGGTTTTCAAAAGTGTGTTAACCAGGGTTCAGGGTAAGCACATTCCTTTTAGAGTGAAGAGCGAGGCTGGTAGAAGTGGGGAACCCTGGATGACTTGGGATATTGAGGTCTTGGTCAAGAAGAAGAAAGAGGTACATGACATACATGGGCAGCTGGATCAAGTGGATCCCTTAAAGAATATAGAGGTGTAACAGTAGAGTTGAGAAAGAAATCAGGAGGGCAAAAAGAGGACACGAGATTGCTTTGGCAGATAATGCAAAGGAGAATCCAAAGAGCTTCTACAGATACATAAAGGGCAAAAGAGTAACTAGGGAGAGAGTAGGGCCTCTTCAGGCTCAACAACGTCATGTGCGGATCCATAATAGATAGGTGAGATCCTAAATAAATATTTCTCATCAGTATTTACTGTTGAGAAAGGCTTTGATGTTAGGGAACTTTGAGAAATAAATAGTGATGTCTTGAGGAGTCTACACATTACAGAGAAGGAAGGGCAGGAAGTCTTAAAGTGTATCAAGTTAGATAAATCCCCAGGACCTGATGAAGCGTATTCCAGGATATTGTGGGAGGATAGGAAGTAAATTGTGGGTCCCCTGGCAGAGATATTTGAATCATCGACAGTCACAAGTGAGGTACTTGAAGAGTGGTGCAAATGTTGTGCCTTTGTATAAGAAGGGCCGCAGGGAACTACAAGTCCTCACATCTGTAATGATTAAGTTGTTAGAAGGTATTCTGAGAAACAAAATCTGCATTTAGAGATGCAATGACTGATTAGGGACGGTCAGTATGGCTTTGTGAGTGGAAAATTACATCTCTCAAATTTGAGTGTTTTGAAGGGGTAGCCAAGAAGGTAGATAAGGGCAGTGTAGTTGATGTTGTCTACAAGACTTTAGAAAGGCCTTTGACAAGGTACCACATAGTAGTTTGTTGCATGTGGTTAAATCTCACAGGATGCAAGGTGAGGTAGCCAAATGGATACAAAATTGGCTTGATGACAGAAGAGAGGGTGGTTGCAGAGGGTTGTTTTTCAAACTGGAGGCCCGTGACTAGTGGTGTGCCTCAGGGATCGGTGCTAGGTCCACTGTTATTTGTCATTTTGTGTTAATGATTTGAATGAGAATTTAGAAGACATGGTTAATAAGTTTGCAGATGACAGCAAGATTGGTGGCATAATGGACAGTGAAGAAAGTTAGCCAGAATTGCAACAGGATCTTGATCAATTGCACCTGTGGGTTGACGAATGGCAGATGGAGTTTAATTTAGATAAACGTGAGGTGATGCATTTTGATAGATCAAACTAGGGCAAGACTTACTCAGTTAATAGGTCATTGTGGAGAGTTATAGAACAAAGTGATCTCGAGGTACAGGTTCATAGCTCCTTGAAAGTGGAGTCACAAGTGGACAGAGTGGTGAAGAAGGCATTTGGCATGCTTGGTTTCATTAGTTAGAACATTGAATGCAGGAGTTGTGATATCCTGTTGAAGTTGTACAAGAATTGATAAGGCCACACTTAGAATACTGTGTACAGTTCTGGACATCCTATTATAGAAAGAATATTATTAAGCTAGAAAGAGTGCAGAAAAGATCTACTAGGGTGCTACTGAGACTTGATAGTTTGAGTTATAAGGAGAGGCTGATAGTCTGGGACTTCTTTCCCTGAAGTGTAGGAGACTGAGGGATGATCTTAGACGCTTATGAAGTAATGAGGTACATGGATCAGCTAGATAGTCAACATCTTTTCCCAAAGGTAGGGGAGTCTAAAACTAGAAGACATAGGTTTATGATGAGACGGGAGAGATAAAAAAGGGTCCAGAGGGCCAATTTTTTCACACACACGTGGTGAGTGTCTGGAGCAAGCTGTCAGACATAGTAGTAGAGGCAGGTATGATTTTGTCTTTTAAAAAGCATTTAGACAGTTGCACTGGTAAGATGGCTATAGAGGAATATGGGCCAAATGTGGATAATTGGGACTAGCATAGTGATTTCAAAGAAAAGGGGCAGCATGGACAAATTGGACCAAAAGGCCTGTTTCCAGGCTGTAAAGCTCTATGACTATAACAGTGGGTCTATGCCACCTGTTTTAGTGATACTGATATGGTCCAGACTGCCATGAATTTTCCTGCTCCCTATAATCCCTTTGATTTGAAATTAAGAGTCGTTGTTCAGTCAAATCCTAAAGTCCATTCTTGCCCCTGCTCGACTCTCAAAAACAAAATGCAGGCTCATTTGTTACTGTTCAGACTTTTTATGTTCAGTGTTACTGCCGCAGTTTCCTGAAGCTGCATTCTTATTCTAGGTCATGAACAGCTAAGAACACTCGTGTATAAAGGTCAACTCCAAACAACCATAAATCTTAGTAGAGAATATGTCAGATTGTACCCTGTTCTTCTAGCACCTGAAGTTGGAAGTAATGGGAGCAAAATTTGTCTCTGGCTAAAGCAGAAAACAATCAATAACAAAATAAATGTGTTTTTATATTACACTGGATTTTTCTTTCTTCCATTGACGTTAATTGAAAAGATATTAGGGTGATTGGAAAAGGAGTTGCCAAATCAAGGTTGCCCATTTTGATTTTGTTCAAGATAAATTTCACCTCCAATGTGGCTCTGAAATTGGTGCCTGCAGATAAGCTGCTTCATATTCCATTGATTATGAATTGATGTACATGTAAAAAGACATCAATACTTTGTTGCAGCACAATGCAAAAATATATACTGAACTGCTCTGACTGAAAACAAAAAGTGACAATCTGAAATTCTTTCTGCCTTTTTGAACAAGTTGTTCCTGGTATCATCTCTGGATGTGAAGTGGTTTTGTGGAGTTCCAATTCCATAATAATCTAATTGAAGGAAAGTTAGGGAAGCACAAGATGGTCTTTGGATTATGAAAGTGTTCTTTTGATGTAAAGCATGTTTTGCAGATTTGTTGTGAAGCACAATTTAAGATTGTTTTGGATCTATATCAGCACAGAATTTAAAGTGCAAGTTCTGTGCATGCACAGTTAATATAATTTTTCTTCTTGATTCTCTGTCCAAAGCCAAGTGCTTTGCAATTATTCATCAAACCACATGCCATGATATTTTTACTGCAGATAGAGTTAGGAAGAAGATCCCCAGTCTGCCTTAGCCAGAAAGAGGATCAAACCCTGTGTTGATGGCATTAGTCTCATCCACATACTAACTGTCCAGCCAACTGAGCTAACTGGCCATATTATTGTGAACCAGTAAATTAATAAAATTGTATGTCATGAAGCTTATGGAAACCTGTTGTGTAAACATTTCTTACAAATGTTACAAAGTTAACTATTTATCTATAACTGTAGTACGTCTAGGTACCAACATAATAGAAATTTCAATATTACATGATGCAGTTGACCATTTAAGATTGCATGGCACAACACCAGGTGCTATATTAGAATTATAGAATCCCTACACTACAAAGAGACCATTTGATCATCAAGTCTGCACTGACTCTTATTACCATTTTCCCACAAATCTATCACGGTTTTCTGAAAATTATATGATGTTTTTCTTTTGGAAATAAGGCATTATTTTTCTAAAACTACATTAATACACTTTTTGCAATTTATACTAATGTGCACTTAATATATTGCATTTGCACTCTAAAATGTGACTTTCTTTACCCTAATTTGAATTCAGTGTTCAAAAAAAAATTTGAAAAGTGAAAGTGAAAAGTTCTTGTGAAAGGAGAAACAAAACACATGGGCGTAGTGTTTTCTTCTGATTTCAGTTATTTAAAAAAGTAAGTAGGGTAAGAATTAAAAATTAAGACTGGAATGGTGTAGAAGGGGGTATAGAAACTCCTAGGATTTTGAAGAAGCTTAAACAGAGTAGACTTGTTTAGAATAGAGATCACAGTGTGCCTTAAGTGCCTCACAGATACATATATAATATTGTACATCATGTGAAGGTATTATCTGCATAGCCACGTATATAATCATTGGTAGAAAATTTTGAATAAGTATTGTAGATTTAAAATGTGTTTTCAAATGTCTTGTAAGCTTTGGCCAAGGTGCAGCCTGCCCCAAATCATAAAGGAAAACGAGCAGAATTAGGCCACATTCTTTGGAAACAATAAGGTATAGAATATATTCATTATTATAAGAAAGAGACTTTGCAGCTGCAAGCACTAAGCTTTTAAAATGAATAGAGGCATTTAGCTTGTGGCTGCAGTGAATAGACATATTCAGCTTTTACTGATAAGAGGGTAACTAGTAGGCAGCATGTAATGGCTCCTTCTGCACTCCCATGGTTTGCAGGTGGTGAGGTTGACTCTTGAACTCACTGGATTTTTCATAGATAAGGTTGCTACACACCGGGGAAGAACTTCCGCGTCCAGTTGACTAGTGAATTCCCAATTCTGCTAGAAGGTAGAATGCTATTGGCCAAGATAATAATGTGTATTTATGTAATTGGATCGCCTAGTTTGGATGACCAGTTGGGCAGGAGAAACAAACTTTCAAAAAAGTATGTCTGTTTTACAAATTTTCTGTATCATTAGAGAGAAGTTGGAATCCTCCATCTGTGCTTCTCTCAATGCATATTGGTCAAATAAAGAACATCTTTAATCACACACTATCTTTTGCAAGTCATTGCATTGGCTGAGGTCAGCTCTACAGTAGGAAGCCCCTGGAAAACCCGCTAACAAATGGGGAGGAGGGGAGACAGGAAGTCAGTTAAGAATAAGAGCGAGAGACACATTCTGAGCTGTCCCAGGAATGATGGGGAATGGATAAAATGGAGTTAAGTGGCTATGATGGGAGGGGAGAATACACTGTGTGAAAGGTTTTTAAAAGAGGAAGTGAGCGGACAAGGGAAATGAGTGATTGGAAGGGAGCAAGTGCTGGATTTGGGCAAAATTTGTGGCAGTCACCACCACAGGCCTCAACATTCAACAGCTCTTTTCCCTTCTAATCCACACTACGTCAACCTTTATCATCCAAAAAGAAAGATAATGACAAATAACATTAAATAAAAAAGGCAAAATAGTTAGAAACAAAATGAAGTAGCGAGGGAACAAGAAAATCATACAGATGGCAACAGGAATATGAAGACCATAGACCTTTCTAAAAAAAAGACTAATTTTCTGACTTACTAATGGCATGCCATGGAAGATTCACTAGCATAACATGTTATCACATATGACAGACTAAAAGTTATTTATCACACATCATCTTCCTTTCTTGTGCAAGTACATTTTTTTTGATACATATGATGCTTGCAAAGACACATTTATTTCTTGCCTCTAGTTTCCCTCAAAGTGGTGGTGGGCTTGTCCATGAACCTCTGCAATTTTACTGATGATAGTGTTTCCAAAATTGTAGCAGCTCGGGAATTCCAGTGTATTGTTAATTCATGATGAAGGATGGCAGCATATCTTCAAATCCAGCTGGTGTGTGATCTGGAGGTGATGGTGTTCCCATGATATTGCTGTTTGAGGGAACTGATTGCAGGAAAGGAAGGTTCAAAGCAAGTATTGTTGGTTAGTTGATACAGTGCATGCTGAAAATTGTACAATCTGCAGCCACTGTGTGCCAGTGTTGGAGGAAATGAATGCTGACTCCAGTAGTGGACTAGTTCTGTCTTGGAATGTGTTGAGTTTCTTGAGTTGAGGTGAGTTAGTCCAATAAAATGATGAGTATTCTGTCCCAGTCCCAACTTGAGCCTTGTAAATAGTGAACAGGCAATGAGGAATCAGGTTTTTGGTCACTCACTGCAAAGTAGCCAATTGTTGCTCTGCTCTTACATTGGTCAAATTCAATTTTAATCAGTGACAACTCTGGGAGCGTGACACCCACAACTATGAATAACTCCAGTCAATGGAGATGTTCATCTTTGAATTCCTTTCAGTTTTGGCTAACTCTTGAAACTGGTCAAATGTTGCCTTTGTGTACTCACACCTGTTCTTCAGAGTTGAGTGGTTCTCATGAAACTCAAATTAAACAATGGTGAGAAGATTATTGGCAAGGTAAGCATTATGTGACAGCATTACTGGTATCTAGAGACTGATTAAGCTTTAATTAGTCTTTTTGGATTATCCTGCTTTCTGGATGGAACAAACTTGGATAACTTTCCTTATTGTCTGGATGGGTAGTGAATACAAGTCTTTACCAACATCACCTGCATTCAAAGAATTTTTTGAAAAAACAGGGATGTTGTGATGGCTCCAAGTCTTTGGGTTTGTCTAATAAACCAGATTTGCTGGACATGTGGAAAAAGCCAAGAAGAATCATCCGCTTGACATTTTTAGCTAAAATCACTTGCACTTTAAATATGTTTTGCAATTGTCCTGATCCTTTGCTTGATCTCACTACTGATGTTGACTGGGTGTAGGTAGGCCAAAGAACACTGATCTATTGGTTCAGTCTATACTTTTGGTGTTTAGAATGCAGTTCATCCTTTCTAGGAGTTTCACCAGGTTGGTGCCACATTTTTTTTTATTCATTCATGGGACATGGATGTCGCTGACTGGCCAGCATTTATTGCCCATTTCTAGTTGCCCTTGAGAAGGTAGTGATGAGCTGCCTTCTTGAAATGCTGTGGCCCACATGCTGTGGGTTGACCCACAATGCTGTTGGTTGACCCACAATGCTGTTATGGAGGAAATTCTAGGATTTTGACCCAGTGATTGCAAAGAAATGGCGATTATATTTCCAAGTCAAGACGGTGAGTGGCTTGGAGGGGAATTTGCAAATGGTGGTGTTCCCATGTATCTGCTGCCCTTGTCCTTCTCGAAGTGGTCGTGAGTTGGTAAAGTGCTGTCTAAGGATCTTTGGTGAAATGCTGTAGTGCATTTGTAGGTAGTAGCAGCAGTGTGCACTGAGCATCAGTGGTGGAAGGATTGAATTTTTGTAGATGTGCCAATCAAGCAGCTGCTTTGTCCTGGATAGTGTCCAGTTTCATGAGTGTTGTTGGAGTGGCACCCTTCCAGACAAGTGGGGAGTATTCCGTCACACTCCTGACTTGTACCTAGTAGATGATGGATAGGCTTTGGGGAGTCAGGAGGGTAGCTACTGGCCACAGTATTTCTATCCTCTGACCTGCTTTTGTAGCCACTATGTTTATGTGGTGAGTCCAGTTGAGTTTCTGGTCAATGGTAACCCAAAGATGTTAACAGTGGAGGATTCAGTGATGGCAACACCATTGTATGTCAAGGAGCGGTGGTTAAAATTCTCTTATTGGTGAAGGTCACTGCCTGGCATTTGTGTGCTGTGAATGTTATTTGCCACTTATCAGCCCAAGCCTGGATATTGTCCAGATTTTGTTGCACTTGAACATGGTCTGCTTCAGTATCTGAGGAGTCGCAAATGGTGCTGAACGTTAGCTACACTGGCCGTGTTAAATTCTCCTTCAGTGTACCCAAACAAGCGCTGGAGTGTGGCAACTAGGAGATTTTCACAGTAACTTCGTTGCAGTGTGACTGTAAATCTACTTGTATGTAATAAATAAACTTTCTTATTATTCAATCATCGGCAAACATCCCCACTTTTGATCTTATGATGGAGGGAAGGTCATTGCAGAAGGAGCTGAAGATTGTTGGGCCTAGGATATTACCCTGAGGGAGTAGATGTCCTGGACTTGAGATGACTGACCCTCCACAACCACAACCATCTTCCTATGTACCAGGTATGACTCCAAACAGCAGAACGTTTGCCCCCTGATTCCCATTAATTCCAGTTTTTCTAGGGCTTCTTGATGCCACACTCCGGTTGAATGTGACCTTGATTCAAGGGCTGTCACTCTCGCCTCACCCTAGCATCATAGTGTATGACTGATGCTGCTCATTACTGTAATGCCCAAGGGACTAAGGGATCCAGATAAATATTTAATGTGAAAGGCCACTCCCAGCTGACTGTGTTTCACTATGTCCTCTCCTTTGTTTGATTTACACTGGTTTTATGGAATGATATATTTATATATTTCCTGGACGTGATGGGGACTTTTGTAGGATTAACTGGCCCAAGATTTGTATTTTCCAATATGTGTTGCAGATAGATCTGTTCAATTTACTTATAATGTTGAATATTGTACAGTCACCATTTCTGATGGAAGGTTCCCAACCTGAAATGTCACCTCAGATTTTTCTTTGCAGATGCTGCCAGACCTGCTGAGGATTTTCAGCATTTTCTGTTTTTAATTGCATGAAGTGAACAACAGATTGATCTTTGCTTTTGGGTGGTTTTGACTGAGGAGTAAAACACAGGTCAAGGCATCGGTGAACTAGCATTTCTTCTGATACTGGATTCCAATGAAAAAGTTAAAGTTCAAAGTTTACTTATTAGTCACAAGTAAGGCTTACATTAACACTGCAACGAAGTTGCTGTAAAATTCCCCAGTCGCCACACTCCAGCGCCTGTTCGGGTCAATGCATCCAACCAGCACATCTTTCAAACTGTGGGAGGAAACCAGGGCACCCAGAGGAAACCCATGCAGACACGGAGAGAATGTGCAAACTCCACACAGACAGTGATCCAAGCCGGGATTTGAACCTGAGTCCCTGACGCTGTGAGGCAGCAGTACTAACCACTGTGCCATCATGCCGCCTTCATTTCGGTCTGAAACATTAACTCTGTTTCTCTCCATAAATGCTACCTGATCTGCTGACTATTTAGAGTCATAGAAGTTTACAACTTGGAAACAGGCCCTTTGGCACTTGTCCATGCTGCCCTTTTTCTTAAAACCCTTAAGCTAATCCCACTTGCCTGCATTTGGCCCATATCCATCTATACCCATTGTACCCATGTAACTATCTAAATGGTTTTTAAAAGACAAAATTGTACCCGCCTCTACTACTACCTCTGGCAGCTTGTTCCAGATACTCACCACCCTCTGTGTGAAAAAATTGGTCCTCTGGACACTTTTGTAACTCTCCCCTCTCACCTTAAACCTGTTCCCCCTAGTTTTAGACTCTCCTACCTTTGGGAAAAGATATTGACTGTCTAGCTGATCTGTGTCCCTCATTATTTTATAGACCTCTTTAAGATCACCCCTCCGCCTTCTACACTCCAGAGGAAAAAGTCCCAGTCTATCCAGCCTTTCCTTATAACTCAATCTATTAAGTTCCAATACAGTCCAGCAAATCTTTTCTGTACTCTTTCTAGTTTAATAATATCTTACCTATAATAGGGTGACCAGAATTGCACACAGTATTCCAAGTGTGGCCTTAACAAGGTCTTGTACAGCTTCAACAAGACATTCCAACTCCTGTATTCAATGTTCAGACTGGTGAAACCAAGCATGCCAAATGCTTTCTTCACCACTGTGCCCACCTGTGACTCCACTTTCAAGAAGCGATGAACATGTGCCCTTGGATGTATTTGTTCTGTAACTCTCCCCAGTGCCCTACCATTAACTGAGTAAGTCCTGCCCTGGTTCAGTCTACCAAAATGCATTACCTTGCATTTGTCTACATTAAACTCCATCTGCCATTCGTCAGCCCATTGGCCCAATTGATCAAGATCCCGTTGCAATTGGAGATAACTTTCTTCACTGTCCACTGTGCCACTAATCTTGGTGTCATCTGCAAACTTACTAACCAGTAACAAATAATTTCCAGTATTTTTTGTTTTTATTTTAAATTGGAGAATTACCTTTTTTTTGAATAGTGCCATGAGATCTTTCTGCAACCAGTAAGGCAGGTAGATTTGTCTTTCATGCCTCAAGGGCAATCTTTCAACTTTCCTCTTGCACTGTGCAACAGAAAGAATAAAAACATGCGTCTTTTCCTTTCACAAACCAATCAATACTTTTTTTTGAAGTGTAGTTATAATTATAGTATAGTACTTGGAGTAATCAGTTTTGCAAACAACAATTTCCCTTAATCAGCAATTAAATAATTTGTCTTTTTCTGTATTAGTTGACAGATGAGCTTTAGTAGGTCCTAAAGGAGAAACCTACTGCTCGTTTTCAAAAAGTGATACATCTTTAGTTCACCAGAGAAGGCAGAAGGGGCAATGGTTTATAGTTTTACATGAAAGATGACAGCACTGCAGTCAACCTAGATTATGTACTTAAATCAGAATGCAGGTTTGATCCTAGAACTTATATTTTGGATCTGAAGATTACTGACTGGCCCAAACTGACACTTAACTGAACATGATGATCGATCTTCTTGGACTGGCTGAGGTAGTAATACCATTCGCCACTCTCACAGGCAACATCTCAGTGAATGGGTTGAAGGTGCTGGACAGATGCTGTTCCTTTTGTGAGAAACACAGCTCACAGTTAAACAATTTAGTCAAGTCAAGTTCTGAAGGAGCAAGATTTTATTTGACGTTCTTGCAAGACCGGGTGTCTAGCGAAATAGGCACACCTCACATAGATTTGCAGCACATTTTATACCTTTTTTACAAGCATTGTGATGGCTTTGCAATGTGATGTTCTCTCCTAATTGGTGGTCCCTGTCCCATCTATGTGTTGACATTTTCCTATTGGCTCAAGGTGTCTTAAGTTCCTATCACCTCTACTCCCATCTAACAATGTCTCCTGTTATCACAAGAGTGCATTAGCAAACTCATCCATCTTATCCAATACTGTTACATGTCCAGTTCAGATTGGTAGTAATCAATCCTTTGCCAACTTAATCACTGCTGTCCCAACTATCTCAGTGACCCCTTCCCCCTTTTATGCTTAGTTGTATAAACAACACATCTTGCAGACCATTTGCTTTTTATAACGTGGGCCTCTTACATTCCTGCAGGATGTGGTGTATGCTTCACTGCACATCACATCTCTGATGTTATCTCTGCATTACAGGCAGTCTTTTTATTATCCCTAAGTATTGCTGTGTTAGCATCGAACCTTATGTCCTATGTTTGTGACTAAACTCACAGTTGTTTCCATAAAGTGGGTTATCAATATGCTTAACAATATCCAATCTATTTGACTTCAAGCTATTTCTCTATGCTCTACAAATATATGTGTTAACAACATCTTTACCTATTGCTCACACTTTCTTCTCTCTTGCTATTATTTTCACTCCTCTAAACCAGCTTATTTTACATTTCAACTTTGGTGGTGTCCCTGAGGGCTGTAATGTTTGGCAAATGTTAGAAATGAAACTTTTTTAAACAGTGAGAAATTAAGTCATTTAAATGTAATGTGCAGCTGAATTTTTAAACAGCATGATGTGGAAGAGTAAGTGGCCTCTTTAATCCAAAATGACTGAGACATTCAAAATGAATGAGAATGAATAGATCTGCATGCTCTGCTTGGTGGTTCGTCATCTTGATTTCTCATTTTGGAAGAAAAGTTTTAATTGTCTTTAGGCTGACGCATGCCATCCATTTAACCTCTCTCTCAGGGGTGCTAATTAGATGCAAAGCATTGATTGGCAGAATGCCATCAGCTGTATCTCCTAATGCACTGTGACTTGCTATATAGTATTTTCATTCAGGATATTGTTTCTGTATTTGGGCAATATTCACAGTTCATGTACCCATTCTGGCAAGTTCTGCAGTAAAACATCTGGTTCAGTGTTTTAGTTTGTTAAATAGATTTCTGCTCAGGCCAGTTACAGTACATCACTTGCCCCACCACCCAGGGCTCTTCACAGATTGGAAATGAAGCATAATGAACTTGAGAGATAGGAGAGGTTATTTAGAACAGACGCCTTCGCTTCAGAAGACCAGGCAGTTTCCATGGAAATTTGATTTGTTGCCATTCTTGCTGCATGGTATTGTTAGTGTGGCCATGCAGAAAACATCCTTATTTAATAGATTTTGCTGTGATTAATCACGAAAGGAGAGTAGCCTATTTCTGGCATACCCTCGGGCGAAAGGACTGCAAGATCTGTGCACTAATGTTGCTGACTGCTCCCTTGTGAATATTGATGGCAGTCAGGTTTTTTTGGTGAATGGTTCCTGTAGTTACGCCTTAAATGTCCATTAACCCTTTGTGGCGTTCAACATGACTTTGTACAAAAATGTGTATTTTGATTTGATTTATTATTGTCACGTGTATTAACATACAGTGAAAAGTATTGTTTCTTGCGCTATACAGACAAAACATACTGTTCATAGAGAAGGAAACAAGAGAGTGCAGAATGTACTATCACAGTCATAGCTAGGGTGTTGAGAAAGATCAGAGATCTTAATGCAAGGTAAGTCCATTCAGAAGTCTAACAGCAGCAGTGAAGAAGCTGTCCTTGAGTCAGTTGATTCGTGACCTCAGATTTTTGTATCTTTTTCCTGAGGGAAGAAGGTGGAAGAGAGAAAGTCCGGATGCGTGGGGTCCTTAATTATGCTGGCTGCTTTGCTGAGGCTGAGGGAAGTAGACAGAGTCAATGGTTGGGAGGCTGGTTTGCACGATGAATTGGGCTACGTTCATGACCTTTTATAGTCCCTTGCAACCTTGGGCAAAGCAGGACTCGTACCAAACTGTGAGACAACCAGAAAGAATTCTTTCTATGGTGCATCTGTAAAAGTTGGTAAGGGTCATTGTTGATATGCCAAATTTCCTTCGTTTTCTGAGAAAGTAGAGGCATTGGTGGGCTTTCTTAACTATAGCGTTGGCATGGGGAGACCAGGATGGATTGTTAGTGATCAGGACACCTAAAAACATGAAGCTGTCAACCCTTTCTACTTCAGTCCATTAATGTAGACAGGGACATGTTCTCCTTTACGCTTCCTGAAGTTGATAACAATCTCCTTCGTTTTGTTGACATTGAGGGAGAGATTATTGTTGCCACACACCAGTTCACCAGATTCTCTATCTCAATCCTGTACCCTGTCTTGTCATTGTTTGAGATCCAACTCGCTGTGATCTTATCATCAGAAAACTTGAAAATCGAATTGGAAGGGAATTTGGCTACACGGTCATAGGTGTATAAAGAGTATAGTGGGGGCTGAGAACACAGCCTTGTGGGACACTGGTGTTGAGGATGATCATGGAGGAGGTGTTGTTGCCTATTCTTACTGATTGTGGTCTATGAGTTAGGAACTTCAGGACCCAGTAACAGAGGGAGGTGCCGAGGCCCAAGCCACAGAGTTGGGAGATGAGCTTGGAGATGAGATTCGTGGGCATAATAGTGTTGAAGGCTGAGCTGTAGTCAATAAGTAGGAGTCTGACATAGTGTCCTTGCTATCTAGGTGTTCCAGGGTTGAGTGCAGGGCCAGGGAAATAGTGCCTACTGTGGACCTGTTGCAGCGGTAGGCAAACTAGTGGATCCAGGTAGTCTGGAAGGCTGGAACTGATTCGTGCCATGACTAACTTTTCAAAGCACTTAATTTGAAGCTTTGATTTTTGGCTTGGCTTGACTGCTGGCATCCTGCCTCTGATTGAGAAGATTCGGTTTCGGGCTCATATCATAATTTTATATTAGACCGGGGAGTGAGAAGAGTGAGCAGAAGGATCGAGGAGTGCAGGTCAACAAGAATTGGAGAGCGGGGGTTGGTGAGCGAGAGATTGGGGAGGGAGATCAGCAAGTGGGAGAGTTGGGGAGAGAGGAATTAACAGTTGGGAGGAGACATTGGTGAGCAAGAAGAGTTGAGCTGGAAGTGAGAAATGGTGAGGAGGAGGTAAGTGTTTTGTAAGAGGATTTTTGGGCCCGTTAGTTTCAAGGCAGCCAGTAGGTTTTTAAAGTCAAAATTACAGATCAGGATTTAGCCAACCTTTTCTTATGGGGAATTTGATATCATTTAGCACGTTGGTTTTGGAACTCATTAGGAGTGCTAAACGAGGGATAGCTGTGACTTGTATTGATGCATCAGTGCAATACTCGTGGAGTGGTGCTTATGTTAAGCAAAAGCCGAAAGTTCATGTGCCTATTAAAATTTCCATGGCGCTACCTGAGGAAGAACAGAGTTCTCCAGGCATCAAAAGTAAGTTACGAGTCTTTCATCCCCCTGCTGTTACGGAATATTTCTCTGAGTAAAATTACCTGTCATGTTTCATGCTTAACAGTCACTGTACTTAGTAATTAATTCATTGTATGTGAAAATTCTTGCCACATTGGAGAAATGTTGGCAATAAATACAAAATATGTAGAATATTTGGACACACAGGTGTCTCTCTTAATGGATAGTGCAATGTCACCACCAACTTCAGTGAAAAAAACTTAAAACAATCTGGAACGAGAGAGAAAAAGCAACGATACAAATAGTAAAACCGTTGCCTAAAACAGAAAATGGTGGAGGTAGCTACATGTTAGTCATGAAGAAGAAAACCATCAATTTGTGTTTTTCAGTGCCAGCTCTTCATCGGGCTGGTTATTCACTCAACCTGAAGCATTGGTCTGTGTATCGTCTCCAGACACTGAATAATGTTGACACAGTGGAGCAGCTAACATATTGTTCATTGATTGTAAGTTTGGTTGTATGACCAAGCACATTGGACAGGTAGAAGTCTGTTGCCTCTGGCTACAGTTTTATTAACATTTTGTTTAATCACAAACAGCTTGCTTAGTCCCAGTGCAGTTCTCACCTTTGCCAGTGACATATTATTGGAACTGATGTCTGCTGTTAACATTTTTTCTCATGAGAAACTAGCAATGATAGATTCATTACAGACAGTATAGACACATTTGACACTAACCAAACAAATAGTGTGTCATATTGAACACTGTGCCAACTAATTATTAAGTTTGGTGGGGGAAAGAATCTAGACCTTAATATTGCCCTTTTCAGTCTTACAAAAATAGTGTCAACATCTCTTCAGTTGGAATCTTTAAATACTGGGCTAATTACATTCCAGATATGCTGTGTAAACAAAAGAATGGAAGAACTAGAGCTGGTTGAGAAAGCTCTGACATACTCATTAGCAACATTATTGCTCAACAAGTCTTGTAGACCTGCCAAGTGCAGGAGTACTGGAATCTGAAACAAAAAACTGCAGCTGCTGGAATTTGAAAAAAAAACAAAATGTTGCAAACAGCATTCCAGTCAGACAGGGTCTGTGGAGAGAAAAGCAGTGTTAACAATTTTTAGGTCAATGATTTTTCATCAGTATGGAAATGTTGCAGAGAAAGTCTATCTTTTGCTTATAGATTCTGGCTTTAGTAATCTTGAATCATGCATTAGGTTAGATAAAGCTGCCTCCCTTACCAGGTCACAGACCTGAAACATTAACGGCAAAGGTGCTGCTAGACCCCCTGAATATTTTCAATATTCTTAGTTTTTATTTTTATATTAGTATTTAATTCATCGCCACCTCTCTTTCAGGAATGCCCATCTTTACAACGTTCCATTCTTCTCTCCAATGGGAGTTCTGTTTATCTCTTGTCCTTCAGTCGTTAATCAATCCTGTCCTTCACCCAGTCGCAGACCTTCCCCATTGTTCTTTTTCCCATTTCTTAGACTTGCTCAAAATTATTACATTTCTAACTTTACACATTTCTGGTGAATAGTCACAGACCTTAAATTTCTCACCATTTCTTACTCTGCAGCTATTACCAGATATGCAATTTATTTCCAGCATTTTCTGTTTTTACTCCTTACCAGTATTCAATTCTGGATGTTGGTTAATTTCTTCCTCCTTCTCTTAACATATTCAGAAAGCTAAGACAGTAATATGTTAGATAAGTTGTTACATTTATTATTGCAAAAACATTATCTTGTGTTTAACACTCGTGCACAGGATTTAATGAAGAACAATGAAAATAACTTCTCCATAGCATCATGTAGCAGCAGACTGTCTTTCTACCTAGGCAAAAACATTGCATCCTTTACACCACTTTAATTATGGTCTGCTTTCTGTTGGATATAAAAATACCTGACGTTTCAATGACCACCCAGTTCAAGCAAATTGCCGAACAGAAGAGAGGCCTCATGTCTTTCCATACCATATAGTTATTTGTTATTAGTGCTTTTCCCCTGAGCCGCAGCCTAGTTGTACAGGTTCCTTTGATATAGGGTCGATAGCTACATTTCGTCTTTGCAGCAATCACCTTCTCTTGCAGCACACCCTGATGTGATGAAAAGTCAGTGTTTTAAAAGCCTTTGTGTTTCAAGCTTTACAGCAGCTTAAACTTAAATAAACTGGCTAGATAATGTTAAAAATCTAAACCAACTCATATTTACAGCACACTATGTTCAGTACTGAAAGTCATCATTCTCCAATGTTAGCAGTGTTAATGGGATAGCAAAGGATCTTTGAGAACATGATTGAAAGCAATTCAGTCTACATTCCCCTTCTTTCTTTGCTCTGCAATGCAATCTATATTCTTACACTGTACACCATTGAGATGATCGGGTGATGCAATCATCGTTATTCAATGTATGACTGGAAAAGGACCACTACAGTTGGTGGTAATTCAGATTGGTCCTGGCAACTTGAGAGCTACTGCAGCTTTGCTGCAACGTTCGATATTGTTCCTAACATTAGCATGGTTTATTACAGGCAAAATTTTGCATATTGCTTTTGTCATGGAACTTTGTCTCGAACCGTCATCATGTGAAATTTCCTCTCTATTCAAAGAAGTTGAAATTGATTGCACATGAGGTTATGATTCATTGATATGCTTGCATAATTTATCTTGGGCACTTATTTTGCTGATGATTACTGTTGGAGAATATGTGATCTTTCTAAGTTTTAAAATAGTAGGTTCCACCATGTGAAAGATTTTGGGATTTGTATCCTAGGATTTGAATTTGTCTGACTTCCTGTTCCCTCATTCTTCAGCCAAATTCCTGTACTATGTGCGACTGACCGCAAGAGTGTAGCTGAAACCAAATGAGTTTGTTGTTGTTGAGGGTTATTCATCTCAGCATAAGGACAATGCTGCAGAGAGTTCCTCAGGCTGGTATTCTTGGCTCAAACATCCTCAGTTGTTTCATGCTTCAGGGCAGCATGGTAGCACAGTGGTTAGCACTACTGCCTCACAGCGCCAGGGATCTGGGTTCAATTCCAGCCTTGGGTCGGTATCCGTGTGGAGTTTCCACGTTCTCCTTGTGTCTGTGTGGGTTTCCTCCAGGTGCTCCAGTTTCCTCCCGCAGTCCAAAGATATGCGGGTTAGGTTGATTGGCCATGCTAAATTGACCCTAGTGTTGGGGGGGGGCGGGGGGGGGGTGGGGGCTGGGTAAATATGTGGGGTTACAGGAATAGGGCTTGGGTGGGATTGTGATTGGTGCAGACTCGATGGGTTGAATAGCCTCCTTCTGCACTGTAGGATTTCTGATTCTATAATAACTTTTCCTCCATCTTAAGGACAGAAGTGGGAATGATTGCTGTGTCCAGTTCCATTAGCAGCTCCTCATAATAAAGCAGTCTGTGCCCACATGCAGCAAGACTTGAACATTCGGGAAAATAACATTCCTGCCCCAGAGGTGCCCGGTAATGACCCTTTCCAACAAGTGAAAATCAAACCCTTTGCATGACATTCAACTGCATTACCATCACTGAATCCTGCTCCATTGACACCCTGGAGGTCATGATTCACCAAAGATTTAGCTGGAACAGCCATGTGAATAGACCAGAGAATGGAAATTCTGTGGCAAGTAACTTGACTGCTGAGTCCCCAAAACCTTTTCAACATCTATCATCTGTCTTAGTCATGGTTCAGATAACAGAACTCTCGCCACTGAGTTAGAAATACGTAGGTCCGGGATCTGAATACAAAAATCACTCCAGTACAGGTTCTGAGGAGATATTGCACTGTAAAAGATCTGTCTCTCAGGTGAATGTTTGCCGAGACCTCTTTTGCTGCTTCTGATCGATTAAAAGATTCTAGGGCCCTATTTATAAGTAATATAGAGACATTCTTCTCAGTGGCCAATACTTATGACTCAGTTGACGTCACAAAAATACACTCCCTGGTAATTTTCACATTGCTGCTTTGGGAAAGTTTATGTGCGAACTGGCGTCCACATTTCCTACATTCCAACAATGTTCACATTTCAAAAGTACTTTCTCGCCAGTGCATTGCTTTGAGATATCCTGTGGACATGAAATATGCCATCTAATTGCAAATCTTTCTTCTTTCCTGCAAGGCATAGGCTGATACCGGAGTTGAGGGGGTTGAGCTATGAGGAGAGGCTGAATAAACTAGGCTTGTACTCGTTAGAGTTTAGAAGAATGAGGGGAGATCTCATTGAGACGTATAAGATGATGAATGGGATGGATAGGATAGAGGTGGAAAGACTCTTCCCGCTCAAAAAAGACAGTAGGACTAGGGGGCACAGCCTCAAGATAAAGGGGGGGCGGTTCAGAACGGAGTTGAGGAGGAACTTCTTCACTCAAAGGGTGGTGAATCTCTGGAATTCTCTGCCCGTTGAAGTGGTGGAGGCTGCCTCGCTAAATATTTTTAAGAAGCGGGTTGATGGGTTTTTGATAAGAGAAGGGATTAAGGGTTATGGGGAGAGGGCGGGAAAGTGGAACTGAGCCACGACAGATCAGCCATGATCTTATTGAATGGCGGGGCAGGCTCGAAGGGCCAGATGGCCTACTTCTGCTCCTATTTCTTATGTTCTTATGTTCTTATAATCGGGGATTTTCTGGAAAACTCTCCATTTGCCTGAATTAGTACAAATAGTACTCAACCTCAACACCATCCAAGATAAAGCATTGAAACTCCATCCACAGACAAGCTCATCCTAACTTCAACTTGTACCATCTTCAGAACTGCACAAACTTTAGTCGTTCTGTGTAAGGTGAAAGAACATGCCATATGATGCCCTCATGCAGATTAAAATAATGTTGATGAATTGGCTCATGAAAGTGTTCGAGCAAGTTGCACTGATACCACAGATGTGCCTGTGTTATACTCTCCACAATTTGAGCTAATTGAAAAGTGTGCTGGGTATATATTGTTAGAGTCCCAGACCAGAAATCCTAGTTACATTAAGAAGCCAGACTGGAGCCCAACAATTTTTCCTTTTTGGCGTAAATGTGGGGATAGGATATTTCTTTCCAGGAATGATTCCACTGACAAAGTAGGGATGCTTCATAGTGAAACCAACTTTATTTAATAACACAGTTTAAATATATAAGTAGTTTAACCATTAACAGTTGAACAAGATTTAAAAATAAAGGGAAGCAGCTTTACTGTCTTGTTTATGATTGCTCCAATTCCAAATAAGTTCCATCCATGCATAGATCAAAATCACTTTCAACAAAATGTAGTTAGCAAACCCAGGAATACTTACTATAAATTGAGCTAACAATCTTGAAGCTGGGAATGGAGAGAGAGTGAATTCTTGGAAACAGGCTGCACGTGCCTCCTGAATTAGACAGACCTGCAACTGCTTAGTTTTTCCCCTGCTGCAGACCTAGCCAGAGGAAGAATATGGTGGCTTCAGAGGCAGTTCACAGGAGGTTCACCAGACTGAAGGAGATAGAAATTTTTCTGATTGTTTTAAAAAAAAGGTCAAAGAGTTATAGGGAGGTGATTTGAGACCAGAAAGAGGTCAGCCATGACCTGATTGAATAGCGGAGCAGGCTCAAAGAGCTAAATTGCCTACTTCTGCTCCTAATTCCTATGTTCCTGTCTTGCTCTCCCAACATCTGAGTTGCATGCCTTCCTGACATATTAACTGCCTGTAGAATAAAGCTGAATTTTTAAACATTTACCTTTAGGCATAAAAAAACCTAAATATACATATCTATTATCAATTACACTGCTATCTCAATCCTAACCAGTACAGAATCCCAACGAGTGATCAGGTGGAGCTTGGACGCGTTGAATACCATTGGAGAGCACAAAGTTTTGGAAATCACTGTTAGTAAAGGCCTTGCTGTTATCGTAAACCAGGACTTCTGGTATTCTGTGCATACGGAAACTTTGTTTTTATTTCCTGATCGTAGCCTGAGACATTGCGGACTTCCAACCATTTGGAGTGTGCATCTACCATGATTAAAAGCATGGAATCCATAAAGGGGACTGCAAAGTCTACATGTACCATGGGTGAAGGGAGAGTCTTTGTTTTCTGATTTTCTTAGCACAGGTCACATTGCCTCACCAACTCTGTGATGTCAGAACTGAGACCAGGTGATCAGTTAGCCAACATTTTCATTTTGGATGCACCTGAGTGGCCATTCTGTAGTTCCATTAATATTGGGCATGGTCCTGGGGTGGAACAATTACATGGGACCCCCCAAAGAATTATCCTGCCCTCAACACTAAGTTCATTTTTCTTTAAGGTAGGCTTTCATCTTCTCAGAGGCCGTCCTTGAAATCCACCATGTAGCATCATGTGCCTTATTATAGGTAAGGTTGGATTTCTTTTGGATCCTTGTGGCCACTGACAAGGTCTCTAAACAGTTCAGAGTCTTCACCACCTCTTCCAATAAAGGAACCAGGCTTGTGGGCAACAGGAGGTGACTCAGTGACTCAGCATTGGCTATCCAGGTTCCAGGGTGGTGTTCTGGAAGATATTCATTGGCTGCTTATAACTTGGCCCAGTGCTGTACCCTAGTAGAGGAAATAGAGGGGATCACCTAGTCCTCTTTGAAAAGGGTTAATGGTTAGTAACTATTTTTTAAAAAACACTTATCATAGACATATTGATGGAAATTTTTCACTCCAAATGCAACAACCAGCTCCTTTTTCTGAACTTGAGAATACCTTCTCATTGCATCCAGAAGGGTCCTAGAGGCATATGCCGTGGATTTTCCCATCCTATCTTGCCAGCAGTATGAGTGTACCTCCACCCCATTTGGGGAAGCATCACAAGTCAATAGAAGTTTCTTCTTAGAGTCAAAATGGGTCAGTAGGTTAAATGATGGTAACTGATATTTAACTTTTTTAAAAAAGTTGTTGCCTTTGGAACTTCCCAGAACCATCTCTGGTGATTTCATAGCAGGGTATGCAAGGAGGCCAGTATGGAAGCCAAGTTTGGGATACATTTTCTATAATAGTTTGTTAATCCCAAGAAGGATTTCAACTCGTGGTGTAGCTTGGGATTGATGCTTCCTTGACGGCCTTTATCTTATCCTGTACTGGATGTAACCCCTTGCCTAACTCAGTAGCCTAAATAGATTACTTCTTTTCTCCCTTTTTTTTAAGTTGGCCAGGTGTTGCTGTTCCAAAGCCCCTGTAACCAAGGCATCATCTAAATATACTATTACCTTGGATAGCCCTTGAAGGATGATCTCTATAACTCTTCGGAAAATGATGCACACTGACAAAACTGTCACTTATTTCTGAGAGGACTTGTTCAATTCAAACTGAAGATAAGCGTCCCTCATGTACAATTCGGAGAACATCTTGTTGCCTGTCAAGGTAACGTACAAATCTTCGATCTAGACCATGGGGTACTTATTGAGTTTGAAGGCCTGATTGACTGTTAGCTTATAGTCCCCACAAAGACTAACTGATTTGTCAGTCTTAACAACAGAGACTATGGGTTCAGCCCATTCTGCAAATTGCACTGGCCTTATTATACCTAAACTTTCAAGGTGCCCTAACTCAGCATGGATATGGGACTGCTCTTGCTCTGAAATACTTAGGTGTAGCATCGGGGTCAATGTACACCTTGGCCTTTTATTTTTCCCTGGCCCTCTTGGTAAAACTCCTGGAAATCTACGAATAACTTAGTACAGTCCCCCACGTTTAGCCTGAATATCTTCAATCAGTTAAGCCGGATCTGCTGGATCCAATCACTCTCCATAAAACTTGGTCTGTGCCCCCTGTACAAAAATAAGTTGGAGACAATTGTTGCCTGTGTGTTACTGGGGCCATTGTGGTACCTTGTAAAGGTTCTCCTGTGGCTAGTATAGCCTTTGTATCTTCCAGCCTCAAGAGTTTGATGCCCGATTGTAAACACTTCTATGTCTGTTCTCCAGTAACTTAGCTGGTAGTTCCCATGTCCATCTCCATCTCCAAGGGATGACCATTCACCAGTAATTCAGCCATTATTGGGGCAACTTTTGTTGTGATGATACAATTCAGTTGTCATGTCCTTGTCTCTGGAAGAGGGGATACATGCGTGGTATGATCAGGTACTAGCCTTAACTTTTTCACTAGGCAGCATGCATTTTGGTTGCTCCTAAAACTTCACTGTGACTGTGTCCTTTGACAGTGCTTGTAATAATCCATCATCTGCAACTGCCTCTTTCTGAAGTATGTTCTCAAATACTCTTAGGGTCTTCACTGCCTTTCCTTGATTGTTTGGTGGTGATGTTAGGGTTCTTATATCGAAAGGGACCTTTTAACATCTGGTCTACATCAATACTTTCCATTGACGTCTGATTACATGAGGTCCCTCCCCCTAGTTGGAGGACATTACTGCGTGATGCCCCCTATAGTTCCTAAGCCCCTTTTTTTGTGTTCTCAAGTAGTGAGGTTACTTCAGTGGCATTTTTAAAGTCCAGATTGGATTCTGCCATCAGCTTCTTTTAGGTGGTTATGTTATTTGCTCCACATACCAATCTGTCTTGCAACAGACAGTCCAAATTTAAAATACTTAGCTAATATCTGCAACCCAACTAGTTGTTTTAAGTGTTTTTTAAGTTCAAGTTTATTTATTAGTGTCACAATTTATTTATTATTCCCATTAACGCTGCAATGAAGGTGCTGTGAAAATCCTCTAAGGACTCCGTGGCTGATTCACCAGAATTTCTTCCAGCCATGTTGAAGTGATAACTCTGGAGAATTAATGAGTGTTTCAAGTCGCGGTGGTTTTTCCACCAGGTTTACTAGCACATTAAAAGTTTTTGAGTCAGTGACATCTGGATAGATCAGACTTCTTATTACGCTGAAAGTTAGGGCCCTGCATTCTGTCAACGATATCACTTCTTGTTTTTCGTCTCCTTCAGTGTTGTTAGCACAGAAGAAGTAATGCATGCACTCTGTCTATAGGGCCCAGTCTACCTCACAGGGCTTGGTTTCCTGAAAGGAATAGTGGCTTTTTCTTAACAGAGAAGAATATTGACTTATGGAGGTTGTCTGAAGAGGGGGAGATGAAGAAGAAAAAGTTCTCTTTGACACTAACATAGGAATTCAGCCAAATGCCAGTTCTCCATCCCCAAACACCCCTTATTGTGCACAATGAAAGACGAGAGCTGTACCTGCTCTGGACACCTTGGGACCTATAATGCTGGTTCAAGTTGAGCAGCAGGTTTGAAAACCCCTGCTGACTGCTTCTCATTTGATGAGCTGCTGCTCACTTAATAAGGAACCACCTTCTCCATGAAACCCGCTGGGAGATCTATTGATGATGTGGCATCATAGCACTGTAATCTTTTCAATCTTCAAATCTCTGTTCTTCAGTTCTGGCTTCTTGTGCATTTTGGATTCTTTTCACACTACTATTGAAAGCCTAGCCTTCACCTAGCCATGCTCAGGACCAAACTACCTTTAGTAGGAACAGTTTATCATTTACCCTGCCCATACTCTTCAGGATCTGGAATACCTCTATTGAGGCTCCACTCAGCATTTTTTCCTCCAAGGAAAACAGTCCCAAGCTCTCCAATCTATCCTCGTAACTACAGTTGTTTATCCATGGAATCGTGCCCAGAGCTGGACATTGCTCTGGATGAGGCCTGACATGACCTCCTTACTTTTGTACTCGATGTCTCTACTAGTAAAGCGTAAGGTGCAATATGCTTTATGAACTGCTGTCAACCTGCCTGCCATTTTCAATGCCTTATGTACGTATACAGTGAGGTGTCTCTATTTCTGTATCTCCCGTAGAGGTTTTCCTTTTGTTTTATAATATCTCTCCGTATTTCCGCCAACAAGAATCACTTCACACTTAAACTTCATCTGCCACTCATCTGTCCAATCTATCAACATGTCTACTGTCATTTTGAAGTTCAAGATTTTCCTCATAACAGTTGATAGCACTTCCAATTTTCATATCACCTGCAAATTTTGAATTCATGTCTTGAACATCACAGTTTAGATCAGGAAGAGCAAGGGTCCCTGGAGAATTCCACCACAAATCTTCCTCTGATCTGAAAAACAACCATTTGTTTGCTACTCTGTTTCCTATCACTCAGCCAATTGCTTAACCAAGAGCCTACTTTCTCTTTTATTGCATAAACTGGAATTCTATTCAAAAGCCTGTTGTGTGACACTCCATCAAATACTTTTGAAAATCCCTACGCCACACCAGTAGCACTACCCTTATGAACCTTCTCTGTTAACTCCTTACAGGGAAAGTGATGGTGTAATGGTAATATCACCAGACCAGTTCTCCAGATTGTTTTTAATTTCAATTTTTTAATGGCAACAGCATTCCAGCAATATTCCGAACAGTTATTGCAATAAACATGGCTCCTCATTGTTTATATGGTTTGTAGTTTTGTTTATTTTTTATCACAGTAAACATAGGATTAAAAGAAATAAAATTAACAAATATTGGGCACAGCACCCTAACCAATATCTGTGAAGAGAGAAACAGTCATTTTAGGTTGATGACCTTTCATCGTAACTGGAAAATATTAAGACATTTTACAGAACCAGGGGAAAAGAGAGGGCTGTGATGGGCATGAGAATGGGTGGAGGAAAGGACCGTTTGTAACACGTATGATAGGTGAAGGCCAGAAGGATTACATTAAAAAAAAGGTGAGGATGCAAGACGGAACAGAGTACGAATGAGGCAAGTAAAAAAAACAAAGTGGCAGTATCATAATCATTACCAGCACATGCTGTATAAGAAAATGGGAGCAATGGTTTATGACATAATGCTGTTGAACTAAAACTTAGGTCCATCACCCTGAAATTGGCCTGTCCCAAGATGAGCAGCTGAAAATTAGGTGGGATGTCCAAATGGAGACATTGGCTGGAATTTTATGGCCCTTCCCACCCCGGGAATGTGAACAGGTGAGGGGTGGAATATGGCAAAATCTGTTGATCTCGGGTGGGATTTTATAGTTTTGGGATGAGCGAGATCACAAACTCCCACTCATGGTTTCATCAGCTTATTTGGAAATAATAGGTCAATTTAATGGGCTAAAATTGAGGGACTGCAAAGGCATTTGAGTTCTGCTATTTCATAGCGTTCTTAGTCTATAAATGTTCTATGTTTTAAATTGTGGGGCAGACATCCTGTATCACCAACACCATTTAATCCAGCTAAAGAACATGCAGTTTTTTGTTAATTGGTCTTGTATATTGTTGAAGTGTTTAGGTTAATATTTAGTATGTTAAATACAGCTCAGAAGCCAATTTACAGAATTAGCAAGAAAACTGGGCTATTTTTGCTCCATTGAAATGCTCAGCCATATATGTGAACAAACACGTTCAAATATAGCATTTGAAAACTCTTTATGGCAGTTGGTTCGAGTTAACCTAATCCATGAGATGCAGCACTATTTTGACTTTAATCTCCACTCAATAGTTAAAGCTTGGCAATTTACACGAGTTGGTAGTAAAGAAAGAAAGCCATACTTGCATTATTATAGCACCTTTCAGGCCCTCAGCACATCCCAAAGTGCTTTGCTGCCAACAAAGTACTTTTGAAGTGTCGGCTGTGTTGTAATGTTGGAAACACAACAGGCAATATTTGCACAACACCAATGATGATTTGTTTTATCTCACAGCCAACAGAACTAAAGGTTAGTAGTACACAGAATTCGCTGCTCTTCGCACCTTCAAATCTGTTGTCGGACATTTTGCATGAACCTGACTGGGATGATCGTAAATAAAGTATGTAGAAAATGCAGGAGGTACTTAAAAAAATTCAGAGAGCAAAGAGAGGGCATAAAAAACACTGATGGGCAAAATAGAGGAAAATTCCAAGATTTTTATAAGTATATTAAGAACAAGAGGATAACAGGGCAAAGAGTAGAGCCCATTAGGAACCAAAATGGCAATCTGTGTGTGAGGCAAAAGATGTAGATGAAGTATTAAATTAATAATTTGCATATGTGTTCGCTATGGAAAAGGATGATGTAGGTGTAGGAAGCAGAGAGGGGAACTGTGATATGATTGAACAGACTAGTGTTTGAGAGGGAGGAGGTGTTAGCAATTTTAGCAGTCTTAAAAGTAGATAAATCCCCAGGCTCAGATGGGATGTATCCTAGTCATCTGTGTGAGGCAAGGAAGGAGATTGCAAGAGCTCTGACACTAATGTTCGAATTCACTCTAATTACCTGGGGGATGATTCTCCCATTCCGCTGCAATAGAGGAGAGGTTACAGAGGAGTGGAGGACAGCTAATGTGGTATCATTATTCAAGAAGAAAGTAGGGAAAAAACCAGGGGTGCAATTCTCCCAAAAGAATTCTAAGTGTTGAATTTGTGTCAAAACTGACTCTTTTAGTGGCAATCTCAAAAAGAATCACCCACAATCTATGCACTGCAGAGTGCCTCAGTATGAATCATGCTGAAATTCAATGGGCGGGCCAATCCCTGCTGGAGAGGTTGGCAATATAGCACTGAGCGGGCCACTACACTTACATCGATCTGTCAGCACCGAGATCAGTGCATACGCAGTGGCCCCGCATTGCTGGCCTCCCAATTGCTGGCTAGTCCCACCATCCTCGCATCGCAGGCCCTCTCTCTCCAACTAATCCCAAACAGAGTGGTGGCAGGACCCCATGCCCCTCCCCATCAGGCCCTGCCCCCCATTAGGTCCTGCCCTCTTGGCACTGTTTAGTGCTGGGTTGGCAGAGCCAAGATGTTCTCAGGCATTGACACTTTGACCCTTGGGTAGTGTGGGGGCACAGGGTGGCAGTGCTCAGGGGGCAACCCCCAGCATCTGACCTTCTGTGGGGCCTCAGTTACTCCCCATTCATTCCAGTGGGGGGGGCTACTGTAAACCTTGCTGGGGTGAAATACTACTGGGTGGAGAGGGCAAATTTCAATCCCGGGCTTGCTTTAATTCTATTTAAATTGTAGGGAAATGACGTCCTGCATCAGTAATGAAACTCTGCCTATTTCTGGCATGGAGCTGACACTGCCAGAAATCCAGTGCTGGGAGATGCTAGCAGGGCACAACACCCAGTGAGGATTCCACACATTGGGCACCGCTTGAATCTCCTGTCTCTCCACGCTAAAAAAATTAGCACAGTAGGCTGGGAGTGTGATCCCCCAGGTAATTATAGGCCAGTGAGTTTGACGCCTGTGGTATTGAAATTATTGGCAAAAATACTGAGTGACGGAATTAACCTCCACTTGGAGAGGCATGGATTAATCAAGTATAATCAGCGTGGTTTTGTTGGGCGTAAATCATGTCAAACAGATTTGATTGAATTTTTTGAGGAGGTGACTAGGTATGTAAATGAGGGCATGGGGTCGGGATGGCTGGTTTGGATTGCAGAGCGAAGAAAAAGTGCAGGTTCAATGCCTGTACCAGCCGAGGTTATTCATGATGGCCTGCCTTCTCAACCTTGCCCTTTGCCTGAAATGTGATCCTCAGGTTAAATCACCACCAGCCAGCTCTTCCCCCTCAAATGGGAGAGAAGCCTGTGGACATCTGAGGCTAAGGTGACTTTACTTTAGATGAGGGAAGTGCAGTTGAAGTAGTCTAAGTGGACTCTTGACAAAGTCCCATGTGCAAGACTGACAAGAAGTTAAGAACCCATGGGATCAGGACAATTTGACAACTTGGATGCAAAATTGGCAGGAGGTAGGGAATGATGGTGGGACAGTGTTTTTGTGAATGGAAGCCTCTGTCCAGTGGTGTATCGCAGGAATCAGTACTCGGCCCCTTGCTACTTGTAGTGTACATTAATGACCCAAGTGTGAACGTGGGAGGTATGTTCATTGGGTTTCCAGGTGACATGAAAATTAATGGTATGATAAATAACATGGAGGAATGCATTAGATTACATAGTGATATAGATGCACTGGTTGGATGGGCAGGGCAGTGGCAAATGGAATTTAATGCTGAAAAGTGTGAGGTGATGCATTTTGGGAGGACTAACACAACAAGGGAATACACAAATATTAGGAAGTACAAAATACCAGCAGAATCTTGGAGTGCATGTCCCAACAACTGAAGGCAAGAGGACAAGTGGATAAGGTGGTTTAGAAGGCAGATGGGATACTTGACTTTATTAGCTGATGCATAGAATATAAGAACGGCGAGGTTATTATGGAGCTGCATAAAACACCCATTAGACTACAACTAGAATACTGTGTGCAGTTCTGATTGCCACACCACAGGAAAGTTGCGATTGCACTCTGACTCTGTTCAACATAAGTAAAAGCAGAAAATGTTGGAAATACTCACTAGATTAGGCAGCAAATGTAGAGAGAGAAAAAGTTAATGTTTCAGATGCTTTTTAAGATAGTGCCTCCAATGGTGCAATGCTTACTTACTGAATTATTAGCCTAGATTATGTGCTCAAAATCATGGGAAGGAGTTGTGAACCTATGACCCATTGACTCAGGCAAAAGTGCTGCCACTGATCCATGGCTGACAACCTCTGGTGCTGTTTTTGAATGTTATCACTTTAGAATCGTGGGAAGACTCCAGGGTTTACATTGTAAGCTATCAATATAGATGGTCTTTGTTTTCAGTCACTATTAATGCAAGATGCTCCATGTGTCAGAAAAGGCTATTACCCACATTTAGAGTAGGCGATTGCTTAGTGGTATTATTACTAAACTATTAATCCAGAAATTTAGCTAATGTTCTGGGGACCTGGGTTTGAATACCGCCACTGCAGATGGTGGAATCTGAATTAAAAACAAAATCTGGAATTAAAAATTTACTGATGACCATGAAACTATTGTCGTTTGTCATAACCTATCTGGTTCATTAATGTCCTTTAGGGAAGAAGATCTGCCGTCTTTGCCCAGTCTGGCCTACATGTGACTCCAGAGCCACAGCAATGTGGTTGACTCTCAATTGCCCTCTGAATATGGGCAGCTAGGGATGGGCAATAAATGCTGGCCAGCCAGCGATACCTATGTCCCACGAATGAATAAAAAAAAATACAGACTGGGCAGGTAAGAGTTTTGAGTCAAGGTGCAGACCTGGGGCTTTGCTCATAATTAGAGACAGATCCAGATAGTTGGCTTAAAAGTGAGTTTTTACTTAGAGCAACAGCCAAAGATGTGCAGGTTAAGTGTATTTGTCACACTAATTTCCCCCTTAGTGTCCCAAGATGTGTACATTAGATGTTTTAGCTATGGCGAATATGTGAAGTTACAGCAAAGGGAGAGGACCTGGTTAACATACTCTGTCACAGAGCCAGTGCAGACTTGATGAGTTGAGTGGCCTCTTTTGCACTGTAGGGATTCTATGAACAACAGAGTTACATTTTCATTTTGTTCAAAGGAAGTGGATCTGAAGGAAAGTGTTGGATTTTGTATAGTTTGATCAAATATTTATAAAATAAACCAGTTTGTTTTTCAATTGTGCTTTGCCTGCTGGAATTTTTTCAGTCCATCACCCATATAGACAGTTGAAAGCATGTAGCAATGCCTGTTTGGGTGACAGTACGGCAACCAGTAATGCGTTATCAGGTTTTTTTGTCTTGCAAACTCCAGCTCTCACTGTTTAACTAAATAATGGCAGTAAAAATGCATTACAGATCATACCCAGTCCTCTATGTGAATGTTGCAATATCTAGCATAAAGCTTGCAAAATTCAATTTTATTTTAAGATAGTTCAGGGGAAGTGTGTTTTGATATTTGGGAAGAGTAACAATTTATAAGTTACTGTAATTACAGTCTTGTACTGAGTTCTGTTCAGAGACCTGTTCTTTCGATTATGAAGAACAGCCAAGGTCCGTTAAAAGGTCGGTGATCAGTGGCTATGCAGAACAGTGGATTGCAAAATAACCTTCAAAGTGACCATAGAGAATCCGGAACAGCACAAATCTGGTCCAGAGCAGCTTTAGTTTTTACATCTTCCTTTGAAAAGAGGTGGAGGCATATCTAATGTTTTGCCACACTAAAAAACTTAGCCACAAAGCAGCCAAATAACTGGTGGGTGTACCTCAGAGCAATTCGGTACTTGTGGCCAACATATGATGTCACTCCTGAGAGTCCCAGTGCAGCAGAACAAAAAAAATGCTCTCACTTCACAAACATGCAATCTCCAAGAAACCTGGAAAGCAGACGTATGTAAAGGTAGCTGTGCCAAAAAAATCAATTGTACGATCTTCTGAAATCAGAAACAGCACTGTAGGCAGCAAAAGTAGCAAAGAGGGACAAAATCAATTTAAATCCTTACGACTTGTCTCTGTCAGTACAGATTTGGACCTTAGTTTCTTTGGATGCTATTCAGTGATAGGGTAACTATTTGATGGGCATTTTGACACTTTGTTAAGCAACAAGATATCACATTTATATAATACAGTTAAATATACTCTTCCAGGTGCTTCATGATCGAATAAAGTTGGACACCCAAGACGCACACTAGGACAGGTAAACAGAAGCTTGCTTGTAGATGTAGGTTTTAAGGAATGTCGTAAAGTAGCAGAGGAAAGTGGACAGGCAAAAGAGTTTGGGGAAGATATTCCAGAATCTAGGGTCTAGGAGGCTTGGGCACCAATGATGGGGCAAAGGATGGGAGAGCAATCCTGCCCCTGAACTATTAAGATATTCCAATTTACCTTTCACTGATTCAAAGAATGCTTTCTACTTGCCTCAAATGTATAGCTACCACAAAACTTAAGAAAAGGAACATCAGCCAGGACAAAGCAATCCATTTGAGTGTACCATGGCTATAGTGTACATCCATCTACATTTATATCCATGTACATCTACAAGATGCACTGCTGCAGTTCACTGAGGTTTTTTTGACAGCACCATCTGGAAGGACAAGGCAGCAGGCGCATGACAAGTCTGCCACCTCAAAGTCACACAGTGTCCTCACTGGATATATCATGTCATTGTCACGGATCAAAAATTCCTACTTAGCTGAAGTATGAGGACACCACAGGCTCTAGCATTTCTAGAAGATCCAATTTGTGTTTTTTACTTTCAAAATTAAATATTTTAAGTCACGAATTCTCACTGCATTGTGTTTTGTTAACAGTTAAAAGATTTTTAATTATAATAATGCAATAAGTCACTATAGTTCCAGAAAGTGGTGATTTAACCTGCAGGTCATCACACCTCGGGTGAGGCGCAAGATTGAGAAAGTGCATCTGCATTACCCTTAGCCAGTACAGGAATTGAACCCACGCTGTAGGCGTCACTCCACACCACAAACCAGCTGTCCAGCCAACTGAGCTAACTGACCCCCCATTGTGACAGAGAGGAGGAAAGAAAAGTCATTTCCGGGAACTAATCTTAAAATGCTAATTAAATGTTTATAAAGATCCCATAGAAAGGTGAAAAACAATATCCCCGGATCTGGCATGCCACATCGTCCCTGCTCTTGATTCCTTATCACTGGTAGACTTCCAGTACTTGCTGGTGAGTCAAATCCCATGCTGCAGCCCCAGTTCTAATGAACCTTTTGCTCCCTCTTGAGGGAAGGCAAACCATGATTGCAAACTTCTGCAACTTCACTTTGGTAATGTTGATCTCCGGACCTTCCAATCTAGTTCTATCAAAACCCAGGACCCACTAACAACAACTTGCTTTTATGTAGAGCTGTTATCAGAGGCCAATATTGATCTCTCAATTAATATCAGTAAAACAGATCTGTGGTCATCATCACTCTGCTGTTTGTGGAAGCTTGCTGAACAAATTGGCTATAGTTCTTGCTACAACAGTGATTATGCTTCAAAAAGTATTGAATTTACTATGAAGCATTTTGGGAGTTTGGCAGTTTGGAGTGTTCAGCCAGAGGTACGGCTTGAGAAGGGACATGGAGTTGGTGGCAAGAACGTTGGGTTTGTGGCAGGCGGCAAAGCAGATGACTTTGTCCTTTCAGTTTTTAATTGAAAGAAATTACAGTTCATCCAAGACTGAGTGTGGGTGAAACAGTCAGCAACAAAGAGTCAATAAAGGGATTGAGAAAGATGGCGCAGAAGTATAACTGAATGTTGTCAACATACATATAGACCTCTTGTTTGTATATGATGATTCTGTGTGTAGTATGAAGATGAGGAATATATGTTCCATCATAAATCAAATCCCAAGACACATTTATATCTTGCAGAATTAATGAACAAAATTGTGCCATTCAAATCCCAAAATGTCAGTAGGAATCACAATACCATTTAATAAAACATGAATTGTATTAACTCAGTGCTTGTAACTCTGGCTCTGATGTTATCCCCTGATTTTATGAAGCATAATCACCCCTATTGTTATAAAACAATCCTCTGACTCTCTGTGAGCAATCCCAACGTAGATTTGTTAATGTTACACAAATAGTCCATTAGTTTAGAGCCCACATTCAGTCTGATGCTGTGTTTATTCCGACTACAAAATGAATCATGAGAGGGCATGTGATGCATTCCAATAAGCAGACGTAAGTGATAAGTGTTCTCTGATCCATTTTATTCACTGTATATTGAGCAAATTAAGGTGGATTCTAGGGATTTAAGATTAGCTTTAAGAAATATCCAGTTTTAAAACCAAAAAATGTATTGTTATTGATTTTTTTCATAATTGTTTTGGTAGTATGCATTACAAACAGTAACTTCAGAATCAAGACTACCTCATAAATTTCAAGTGAGCTCAATTTTCTTTAATAACTGAATTTTTCATATGCAAGTAAATAATTCTTATTATAGATAATGGAATATAACCAAATACATAATGATCACAAAAGGTAAAAAATACAAACTGAGTAATTGCGCTTGCAGAACAAGAGTGTTACCAACAGGTAAAAACTTCTCAAAACTGAAGCGGACAACTATTTAGTGAGTGCCTGTGTAGGTAAAATCTCAGTGCACTTAACCCAGGGGAATCTGCACTCCCTAACCCTGGGCTGATGACTACAGGCCAAAGACCTTCTGCTAGCAATAAATAACAAAATGAATAAATTGTATACAGCAAGTTGGGGTAGATATTAAATGCCACCCCTTCCAATCCTTAAGAGTTTTCCCTGCCACTCTTGAAAATTTTGCTTTATTCCCTATAGGTTGTCTTTGTCACATTTTATCTTTCCAAAACTGGACAGGAAAAGCACAAGAAATTGAGTAGAGTAAGTACAGAGGAACGGGATCGTTACTTTAGCCACATTGTTTGCTTTCTTGCTAGTGAAAATGTATTGAATTTGATAGTGAATGGTTCCACATCATGCATCATGGCCCTGAGACCTTGAAAGAGATGAAAGTGTGAAGCTGGTTCAGGACTAACTTCTAAATGATTGCTAACTAACATGAATGGAATTAGATATTGAAAAGGAAAATATTTGCAAGGTTATGGGGAAAGAGGAGGAGCAGGGTGAATTGCAGGCTTGCTTGGCCAAATTACTATCTCCTACACTGTATGATTTGCTAATGAGCAGGAAAAACGAAGCAAATTTTGTTTTTAAAATTGTACTTCTAGTACCTGGTCCCAGTTATAACATTTTCAAATGAACTCTTTAAATACTAACCCTACTCAAGTTTTTGGACAATTGGCAACCTTACCTTCAATTTGTTTCCCTTTCTTGCCAAGGACAAAATGGCCATCTGTAGCTATCCTGTTTAACTCACACAGGTGGAAGAATCAAAGCTGGGTGCTATGGATGACCCTGCATCACACTGTTTAGTGTGTTTGATCATTAAATAGTTGGAAAAGCATAGCAGTATTGTAAATCTTTAAATGCATGAACCCATGCAAATGTCACATTAAATCTAAGCTTTTATAGCACTAATGCAGGGAGAAAACTGAGGTGTATTTTGCAAGTTCCATTTAGGGTAGAATCAAATGGGATTTTTGTTGCAGTTGGTGGTGTAATGGCCAGAATAATGTTAACATAAACATTACAAGGCTATATGCGCAAGCTTTCCATGTAACTCACTGGTTTGCTGTCCCACTCTGTCAACTAGTAGTTATATACACCATTCTACAACATTATTTTTTCATTCCTGTTAACAGCAGGAAGAAACAAAGTGGAGATCTAGTGGTACAATGCAGGAAGGCAAAGCAAAGGCTTCTCGACCAGTGTTTCAAATTCCCCAGAAGTTTCTTCAGGATACCTGCTGCAAGCAGCAGGAGCTACAGATTTGGGGCAATAAATTTTCTTTAAACATCTAGTTATATTGACCATGGGAAAAATGGCTGTTTGATATTGAAGCCTCACAACTGGGTTCAGTTCCAGCCTTGGGTGACTGCCTGTGCGGAGTTTGTACGTTCTCCCTGTGTCTACATGGGTTTTCTCAGGATACTCTGGTTTCTCCTGCAGTCCAAAGATTTGCAGGTTAGGTTGTTTGGCCATGTTAATTGTCCCTTAGTGTCAGGATGATTAGGATGGTAAAAGCATGGGGTGAAGTGAATATGGCCTGGGTAGAATTGTTGTTGGTACAGACTTGATGGGCCGAATGCTCCCCTTCAGCACTGCAGAGATTCGTTATGATTCTAATCCTCCAAGCGGGTAATTGGTGTGGGAGGTGCTGCACTGTGAGGATAAGGCATACGTTGGATGACCTTTAGCAGGCATGTGGAGGCGGGGCAATTGAGACAGTAAATCATGTGATGATGCCTCCAGGAAGATCTCCAAGGGCTATGCTCTATGGCCCAATGCTTACTGCTGACATTATGGTGCCACCATTGGCGGAGGTATGGAAGCAGGTCATCTTTCTGATCTGGAAGTCAGGAAATACTGAGTGATTGGAAATTTAAAGTGATGGAATTGGGAAGCTTAACCTTTATTGGATTTGAGCGTAATATTTTCAATTATGCTATCATTTTCCTGTTCAGATATAAATGAGTAATTAAAATGCAAATTTGAATTGGGGCCAATTTTGATGGTCTCAAACAGTGGTGATTAATAATGGATGTCCCTGAAGTCTGCAAACCTGATAACAAGGATTGCATGTGCATCTGGTATAATTCAAACACTGACAGTTGATGAAATACAAAACAGCATTTTTTTGTGTTTGAGTGTCACGTATCCGTTATGTATATTTCTGCCATTATATGTGGAACTTCCACAATTATAATGTCTCCAACTTGGTGTATTGGAAGGAACAAAGTTGGCAGTTACATTGTTTTGCGATATTTTGTCCCTCTTTATTCTACTGCATTGTATGTGTATCTTCCTCTTTCAATGGTTGAATAGATCAGCCTTGTGTTAAAATTGCACAAAAGAATTTGAGAGGCATGTCCATGTCCCATTGGTTGACTTTATTCTTTTCCTTGCTTTTCTCTTCCCTTGAACACTGATGTCCTGCACGTGCACCAGTCATTCTCCAATACCTCACCCTCTTGACGATTCTCTGTGCATGAATGTTGTCAACTTATTTGATGATCAGGTGATCACAGCTAAGCCTATTCCCACCCACCACTGGCGTACACATACTGGATTATGTTCTGTTATTAAGCCATCTTATCATTCGCTGGACTTGCAGACATGTGTTTGATATATTTTCTACTTTTAGGTTAGACTTACAGTATTTGCAGTTATTCCTCTTTGTCAGTGGTGCCTCTCACTATAGATAATCATCAACTGATGCTCCTGATCCCAGGAATACTGTAATGAAATGTAGTCCTAAATCGCTTCCTGCCTCAGTTAAACCAACTTATTCCAGATCACCATTGATCTGTTTGGCAAAGTTAAATTACTGTATAACAAGCTAAATCCATTGAAGAAGACAAAGTCTGTCTTTAAGATTGAGGCAAGAATGGTTCTTTGAATGTTTTTGTACTGCAAGTTAGCCATCAATGATAATTCATTTTCACTTCATGCCAACACTAAACTTGGCTGTGTGAATTCAGAGTCCAGCCTGACTCTGTAGTAAGACTGCCAGAAGCAAAATTTATTTACCAAGGCCTTCTGGGGGATCAGATGTTAATTTAGCTGATAAAAGCTGAGACCAAAAATTCTTTCTTTTCACCATGAGCCCTTCCCCATCTCCCACCTCTAAATAGTTGCATAGCTGGTGGGAGAAAGCTCAGTGTACAAATTAGTAAGTACAGCGCATTGTCCTGCATGTAACAATTAGTGCCAGCCAGGCAAGAGACAAGCAGCATGAACATGATACTGGCCAACCAGGGTCAGAACTGTAGCTTTATCTTTAAATTGTAGGGTAGTTACACCCTTAAGGAATCCAGACAAAAATAAAGTTGAGTTAAGCAGTGGTTAAGAAATTCCAGAGATTACAGAAACTATTTCCTCTGACCGAGGAGTCCAGAGAAATGGAACCTTAAAATTAGAGAGAGGCTTTTCAGGCGTGATGTTGGGAAGAACTTCAAACAGGTGATATGGAATAAGGAAACCCCCTCCCCCAAATCAGTTGTTTCAAAATTGAGAAATTCTTAGAATAATAATAGCATTTTGTTGAAAAGGCATTTTTGCTGCCTGAAGGCTGAATTGCTATGTGTAATTAGGTTAAAAACATGTAAACAAATAAATCATGTAGTAACAAAAATGGATGAACAAATTCAGCAGGTGGATAGGATATTATAAAGGGTAAAATTAATTTAAATTGTAATAAAATTGCAAACCAATACACTAGTACTACATTTCAGGCACTGTTGTACATACAAATTTCATTTTTTAAATACTTCACTGACACGAACCACCTAAGGAATAGAGCTGCGTCAGTTGTACCTTTCTGCCCTGCATCTTAGGGATTGAATTTAGTTAAACTTTTGAGTTGCCTTGATTACTCTGGGCATGGCCAGGGTAACCAGTTTTGAAATTAGGTAGATGGGATAAGGGATTTTCCACATTTAGAAACAGAAAAAAACTACAGCACAAACAGGCCTTTCGGCCCACAAGTTGCACTGAACATCTCTACCTACTAGGCTTACCTATAACCCTCAATCCTGCTAAGTCCCATGTACTCATCCAGAAGTCTCTTAAAAGACCCTATCGAATCCGCCTCCACCACCACCGCTGGCAGCCGATTCCACACACCCACCACCCTCTGGGTGAAAAACTTACCCCTGACATCTCCTCTGTGCCTACTCCCCAGCACCCTAAACCTGTGTCCTCTTTTGGCAGCCATTTCAGCCCTGGGAAAAAGCCTCTGAGAATCCACCTGATCAATACCTCTCAACATCTTATACACTTCTATCAGGTCACCTCTCATCCTTCTTCTCTCCAAGGAGAAAAGACCGAGCTCTCTCAACCTATCCTCATAAGACATGCCACCCAATCCAGGCAACATCCTTGTAAATCTCCTCTGCACCCTTTCAATGACTTCCACATCCTTCCTGTAATGAGGTGACCAGAACTGAGCACAGTACTCCAAGTGGGGTCTGACCAGGGTCTTATACAGCTGCAGCGTTATCTCCCGACTCCTAAACTCAGTTCCTCAATTGATGAAGGCCAGTACACCATATGCCTTCTTAACCACAGCTTTTACCTGCGAAGCCGATTTGAGGGTCCTGTGAACCCGGACCCCAAGATTCTTCTGATCTTCCACGCTGCTAAGAGTCTTACCCTTAATACTATATTCCTTCATCCCATTTTGACCTGCCAGAATGAACCTCCACACGCTTATCCGGGTTGAAGTCCATCTGCCACTTCTCCGTCCAGTCTTGCATCCTATCATTGTCTCACTGCAACTTCTGACATCCCTCCACACTATCCACAACGCCTCCAACCTTTGTGTCATCGGCAAACTTACCAATCCATCCCTCCAGTTCCTCATCCAGGTCATTTATAAAAATCACAAATAGCAAGGGTCCCAGTGACCGACCCCCATGCAGAAAAAGACCCATCTACAACCACTCTTTGCCTTCTGCGGGCAAGCCAGTTCTGGATCCCCTTGGATCCCAATTTAGTGCAAATATTAATTCCCGTTTGTAGAGTTTTGAGCTTTGTGACATGAAGGGTGGTGTTGTACAACTAGCATTTGGGGCCTAAGGTTAATCTGAGTGCATGCTTCTGTATTCTTCTTTCTGGGTGGTTACTGCAAGTGTACTGTAAGGGTGCCACACTGGCACAGCATATTTGACCAAGGGACAGATAGATTAGCCAGTGTGGATCAGTCATAGACAGAAGTCTGAAAATGATGAGGGATTTGTGAGCATCAATTTATTTGTTTTTAGCAGTGCTGCTCTCTTAGCTATCCCAGTTTAAGTCGGCGTGTATGTGTATACTTTCAGTACTTTTCAATACTTTCACCTCAGTACAATTGCCTGACATTGCAAAGGGGCATTTGCTCATGTCTACTCAACTCATATGACATTACTTATCGTAGCATTTAATTACATACTGTTTTCCTCACACCATTCTTCAAAGCATCAACATTTTCCTGAACCTTACTGACCTCACCAGGTGGCCTAGTCTCTAACTGTCCTATCATCCGCATGGTTATGGTATTATGGCCAGACGAAAAGAGAGCACCATTAATGATGATTCAGAAAAGAATTAGCTCTAACTAAGTGACCCAGACACATCGACTGTTTATGGAACACTTTCAAACCGAGAGCCTTGGCATGTTTGTCCTTTAGATCTCTGAAGGTGGAAAGGCAGGTTGATAGAGTGGTGAAAAAGGCAAATGGCACACTTGCCTTTATCAGTTGGAATATAGATTACAGAAGCAGAAAGGTCATGATGGAGTTGTATTGGGTACAGATGCTGTAGGAAAGTTAGAACAGGAGGTAAGAGATAGGGAGCGTTGCATTTTTGATTAGGAAAAACATCATGGCCGTACTGAGAGGGGATATGTCTGAGGGTTCGGCCACTGAATCTATATGGGTGGAACTGAGAAATAAGAAGGGAGAAATCACTTTGACAGGGCTGTACTATAGGTCTCCAAATAGTCAGCAGGAAATTAAGGAGCAAATATATAAGAAGATTACAGATAGCTCCAAGAAAAATAGGCTGATAATAGTAGGCAATTTTAACTTTCCTGACGTTGACTGGAACAACCATAGTATTAGAGGGTTGGATGGAGAGAAATTTGTTGAGTTTATTTAGGGGGAATTTCTCATTCAATATGTGGATGGCCTGACTAGAGAGGGGGTGAAACTTGGCCTCCTCTTGGGAAATAAGGAAGGGCGGATGACAGAAGTGTTAGTGAGGGATCATTTTGGAACCAGTGACCATAGTTCTATTAGTTTTAAGATAGCCATGGAGAATAAAAGGTCTGTCCCAAAAGTTAAAATTCTAAATTAGGGCAAGGCTAATTTTGATGGTGTCAGGCAGGAACTTTCAAAAGTTAATTGGGGGAGTCTGTGGGAAGGCAATGGGATACCTGGTAAGTGGGAGGTTTCAGAAGTGTGCTAGTCAGGATCCTGGGTAAGCACATTCCTCTTGGAGCAAAGGGCAAGATTGGCAGAAATCAGGAACCCTGGATGACTCGGGATATTGAAGCCCTGGTCAAGAAGAAGAAAGAGACACGTGACATGCATAGACAGCTGGGATCAAGTGAATCCCTTGAACAATATAGGCAGTGTAGAAGTAGAGTTAAGAGAGAAATCAGGAGGGCAAAAAGGGGACATGAGATTGTTTTGGTAGATAAAGCAAAGGAGAATCCAGACAGCTTCTACAAATGCATAAAAGGCAAAAGAGTATCAAGGGAGAGAGTAAGGCCTCTTAAGGATCCACAAGGGATGGGTGAGATCCTAAACAAATATCAGAATTTACTGTTGAAAAAAGCATGGATGTTAGGGAACTTGGGGGAATAAATAGTGATGTCTTGAGGAATGTACATATTACAGAGAAAGAGATGCTGGAAGTCTTAAAGCGCACCTAGGTAGATAAATCCCCGGGACCTGATGAAGCGTATCCCAGTACATTGTGGGAGGCTAGGGAGGAAATTGCAGGTTCCCAGCAGAGATATTTGAATCATCGATAGTCACGGGTGAGGTGCCTGAAGATTGGAGAGTGGCAAATATTGTGCCTTTGTTTAAAAAGGACTGCCTGGGAACTACAGTCCAATGAGCCTCACATCTGTGGTGAGTAAGTTGTTGGAAGGTATTTTGGGAGGCAGGAACTACAGGCATTTAGAGACGCAAGGACTGATTAGGGACAGTCAGCATGGCTTTGTGAGTGGAAAATCATGCCTCACAAATTTGAGTTTTTTGAAGGGGTAATCAAGAAGGTAGATGAGGGCAGTGCAGTTGATGTTGTCTACGTGGACCTTCGCAAGGCCTTTGACAAGGTACCGCATGGTAGGTTCTTGCATAAGGTTAAATCTCACAGGATCCAGAGTGAGGTATCTAAATGGATTCAAAATCGGCTTCTTGACAGAAACCAGAGGGTGGTTGTAGAGAGTTGTTTTTCAAACTGGAGGTCTGTGACCAGCGGTGTGCCTCAGGGATCAGTGCTGAGTCCATTGTCATTTGTCATTTATATTAATGATTTGGATGAGAATATGGGAGGCATGGTTAGTAGGCTTGCAGATGACACCAAGATTGGTGGCATAGTGGACAGTGAAGAAAGTTATCTCCGATTGCAATGGGATCTTGATCAATTGGGCCAGCGGGCTGACGAATGGCAGATGGAGTTAGATAAATGCGTGGTGATGCATTTTGGTAGATTGAACCAGGGCAGGATTTAGTTAATGGTAGGGCAGTAGGGAGAGTTACAGAACAAAGAGACCTAGGGGTACATGTTCATAGCTCCTTGAAAGTGGTGTCACAGGTGGACAGAGTGGTGAAGAAGGCATTCAGCATGCTTTGTTTGATTGGTCAAAACATTGAATACAGGAGTTGGGATGTCTTGTTGAAGTTGTACAAGACATTGGTGAGGCCACACATGGAATACTGTGTACAGTTCTGGTCTCTCTATTATTGAAAAAATATTATTGAACTAGAAAGAGTGCAAAAGAGATTTACCAGGATGCTACTGGGACTTGATGGTTTGAGTTATAAGGAGAAGCTGGATAGACTGAGACTCTTTTCTCTGGTGCATAGAAGGCTGAGGGGTGATCTTATCGAGGCCTATAAAATAATGAAGGGCACAGATAGCTAGGTTGTCAATTTCTTTTCCCAAATATAGGGGAGTCTAAAACCAGAGGGCATAGGTTTAAGGTGGGGGGGAGAGATACAAAAGAGTCTAAAGGGGCAATTTTTTTCACACAGCGGGTGGTGAGTGTTTGGAATAAGCTGCCAAAGGTGATAGTACAAGCGGGTACAATTTTGTCTTTTAAAAAGCATTTAGTTAATGGGTACGATGGATATAGAGGAATATGGGCCAAATGCGGGCAGTTGGGATTAGCTTAGGGGTTTAAAAAAAAGGTGGCATGGACAAGAAGCCAAAGAGCCTGTTTCCATGCTTAAACCTCCATGACTATGTATAGAACTTCGGTGAGGCCACTGCTGGAATATTGTGTGCAGTTCTGGTTGCCACATTATAGGAATGAAAAGTGTGCAGAGGAGATTCACCAGGATCTTGTTTGGGATGGAACATTTCCTGAGTAATGACAAATGGCTGTTTAAGTGACTGGATGCCAGTGACCAGTGGCATATCACAGGGATCTGTGCTGGCCCCCTATTGCTCATCATTTATATAAATGACATAGATGACTATGTGGGGTGTAGAATCATAAAGCTTGATGATGACCTAAAGATTGGGCAGTGATGTACCAGGATGTTGCCTGGGATGGAACTTTTAGTTATAAAGAGAGGTTGAATAGGCTTGGGTTGTTTTCTCTGGATCAGAGAAGACTGAAGGGGTGACCTGTTTGAGGTGTTCAGGATTATGAGGGGTGTAGACAGTGTGGGTGTTCCTCTTAGTTGAAGGGGGCACAAGTTAAACGTGAGGGGTGGGAGGTTTACCGGGATTTGAGGAAACACCTTTTTACCCAGAGTGTGGTGACAGTCTGGAATGTACTACCTGGAAGACTGGCAGAGGCGTGATGCCCCACATCCTTTAGAAAGTATAGAAAGTACCTGGATGAGTACTTGGCCTGCCATAACATTCAAAGCTGTGGGCCAAGTGCTAGAAGTGGGATTAGGTGGGCACGTCACGGCCTTTCATGCATCAATGCAGACTCGATGGGCCAAAGGGCTTCTCCTGCACTGTAGTATTCTGTGAGCCACAGGTTCTGACGCAGTGTGTTTGGTGAGAAAGTCAGCAGTGCATTAGACAAGCATCTCATGTGTTAAACTTTATCAATTTTACAACAACAACTGTACAGTCAACCCTGAAAAATATCTTTGAAAAATCTGTTGTAATTGTAGTTGAGGTCTTTCTGAGCTTGTAAAGGAAGTACGCAACATGAACCAGGCTGGATGATGTGGTCCACCCACCAACTGAAGTCCATCAAGTAGAGCATCAAACTACTCAGTCAGCAATAGTTAATAGTTACAACATCAAGGTGCATAGATGGCATTACCTAACTGCATGGTGGGACAAGCTCAAGTGGTGAGTGACCTTCTACTGTTTCTTTGTTTTTGTTTCCTGCTCCTCCCACAAATTCTTATAACAAGGTAAACTATTTTTTCTTTTTTTAAATTGACTTTGTCATGTCCCTAAGACCCTGAAAGAGATCATAAGCTGTGTAAATCAAACTTTACTTTTTTTGCTTGTTTTAACAATGAACTTTGCTGAACCAAAAGATGGCTGCAACAGGTCACATGATTCACTAGTTGGCTGCAACTTCCATAAATTGGCAAGAACAGTTGCAGGGAAAAAAAGCTCAACTCTGATCCTTGTAGAGTCTCACATTTTGTGACAGCACAATGAAGCCAGGCACCAGGAGATGAACAGTTACCCAAATCTGGTCCTATAATTGAGGGAGAACCACCAAAAGTTCCACTGTCTGCTCAGGTGAGCAGTGAACTTTGACCAGAGGCATAGAAGCTCTTGTTAGTCAGCAACTGGCTCCTTAACAGACACAGTAAAAAGTCTGACAACACTAGGTTTTAGTCCAACCGATTTATTTGATAGTAAACTCACTAGCTTTCGAGGGGATTCCCTCTTCTTCGGGTGAATGGAGAGTTCTGGCCTCAGACAGAGCATATAAAGCACAGACAGTTTAGAGATTACTGATTAGAATGGGACTCTGTGTGAGAACCTCTTTGACAAATTGTGCTTTATATGCTCTGTCTGAGGCCAGAACTCTCCATTCACCTGAAGAAGAGGGAATCCCCTCGAAAGCTAGTGAGTTTACTATCAAATAAATCGGTTGGACTAAAACCTGGTGTTGTCAGACTTTTTACAGTGTTTACCCCAGTCCAACGCTGGCATATCCACATCCTTAACAGACAACATCACATGACCAAACGTCTGGTCCTTTGAAAGTTTTTCTAGATTTGCAAATCAGCCAATGGGTACAGGCTTGGTTGGAACAGGAGAGCGTCGCCAAAAGTTATGCAAGTAAGTGCAGTCAAGATGCGGTGCTAGAGGAATCTGAGCCTTTGCTCGTACAGAAATACAACTGTCCTGGTTACTGTTGTGGATGAGGGCAAAGAGTACAGTATAGATGAACAAACTATGAATGGCATCCTGGTACAGGAGGCCACACACATTTTTTAAAAATATTTACTTACGGGATGTGGACATCTCTGGCTAGGTCAGCATTTATTGCCCATCCCTAGTTGCCCTTCAGAAGGTGGTGGTGAGCTGTCTTCTTGAACCATTGCTGTCCCTGAGGTGTAGGTATATCCGCAGTACTGTTAAGGAGGGATTTCTAGGATTTTAACAACAACGGGGAAGAAATAGTGATATTTCTAAGTCAGCATTATATGTGACTTGGAGGTGTACCTTCTTTTCCTCTAGATGTAGTGGTCGTGGTTTGGAAGGTGCCTAAGGAACCTTGGTGAGTTCCTGCTGTACATCTTGTAGATGGTATTCATAGCTGCCACTGTTTGGTGAAGAGAGTCAATGTTTGTGGAAGGGGCTGCAACCATGCAAGCTTTGCCCTGTATGGTGTCAAGTTTCTTGACTGTTGTTGGAACTGTACTCAGGCAGGTCAAGAATGTTTCATCACACTCCTGACTTGTGCCTTATACATGGTGGACAAGCTCTGGGGAGTCAGAAGCTAAGTTACTCACCACAGGATTCCTAGCTTTTGACCTGCTCTAGTAGCCACAGTATTTATATGACTCATCCAATTCAGTTTTAGGTCAATGGTAACCCCCGCGATGTTGAGAGTGGAGGATTCAGCAACGGTAATACCATTGAATATAAAGGGATATGATTAGATCCTCTCATATTGGAGATGGTCATTGTCTGGCACTTGCAGGTCTTGCTGCATTTAGACATGGAATGCTTCAGTATCTGAGGAGTCAAGAATGATATTGACCATTGTGCAGTCACCAGTGAACATCCCCATTTCTGACCTTATGGTGGAAGAAAGGTTATTGATGAAGTAGCTGAAGGTAGTTGGGCCTAGGACAGTACCATGAGGAACTGCTGCTGTGATGTCCTGGATCTGAGGTGATTGAGTCCCAGCCACCACAACTGTCTTCCTTTGTGCCAAATCTGATTCCAACCAGTAGAATGTTTTCTGCCTAATTTCCATTGACTGTAGTTTTGCATGGACTCCTTGATGCCATATTCTGTCAAATGCTGCCTTGATATCAAGAGCAATCTTTCTCGATTCCCCTCTGGTGTCAGCTCTTTTGTCCGTGTCTGAACAAGTGGGGAGGTGAAAAGGAATGTGGTGGTCTTGGAACGATATATTCAGGGGGTAGATACTGTGCAGTTGTAACTGGTTACTTGTTTGGTGCGGGGGTAAAGAACCTCTCTTTGTCTCTGGCGAAAACCTTGGAATTAGCGGTGAGGATATGAGGGATTCAGTTATCACGATATGATAGAACTAAGAATGATA
This sequence comes from Carcharhinus amblyrhynchos, assembly GCF_965287045.1. Taxonomy (NCBI): domain Eukaryota; kingdom Metazoa; phylum Chordata; class Chondrichthyes; order Carcharhiniformes; family Carcharhinidae; genus Carcharhinus; species Carcharhinus amblyrhynchos. Next base: position 60,711,242 of record NC_137327.1, on the reverse strand, counting down.
TTTTGCTGAGAGAGTCTGAAGAGGTGGAGTTGAAAGTAAAATGAAGACATTACATGCAATAATCTCTGGATTGCTACCTGAACTAGGCACAAATTGACGTAAAGATGCTACGATGGCACAGTAGAAAGCACTGTTGCTTCATCAATCCAGAAATCCTGATTTGATTCCCGCCTCAGCTGACTGTGTGGAGCTTGCATGTTCTCCCCATGTCTGCAAGGGTTTATTTCAGGTTCTCCCGTTTCCTCCTACAGTTCAAACATGTGTAGGTTAGGTGGATTGGCCATGCTAAATTGCCCCTCGGTCTCCCCAGATGTTTAGGTACAGGGAGTTAGCGGGGTAAATGTATTAGATAGTGGGGATAGTGTGAGAGAAGGTGCTGGTTAAGATACTCTTGGAGAGTTGGTGCATACTGGATGGGTCAAATTTTGTCCTTCTGCACTCTAGGGATTCTCTGATTCTATGATAAATCTGTGAAAGAGTGGACTATGAGGGTGGGATTTCAGTTCATGGAACACTGATGCCAGTTCTGGGGGTGAAGATGGAGCAGTTGTACAGGCCAGGCTGAGACTGGTTTTCTGACAAATCGAAAAACAAGGGTGGATACATAGAGTTTAAAACTAATGGAGGAGGGATAGGAACATTCAGGAAAGGGCAAATCCAAAACTAGTAAATAAAAAGTCAGGGTACCAGAGCAGAATCGTCACCCAGTCATGCCTGGGCAATGCTCCATGATGCTGTCGGCATCTACGTTCTGTGTCTGTTTAGGCTGTGGAATTCTGTTTCTGTGCAGTCTTTTTTTCCCAGTTTTTTTTAACATTGGGCACCCTTTAAATGATGCCCAGATTGCTAGTGAACATGATGTCATGGAAACTGCTCCCTTGATTTTTCTTGTATGTCACAGAATATGCTGGGAAAGCCTATGGTCAGCCAGCGGGCTACAGCATGCTTTTCCTGTCTGAGTTGACACATCATGAAAAATGAGAAAATTCTGCTCTTTGTTCTTGTTTTCATGGTAAACAACTTAAAAACATTCCTGAAAAACAGGGAGATCTAGTGAGGATGAGGAATTTAAACAAATTGTATGAGTAAACAAAGAGTGCTAAAATTAAAAATAATGTTACATTTGTAGAGAGCCTTTCATAACTTCAGGATGTTCCAGCCAATTATTTACTTGTCAAGTGTAATCATTTTTATAATCCAGGAAATGTTGAAACTAATTTTCACACAGCAAATCCCACAAACAGCAGCATGATAATCACCAGATAATCTGTTTTTGTGGGGTAAATATTTGCCCCAACACCAGGGATAACTCCTCTGCCCTTTTCTGGCTTAGGAGGTATTTTGTGTCCACCAGACAAAGCAGATGAAGCCTCAGGTTAATGTTTCACCTGAAAGATGGAGGAATTAGTGAAAATAATATCTGACTAGTCCCCTAGATATAATTTACATTCTGATGTTTTAAAACAGAAGGCTACATAAATAGTGGGTGCTTTAGTTTTGATCTTCCCTAGATTTTGGAGACTCCACAGATTGGAAGGTACAAAATACAACCCTGCCAACCAATAAAACAATGAGCGAAACCAGCCTGATATTAACGGTGAGTTGCTAGAATCCCTTACTAAAAGACGGTAACAGAGTACTTATATCATAATATAATGTGGATTATTATACAATATATGTATAATATTATATAATATAATTGTTCCTGTGGAGCTGAGTCGAGAGGCAGCGATTTTTGGGCGTGCGAGGAGGCAAAAATAAGGTATAATTTTCTGTTTATTCCGTTTAACTTTTTATTTTTAGTGTTAAGTCGCGAGTTTCGGCGGTTTTTTTTAAATTAGTTAGAAACCGGAAGTCGTCACTAGGACGCTTACCGGTAGTTGTAGTTTTTTTTTCTCGTGCCCCTAACACTATAAATTAGTGCAGAGAGGATTCCCGATTCTCTACACTGGTAGAGAATCCCACCCTTCCACCTCCTCTAACCTAATTATAAGTGTGAGGGAAGTTTTTTTTTATATTTTTACTTTTCTGCTGGTAATTGATTCAGGGATGGCAGTTCAGGCTGTAAGCTGCATCTCCTGTGGGATGTATGTAGTGAGGGACTCCCACAGTGTTTCAGGTGATTTTACTTGTGGGAAGTGTGTTAGATTGCAGTTTCTGGAGGAGCGTGTAAAGGAGCTGGAAGGGGAATTAGAGGAGCTCCGTATAATTCGGGAAGTGGAGCAGGACATAGAAAGGAGTTATAAGGAGATAGTCACTCCTAGGAATAAGTCTTGGGTCACTGCCAGGAAGAGGGGCAAAAAGCAGTTGGGGGGACAATCCCCTGGGGCTGTTCCCCTCCAAAATAGGTTCTCGGTCCTGGAGGCTACAGTTGAGGAGAAATCAACTGGGGATAGCCAAAGGGAGCAGGTCTCTGGGGGTGAGCCTATTGGCAAGCCTCAGGTGGTTAGGGGTAAGAGATTGGGCCTCGTGATTGGGGACTCCACGGTTATGGGGACGGATAGGAGAGTTGGAGGTAAGGGTAGGGACTCTGGGCTGGTGTGTTGCCTACCAGGGGCTGGGGTCCAGGATGTATCGGACAGAGTATTCAGGACTCTTAGGGGAGAGGGAGATCAACCCCAAGTTATAGTTCATGTGGGGACACATGACATAGGGAGATTAAGGGAAGGGGATATTAAGCAAAGATTTATGGAGTTGGGATGGAAACTCAAGGCGAAGTCAGAAAGAGTAGTTATATCTGGACTCTTGCCTGTGCCACGGGATAGATTAGAGAGGAATAGGGAGAGGGAAAGTTTGAACTCGTGGCTGAGGGGATGGTGCAGGAGGGAGGGGTTCAGGTACTTGAGCAATTGGGGCTCATTCTGGGGAAGGTGGGACCTCTATAAGAGGGATGGTCTACACCTGAACCAGAGGGGAATCAATATCCTGGGGGGTAAATTTGCAAAAGCGATGCAGGAAGGTTTAAACTGATTCGGAGGGGGGGAGGGATAGTGAGGAAAGGGGGTGAAAGTGAGGGGGGCATAGTTGGGGAATGCAAGGCACGGCATAGTGGGGGTGGGGCGGAGCAGGGTTTGAAATGCGTGTACTTTAATGCGAGGAGTATTCGCAATAAAGTGGATGAACTTGCAGCGTGGATCAGTACCTGGGACTTTGATGTTGTGGCCATTTCTGAGACTTGGATAGAGCAGGGTCAGGAATGGATGTTGCAGGTTCCGGGGTACAAATGCTTTAGTCGGAGTAGAGAAGAAGGTAGAAGGGGGGGTGGGGTAGCATTGCTAGTCAAGGACTGTATCACAGTGTCGGAGAGAAAGTTTGATGAGGACTTGTCAGTTGAGGTAGTATGGGCGGAGATTAGAAATAGGAGAGGAGAGGTCACCCTGTTGGGAGTCTTTTATAGACCTCCTAAAAGTTCTAGAGAGGTTGAGGAAAGGATTGCGGAGACAATCCTGGTTAGGAGTGAAAGTAATAGGGTAATTGTTATGGGGGACTTTAACTTTACGAATATTGATTGGAGTTGCTATAGTTCTAGCTCGCTAGAGGGGTCAGTGTTTGTACAAAGCGTGCAGGAAGGTTTTTTGTCTCAGTATGTAGACAGGCCAACTAGAGGTGAGGCTATATTGGATTTGGTGCTGGGAAATGAGCCAGACCAGGTGCTAGACTTGGAAGTTGGTGTGCATTTTGGTGATAGTGACCACAATTCGGTTACGTTCACCTTAGTGATGGGAAGAGATAGGCGTGAACCTCGGGTCAGCAATTTTAGCTGGGGTAAGGGCGATTATGAGGCTATCAGGAGTGAATTAGGAAGCATGGATTGGATTAGGGGATTGCAGGGACTGGGAACATCTGAAATGTGGAATTTTTTCAAGGAGCAGCTACTGCGAGTCCTTGATAGGTATGTCCCTGTCAGGCATGGTGGATTTGGTAGATCTAGGGAACCGTGGTGCACTAAAAGAGTTGAGTCGATGGTTAAAAAGAAAAAGGAGGCTTATGTTCGGATGAGATTGGAGGGCTCAGATAGTGCACTAGAAAGCTTTAGATTGGCTAGGAGGGAGTTGAAGAGTGAGTTGAGAAGGGCTAAAAGAGGACATGAGAAGACTTTGGCTGATAGGATTAAGGAGAATCCTAAGGCGTTCTATAAGTATGTCAAGAACAGAAGGTTGGTCAGGGCAAGATTAGGGCCAGTTACAGACAGCAGGGGGAAGTTGTGTGTGGAACCGGAGGAGATTGGAGAAGTATTGAACCAATATTTCTCTTCGGTGTTCACGCAGGGGGACATGAATATAGCTGAGGAGGACATTGGGTCGCAGGGGTGTAAAATAGAAAGTATTACGGTTGATAAAGAGGATGTGCTGGAAATTCTTGAGGGGCTGAAAATAGATAAGTCCCCTGGTCCGGATGGGATCTACCCTAGGATTCTCTGGGAGGCTAGAGAGGTGATTGCAGAGCCTCTGGCTCAGATCTTCAGGTCGTCATTGGTCTCTGGTGTAGTCCCGGAGGATTGGAGGATAGCGAATGTTGTCCCATTGTTTAAGAAGGGGAACAGAGACTTTGCCGGGAATTATAGACCGGTGAGTCTTACTTCTGTTGTGGGCAAGGTTTTAGAAAAAATTATTAGGGATAGGATTTATAGTTATTTGGAGTGTAATGAATTGATTAGAAATAGTCAGCATGGTTTTGTAGCAGGTAGGTCGTGCCTTACTAACCTTATTGAGTTTTTTGAGAAGGTGACCAAAGAGGTGGATGGGGGTAAGGCAGTTGACGTGGTATACATGGATTTTAGTAAGGCGTTCGATAAGGTTCACCATGGTAGGCTTCTGCAGAAAATGCAGATGTATGGGATTGTGGGTAATCTAGGAAGTTGGATCAGGAATTGGCTATCAGATAGGAGACAGAGGGTGGTGGTGGATGGTAAATATTCATCATGGAGTGCAGTTACGAGTGGTGTGCCTCAGGGATCTGTTTTGGGGCCACTGTTGTTTGTAATTTTTATTAATGATCTGGATGAGGGTATAGTTGGGTGGATTAGTAAATTTGCTGATGACACCAAAGTTGGAGGTGTGGTAGATTGTGAGGAAGGGTGTCATAGTCTGCAGGGAGACTTAGATAGGTTGCAGAGCTGGGCCGAGAGGTGGCGGATGGAATTTAATGCGGAGAAGTGTGAGGTAATTCACTTTGGTAGGAGCAACAGATGTGTCGAGTATAGGGCTAACGGGAGGACTTTGAATAGTGTGGATGAACAGAGGGATCTAGGTGTGTGTGTACATAGATCCCTGAAAGTTGGGAATCAAGTAGATAAGGTTGTCAAGAAGGCGTACGGTGTCTTGGCGTTTATTGGTAGGGGGATTGAATTTAGGAGTCGCAGTGTAATGTTGCAACTGTACACTACTCTAGTGCGGCCGCACTTGGAGTACTGTGTGCAGTTCTGGTCCCCGCATTACAAGAAGGATGTGGAGGCGTTGGAGAGGGTGCAGAGGAGGTTTACTAGGATGTTGCCTGGTATGGTGGGGAGGTCCTATGAGGAGAGACTGAGGGATCTAGGGTTGTTTTCGTTGGGAAGAAGGCGGCTAAGAGGGGATCTTATTGAAACATATAAGATGATTAGGGGTTTAGATAGGGTGGATAGTGATAGCCTTTTTCCTCGGATGGAGAAAGCTAGCACGAGGGGGCATGACTTTAAATTAAGGGGGGGTAGCTACAGGACGGATGTCAGGGGTAGGTTCTTTACCCAGCGGGTGGTGAGGGATTGGAATGCCCTGCCTGCTGCAGTTGTAGATGCGTCTAGTTTGGGGGCGTTTAAGAGATCTCTGGATAGGTTTATGGACGAAAAGGGATTGGTATAGGCTAGTGGGTCATTGTTTTTGTAACTGGTCGGCGCAACATCGTGGGCCGAAGGGCCTGTTCTGCGCTGTAATGTTCTATGTTCTATGTTCTATTATTACATAGTATAATATGTAGGAATAATGGGAGGCAGGACTATTACTTACGTGGCAAAAAACGGCAGCATGCGACGGTGCAGAGGGACCTCGGGGTCCTTGTGCATGAGTCGCAAAAACCCAGCCTGCAGGTGCAGCAGGTGGTCAGGAAGGCGAATCGGATGCTGGCCTTCATAGCGAGGGGGATTGAATATAAAAGTAGGGAGGTGTATAGGGCACTGGTGAGGCCACAGCTGGAGTACTGTGTGCAGTTTTGGTCGCCGCACTTACGCAAAGATATTTTGGCCTTGGAGGGAGTGCAGAGGAGGTTTACTAGGCTGATTCCGGAGTTGAGGGGGTTGAACTATGAGGAGAGGCTGAATAAACTAGGCTTGTACTCGTTAGAGTTTAGAAGAATGAGGGGAGATCTCATTGAGACGTAAAAGATGTTGAATGGGATGGATAGGATAGAGGTGGAGAGGCTCTTCCCGCTCAGAAAGGACAGTAGGACTAGGGGGCACAGCCTCAAGATAAAGGGGGGGCGGTTTAGAACGCAGTTGAGGAGGAACTTCTTCACTCAAAGGGTGGTGAATCTCGAATTCTCTGCCCGATGAAGTGGTGGAGGCTGCTTCGCTCAATATTTTTAAGACGCGGGTTGATAGGTTTTTGATAAGCAAGGGGATTAAGGGTTATGGGGAGAGGGCGGGAATGTGGAACTGAGCCACAACAGATCAGCCATGATCTTATTGAATGGCGGGGCAGGCTCGAGGGGCTAGATGGCCTACTCCTGCTCCTATTTCTTATGTTCTTATTAATATGATTGGCTAGTGTTAACAAGGATTTATGAATGTGAGATCTATGCCAGAATTTTACTACCTCGCCCACCCGTGGCTCGTAAGATTCTGACCGAGACCAATGACAGTGCTGTTCTAGGGATGGACGTGCTGGTAAAATTCCGGCCCTAGAGTTTCTAGATGTTGTAACTAACTAGGTCAATAAGGGGAGATCAATGGATGTAGTATATTGTCTAATGAAGGGTATAATTGTCTTAGGGAGAACGCAGTGAAGGTTCACTGGATTGACTCCTGGGTTGGGGGCATTGTGCTATGAGGAGAGATTGAGTAGACCAGATGTGCATTCTCAAGAGTTTGGAAGAGCGAAAGGAAAATCTCATTGAATAATATAAATTCTTAAGGGGCCGGATAGTATAGATGTTGGCAGGATGTCTCCCCTGGCAGGAGACTCTAAGACTCGGGGGCCACAGTTTCAGGAAAATGAGTGTCATTTAGTTTGAGTTGAAAAATGTCTTCATTTCAGAACGTTTGGAGTTCTCGAACCAAGAGGGCTGTAGATGTTCAGTCATTGCATATGTTAAAGCTGGGATTGTTAGCTCTTTGGATGTTAAGTTAATCAAGGGATGGGGGAATGTGGAATTGATTTAGATAGTTAGGCATGATCTTATTGAATAGTGGGTTCTTTAGTGGGACCAAATGGCTGCCTTTGTCTGTTTATTTTGTTTTTAGACTGAGTTGGTGTCATTGGTATATGGCTTTCAACTGAAATTATCTCACTGGGATTTGTCCAATGTTGACAGCTTCAGTCACAGCGACATTCATGTTCAGTACAAATATATGAGAATTGCACTTGCAAGGTTTGGTGTTTTTTGTTTTCCTATGTCTAACATGAGGGTCACTACAGTGCACAAGAGGCCATTCAGCCTATCAAGTCTGCACTACTTGCTGAAAGAGCATTCCACCTTCGTCCTATCCCCATAACCCATTCATTTATTTTTGACACTAAGGGGGAATTTAACATGGCCAATCCAACTAACCTACACATCTTTGGACTGTGGGAGAAAGCCAGAGCATCCAGAGGATGCAGACATGGGGAGAATGTGCAAATACTTCACAGTCAACCAAGGCCAGAATCAAACCTGGATCTCTGGAATTGTGAGGCAACAGTGCTAACCACTGCACCACTGTACCCCTACATATAAAAATATAAATTGACAATAGGTTGAAACTACTTCGGCAATGCTTTCTGCTGGGAAGTAAGACATATCAGACAGTTGGGATGTACTGAAAGATCAATATTGAGCTGAAATAGGAAGTTAATCCTACCACTTTTTAAATCATTGTTGTATCAGTGCTTGGAATATTGTGTACAGTTCTGTCATTGAAGTACAGAAAGGATATTCCAGCAGTTGAAAAGATACATAGGAAAACTGCCAGAATATTGAGACTGGATTATATTCAGACTGGATTATATTCAGACTGGATTATATGGAGTAATAATGTAAATTGGGTATGTTTTCAAAAATGAAAGCTGAGAAGTGATATGATTGCTGTTTTTAGGATTCTGAGGGCCTAAGATAATGTGAATCATGACAAGCTACTTTACCTTGTCTAGAATAGTAAAAGCAGAGGGCACAGCTTGCACTAGTATGATCATTTTCAGATCTAGGCAACATTGTATGAGCTGCTCACTGTAATACACAATGTTGTAGAGTACAGTATAATATTCTTTGCTTGCTGAACCTTTGCTATTCCATGCATAACCACTGTTTTGATTCCATAGAATATTTCTCTTGGTTGTGGTATTGGTTAGATGGCCCCATTTTTTCAGAGATTTCTCAATCTATTTCTTTTTGCATCTTGTACTATGTTTAGTCAGCTTTGTGTTTTAATTTTTGTTTAATGTTTTAATTTTATTGCTACCTGAGGCCTTTCAAAATTCATTTTCCAACGTAATTTAACTCACGGCCTCAAATATGTTCTCACATTTTACATACCCAATGACTCCTTGTGAATCAGGAAGATGAACACAACTGTACACATCTGCGGAGCATCAATGCGATGGAGTACACCAAGAGGAACCTGAACAAACAGCCAATACTAGTGTAAAATCCAAGCATTGATTATCTGAATAAATGTGTGGTTTAGTGGACTTAATTATAGTTCTGTTGTTTAGCGTTTCATTTTCTATGGTTGGAATCGGTCTATCTTGTGTTTTCCAATTCTGACCATAATAATGTATTATAGCAAATGATGTTCATTCTGCTGATCATGGAATCCCTACAGTGCAGAAGGAGGACTATCAAGTCTGCACAGACAACAATCCCACCCAGGCCCTAATCCCATAACATCACGTATTTATCCTACAAGCAGCCGCCCCCTAACATTAAGGGCAATTTAGCATGGCCAGTGCACATAACTAGTACATCTTTGAACTGTGGGAAGAAACCGTAGCACCTGGAGGAAATCCACACACATACACAGAGAATGTGCAAACTTTACACAGTCAGTCAGCTAAGGCCAGAATTGAACCGGGGATCCTGGCAGTGATAACCATCTTGCCACCCATTGATTAGTTTTGTTCTTGATTAAACTAATGATTAGTTTTTGTTCTTGAGCATTTTGACTAGGAATGAAATCATTATAGAGAGATGAGAAAATCTCATCATAACTGGCTGCAATTATTATCCTTCATTGTTGCTGGGTCAAAATCATGGAATTCCCTCTCTAAAGCACTGTAGGTGAACCTCAATATGATGTGGAGATGCCAGCATTGGACTGGGGTAAACACAGTAAGAAGTCTGACAACACCAGGTTTAAGTCCAACCAATTTATTTGATAGTAAACTCACAAGCTTTCGGAGTTAGCCCCTTCATCAGGTAAATGGAGAGTTCTGGTCTCAGACCAGAACTCTGAGGCCAGAACTCTCCATTTACCTGATGAAGGGGCTAACCCCGAAAGCTTGTGAGTTTACTATCAAATAAATCGGTTGGAGTTAAACCTGGTGTTGTCAGACTTCTTACTGGGTGAACCTAGACCTCAGACTCCAGTGGTTCATGAAGGTAGCTCACCACCACCTTCTGAAGGGCAACTAGGAATGTGCAATAAATGCTGGCCTAGCCAGTGGCACCTACATCTCATTAAAATGAATATTAAAAAATTGACACCTAATGGCCTTGTGAGATTGAGAGGTAATATTTCCTTTTCTCAAGAGTTTTGTAAAAAGAGATTGAGTGAGAATATAGATCTCTTTAGGAATGCTGTTTGAACCAAACAACTTGTTGACTTTTCCCTTTTAGATAGCCTTTTGAATCTCACCAAGTGTTGGTGAAATTTGATCTCTTGAGCTGTTGACAGATTGTGTTGATGGTTTTATCTAATACTATTATTCCGGATGTGCTTCTTCCAACACTCTTATCTGCGTAGTCATTTTTATTATTTATTTATGGAATGTGGGCATTGCTGGCTGAGCCAGCATTTATTGCCCACTGTTGTGGATCTGGAGTCGCATGTAGGGCAAGCCAGGTAAGGATGACAGACATCCATCCCTTAAAGATATTAGTGAACAGGTGGATTTTTATGATAACCATAAAACCATTGTTGCCTATCATTAGACTTCTAATTTCAGATTTTAGTTGAATTCAAATTTCACCATCTGCCATGGATTACTAGTCCAGTGACAATACTACCACACCACTGCCTCCCCATGAGAAGAGTATTGCCATCTTCTGCTCAGTGTGGGGAATGACCATTTGTTTTTAATGTTTTGGTAGCTTGGAAGAAGCTACTCATGTCATGTAGGTCTGTGTAGTGTTGGAATTCATTTGACTTCTTCTCAGCACTACTTTGTAATGACATGTAACATGTGACAGCCTTTAGCTTCAGATTTGAGTAGTAAACATTCTTCTTTCTTCTGCTGTGATGTAGGGTGATTTGGCAAGTAATGAATGCTTGGCATTTCCAATCAAGAAGTTTGCACATTTCTTTTATCATTCTCATTGAACTAGTCTACTGAAGGCACCTTGTGTGCTGGGGAATTTCCAGCAGTGATGTCTCTGCAGGACACTCAAAGTCAAATGAGAAGATAAGCAAACAGACACCAGCATCCCCACAGAAGCCAATTGCCCCAGCATTGTAACCACAATCTTGTGGAATCAGCTCTGCTATTGGTACAGTGGTTAGCACTGCTGCCTCACAGCTCCAGGGACCCGGATTCAGTTCAATTCGAGTGACTGTCTGTGTGCAGTTTGCGTATTCTCCTTTTGCCTGTGTGGGTTTCCTCTGGGTGCTCCGGTTTCCTTCCACAATCCAAAGATGTGCGGGTTAGGTTGATTGGCCATGCTAAATTGACCATTGGTGTTAGGAGGATTAGAAGGGTAAATACCTGGGAATAATGGAGATAGGGCTTGGGTGGGATCATTGTTGGTGCAGGTTCGATGTGCCGAATGGCCTTCTGCACTGTAGGGATTCTATTCTAATGATTCTACGATCTGGACACTATATTTGCATGCCTCGTAATCGGCTTCTGAACCAGATTGATTCCCTGTTCACAACTTAAAGATGGTGTCTGATATCAAGGAGGACACAAATCATTTTAGCGACATTCTGATGGCCTCGTTGAAAATGGGACAAATTGACACTGCACCATGTGACAGCCTGTCATCTAGCAAGCCATAATAGAATTGGAGGTTGGTAGCATGAACCTTGCCTCAGGGAAGCAACGGGAACAATGCTTCTTTCAGCCCCTCTTGTCCTTTCCCCAAAGCTTCTGGCTCCAGGATTGGCCTGCTCAGTCATCTCAGGACACACACATCATGAAGCCCAGCATATGTCATCTTCATTTAGGGGGAACTGATGCCAACAACAATTAACAACCTGTGTTTTCTGTTTTGTTTATCCAGAAATTAATCTTCTTGTCATGCCAGTCATGATTGCAATTGCATATATCATGATTCGTCATATACCACTTGCCTCCTTCAGTCTTCCATCCACGCTCTGGATGATTAGATATTGGGAAGGCTGAAGTTATTGTCTTCTCTTACAGTCCCAGCTGATGTATGACTGCCAAGTCAGACCTTAGGCTTAATAGATACTAACTTTCAACATGGCTGAACAGAGTCGTAAGACTGCCAATGAACTTGTAACAAAAGAATAAAACATTTATTAAACAAGAAAAGATTAATTGTAATACACTACACCTTCACCCCAGCTCCATATTTAAGAAATATACAGATTGGTAAGGATAGCATAAGTTACATTATTTTCTTGTATTCTTATTTTCTCAATACGTACATAATCCATGTTGTTAGGGCCTTGGACCGGAATCCCAAAGTACATTAGGAAGTCAGACTAGACCCCCAACAATTTGGCGTAAATGTGAGGACAGGATGCTTCACTCCAGGAGTAATTCTGCTGACAAATTAGGGATCTTTTATAGTAAAACAAACTTTTTAATAACACAACTTAACTAGAATTCTAACAAAAATGCTAATTTCTAACTAATCACTGTTTCCGTTCCAAATAAGCAACATTCTTCAAAAACCAGTTCAAATACAGTTGCTATAATGAGTGTAAACAGCCTTACAGCTTTCAGAGAGAATTTGTGGAGAAAGCAGCTTGCAGACCTTGCTCTTTAAGCAAACCTCAGTCAAAACTCAAATTGTTTTTTCTTGTCTATATACTTAACTCTTCCCATTAACCACATTATCAAATGGCCTGTCAATCTAAACCCATCTTCCATTCCTTTAATTAGAAACCCCAGAGAAGCTTTTCTTTTTGTAAACTAAAGTCTATTGGATCTCTCCTTAGTAAACATTACATGGCTAAAATGAGTAATTATCCTGCTTTCTCAGCCTATGAGCTCACTATCATCACAATGTAAACCAATGGACGAAATGTGATCAGGCATCCCATACTCTCAAACTATATTGTAATGAGGATTTAACAACATTAAAGCAAGTAGGAGTTAAAGGAGGGCTAGGCTGTAGCTCCACAACCAAGGGCCACACTGAGACAGCAAGAGTTTTTGAGTCAGTTGTAAGCTAGTGACAAGAGGAGCTGGACAGGGGACTGCAAGGAGAAAATTTCCCACAAGAACAAAAGAAAATCTGAGAAAACCCAAAATGGGAGAAAAGAATGTCTCAGTAAGATAATTAAGTGAAAGAAAAAAAAGAACAGGAATAAAATTGAAGTATGTAGCAGAGAAAGAGCTCAGACTTGAGAGTCAGCTGCAGCATTTAAAGTAAGCTTGCAGGAAGATTGACATCCAGGATAACCAGAAAGTCACTGACTCCTTTTTAACCTTCGTAGTGAGAGGATTTGAGTATAGCACTAGGGATGTTTTACTGCAATTATGTAGGGCATTGGTGAGGCTTCACCTGGAATATTGTGTGGAGTTTTATTGTCTTTGTTTTGAAGAAGGATGCTGTTCCTATAGAGAGAATTCAGCAAAGTTTTACCAGGTTGTTTCCTGGATGGCATGACTAAATTGGTTGGGGTTATATTCATTGGAGTTTAGAAGAGTGGGATGTGATCTCATAGAAACTTATAAAATTCTAACATTTAGACAGGGTGGATTCAGAAAGAGTGTTCCCAATCGTGGTGAGCCCAGAACTACGGGTCATGGTTTGAGGATATAGGACTGAGGTGGGTAGAAATTTCTTCATCCAGAGAGTGGTGAATCTGTGGAATTCACTATCACAGCAAGTAGTTGAGGCCAAAACTTTGTGTGATTTTCAGGAAGGAATTAGATATAGCTCTTGGGGCTGAAAGGATCAAGGGATGGGGGTGGCGGAATTAGGGTACTGAATTTGTTGATCAATTGTAATCATATTAAATGGTGGCGCAGTCTCGAAGGGTCAAATGGCCTACTTCTTCTATTTTCTGTGCATGTTTCAACGTAATATGGTTGTCTCTTAACTGCCGTCAAAAATGGCTGAATAAGCAAATCTGTTTGAGGGCAACGAGTGATGGGCAACAAACTCTGGCCCTGCCAGCTATATCCACATCCCAGGGATGAATCAATTAAGTCCCGTTGTCCCATCACCTCTATGCTCATTAACATTTGCTCCAGCTTAAGCAATGGCTTAATTTTCAAGTTTTATCCTTGTTTTCAAATTGCTCTGTGCCTCGTCCCTCTTTATCTCTGTAACCTCCTCCTCACAGCCCTACAACCTGCAGATTTCTGCAGTCGTTAAATTCTGGCCTTTGCACGTCTCCAATTTTCTTCTCTCCACTCTGGCAATCATGCCTACCGCTGTCTAGGCCTTAAACGCTGAATTTCCCACCTATAACCCTCTCTGTCTTCTCTCTCTTCTCTCTCTCTCTCTCTCTCTTCCCCCCCCCCCCCCCCCCAAACTTCTCCCCATTTTTAAAACTCTCCTTAAAATCTAGAGTTTTACTCAAACTTTTGGTTACCTCTCTTAAAATGTTGTTGGGTGACAAATGATGTATAGGTGTTCATCCAAAAGATAGCACTGAATAGGTTACAGTTACATGCAAAATAAATTTATCAAATATGTTTGATATATGTCTGTTAACTCCACACAAATACAACTGGATGAAAAATATCTATTTAAGCGCAACGACCAAAATCCAGAAATGAATAATCTGTCAGTAAAGCACTGAACAAAGAAAATGAAGTCTGGCCCTACATCATGCTCATCTCTGAAGCTTTAAGCCCACAATTTTCTGACTCAGATGAGAGTGCCAGACACTGAGTCAAGGCTGACTCTTGACGCTACAGTAGGATAGTTATAGAGTCATAGAGGTTTACAACATGGAAACAGGCCCTTCGGCCCAACTTGTCCATGCTGCCCTCTAACTAATCCCAATTCCCCACATTTGGGCCATATCCCTCTATATCCATCGTACCTATGTAACTATCTAAATGCTTTTTAAAAGATAAAATTGTTCTTGACTATCAGTCAAAATACTTTGTTTCCATCTTCAACTTTTTTAAATGCCCCCTGTAATTATTTTCCTAGATTGTCACCTGCAGAATTTTGTTAATTTCTGACACACAGTTATCCAGATGAGTTGGTTATGCTAATCAGAGCTCTGGTAATCCTGTTTCTGACATGGTAAGGCAGTGAATACTGACATTTTCCAGAATGAGCTTCCATAATGAGATGAACCATTGCAAACCGTGGATTACAGGGGGTATCGAAGACTTGGTCAGGAAAAAGAGGGAGGCATATGTTAGGTCGAAACAACTGGGAACAGAGAGTGCGCTGGAGGAATATAGAGAGAATAGGAGGGAGCTAAAAAGGGGAGTTAGAAGGGCGAAAAGAGGGCATGAAATGTGGCTTTGTCTGATAGGATTAAGGTAAATCCAAAGGCATTTTTCTCTTATATTAGGAGCAAGAGAGTGGTTAGAGGGAAAATTGGTCCTCTTAGGGACAAAGGAGGGGAGCTATGTATCGAGCCTGAGGAAATGGGGGAGATCCTGAATGAATACTTTGCGTCGGTATTCACGAAGGAGAGGGGTTTGGTGTCGTATAATGTCTTGGAGGGAGCTGTAGATCAGTGGAAGGAAATATCCATTACGAGGGAGGAAGTGCTAAGGTTTTTAGGTAACATAAAAACTGATAAAGCTCCGGGGCCTGATGGCATTTATCCCAGGCTGCTTAGGGAGGTGAAAGATGAAATTGTTGGGCCTCTGGCACAAATCTTTGTCTCTTCCTTGGACACAGGTGAGGTCCCAGAGGACTGGAGGGTAGCTAATGTGGTACCGCCGTTTAAAAAGGGTAGTAGGGATAACCCTGGTAATTATAGACCAGTGAGTTTGACATCGGTGGTAGGAAAATTATTGGAAAAAATTCTTAGGGATAGGATGTATGAGCATTTGGAGCGTTGCCATCTGATTAGGGATACGCAACATGGCTTTGTTAGGGGGAGGTCTTGCCTTACGCATCTGGTGGAATTCTTCGAGGAGGTGACAAAAACAGTTGACGATGGGCGAGCCATTGATGTCATCTATATGGATTTCAGTAAGGCGTTTGACAAAGTCCCTCATGGTAGGCTGGTAGAAAAAGTTAAGGCACATGGGATACAAGGACAGGTAGCTAGGTGGATTGAAAACTGGCTGGGCAATAGGAGACAAAGAGTAGTAGTGGAAGGGTCCTTTTCTGGCTGGAGGTCAGTCACCAGTGGTGTGCCGCAGGGCTCAGTACTGGGACCTCTCCTCTTTGTGGTATATATAAACGACTTGGAAGAGGGCGTACGTGGTGTGATCAGCAAGTTTGCGGATGACACCAAGGTGGCAGGATTGGCAGATACTGAGGAGGACTGTCAGGTGACACAGCAGGTTATAGATAGGTTGGTATATTGGGCAGATAGATGGCAGATGGAATTTAATCCTGACAAATGTGAGGTGATGCATTTTGGAAGGAATAATGCAGGGAGGAGTTACGTGATAAAAGGTAGACCGATTAAGAGTGTAGAAATACAGAGGGACCTGGGAGTGCAGGTGCACAAGTCTCTGAAGGTGTCAACACAAGTAGAGAAGGTTGTGAAGAAAGCTGATGGAATGCTAGCCTTTATAGGAAGGGGTATAGAGTATAAGAGCTGCCGTCTAATGCTTCAGTTGTACAGAACGTTGGTTAGACCGCATTTGGAGTACTGCGTCCAGTTCTGGTCACCTTACTACCGGAAGGACGTGGAGACCCTGGAGAGGGTGCAGAGGAGGTTTACCAGGATGTTGCCTGGCATGGAAGGACTGAGTTATGAGGAAAGGTTGGAGAAACTCTTCTCCTTAGAAAGACGGAGATTAAGGGGGGATCTGATAGAGGAGTATAAAATAATGAAGGGAATAGATAGAGTCAACAGTGGTAGGCTTTTCCCTAGGTTGGGGACAGTTACGAGAGGTCACGATCTAAGGGTGAGGGGGGAGAAGTATAATTTGGATACGAGAGGAAGGTTTTTCACGCAGAGGGTCGTGGGGGTATGGAATGCCCCAAGTAAGGTGGTGGAGGCAGGCACGTTGGACTTGTTTAAGGTTTACCTAGATAGACACATGAGCGAAACAAGGATGGAGGGTTATAATAGAGGGTATTAAATAGGGTCAGAGCCTCGGGACGACACCGGAAATGTAGTATTACATGTTAATGTTTTGTCTTTTTAATCCACAGGTGTGGGTCCACCTTGTTGTCAAACGAGGGGCATGCACACGGTGGGTCGTGCATGGGCTGCTCTTGGAGGTTCCGAGAGTGGCCTAGTACTTTGTGTCGTTGTGTATGCTTGATCCTGGACCAGCAGACGGGCACCACAACAGCTCAGCGACTATCACTGCTAGCTGTGCAGATACGTGGATTTGGGCCTGTGTCTGTGGGAGTTTGCGCATTCTCCCTGTGGTTGCGTGGGTTTCCCCCGGGTGCTCCAGTTTCCTCCCACACCCCAAAGATGTGCTCTTAGGCTGATTGGTGCACCAAATTGACACTATTCTCCCCTGAATCTGGCTACATTAGGGGTTCCATTCACATACACACAGGGTAGGGTAGGTGTGGGAAAATGCTTTGTTGAAGGGGCGGCGTGGGCTCGTTGGGCTGAAGGGCCTGTTTCCCATGCTGGGTTGTTCTTTGTTCTTTAACTTCCTGAGTTTTGTTGCTTTGTGCCAAGTTCTGACTCATGACTTTGTGTTTTTAACACTGCTGAAGTTTTCCATTCCTTCCTGGATTTCTGGGATTTGGTTCCTAGATTCAGTCCCATTAGAGATGTGTGGCAGTCAGAGCTAGATTCCTGTGTGACTTAGCTGCTGATTTTGATTACTTTTTGTTGAATGGATTAAGTACTTAATAAGCATATAGTATCTGAATCTTCAGCTGCATAACGGTTCAAACTTCTTTTCAATCAATGGAAATTAATTTAAAACTTGGAGAAAGAAAACTGAATTGGATAATTGCCTGAAGAGAAAAGAACTTGCAGGGATATGGGAAATGCGGAGTAGTGAGACAAGCTGAGTTACTGTTTACATCTCAGGCCGACTTCCTGTGCTGTATTCATTTTATGATATTGTTCATAGCGAGAGGATTCGAGTATAGGGATAGGGATGTTTTGCTGCAATTGTATAGGATGTTGGTAAGGCATGGAGTGTTGTGTGCAGTTTTTTGGTCTCCTTATCTGAGGAAGGATGGTCTTGCTATGGAGGGAGTACAGCAAAGGTTTTCCAGGCTGATTCTTGGGATGGCAGATCTGTCATATGAGGAGAGACTAAGTTGGTTAGGATTATATCCTCTTGAGTTTAGAAGAGTGAGTGAGTGGTGGGGGGGGAGTCTCATTGAAACTTATAAAATTCTAACAGGGTTAGATAGTAGATTGAGAAAGACTGTTCCCAATGTTGGGGGGTCCAGAACTAGGGACCATAGTGTGAGGGGATAACAGGTAAACCTTTTAGAACTGAGGTGAGGAGAAATTTCTTCACCCAGAGGGTGGTGACTATGTGGAATTCACTACCACAGAATGTAGTTGAGGCCAAAATATTGTCTGATTTCAAGAAGAAAATAGATAATAGCCCTTGGGGCTAAAGCATTATGGGAGGAAGGGGGATCAGGATATCGAATTCGATGATCAGCCATGATCAAAATGAATGGCAGAACAGGTGCGAAGATTAAATGGCCTACTCCTGCTTCTGTTTGTTTCTATGTTATAGGGTCACTTTGAGTACAAAACCCTTTTATAAACCTTTTCCCCAAGGTAATTGTTTTACTAGTGTCTTTTGAGAGTTCTTTGCATGTGCAGGTTTTGAAGGATTTTTTTACAGTCTGCAAGAGAGTATTCTGCAAGTAGGACCTGTTTTACTCAAGCTACTGTTTTTACAGTTATTACTGTTGCTGTTATTGCTAACCTTTATTACTTATTTATATGAAGAAAATCATTCTTTAAGCAATGCATTTGACTACCTTATTGTGGTCGCAAATTACTACAGATAAGAAAAAAGTCCAAACCCCTAGTTACAACTAGAGGAAACCTCAAGCACTGGTAACTTGGGCAGCATGTTCCATCTGTGATGTGGTTTAAATGCTCCTTTAGCCTGAAATTCTTACTGAATACTCAGTCTCAGAATTTTCCCTAATCCCACTGTCATATTTAGCTCATCTTGGATATGGCAGGGAAAACATGTTTTATCATTTGAATGTTAATCAAAAGGTATCTTTGGCCATTAAATAAATGGGAATGTGCCATTTTTAAAGTGCTGAATCACATCATAAGATTATTTAACTTAAACTGTGATCACAGTGCTAGAGAATGTGTACAAACTAAGCAAGTAACAAACAAGATTAGTGATAAGGTTTTTTTTTAGAGTGCAGCTTTATTGGAATAGATTTAGTAAAATAGTTCCTGTTGTGTTAATTAATGCCACCAAATGGAACTGGATACAGACATTAACTACAGACATAAAGCAATGAATACTTGAACACTAAACATCTTCAGGATGTCATAATGAATTGCAGTTGGTGAGACTTGAATAATGTAAATTTAAAAATTGGATTTATATCCTAGAATTCCATCACATTAAATCCTGGAAGGAAAAGGCAAAGGAAAAGTTTTACTTTTGGTCATCATATCTCTCACATGATTAGTAAAAATATCTAGAATACACCACAGTGCAAGTCGAAGGTAATCTGCTGTACAAAGATGTTTGCCTGAATGGGCTAAATAGCTGCTTCTAGATTTACATTCATCTGGTCCTACAAAATGTATATTACTGACGATGGTGAATGTCTGAATTGGTTCGTTGGCAAGTAATGTAGGATCCAGTGGTGTCGTGGTTTTGTTCCTGCTATTGTGGCTTGGTGATCCTTCCTAAACTGTATTCTTAGTTCTTTTTCTCTTGTTGTACCCTATAGAAGAAATGAATGTAATTCTCTGAAATATATTATTATATTTGATATTAAGTTTTCAACTAAATTTTTGATTCAGAAATAAGCAATGCCTTCCTTTGGAGTGACTTGCAAATCCATATCAGCTGACTGTGGCCAACATTTATTAGCTTTGTTCTTGTCAACTGATGTTTGATTTCAGGTTGCTCTGCCATCTTCTGGCTTTAATATCTGCCACAATTGCAGGGTGGGACGGAGGTACTTGTGCAGGGGTGGTCCTGGTACGTAGAACAATTAATATGTCATGGATAGTTTTCTACAAAACTCAGCAGAATTAGTGGAATGTAACAATACAAATGGGGCATGGTATAGAAGCTATGCTTCTGTTCTACAAATTCTTCTTTGATAACATATGGAGCTATGTGAGCAGTTCTGGGCATGGCACCTCAAGAAGGATCCATTGGCTTTGGAAGGTATGCAGAACAATCCCTGCATTTGGAGTTTTGTTCCCGAGTTGAATAGTGGGAGTCAGGCAGTCTTCTGGCTTGTCACACCCACCTCTGGAGAAACTCAACTGAATAGCAGGATTTTTGCTTCAGGGTGGTGTGGCATAGAATCTGTCCCACTGCTCACAAATGCAGATTGGATGCAGCCATGGGAGCTGTTTAAATGGCCTGCCTCAGCTCTCTGGACTTGGTTTTAGTTCTTGTATTAACTGTTAAACCGTCAAGGCTCACTAACAATGTAAGACACTTTTCCCTGTGCTCCAAGAGGTAGTGAATAAATTCATAATATTTTAGGCATACTTTTTTAATTTTTTCTGTCTTTCAACTAATGTTTTTTAAGTACAAGTGTACTTCTTGTTTTGCCCGCAAAACTTCGAGCAGTGCCCGAAACTCGATTTCTGAAGGACGCCGTGGTAGCAAGCCACAAAGTTTCTACCTGTCCTGATGCTACTTGTGCAGGTGCAGAAACAAAAATTGCCTGGGTAAGCGGGGGTCTGCCTTAGTGTGAAACTGTTTACAGATCTTTGCAATCATTCAAAAATGATATATGTGGAAAAATTGACATGCTGGTCATGTGCCCATTTGGAGCTAATATGTCAAGGAGGAATTGAAGTCCTCTATTACATCAAAACAAGCAACTTCTGAACCTCAGGAATACCACTTGAAGGAACTTGAAGCACAACAACATTGCCTATTTGGTTTGGTTAAAGGGGTGGAAGGCCCTCACTATGGAATTTGTTGCATTGTTTTTGCAGGGCATGTTAAAAGTGGAGGGCAGGTACCTGTTGGATCGTTGCCACAGGTTATTGCAGATGAGACATTGCAATGGCGATGAGTCACACACATTCATTTTATTGATTCACTGTTACAGTGGTCACGAGCAGATCCTCCATCAAGCCAGAAAAGCTTCTCTACTTGACCAGAGCAAGAAATTGACCATATTTCCAGACTTCACCCCCACTGTAACCAAAGTGAACTGTCTCCTGCACTTCTGCCCCTGGATCGAGTTTGGCTTCTATTTCCTCACCCAATTGAGAATGATGCTACCAGGTGGAGCTGAGCACTCGTTTGAGAACCATACTGTTGCTGCAACCTTCTTCAACAGTATAATAATGTCAAATGGTCATTCCGAAGTTACAGGGCAACAGGATGCTGCCTGAACTAACTTATTTTCCAAGCAATATTGATGAATAGAGCATGAGGAAACTGTGGCACATATTACCAATCTTTATCACAATACTCTTGTCATGTTAGCATCTGCCAACCTTGTGTGAAGTGGCTATGTTGTAAGATATTTAAGACCAACTTCTGCCTATATTGGTTAGAATTTTGGTAAGGTTTAGTCATTATTAGTATGTCTTTTTCTGTTTGACTTGTTAAATGTCACATAATGCCTGTTAACAATGGGACTTAGTGGAAAAGCTATGTTTTGTGAGGAGTGTTAAGTAGAAATTAAGAAGAGTTGGGTCTACAGGCATCTGCTTTGGGTAGACGCTTTGTGGGATGGGGGCGTGTTTTTAGTGTTTCTATTGTCTCTCTTTCGTTTTCCTTGCTTTTCTTCTACTGTTTTACAGAAGTTGTTTAGCGTTGTAACATTGCTTAGCAGATGCCATATTATCTTTACAATATGTACTCCTCTACCCATGATGATGGCTGAAGTTATGTTTCTCCTTCAGAAATTGACTCAGTCTAAAAAGTCGGAACAGCCTGGGGGATGTGCCCTTAGGTTTGCCAGCTGGAATGTTAAGGAATTACCCCATCAAGTGCAGCAAACTCTTACAGCTTCTCCAACATCTGAATGCATATCTGGGCACACAAGTTGTTTTTCTGCAGGAAACCACCTGAGGGTTTTTGATCATTAGACTTTGCAAAGAGTGGGTGGGCCAACTTCTATCATTCAACCTTTCACAGCAAAGCAAGGGGTGCAGCATTTTTTTTATACAGTCCTTACCTTTTGTAGCTTCAAATGTTATGGCTTATTTGAATGACCAATACATTATTGTTACAGGTAGGATGTATCACACTGCCTTAATTCTTTCTAATGAGTATGCCTCTAATTGAGGCAATCAACATTTATTTTGCTGGGTTTTTTTTTAAATTATTCCTGCCAGATTCGGATTCACATTTGCTTATTTTCGGGTGACTTGAATTGCTGGTTGACTCCCGTCCTTGACCGTTCCCCCAACTAAAACCAGAACACTTTCAAAGTCTGCTGAGATTATTAAATTATTCCTTCAGGAATATGTAGTCTAAGCCATAGCGTTTTTTCAACCCAACTATCCATGAGCACTCTTTCTTCCTCCCAGTTTATCATATATACACATGTATTGATTGTTTTTATTAGATAAGCTTCCTCAGCTGTTCATTCCTTTTCTATAATGCTATAATTATTTTTGACCACTTTCCTTGAACAATGGATTTACTAATTGGTGGTAGGAATGAATTACTTTTCCCCTGGCGACTTAATGCACTTGTGCTCTCAAATGATTACTTTGTTAACTTTCTGTTGGCCGAGATAGCTTTTATTGCTATTAATGATACCCCTGATCTCGCCACTTCTGTTCTATGGGAGTGAAGGATTACTTAAGAGGGCAGATCATTTCCTATACCACCAATGAAAGAGTAAAAAACTACCGGAACTATCAGAACTTGTTATTCAATTGGACAACGTATATGCCACTAAACTATCTCCAACTGCATATAAGGAGCATCTCCTATTAAATGCTGACTTTGATACCTTGTCTATACATCAAGCAGAGGAGATGTTATTTAAATCACAATGTGTATGTTATGAACGTGGTGACAAGGCAAGTAAATTGTTGGCCTACCTACCTTGACCCATGTAACTACACAGATTCAAACCTTTGCAGGCATATCAGTTGATCCTCAGATAAACAATCAATTTAAAGACTATTATCCTACCTTGTACAAATCCGAACATCTTACTGACACATCAGCCTTTGAGAAACTTTTTGAATCTTTGAATGTCCCTACCATTGATCACGTCTCAATGAGTTGTTTAGAGGAGCCTTTCATCAGAATGAAATTACTAAGGCAGCTAGAGCCATGCATGTGGAAAATATCCAGCACCAGATGGATATCTCTTGAGTTTTATAAAAATCTTCCCAAACAAACTGAACCCTCTACTACTTAATTGATGTGATTTTATGGCCCCGCTACACTTGTTGAGTAGCAGGGTGGGAAAAGTCATCAGGAGGCCAATAACGGGAATTGCATTTGGCGTCCGGCTGGTCGCAGTCTTCCCAGGCCATTCCCCATTGTGAGGCTGATTTAAATATTCATAACCTGAATTAAATCTGTTTAGCGTCAATCATCCGGACTCAGTTGGATTCCTGACCTCACTGTTGGAGGGCCACACCAGCAGAGATAATGGTCTGCAGCAATTGGGACCTGATGTGCTGGCCTCGGTAGTGGTACCGGGGGCATTGAAGCCCTCTGGAAGGTTGGGTCAGAGAGGCAGTGCCCCTACAGTAGTGCCAGTCTGGCACCCTGACACTGCCCACTGGGCACCCTAGCACTTGCCAGACTGACACACTGGCAGTGCCCACCAGGCACGAGGCAGTGCCAAGGGGGTAGGGCAAGAGGATGTGAGGTCAGACAGGGGTGGAGCCAGATGGGGAAATAGGAGAGGAAGGAAGGGGAGAACTCTGCATTGTGGTATCTGGGCTAACGTGGGGCAGGTGATCAGAGGCTGGGGCTGGCAATTGGGGGGGTGGGGCGGGGGCCAAGGTTGGGGGGGGGAACATGTCAACCAATCTCTCAGTATACAGGGAGATCAGTGCATGCCCAATGGTCCCCTAAGCACTTGGCAGCCAGTCCTCCAACGGGTTTGCGTGTCCCCCTCCTCTGACTGATATGGTTCTCCTGACGGCTTTTGTAGTGTATAGAGTGCCGTGAATTATCAAAAATCAGCTCACCCAAAAAATCGGGCAGGAAAAGCTCATGATTTCCTCCCATTGGGCACTTAGATTTATTTTTGGAAAAACACATCCAATGTGTCTAGTGAATCATTTGAATCACAATGTATCCGTCAAACCTAAGACAGGTCTCAATGTCATTAAACAAAGATCCCCTTGCATATAGTTCTTTTAGGCCAATCTTATTGCTCAATGTGAATCTTAACTCTTTTTAAATTTATGTATAAACCCTCAAGTACAAAACTCCAAAGATTTAAGTTCTTTAAATGCAGAGAAGTCCTTTGATCATGTTGAGTGGGGCTACCTTTTATATACTTCCAAAAAATTTGCATTTGGCATAAATGTCATTTTTTGGTAAATTGTTGTATTCTCTCCCACTGTCATTGGTCCAAACAAATAATACCCACTCTGAATGTTTACCTCTTTTTTGAAGTACCAGGCAAGCATTACCCCCTTTCCCCACAACTATTTGCTATAGCAATTGGGTCCCTTGCTATTAGACTTTGCAATAATAGCCAGTGCATGACAGAATACAAAGGGGGAGCTGGCGGGGGGAACGCTAAACAGAGCGTCTCACTTTATGCAGATGATTTTCTCTGTTGTATTACAGACCCTGCCGTGTCTTTGTCTAATGCCTTGTCTATTCTTGAGTAATTTGATCGTATTTCAAGCTATAAACTCAATTTAAATAAGTGCAAACTTTTTCCTTTGAATGCAGGATCTCCTAACATTCCACTGCACACACTACCTTTTAAGATCTCCTTTAATCCTGACACAGTAGGGGGCAGCACAATGGCCAGTACTGCAGCCTCACAGCGCCACGGACCCGGGTTCAATTCCTAGCTTGGATCACTGTCTGTGCAGAGTCTGCACGTTCTCCCTGTGTCTGCATGAGTTTCCTCTGGGTGCTCTGGTTTCCTCCCATATTCCAAAAGACGTGCTGATTAGGTGCATTGCCAAGCTAAATTCTCTCTCAATGTACCCGAACAGGTGCCAGAGTGTGGCAACCAGGGGATTTTTGCAGTAATTTCATTGTGGTGTTAATATTGGCCTAGTTGTGACATTAATATATAAACTTAAAACTTGCCTATACGGGGGTGCATGTAACAGACACATTGGGTAATCTATTTAGGTGTAACTTCACCCTCCTTCATGCACATGTGGAACAGGCGTTAAAGCGCTAGTCCATTCTCTCACTGTCTCTAGCAGGTCACATTAACGCTGCCAAAATAAATTCCCCCTCAAATTTTCATACTTTTTTCAGTGTATTCCAATTTTTATCTTTAAATCATTTTTTCATAAACCTGATGGTCTCATTTCAGACTTCATTTGGAATAAAAAGGTTCCAAAACTGCATAGAGCAATTTTGCAAAGACCAAAATGGGCTGCCAACTTTAGGACTTTCTATATTGGTTACAGGCAGACACGCAAGTGGATGTCCTTGGCTGCACTTAGAATCATCATCTTGAACCCTTTCCTTCCTGGCAGCTCTAATTTACTCTCCCATTATTTCAGTTTGCTCTTTTTATATCAATAATATTGTCAAGTTGACCCTCAGAATTTGGATACAATTCAGACACCAGTTTGGCTTGGAAACATTTTCAGTGCTCTCCCTACTTCCAGTGAACAACTTTTCTCTTTGCTCTATCCTGGATGGAGCTATTAATATTTGATCCATTCGTGGCATTAAAGCACTTAAATATCTATTTGTCGATGACATTTTGCATCATTTCAACAAAGAATGGACGAATTTCCCTCCCCAAGACCTACTTTTTCAGACATCTTGTAGGTACATATCCCTATGCAATATGATCCCACAGTTTCCTACACTTCCCTCACACTCCCCCATTGATGCCCTTTTGATCCCAATCCCAGCTATGAGAGAATTTACATCTATTCTGTATGCTGAAATTCTTTCTCTTCTTAGTCCTTCGTTACCAACTGTATAAACGTTATGGCAGCAAGACTTAGGTGAGCAATTTACAAATGAGACTTGAAGTACAATATTATATCACATTCATTCCTCAAACAGCTGTGCTAAACACTGAAACAATGTAAAATTTTCCATTGTAGCATCTGACTAAAGTCAGACTTTCTAAGACTTATCAGGATATTGATCCCACCTGTGACAGGTGTCACAAGGCCCCTTCTACCGCGATACGTGTTTTGGTCTTGCCTATCCTTCCACAATTACTGGACAGCCGCCTTTAAAACTTTCTCTGAAATATTGCAAACATCCGTTGACTGCACTTTTTGGTGTGCTACCAACAGCCCTTCCATTGGCCAAATATAAAACTGATTTCATAGCCTTTGTGACTCCTCTGGCCAGATGTTTAATTTTACTTAGATGAAAGTT
Organism: Carcharhinus amblyrhynchos; assembly: GCF_965287045.1. Taxonomy (NCBI): domain Eukaryota; kingdom Metazoa; phylum Chordata; class Chondrichthyes; order Carcharhiniformes; family Carcharhinidae; genus Carcharhinus; species Carcharhinus amblyrhynchos. Next base: position 60,684,918 of record NC_137327.1, on the reverse strand, counting down.
CCTCCATCCCAATTCTACTGGATTAAATCTTGTGAAATTTAAAAAAGTAAGGTGCATGCTGTGCACTATTACAAAGGTTTACAAGATTTGGCTTCCATTCTTAGCTTATGCAGAGAAATTACAACTCATCCCCATACCACAGTTGCTTTCTTTAAAAAAAATCTTATTTCACTAGCCTGAACCCCTATTTTGTTTCTTTATTTGTTTACTAGGAAGACTAGCATACCTATGGAGGGGATATTGTACAGAAGGTGTTTGTTTTCTATGATTGTTGACTTTATACTGTTCTCTTTCCTCTTTGTATCACTAAACATTAATGCAACCTGATGTTTATATTTTGTGTTTATGTCTGGAATTTTCTTAATGTTATGTTTATTAAGCCCTCTATGCCTCATTTCCTCAGACCTCCACCTACTTCCCATGCCCACCCCCCTTGGCCATTTATATTTCCCGTGTCACCTTAATACCAAATCATTCAAACCTACACACCATCCTTTCTCCTTATTCCCTCCATGCCAACACACCCAGTATCTTGTCATGTTGAGATTAAGTAAAGTTCTGTTTATCTATTACGTTCTCACTATATTAAAATAAAAACCCATTCCCATCCATGAAAATTAATTCAAAGCATTTGACACCTCTCAGGCACTTGATCTATGAATTTAGGATCCACCTACTGAGATAATAGGTTGTGGAAACAGCCATGCATCAATAGTGACACAATGATAACCTTTGGGGTGATCTCAACAAACAATTATTGTAAATGCTAGAACAGATTTCACTTACACAGGCAGCCTATTTTTATAAGGTTGGGGATTTAAATAACTTCACAACTTGACAGTTCTACAAAGGTTATCCACCTTCAACATCATTTGCAGCTACTTAAAAAAATTCATAACTCCCACACTGTAGGATAAGTCCTTGCATCAATGAAAATGAGCTCAGCATTGAGTTCAAATGGCTGTCTTGAGTTTGGGTTTCCCTTGTGTGAATCATGACCCGCCCTCTTTTCCCTACTGTGTAAAAAGGGATCTGCCCCAAATGGGGGTGGGACTTTTGCATCTGGGATCTGTCGGCCATTTTGGAGTCTCCGCAAAGGCTCCACAACTCCATGATCAACTCCACGTCGTTCGTGCATGCTGAAACCGGACCAACTGATGGACAACACGACAGCTCAGTGACTATCACTGTTTGCTATGCAGATATATGGATCTGGGTCGGATCTCTTACTTGGGTCGGTTTCTGTGGGAGTTTGCACATTCTCCCCGTGCTTGCATGGGTTTTCCCCGGCTGCTCTGGTTTCCTCCCACACCCCAAAAACATGCTTTTAGGCTGATTGGTGTTAACAAATTGTCCCTAAATTAGACCTCCCCAAATCTGGCGTAGAGAAAAGTCATAGTTAGAAGAAGGTAGATGAGGCATTCATTGAATGTTAAAATGGCGGTGCGGGCTTATTGGGCCGAAGGGCCTGTTTTCTGTGCTGTGTCGTTCTTTGTTCTTGTTCTTTGTTTTGAAAGTCTAAGCCATGGAATCTAAGGATACTGATGTATTTTGTCATATAATTTTCTAGAACATTTAGATATGTGAAACCTCCTGCAAGATCAGCAAAAGCAACAGTGAGGTTGATTCAATAAAAGGCTGTTCAAAACATCAGACTTGTAAACAACAAAAAGCTATTTTATTCCAAACAATTACCCTTCGCTCCAGGCCAGAAGATGCTCCAAATTCAAGTGATATAAATTCTTTGGAGAATATTTTCAAGAAACATACATGGTAAACAATCTTTGAAAATATCTCATAAGACTAGAAGATCACAAAATCCTTTAACCTTATACACATTCCTACAGTTGCACAAACCATCTCTATATCAGATGCCTAGCTAACAATGACATTGTTACAAACCCCCACTGACATTACATGCGAAAGTGTTCCAACCTGAGTCACTGGTTTCGTATGGTGTATTTTTTGGGAATATTAGCACAAAACATTTATGAAAGTAATCAGAACTCAGACCAATCTTTTGTTAAACAAACAATAAGAGTATCTATTAAAGTGAAAGGAAGGTAATAAAACACTGCAAAGAACGATCTTATACTTCGGTAAATTAACAGTGTGCATTTAGACCGAAAACCCAGAAGTATTTGTTCCCCCTGCACCTAAACTCTGCTGAGACCCTCTTTTCAAAAAAACAGCCATTAATATATTGGTCAAATCTAGCCAATGATTATCACACCATACAGCTTAAGTGACCAGGACTTGGGAATGATCTTTGGTTCAACGAAGAAGACTATCTTTTGGCAAACTCGCTTGTCTTTTGCGCTTCATCTCTGGCTGAGCTATTTCCTAAGGATGGCTGCTTCTCTCTTTTTTGCTGCTTCAACACATCACTGGTATTTAAAATGCTTCCTGGCTCACAACACTGTGACTCTTTCTGTTCCCTATTCTTTCCTTTCTCGAGGTGCTGCCCAGACATGGTTAACAAAATACATAGCAGTTTGATTTTACTTGTACAAAAAAAAATTTTGATAGCATCTTGCCATTTCATTACATCAACATCGTGACTAAGTCTCACTGACAGAAGACTAAGAGGTGACTGAACAGAAATTTTAACATTATGAAAGGATTTTATTGGGTAGACATAGTGACGTGTTTCCACTTGTGAGTAAGATCAAAACTAGCAGCCAGAAATATAAAGTAGTTACTAAAAAAAATCCACAAGGAAATTCAGGAGAAATTCTTTACCAGGGTTAGAATGTGAAACTTGCTGCCACATGGAATAGTTAAGGAAAATAGCAGAGATGTATTTAAGAGAGAGCTTAAAATAAGCATATGAGGGGAATGAAAATCGAAAATTATACTGATATGTGGATGAAGAAGGGTTTTGTGGAGTACAAACACTGGCATAGACTGACTCGGCTGAATAACTTGTTTCAGTTCTGTGCACGCGATGTAATTTTCTGTAAAAAGTATAATAAAGTTATCGAGTTCTGTACAGAGGTGACATCTTAACTTATTCCCAGTTGATCTCCTGTGGCACTACACTTGGGAAGTTATGACCAAGTGTAGTATTTAGGAGATGCAAGTTGGGAGGGCACATAGACATAGTTCAATCCCCATTGTGAAGTCTTATGTTGTCTTTCATTGACATTATAAACATAACAATAACTCAAATGCTGTGAGGGAGGGAGACCTAGCGGCTGGAACAGCGATGTAGTTCCAAGTCAGGATGGTGTGTAGCTTGGAGGGGAACATGAAGATGTCCCCATGCATCTGCTGCACTTGTCCTTTTAGGTGGCAGGTTTGGAAGATGCTGTCAAAGAATCCTTTCGTGAATGTGGAAACTGCTCTCTCATTTCAGAAGCTGATTGACTTTATGTTGTTTCAAATATTTCCTGTCATTCATTTCAAATTTTCAGCATTTATATTTTTCATTTTATTGAAGTCCTATATTTAGCTTTTTATTGCTGTTTTCCATCTGCCTGATCAATACTCTACAAAAGAAGAATTCATTAAATAAATGGAGTTCCGTGACGGCTTTGAGAGGATTACAGCTGCGTAATATGATTTCTTTTATCATTGAAAACCAGAGCAACTTAGCTTTCAGATGTATATGTCGGAAGAAATCATTTGGTTTGACACAATTTTAGTTTGTGAAATTTTAATTCTGTTTCCAGACCTTGCTGACCTTAAAATAAATAAAACCTTCAAAATGCACTGTAAATATAAAGAGCATGAACTTCAGTAATGTTTGCACTGAGTCAGCAGATTATTTTAAACATAAGTCTGCTAAAATTTTCACTATAATAAAGAAAGGCTGAAGTTTTGTTTTTATTTGTTCATGGGATATGGATGTCACAGGGAAGGGCACCAGCACTTATTGCCCATACCTAATTGCCCTTGAACTGAGTGGCTTGCTAGGCCATTTAAGAGTCAACCACATTGCTGTGGCTCTGTCCAGCCAGTCCAGGGAAGGACGGCAGATTTCCTTCCCTAAAGGTCATTAGTGAGCCAGATGGGTTTTTCTGATAATCAACAGTAGTTTCATGGTCATCAGTAGATTCTTAATTCCAGATTTTTTTTTTCTCTGAATTCGAATTCCACCATCTGCCATGGCAGGATTCGAGCCCGGTCCCCAGAGATTAGCTGAGTTTCTGGATTAATAGTCTAGCGATAATACCACTAGGCCATCTTAATGACCTCAAGGTGTCCCAAAGTACATTATAGCCAAGTACCATTGCTGTTTAGTATACAGAAAGGCAGCACTCCATTAATTCAGAACATATTCTCACAAACTAAATGGGATAATAACCAGATATTTTGTAATGATGTTGCTTAAGGGAAAAATATTGACTTGTATGTCAGGAGAAATCCCTTGTACTTCATAATGGTCATGATGTGGAGATGCCGGAGTTGGACTGGAGTAAGCACAGTAAGAAGTCTCACAACACCAGGTTAATTTGGCAGCACTAGCTTTTGGAGTCTCAAGCTCCTTCATCAGGTGAGTGAGGACTTGTGTTCACAACCGGGGCATATGAAGACCTGATTGTGAACGAGATACAAGATTGTGGTTGGAATGCGAGTCTTTACAGGTAGTCAAGTTTTAAAGGTACAGACAATGTGAGTGGAGAGAGGGTCAAGCACAGGATAAAGAGATGTGTATTGTCTTCAGCCAGGACAGTTAGTGAGATTTTGCAAGCCCAGGCAAGTCGTGGGGGTTACAGATAGTGTGACATGAATCCAAGATCCCGGTTGAGACTGTCCTCGTGCAGAACTTGTCTATCAGTTTCTGCTCAGTGATTCCTCATCGGCGTGTGTTGTGAAGGCCATCTTGGAGAACACTTACCCTAAGATCAGAGGCCGAATGCCCGTGACTGCTGAAGTGTTCCCCGACTGCAAGGGAACACTCCTGCCTGGTGATTGTTGAGCGGTGTTCATTCATCCATTGTCGTAGTGCCTGTATGGTCTCCCAATGTATCATGCCTCGGGGCATCCCTTCCTGCAGCGTATTAGGTAGACAACATTAGCCGAGTTGCAAGTGTACGTATCGTGTACCTGGTGGATGGTGTTCTCACGTGAGATGATGGCATCCTTGTTGATAATCCGGCATGTCTTGCAGACGTTGCGTGGCAGTATTGTGTAGTGTCGTAGCCACTGTTTTCCTGAAGGCTGGGTAGTTTGCTGTGGACAATAGTCTGAGGTTGTGCAGTTGTTTGAAGGCAAGAAGTGGGGAGCATGGGGATGGCCTTGGCAAGATGTTCGTCTTCATCATACCCTAGGGCCAATTACAAAGACTTGTCATTAGAACATTTTAGGGGCCAGGCCTGTAGCAGTTAGCCTCCACCTGCTGTGGATCCATGTCAGTGAGAGAATCATGATGTGGAGATGCCAGCGTTGGTCTGGGGTAAACACAGTACGAGGTCTCACAACACCAAGCTAAAGTCCAACAGATGTGTTTGGTAGCAAATGTCACTGGCTTTCGGGGCTTTGCCCCTTTGTCACCTGACAAAGAGAGCAGGTGAGGTCACTCAGCTGATGAAGGGGCAATGCTCTGAAAGCTAGTGGCTTGTGCTACCAAATAAACCTATTGGACTTTAACCTGGTGTTGTGAGACTTCTTACTGTGTTTACCCCAGTCCAATGCCAGCATCTCCCCATCATGGCTGTTCTCGCTCCACAGATGCTGTCAGACTTGCTGAGATTTTCCAGCATTTTCTGTTTTTCTTTCAGATTTCAGCATCCACAGTTATTTGCTTTTAACTATCTCTCTTGACTTCTTCACTGTCTCTCTCAGTTGGAATGCACTTGACCAATGTTAGATGAGCAGAAATTTCTTTTAAACCCAATAGTAAAATTACTAAAACCATTGTCTCCATTCGATCTCCACTAAAAACTTGGTTCCTTAGTCGCCAACTCTATCTCTATCCCTCTCCCTGAAAACTATTGGAGGTTGAACCGGTATGCGAGCAAAATTTGCAATCTGTTTGAACTTTTCAGAGAAAGCAGCAAGTCTGGGAGGAAAAGACAGGGAGGTGGTATTAGATGAATCGCTCCTTCAGGCAACCAGCGCAGACATGATGGGCCAAATATCCTAATTTGTGCTATAATTATTCTGAAATCAGATTATAATCACGTACATGCCATCACAGAGTACGGAAGGAAGCCATTCAGCCCATCGAGTCTGTACCAATCACAATCCCACCCAGGCCCTATTCTCCTATCCCATACATTTACACTACTAATCCCCCTGATCCTATGGTCAAGTTAGCATGGCCAGTTAATCTAATCTGCACATCTTTGAACTATGGGAAGAAACCAGAGCACCCAGAGAAAAGCCATGCAGACTGGGAGAAAGTGAAAAATCCACACAGTCACCCAAGGCTGGAATTGAACCTGTGTCCCTGGTGCTGTGAGGCAGGACTTCTAGCCACTGTGCCGCCCAAACTAGGATCACTGGGATTGCTATTTCAGCCTCCATAATATCACCTGACTCTGTTGCCTCAGCTCATCTGCTGCAGAAATCCTCATCTATATCTTTCTTACCTTTTAATGCACTCTTGCCGGAGCTCCCAAGTTCTATCCTGTGTAAATTTAAAGTCATCCAAAGCTCTGCTGCCCCTGTCCTAATTTGTAGCCAGTTCTATTCACCCATCACCCCTCTGTTTGTTGACTTACATTGCCTCAGTTATGGGAAGGCTCGATTTTTCAAAATTTTCATACTTGTTTACAAATCCTTTAATGACCCCAATTCTTCCTAACTCTAATCTCCTTCAGCCCCATAACCTTCTGAGATATCGGGTCTCTTCCAAATCTAACCTCCTGTGAAGTCCAGGTTTTAATTGCTCAATGGGCAGCATTTTAAGGTCCCTGTTGCTGGTGGAATTTTCTGGTCTTGTTGAAGTCAACAAACTTTTGAACAGCTTGCAGCATTTTCTGCCACGCCAACTGTAACATTCCGCCCCACCATTGGTGGCTGTGTCTTCAGTTGCCTGAAATTTCGTTCCTGGATTCATCCTCCCTAACTTTCTCTGCCCCTCTACCCGTTTCCAACATTTTAGGTAATTTTTAAAACCTACCTTGTTGACCAAGCTTTTGGTCTTCTGCCATAATATCTCCTTATGTGGCTTGATTTTGATTGCTAATGCTCTTGAGACACCTTGGGACATTTCATTATGTTAAAAGTGCCCCAAGAATACAGCTTGTTGTTGCAATTGTCATATTTTTAATGCAGAAACAAAATTAATTGTATTTGGTACTGTTGCAGTTTTATCTATTGTGCACTTATCACAAAATGTACATTTTTAATCTATTTTTAATCAGTTTTGCTCCACTTTTGTGAGTAACCTGATTTTAATTCATTGAAAATGATTAAGAAAAACTATACTGACTATTTATTTAACTTAGTGGTGTACACTGGTCAGTTTGTTAATAAATTAAATACTTTTTCATATGTGGTGGCCAGATTTATGGGTGAAGCCATATCTTATTGAATCTTAAAGCAATGTAAAAGGATGGTGCTAGTTCGGCCAAATACATGGAATCTTCTGTTGCAGAAGGAGGCCATTCAGCCTATTGAGTCTGCACCCGACCATAATCCCACCCAGGTCCTAGCTCCATAACTCCATGCATTTACCCTAGCTAGTCCTCCTGACACTAAGGGGCAATTTAGCGTGGCCAATCCACCTAACCCGCACATCTTTGGACTGTGGGAAGAAACTGGAGCACCTGAAGGAAACCCGCGCAGACACACAAAATGTGCAAACTCTGCACAGACAATGAATGGAACCCAGGTCCCTAGCACTGTGAGGCAGCAGTGCTAGCCACTGTGCCACCATGCCAGTTTTGACTCTCAAGTGGAATCTATACTCCACCCCAGTACTTTATAAAGTGTACATTTCTTATGTAAGCCTAGTTAGTAGTAAGTGTCCATGGGCTATTTGACCTCTGAGGGTTGGGACTAATGTAGGAACAGTTTTAACACTGTTCCACTGTTACAACAGTTATTTTTGAACGTTGCCCTTCAAAAATTTTCCATTGGCTGTGAAATGCTTTGGGATGTATGGTGGACAGGAAAAGCTCTATACAAGCATAAGTCTTCTTTCTCGACCAGTGCTCAGCAATACACACTCCTGAACAAGCCATTGAAGAGAAGTCAGAGTGGGATCCTTAGCTGACTTGGTTTTCACATCCCCTAGCCCAGCGGCTAACACCAACTGTAAGGCCAAATGTTGCCTGGCCAAGAAAAGATGTGGAGATGCTGGTGTTGGACTGGGGTAAACACAGTAAGAAGTCTCTCAACACCAGGTTAAAGCCCAACAGGTTTATTTGATAGTAAACCCACAAGCTTTCGGGGTTTGCCCCTTTCAGGTGAGTGGAGAGTTCTGGTCTCTGACAGAGCATATAACAGCACACACAGTTTACAGAATACTCTTCAAAAATTTCATTTCAAATATTCTGTTAACTGTGTGTGCTGTTATATGCTCTGTCAGAGAACAGAACTCTCCACTCACCTGACGAAGGGGCAAACCCTGAAAGCTTGTTGGTTTACTATCAAATAAACCTACTGGACTTTAACCTGGTATTGTGAGACTTCTTACCAAGAAAAAGTGTCTCAGTGCAGGCCACAAAAAAAGGACATGCATTTACATGCATCAATCCTAATCCATAGCGAAGAATCCTATGAAATGTATCCACTGTTGTAATGTAGAAAACCAAACTTGGCTATTTCTAGTCTGCATGGCTCAACATCACAGAATTCAATGTGATCATCAATTATGACAGATGGGGAGTTACCTTTAATAGTTCAATATTCGACCATCTGTTGAAGTTCTGACAAAGGCATGAAATATATTGCCCAGTTGAGTCATGATTAGGCTGTTTCAGTCTGTTATTAACTGTGGACAAAATATTGTAAAAGTATTAACAAACTAAATTAACAAAGTACTGTGAAAGTGCTTACCAAGCAGGGTTGGTAGTAGAGTGCAACAATTTCCAAGGGTGCTGCGCTCAGGAGTAAGTGGATGAGCAGGCTTGATGTGAGCTGGAGTTGGGGGATTTAGTCCAGAAAATATACCAAGGACAAGACAGATTCTGCACTGGGAATGCATTTTAATAAATTGTAAGCAAATACCTGTTTTCGTGAAAATGTTAAAATACTCTATATGCAACAGCTTCATATTATGAGCATTGTTATAATTTAGATGGTGGGGGGTATAGTCTGTGATTCCCAAATCATTTGAAAAGGGGTCTTCCATTATGTTAAGACTCAGGCCAGAAACTCCAAGGTATTCTGTGAAGTTAGCCTAGACCCTTAGTTTTACATTTGATTTAGCTTTGGTGAGCATAAGGTGTTTCACTGCAGGTATGATTCCAAGTGACCAAGTGGGAAAGTTTTATCGAACAAAGTTTATTTAAGAACACAGTTAAAATATAACAAAAAGAATTAGCGTATCTTTTACCAATTACAACACATAAACACAGTATAACTCCTAATAGCTACTTCTGTAGTTCCAATGTAAAGCAATATACCACAGACATGCATGCTTCTCCAGCATTAGTTCACACAAAACCAAGTATGCTCACCTGATGCTGGATTTCAAATTTTCTAACACCTGTGGATATAAATCCAAACTAGCTGTTTGGAAAGAAGTATATATCCTCCAGCAGCACAACCTCAGAGAGGTATACCCAGTCTCTGGCAGCTTCCAGCACAGCAACACTTAAGCAGCAAAAACTCCAACTCCAGAGAGAGAAAAAACACTCTCGCTTCTCTCAACTTCACGCTATTTCTAGGCTAACTTCACAGAATACCTTGGAGTTTCTGGCCTGAGTCTTAACATAATGGAAGACCCTTTTCAAATGATTTAGGAATCACAGACCACCCCGCTCCCCACCATCTAAAAGTGAAACTGAAAACTGGAATACTGTGAAAAATAGCATCCCCAGGCATATCTCTCCTCTCCCCAGCACCCCCCAACCTGTCAAATATTCCATATCAAACTCTCCTCTGCAATCCAGGGGAAACATTAAAACCATAGAACACTGCATTATATCAGATTAAAATCAACTTGGTATCAATTATACTGCTTCAGTAACAATAAAAGATCCTGGCTACAGACAACATGTACTGATAAAACATCCTGCAGAGAAACATGATTAAAATACATTTCTTCAAGGCACATTAATGTCACAATCAAAAATATGTCATTATTAATCAAAAAGCCATTGCTCCAATTTACTAAATTTAACATGTAATTTGATGGAGCCATTTTCAGGCAGACCATAGTGCATCAATGTAGCATGTTACTGACACTGGTGAGTTCAGACAGGACACAACAGAAACAGTACAAGTTCAAATAAAGTACACTCATGAGTTTGGACAAGACACAGTGCAACCAGTCTGCATTTGAATGGTACAGTGGCACCGTGCTTAGCACTGCTGCCTCACAGTGCCAAGACCTGGGTTTGATTCTGGCCTTGGATGACTGTTTGTGTGGACATTCTCCCCATGTTTGTGTGGGTTTCCTCCGGGTGCTCCAGTTCCCTCCCACAGTCCAAAGATATGTAGGTTAGGTGAATTGGCCATGATAATTTTCTCCTTGGTGTTCCAATATGGTGCAGGTTAGGGAGATTAGCCATAGTAATTGCACATGGTTATGGGATAGGGTGCGTGATGGACCTACTCCTTGGGTGATGCTCCATCAGACAGCATGGGTTGAAAGGCTTCCTACTGCACTATAAGGATTCTATGAGATTTTATTTTGGGTTATATTTTGTCCTGCCCTTAATGGTATTTATGCAAAAAGGATTAATAACAGTAAACTTCTAGAGTTACCGCCTGCAGTCACATGTAGTGAATGAAGTGATGGGAGATGTCTCGAGCCAATGATGGTTAACACTGAAGTTATTGTTTGCAAACTTAACCTCTGCACCAAAACACTCAAATCTTTCTTACTGCTGAAAATCAGCAACAGTGCTCATTTCAGTGACCTTCCATAATGCCTACATTATGTTACATTAGTTAAATGTTCTACATTAGTTAAATGTTTTTCTTGATTTCCATTCTTCTTAATTACTAATTGATATCTTTTGTTCCATACTTATTTTATAAATGGTTGCCTGGGTCAAATTTGTCCTGCCCTTAATAATCTTGAAAACTTGGGTGGGGGGCGGTCATTTCCAAGTTTGTCTTTGTTCTGGAGTAGACCATTCTGACCTTCAAACCTGCTCTGCCATTCAGTTAAGTTGTGGGCAGTTGTATCTCACAGCTGATCAATTGATTCCATAACCCTTGCCTAATAAAAAATTATCAATGTCAGCTTTGAAATTTCCGGTTGACCACCAAGTTGGTCAAAGCATTATGCTTATCCCTCTGCTTTTACAATTTAGAATCTTGTGTAGGGCTAATGGAGGCTATATTGTAAAATATGATTAAAATATTATGTCTGTTTATGTTAAGGTGCTAGATCAGAACCCCAAGGTATGTTATGAAGCCAGACTAGACCCCAACAATTTTTCTATTTTGACATAAATGTGAGGATGGGATGTTTTGCTGCAGGCATGGTTCTACTGACAAACCAGCGAGTTTTTTTATCAAAACGAACTTTATTTAACAATACAGTTCAACTATAATAAATGAATTAGCTTAACCTTTAACAGTTGAACAATATTTAGATGAAAGGAAACAATTCTAAGTCATAACTTATGACTATATCAGTTCCAATTAAGCAATAATTCTCTTGTGGAGTTTAAAACACACTTTAAGCATAGTTAGGAAAATAAGAAAGATGGCGGGTGGGCCAGATCATTCTCTGGTGGGGGGGAAAGAAGGAGGAGGTGGGTCAGATGAATCTCTGGTTGGGGATTGGTGGGAGGGGAGGAGGAGGGAGGCAGGTTAGATTGCTCTCTGGTGGGGTGGGGGTAGGCAAGAGTGGGGGGGTGTTTACTGCTGGTGATTGGTGAGGGGTAAGGGATGGACCACTGCCACTCTGCAGGCGATTCAGTGGGGGAAGGGGGGGACCACTGCCACTCTGCGGGCAATCAGTCAGGGGAAGGGGGGACTGCTGCCACTCCGCAGACAATGGGTAGGGGGCATGGGGTTGCGATCAGTCTGGATAGTGGAGAGGGTGGGTAAGGGGGACAGTTATGTTGTGGGGGTGTCTGTGGGGGCCATCGCTCCCAGGCCACTTTATCCGCTTTTTGCAGCCCGGGAGCGATGTGACAGGGAAGCATTTTTCAAATTTTTTTTTCATTGCACGTGCGCAGTTGAAAGCTCAGATCGGAGCAGCAGTGTTTTGGGCACGATAAGTCCTGCCCACAACGTGATTCAGACTTGCGATTTCTTTTCATGCTATGTGCATATGGGAATGCCTGAGAGCAGGTTTACAAGTCGGATCTGAATTGCACCCAGATTCAGCACTTAGAATCAAAATGGTAAAATTGCCCCCCAGTCTGAAATTCCAGGAGAACTGAAGTAAACAAACACCAGCCTGTTAACTCTACAAAGTAACATTCCTAGCTAAAGTGAATTATTGTCTTGCTTTCTCAACATCTGAGCTGCATTTTTTTCCCAGACAAACTGACTACTTGTAACATAGCACTTTGGCCGGAATTTTACCGCCCTGCCCGTTACAGGAGTTGGAGGGGACGAGGGGCAGCCAGTGGGAAGGTCTGTTGAGCTTGGGTGGAATTTTACAGTTTTGGGATGAGCAATGCTGTAAAATCCTGCCTTGTATTTAAAGCAGTCTCTAGAAACATAAAATATATTAATAGGTCAGTATCATTGCACCTGTAACAACAATTTGTCAGGTTACAAGGTACTGGATTATCTTTTCCCTACAACTAGGGCCGGAAAAAAAATCACTTCCCATTTCTAGTGTCCAAATAAGGCATTAAAGAAATATTAAAATAGTTACATTTTCACATTCATCTGCTTACCCTTAAAATTTCTTGCGGTTTTAGTGTCTCCATTATATTTGTGACATAAAGGTGCCACAGAGTCATCGAATCCTGCAGTACAGAAGGAAGACATTTGGCATGTTGAGTCTGCACCAACCCAAGTTCCACCCAGGCCCTCTTCCCATAACCCCATGCATTTACCCTAGATAGTCCCCTAATACTAAAGGGCAATTTAGTATGGCCAATCCACCTAACCTGCACATCTTTGAACTGTGGGAGGAAACTGGAGCAAACCCATGCAGACACGGGGAGAAAGTGCAAACTCCACACAGCCAGGAATCGAACCTGGGTCCCTGGCACTGTGAGGCAGCAGTGCTTGCCATTGTGCCACCTCATAGAGATTTACAGCAAGGAAATAGGCCCTTCAGCCCAACTTGTCCATGCTGCCTTTTTTTTCACCACGAAGCTGGTCTCAATTGCCCGCGTTTGGCCCATATCCCTCTATACCCATCTTACCCATGTAACTGTCTAAATGCTTTTTAAAAGATAAAATTGTTCTCGCCTCAACTGCTACATCTGACAGCTTGTTCAGATACTCACCACTCTCTTGTGAAAAAAATTTCCCTTCTGGACCCTTTTATATCTCTCCTCTCTCACCTTAAATCTATACCTTCTGGTTTTAGACTCCCCTAGCTTTGGGAAAAGATATTGACTATCTAGGTGATCTCTGCCCCTCATCATCTTATAGATCTTTACAAGATCCTCTTATGCTCCAGGGAAAAAAAGTCCCAGTCTATCCAGCCTCTCCTTATAATTCAAACTGTCAAGTCCCAGTAGCTTTCTAGTAAATCTTTTCAAGTTTATTAATATCTTTCCCATAATAGGGTTACAATGTCTTGTACAACTTCAACAAGACATCCCAACTCCTGGATTCAATGTTCTGAGCAATGAAACCAAGCATGCTGAATGCTGCCTTCACCACTCTGTCCATCTGTGACTCCACTTTTAAGGAGCTATGAACCTGTACACCTAGATCCCTTTGTTTTATATCCCTTCCCAACACTCTGCCTGGGTGTCCTTGTGCATGAATCACAAAAAGTTGGTTTGCAGGTGCAGCAGATAATTAAGGCAGCAAATGGAATTTTGTCCTTTATTGCTAGTGGGATGGAGTTTAAAACAGGGAGGTTATGTTGCAGCTGTATAAGGAGTGGTGAGGCCACACCTGGAATACTGTGTATAGTTTTCATCTCCTTACTTGAGAAAGGATATACTGGCACTGGAGAGGGTGTAGAGGAGACTTACTAGGTTGATTCCAGAGTTGAAGGGGTTGGCTTATGAGGAGAGACTGAGTAGAGTGGGACTATACTCATTGGAATTCAGAAGAATGAGGGAAGATCTTATAGAAATAGAAGATTATGAAGGGAATAGATAAGATAGAGGGAAGTTGTTTCCACTGGCAGGTGAAACTAGAACTAGGAGATGTGGCCTCAAAATAAGGGGGAGCAGATTTAGGACTGAGTTGAGGAGGAGCTTCTTCATCCAAAGGATTATGAGTCTGTGGAATTCCCTCTCCTGTGAAGCAGTTGAGGTTACTCCATTGAATGTTTTTAAGGCAAGGATAGATACATTCTTAAACAGAAATGGAATTAAGAGTTATGGTGAACAGGAGGGTAAGTGGATCTGAGTCAACAAAAAGATCAGCCATGATCTTATTGAATAGTGGAGCAGCTCGAGGGGCCAGATGGCCTCAGTTCTTATATTCTTAGTAATTAAATCCTGCCCTGGTTCGATCAATCAAAATGCATCCATTCACATTTATCTAAATTAAACTCTCTGCCATTTATCAGCACACTGGCCCAATTAATCAATATCCTGTTGCAATCCTAAATAACCTTCTTCACTCTTTACCATGCCACCAATCTTGATGTCATCAGCAAACTTAGTAACCATGCCTCCTAAGTTCTCATCCAAATAATTAATATAAATAATGGTGGATCCAGCACCGACCCCTAGGCACACCGCTGACCACAGGCCTCCAGTTTGAAAAACAACCCTCTACAACCACCCTCTTTCTTCTGTCATCAAGCCAATTTTGTATCCATTTTGCTACCTCATCCTGGACTCCAGGAGATTTAACCTTATGCAATAACCTATGTGGTACCTTGTCAAAGGCCTTGCTAAAGACCATGTAGACACCATCAACTTCATTGCCCTCATCTACCTTCTTGGTTACCATTCAAAAAACTCAGTTAAATTTGTGAGACATGATTTTCCACTCACAAAGCCATGCTGACTGTCCCTCATCAGTCCTTGCGTCTCTAAATGCCTGTAGATCCTGTCTGTCAAAATACCTTCCAACAGCTTCCCCACTAAAGATGTAAGGCTCACCGGCCTGTAGTTCCGAGGCTTATCCCTGCAATCTGTCTTAAACAAAGGCACAACATTTGTCACTTTTCAATCTTTAGGCATCTCACCTGTGCCTGTCGATAATTCAAAAATCTCTGCTAGACGACTCACAATTTCCTCCCTGGCTTCCCACAACATCCTGGGATACATTTCATCAGGTCCCGCGGATTTATTTATCTTGGTGCGCTTTAAGGTTTCCAGCGCCGCCTCCTCTGTAATATGTAACTCGTCAAGACATCACTTTTTATTTCCCCAAGTTCCATAACATCCATGCCTTTTTCAACAGTAAGTACTGATGAGAAATATTCGTTTAGGATTTTACCCATCTCTTGTGGATCCGCACATATGACCTTGTTGATAAAGAACAAAGAACAACACAGCACGGGAAACAGGCCCTTCGGCCCAACGAGCCCGCGCCGCCGTCCCACTGTCTCAGTGACCTATTCATGATTTTAGTCTACGCCTAATGTGCGAGGATCAGGGAGGTCCAATTTAGGGACAATTTAGTACCTAATCAATCAGCCTAAAAGCACATCTTTGGGGATGTGGGAGGAAACCGGAGCACCCGGAGGAAACCCACGCAACCACGGGGAGAACGTGCAAACTCCCACAGACACAGGCCCAAATCCATGTGTCCGCACAGTAACAGAGATAGTCTCTGAGCTGTCATGTTGCCCTCGAGATGGTCCAGTTTAAGCACACTAACGACATGAAGCAATAGGCAACTCCCGAAGCAACGTCCAAGAGCAGCCCACTACAACCTGCCGCATGCATGCCCCTTGCTGGACTTAAATGCCTGTGGAGACAAAAAAATTCATTATTAAACAGGCAAAGACTAACATCCCTGAGGCAAAACGTATTCCCGAGCCTACAATGTTTAGTAAGGCCTACTATATCCCCCTATATGTAGCCCGCTCATGTGGCTGTCTAAGTGACTCTTAAACAACCCTAGCGTGCCTGCTTCCACCACCTTACTCGGCAGTGCATTCCACACCCCCACTACCCTTTGCGTGAAAAACTGCCCTCTAATATTTGTCTTATACCTAGCCCCCCTCACCCTAAGCCCGTGACCCCTCGTTCTATCCATTTCTAATAGCGGAAAAAGCTTACCACCATTTACTCTATCTATCCCCTTCATAATCTTATAAACCTCTATTAGATCCCCCCTCAGCCGACGTCTCTCAAGGGAAAACAGCCCAAGTTCATTCAATCTTTCCTCGTAAGACAGCCCTTCCATACCAGGCAACATCCTGGTAAATCTCCTCTGCACTCTCTCCAGGATCTCTACATCCTTCCGGTAGTACGGCGACCAGAACTGGACGCAGTACTCCAAGTGAGGCCTAACCAACGTTCTATACAACTGCAACATCAGACTCCTACTCTTATATTCTATACCTCTTCCTATGAAGGCTAACATACCATACGCTTTCCTCATCACATTCTGCACCTGCGCCGACACCTTCAGGGACTTGTGCACTTGCACCCCCAGGTCTCTCTGCGTATCTATACTCCGGATAGTTCTACCTTTTATCGTATAACTCCCCTCCACATTATTCCGGCCAAAGTGCATCACCTCGCATTTCTCCGGATTAAATTCCATTTGCCATCTATCTGCCCAATCTACCAGCCTGTCTATGTCCTGTTGCATTGCCAGGCACTGCTCCTCAGTACCCGCCAATCCAACCATCTTAGTGTCATCAGCAAATTTGCTGATCACACCACCTACCCCCTCTTCCAAGTCATTAATATATACCACAAATAGAAGAGGTCCAAGTACCGAGCCCTGCGGCACACCACTGGTGACAGACCTCCAATTGGAAAAGGAGCCTTCCACTACTACTCGCTGTCTCCTCCTCCCAAGCCAGTTCTCCACCCATCTACATACCTGGCCTTGTATCCCATGAGCCTTCACCTTTTCTATCAGCCTACCATGAGGGACCTTGTCAAACGCCTTACTGAAATCCATATAGACGACATCAACGGCTTGTCCTTCGTCAACCGTTTTTGTCACCTCTTCAAAAAATTCCACTAGATTCGTAAGGCACGACCTCCCTGTAACGAAGCCATGCTGCATATCCCTGATCAGATTGCAGCGCTCCAGATGTTCATACATCCTATCCTTGAGGATCCTCTCCATTAGCTTGCCTATAACTGAAGTCAAGCTCACCGGCCTATAATTCCCTGGGTTATCCCTCTGACCCTTCTTAAACAACGGTACTACATTTGCAATGCGCCAATCCTCTGGGACCTCACCTGTGTCCAAAGAAGAGACAAAGATTTGTGTCAGAGGCCCAGCAATTTCATCCCTCACCTCCCTTAACAGCCTGGGATAGATGCCATCAGGCCCCGGAGATTTATCCGTCTTTATACTGTCTAAAAGTCCCAACACCTCTTCCCTCGTGATGACTATATCCCTCAACGGATCCTCAAACTCCTCAAGCACAGCACCAGACATCAGGCCCCTCTCCTGCGTGAATACCGACGCAATCGGTATTGATCTTGAAGAAACCTTACTCACTCTCTAGTTACCCTTTGCTCTTTGTGTATTTATAGTTCTTTGGATTCCCCTTTGCCTTATCTGCCACCTAGTCAAGACATAGATTTGATATTTTGTTTAGAACTGTGCGTGTGTAATGTACTTAACTTCGCAGGAGACATCAGCACTATTTAATAAACTGTTTAAAAAAAAAGTTATTTGTATGCATGTGGCACTGACAAATTAATTTCCTATTTCTAGTTGCCCTGAGGAGGTGATGGACCAAAGCCTGTTCAGAGGGTATAAAGAGTCGACTGTGTTTGTTTTGACTTCAGTCTGTGTAAATCTATAGTCCTAATTTATTTTATTTGTTCTTGAGATATTGGCATCACTAGCAAGGTTGCATTAATTGAACACCCCTGGTTACCCTGAAAAGATGGTAATGGGTGCTCTTCTTGAACCTTTGCAGTCCATGTGGTAATGATGCTCCCACAATGCTGTTATTTAGGAAGTTCCAGCACTTTAGCCAGCTGTAATAAAGAAACAGTGACATATGTGCAAGTCGTGATGGAGCATGACTTGAGGGGGATTTGGAGGTGATGATATGGTTTGTCTGTCCCTATTTCTAGGTGATGAAAGTTGCGTATTTGGAGGTTGCGGTCATGTTTCTTAATACCTCATGTAGATAGTGCACACTAGAATGGAGAGAATGGATGTTTATGGTGATGAATGGGCTGTCGATATCACTTGAGTGATGTAAACATCTTTGTTGTACAATGACATTACTTTGATGCGTAGGGAAATATAACATGTTATTGGTCTCAGCTCACACTGTCCATAAAAGCCATATTAGTTGCACTAATATTCACCTGTTAATTTCACTTAACTCTGAAACCTCTAGCCTTGCTCTCTAAAGTAGGAGATGATGGTGTCAATTTTCAGTAGATCATGGCATATAAGTCAACCCAGTGTATCAGACTACTCAATTTTTCAGTACCAAGATGCATATTTAGGCCTACACGCAGCTTATATGTTGATCCCCCATTTTTCAGCTTATGTTCCGGGCTGTGGTTTAGCTCAGTTGGCTGGATAGCTGATTAGTGATGCAGACTGATACCAACAGCGCGGATTCAATTCCTGTACCAACTAAGGTTATTCATGAAGGCCTTTTCACCTTGCCCTTCGCCTGAGATATGATGATCTTCTGGTTATGTCACCACTAGTCTCAGCCTGTGGTCATCTGAGACTACCGATTTTACCTTTTTTCTCCTGAGGGGTCTGCACAATCTTTCAGCTCAGAAATATGTGTTCAGGGTTATACTCTGTTTAGAAGTTTGTTGTGGAACAAAGGCCACTAGGAATTTGAAGTAAGCTGAAATCAGAAAGTTTTTCTTAAAAGCATGCAGGGAAGTGAACATAAGCCTCCCAAAATCACCAGTTATAGCAGGGTTATTTATACAGCAGTTTATCAGCAATCTCTTTCTATAATAACATTTGTGTCCCTCATATAACTACATTTATTCCATGCACGTAGGTCAATACATCCTTAGCATATGATGGAAAGGCACAGAGAGAGAATAAACAACTTTAACAGCATGAACTCCAGTAACCCAACACTTTCCATGTTGGTCCATCCTATTTGCCCTGGACAGTTTGTATCTGAGTAAGAAGTCTCACAACAACAAGTTAAAGTCCAACCAGTTTATTTGATAGTAATCCTACAAGCTTTCGGTAACGGTGTTCCTTCATCAGGTGTGTGGAAGGTTCTCACTGTTTCCGAAAGCTTGTGGGATTACTATCAAATAAACTGGTTGGACTTTAACCTGGTGTTGTGAGACTTTTTACTGTGTTTACCCCAGTCCAACACCGGCATCTCTATATCAGTTTGTATCTGACCCAGGGGGCACAATCTGCTGGTAGAATTCTCTGCCAACGCTCATCCAGGAATCCTACTGGATTTGTGGGCATATAATTCTTAATAATTTGGAATTCTCTTACAGCTTTGTTGGACTTCCTAATGACGTCTGGCTAGGCTTGGAATATGGTGAATCAAATTGTGCACTATAAATGCTGTCGTAGTTTCCCTTTTGGTGTGGTTTCAGCAAGGTTGAGAGCAAGGCATATCCCCAGCTGGAATCATTGCCATTTACACAGCTAGCAAAATTGTCAACATTTGCACCGTGCTGATGATTGGATGAGCACTGACACAATAGTGGCAGTCATTCTGTCTATTTCTCACCAATTGTATTGCATACGCTGGCCGCAGCATTGGCACTGGATGGGTCCCCCTATAACTTAGGTTTCTCCTTGATTAAATTTACCTTTCCTGTGTGATGGCCTACCAACTCCAATTAACATGATGAGTCAAAGCATTTAGACATTTCTCAAATGGCCTTTTTGATTGGACCATCTACATTCAGCTTATCATCTCACCAAGATCATACCTGTCAGGGTTCTTCTGACCAGGTGAAAGCTTCCCAAGGTGAATGAGTCTGCAACTTGGAGGCAAAGCTTGTGATTATTTGCACAAAGCAATCCTCCATAGAGTTAACTCTCTTGGTCAGTCAGGAAACACCACAGGGATGGGGATGCTTGAACTCCTGGGAGAGCTCCCCGAGAGCTCAACTGTAACCACTACCATGGAACTGCCATCTATAGATCTTAGTGCTATATGTGAACACTATGTAATGTTATGATTCAGTACAGCATTTCCATGATCATGAGCAAGGTGCCATTAGCATCTTTTGTCACATATTCATATGATCCCACCCTATCTTGACCTTTCACTACCCTAGCTATGACTGTAACACTGCATTCTGCACTCTCACATTTCCTTCTCTATGAAAGGTATGCTTTGTCTGCATAGCATGTAAGAAACAATATTTTTCACTGTATACTAATACATGTGACAATAAATCAAATCAATTCCCCCTTGACCACTCCAAGATTCTGTTCCACATTCACCTGGATATGCATCGTTCTTGGTGCCTTGTGATATTAGCAACAAAAACCTAAGTGTGTTTTTCCCACCTCCACTAGTCAATTGAGTTACTAATAGTTCTTCTCTACCTGGTTTCAAATTAATCAAATTCAGGCTACTAACCTTCAATTAAGCTTGAGCCAGTACACTACAGGCCCATGCTTTAAACCGTGAATCAGTTGAATTCATTATAGCTTCCCCAAACAAAGATGACCCTTTTAATAACACTGTTCCTCTCTGCTTCTGTGATTGCATATTCCATTCCTTGGGCGGCAAATTGCACGCCTTTAGTGTTCATGGTCCATAAGGCATAATCATTTATCCAGGAGATTTGCCCCAAATGTCAGATCAAATTGGAGCTATCAGCTAGTCTCCCCACATCCCCAAATATGCTTCATCTTTCTGTGACCCTTGCAGTTTCTACTTTAGGATCTACATTTTTCTGATGCTCACTGATTAGTTGCTGCAGCTTGTGCTCTGCCCAAGCAACTGATCTCTGCAATTGACGTTTAGCATTGGGATTATGCTAGTTAAGTTATATGTCACCTCTAAAGTATGTATCGCAGTGGATTGTCAAATCATCAGAATGGTTACATCACCAGAAATGCAAAGCATTTATATGCACTTAAATGGGCCAAATCAAACCCTGATTCCAGCCAGGATTGCAGAGTTGGTGTAGCCACTTTAAGGAACAAAAATGTGTGGTCTTTTGGCAGAAGGCTAAGATTGCTTGGAGACTACCAGAATACCTTGATGCCAAAATTATTAGCTTCCAGACATCCATTGGCAAAAACACAAGTACCCATTATGTCACATCAACAAAATGGAGAAACTGCCCATGAATTTTGATATGCTCAGCAACTGAACTGTGGAGCGGAAAAAGGTTCAAAAAGAGTTGTAGTTAAAACCACAGGACATGAGAAGACCGGTTTCACCATCCTGCGTTGCCAAGAGAACAAAATTGAAACCAGTGTTCATTTTGAATGTAAAACTGTGCACATCTGTGACACTGGAAATGTCCCAATAGTCTTTGCAAAGAACTTATTCCTGTGCAATATATTCAGATCCCATTATAAACTGATGGTGTAAAGAGGTGCCTGCAAAGAAATAACACCTACATTGTAGTTCAACCTTTGGAAGTGTGTCTCAACAAGCCTTTCAAGGATCATTTTTGCAATGGATTGTTAATGGAGAGGAACTTTCTTAAAGGGTGAAAATATGCATGCTGCCCCTGATCTCTGATGTTCCTCCACTAACCCTTCGTGTGTTTCTCATTCTTTGATTTCCCAACGCTACCACATACCCAAGCTCAGAATGCATTCATACTCTACAGTGCACCTGTTTTCCAACTTTCTGGCTACTTTGGTTTGATTTGAATTATTATTGTCACATGTATTAGTATACAGTGAAAAGTATTGTTTCTTGCATGCCATTCAGGCAAGCATACAGTTCATAGAGAAGGAAAGGAGAGGGTGCAGAATATAGTGTTAGAAAACAATTTGTTGTTGTTAGAAGCGATTGGATGACATGTCTTGGTATGTTTTGACTGTAGTAAACCTTCGGTCTGCCTTGAGCCTTGCAGGTGATAGATATTCATGGAATACCCAGCATGGTTATATTTCTACCAATGTAAGTTAGCATTTCAGCACATTTAGGAAACATCTATTGAAACAAACTGGTTAGCTGGAATACTTGGCTAGTGCTAGTCATATTCAGCATGGGGGCTTCCTCATTGATCCCTGGGATTGCTCAGAATGCCGGCTGATTATAGAAATAGATGTAACTCTGCTGGGACTCTTGGGGCCACCCGCCTCGAATGTGTATCAGCAGAGCATCTGTTATGTTATCAACTGAATCACAGTTGATGATAATTTTGTTTCTAAATCTCAAGACGGTGGGAATGACCTACTCAAGGGATTCGAGCACATAATCTAGACTATCTAGACCAACACTTAGCACTGAGGAAGTGCTGCACAATTCAAATGTCACATTAAGGTGAGCCCACATCCCCCCCCACTCCCCGCCCTGTCAGGTGGGCTTAAAGGATCCCATGGCTCTATTGCAAGAAGAGTAGGTGAGTTCTGCCTGGTCATCTGACCAATATTTATTTTTCAATCAGTATCATTAAAAGCAGAATGATCTGGCTATTATCACTTTGCTGTTTCTGGGACCTAATTGTGCAAATTAGCTGCTGATTTTTTTAGAATAGCTAACGATTGCATTTTGGTAGTACTTCCTTGGTTGTAAAGGATTTCGGGGCAACCTGAGATCAAGAAAAGTGCAAAATGAATGCAAGTTTTTTTTTTCTCTCTCATACATGAGGATGTGAATGTAGACTAAAATGGCATGTTTCTCAGGCACAATCTTATATAGAAACATCCAGCACAAAAACAAGCCATTTGGTCCAACCAGTTAATTCTAAAACTCACTCCTCATTAAGTAAATCCATACAATTTGTCTCAGCCCTGAAGTAGAGAGTTCCACATTTTCACATTCTTTAGGTAAATGAAAATTCTAGCTCACATTAGCTCACCAGCCTTTCCAGAGAAAAGAGACCCACTCTGTTCACCCTTTCCTGATAATTCAAACTTTGCAGTTCTGGTATCCCCTTTATAAATCTTTTTGCACCTTCTCCAATGGCTTAACATCTTTGTTATAATATGGCAGCTAAAACTGCACACAGGACTCCAAGGATTACACAATAGGTAGATAGGTTCTTGATTGATAAGAGGATCAAGGGTCATGGGGAAAAGGCAGGAGAATGGGAATGAGAAAAACAATCAGCCATGATTGAATGACAGAGCAGACTCGATGGGCCGAGTGGCCTAATTCTGTTCCTATGTCTTATGGTCTTGTGGTCAAATAAGGTCTAACCAGTTTGATAAAACATTTTATTTCTACATGGCAGAATTGAACTGTCGTTTCTGGTTTGCTTTAATTCTGATCTTATTGACCGACATTGCAACATTTGAGTAGCTTTACCACAAGTCATTTGAACCCCTATCCTAATTAATATGTGACCACGCTATTATTGTAACTAACATGACATACTCGCACATCACATTACGTTGTCTTGCAATTTTCCTTGGTCCTCCTTGTTGTTGACTAACTCTCCCAATTATGTTGTTGATTTCAAAATCATAATCATTCATATAAATTGTAGAAAACAGTGGTTCCAGCACTGATTCCTTCAGAACCCAATGTCTCATCTTTTGCTTTTAATCTGTTTTCTGTCTTGCTGCTATTTGATTCCACATGGACTGACATTCATTAGTCTATGATCCAGTAATTTATCAAAAGCCTTTTCAAATATAAATATCTTACATTCTGTCCAACCCTGAGCTGTTCATTACTTTTAAATAAAAACAGAAAATGAGAAACATAGTTATCATTTAAGGCCAATGATCGTTCACCAGAACTGAAAAAGGTTAGAGATGAAGTAGGCTTTAAGCAAGGGGTGGCTGGGAAAAGGAAGGTCTGTGATGGGTGAAGTTCAAGAGAAATTAACGGAGAGAAAAATTAATCCTCCAATATTAAAGGGAAAGGTGATGGGCAAGAAGTTAAAAACAAAAAATGTACCTACAGTAGATGTGCTGTTAATTGAAAGGAAAAAAATGAAATAAGCAGAGAAAAGGAAACAAAATGGGCAGCAGAGTTAGTGGTCAGAAAGTGTTAAACTCGATATTGAATCCAGAATGCTATGAAGTGTCTAATCAAAAGATGAGGTGTTGTTCTAGAAGCTTGCATGGTGCCTCACTTGAACAGTGTGGCAGGCCAAGGACAGAGACATCAGTGAGAGAGCAAGGAGGAGAATTAAAATGCCAAGCCACCCATAGCACAGAATCATGCTTGTGCACTACATGGAGGTGTTCCACAGAGTAGTCACCCAATCTGTTTGATCTCTCAATATAGAAGAGACCACATCATGAGCAGCAAATACAATAGAGGAGATTTTAAAAAATACATGTAAATTGCTACTTCATCTGGAAGGAGTGTTTGGGGCTTGACGGTGAACAGAGAGGAAGAGCTGGTATATCCTGTGTGTTTGCATGAAAAAGGAGCTGTAG
The DNA here is from genome assembly GCF_965287045.1 of Carcharhinus amblyrhynchos. Taxonomy (NCBI): domain Eukaryota; kingdom Metazoa; phylum Chordata; class Chondrichthyes; order Carcharhiniformes; family Carcharhinidae; genus Carcharhinus; species Carcharhinus amblyrhynchos. The sequence continues at coordinate 60,660,096 of NC_137327.1, read as the reverse complement.
GAAAGGGACAGAATATTGAAGGCCACTGAGTGGAATAAGGTATCAAAGAGGAATTGTCTCATGGAATGCTGAAAGGTGAGGGAGGGGAAGATGTGTTTGGTGGTAACACACTGGAGGTGGCAGAGATGGTGGAAAATGATCTGTTGAACATGAGGCTGGTTGGGTGAAAGGTCAGGAAAAAGTAAACCCAATCATAGTTTTGGGAGGGAGGGAAAGGGCAAGAACAGAAGTGTGGGAAATGTAGCAAATAAGCAGTCAAGGGCCCTGTCAATCATGGTGGAGTGGAATCCTTGGTTCAGGAAAAGAAGACATTTCAGAAACATGGTTGTGAAAGATTAGATCATCAAACAGATGAGATAGCGATGGAGGAACCATGAAAATGGAATGGAATCTTATATTTTATATTCATTCATTAGATGTGGGCATTGCTGGGTAGGGCCAAACATTTATTGCCCATCCTGGACAGCCATTAAGAAGGCTCTCTTGAACTCCTGCCATCCATATGTTGTTGGTGTTGTCACAAACCCAGCTGATGTTACCTCCTGAGAGTGTCCCAACTTGGAACACTGATTCATGGTAGGTATAATTTTGTTTATGGGAATGGTATGAGGAGTAATGTGGAAGACCCAGCGAGACCAGTGATCGTAGTTTGACAACTATTTAACACTATTTATAACAATAAAGAAACATATTTAAACTATGATGATCTATGACAATTAAATGTAGTAACTACGAAACAGATGCACAGTTTATGCAGAAATTACTCTTTTTGATCCAAGTATATTTGAGATCTGAATTCTTTTAGGCCTTCCCTCTTCCCAAACTCTTCAATAGATCTATCAGTAAAAGCCAGCTTATAGTTACTACACTGTACAGAATTGAAGAATTATTCTGGAAAAAGTATCTTGGTTCAGCGAAGATATGGTTTCAACTGCCTCCACGAAGGTTTCTGCACTCTTGCTTCTTGTCTGCTAGCTAAACCTGGCTTTCAGGCTACTGGGTGGAATTTGCCTGCCTGCTTACTCAAGTGTTGGCAATTATATTTTTTTTTCCTTTGTTCTTTCTGTGTAGTTCCTGTTTCTGCCGCTTCTGTGGCTCTAAAAAAAATGTACACATCCCCTTGATGGTTCAATTGTTTGTTTCCTATTAGTATGACAATTATTCTTTTGGTTTGTCTGAAGCCTGTTAATCTCGTTACTAGAAGACTGGCATCCTGGGAAATGCCTTTTGAAATGCTGGTGGCTTCTACCTGTTAGTTGTGTTACATTCTTGATGTTGTTTGTTAGAAGGCATATTCATGACACATGCTCCTGCATCATTGATGATGGGGATATTTGTGGAGCCTCATTAGGGTTAGGGTTTTTAGGCAGCATAAAAACTGATAAAGCTCTGGGGCCTGATGGCATTTATCCCAGGCTGCGTAGAGAGGTGAGAGATGAAATTGCTGGGCCTCTGACGTAAATCTTTGTCTCTTCTTTGGACACAGGTGAGGTCCCAGAGGACTGGAGGATAGCTAATGTGGTACCGCTGTTTAAAAAGGGCAGTAGGGATAACCCTGGTAATTATAGGCTGGTGAGTTTGATGTCAGTGGTAGGAAAGTTGTTGGAAAAAATTCTTAGGGATAGGATGTATAAGCATTTGGAGCGTTGTGATCTGATTAGGGATACGCAGCATGGCTTTGTTAAGGGGAGGTCTTGCTGTACGAATCTGGTAGAATTTTTTGAGGAGGTGACAAAAACGGTTGACGAAGAACGAGCCGTTGATGTCGCCTGTATGGATTTCAGTAAGGTGTTTGACAAAGTCCCTCACGGTAGGTTGGTAGAAAAGGTTGATGGCTCATGGGATACAGGGACAGGTATCTAGATGGATTGAAAACTGGCTAGGCAACAGGAGACAGAGAGTAGTAGTGGAAGGGTCCTTTTCTAGCTGGAGGTCTGTCACCAGTGGTGTGCTGCAGGGCTCAGTACTGGGACCTCTTCGATTCGCAATATATATAAATGACTTGGAAGAGGGCGTACGTGGTGTGATCAGCAAGTTTGCAGCTGACACAAAGATGGCAGGATTGGCGGATAGTGAGGAGGAGTGTCAGGTGACACAGCAGGATATAGATAGGCTGGTATATTGGGCAGATAAATGGCAGATGGAATTTAATCCTGATAAATGCAAGGTGATGCATTTTGGAAGGAATAATGTAGGGAGGAGTTACATGATAAAGGGTAGACCTATTAAGAGTATAGAAATGCAGAGGGACCTGGGAGTGCAAGTGCACAAGTCTCTGAAGGTGGCAACACAGGTGGAGAAGGTTGCAAAGAAAGCTTATGGTATGCTAGCCTTTATAGGAAGGGGTATAGAGTACAAGAGCTGGCGTCTAATGCTACAGTTGTACAGAACATTGGTTAGACCGCAGTTGGAATACTGCATCCAGTTCTGGTCACCTTACTACCGGAAGGATGTGGAGACCCTGGAGAGAGTGCAGAGGAAGTTCACCAGGATGCTGCCTGGTATGGAAGGACTGGGATATGAGGAAAGATTGGGTAAACTGGGGCTCTTTTCCTGAGAAAGACTGAGATTAAGAGGGGATCTGATAGAGGTGTATAAAATAATGAAGCATATAGACAGAGTAAACAGTGGCAGGCTTTTTCCTAGATTGGAGACAAATATCACGAGGGGCCACGGGCTTCAGATGAGGGGGGAAGAGGTATAATTTGGATGCTAGAGGAAGGTTTTTCACACAGAGGGTCATGGGGGTATGGAATGCCCCAAGTAAGGTGGTGGAGGCAGGCACGCTGGACTTGTTTAAGGTTTACTTGGATAGACACATGGGCGAAACAGGGATGGAGGGTTATAGGAGACTGTTTTAAATAAGGACCAGAGCCTTGGGACGTTCCTGGAAATCTAATGCTACATGTGTTGATGTTTTGTCTCTTTTACTCCGCAGGCGCGTTGGTCCACCTTGTTGTCTAACAAGGGGTATGCACATGGTGGGTCGTGCGTGGGCTGCTCTTGGATGTTTCGAGAGTGGCCTAGTACTTCGCGTCGTTTGTGTATGCTTAAAACTGGACCAGCAGATGGGCACCACAACAGCTCAGTGACTATCATTGCTAGCTGTGCAGATACATGGATTTGGGCCAGTGTCTGTGGGAGTTTGCACATTCTCCCTGTGGTTGCGTGGGTTTCCTCCGGGTGCTCTGGTTTCCTCCCACACCCCAAAGATGTGCTCTTCGGCTGATTGGTGTAACAAATTGTCCCTAAATTATTCTCCCCTTAATCTGGTTTCCAATGGGGGTACCATAAGCACAGACATGGATCAAGGGTGGAGGAGGAAAAACACATTGTTAAGATGGCGGCACGGGCTCGTTGGGCCGAAGAGCCTGTTTCCCATGCTGTGTTCTTCTTTGTTCTTTGTTCTTTGTTCTCATTCTCTGGTAGTTGTTTATCATCATTTTCAACTGTATGTGGCAGGACAGTGGAGCTTAAATCCAATCATTTGATTGTGGGTTCAGTTGGCTGTATCTATCAAATGTTGTTGCTGTTGTTTGGCATGCAAGTAGTCTTGTGTTGTAACTTCACCAGATTGACACCTTGGGTGTATCCAAATGCAGCAAGACCTGGAAATATCTAGGCTTAGACTGACAAGTGGTAAGTAAAATTTGCGCCACACGTGTGCCAAGCAATGACCATCTCCAATAAGCGAGCATCTAATCATCACCTCTTGACATTCAATTACGTTAATATCACTGAATTTCCCACCATCAACATTCGGGGGGTTTACTATTAACCAGAAACTGAACTGGACCAGCCATATAAACACTGGCTACCAAAGCAGGTCAAAGGTTAGGAATCCTGTGGTGACCAACTCATCTCTTTACTCTGAAAGCCTGTCTACCATCTACATGGCACAAGTCAGGAGTATGGCAGAATCTTCTCCACTTGCCTAGATGAAGGCAGCTCCAACGATGTTCAATAAGTTCAATATCAACCAAGACAAAGCAACCTCCTTGATTGCTACCCCATCCACAAACATTCACTCGTTTCACCACTGAAGCACAGTGAAGAAATTTACCAAGACTCCTTGCAAACCTACGAGCGCTACCATCTAAAAGGGCAGCAGACATATGGGAGTACTACCACCTGGAAGCTCTCCTCCAGGCCACACAACATGCTGACTTGGAAATAATTGTCGTTCTTGTACTGTTGCTGGGTTCAAATCCTGGCATGCTGTCCCTTAAAGTACAGTGAGTGTACCTACACCACATGGACTGCAGCAAGAAGGCAGCTCACTAACACCTTCTGAATGGTAATTAATGGTCTAGCCAGTGATGCCCACATTTGATTTTTTTTTGAAACTGGAAGGGGAAGAACAGTTCAGGGAGAAAATTCCAGAGCTTATGACCTATGCAACTGAATGCACTATTAAAATGGAGTGATGAAAGTTAGGTTTATGCAAAAGGCCATAATTAGTGATGCACTAAGAAATTGTGAACATACTTCCTTAGCCCTATATCTCTCCACTGTCTAGTGAGAACAGCATTGCACTTAGTATTTTCCTGTGTTCAAAAGCCTGGCAACTTTTATGCTCTCAACTCATCCATGAAGAATAACTGCATTGTCAAGATCCTGGCAACTGATCAATGGTATAATCATACCACAAAAAGAGCTCTTTCTGGAGAGAAGGGGTGAACTTGGAGCAGGAGACAGGAGACTCCAAGTACGTATAATAATCATGTCAATTCCAGCCACATGTAGTAATTCATCTCCATATTGAAGGCCAATAACTGCTTGCAGACGGTTTCTGCTGATAATGTTACCACGTTAACTCATAACAAAATATTGAGTCTTTGACAGGAAAAGTAAGTGGCTTCTAAAAGTTATTCATAATTCATTAACAATTGATTTGTGATTGCGGCCTCCCTGATGAGCTGAAAATGACTTTACTGGTGCTGTCAGCAAGTCATTTTCAGTACTCCAATGATGGTAAGGAAGCAAAATACAGCAGAAGATGGAAATCTTAAATAAAATAGAAAATCCTGGAAATGTTCAGCAGGTCAGAACTGACAAAAGGTCATTAACGTGAAATTTTAACTTGATTTTTGCCTCCACTGATGCTGCTGGACTTGATGATTACTTCCAGCTTAGTTTGTATATATTACAGTGGTGATCCTGTATGGCTTGATACATCCTAGATTTCCAGTATTGAGAAATCCCAAATGTTTATTATTAATACAAGAATCTAACATTAACATTTACTGACTACTTGCAAGAATGTTTCTAGAGGGTGAAATTGAACAGTAGAGGAGACACAAAATGGATGGCAGGGGATTGCTGTCTGTTAGATACACTTACCTGATGATGAGCTCAGTGCGTTCTATGCCCATTTTTCACCCCAGAAGCCTTGGCCAAACCAGCATTCGAAGTCAGCATCGCAAACGTCAGATCAGCCTTCTCAAAAGTCAACCCATAGAAAGCGACTGGCCCAGATAGAGTACCCAGACAAGCACTCAGATCCCTGTGGACCAGCTGGCAGGCGTATTCGCGGACAACTTTAACCTCTCCTTACACTGATCTGAGGTCCCCACCTGTTTCAAGAAGACAGCCATCATCCCTGTACAAAAGAGAAGCCAGGCAGCATACCTTAATGACATCCATCATTATGAAGTGCTTCGAAAGGTTAGTCATGGCACGGATCAATTCCAGTCTCCCAGATTGCCTGAATCCACTACAGTTTGCCTATTGCCACAACAAGTCCACAGCAGACCCCATCTCTCTGATTCTTCTCAACCCTGAAACACCTGGACAACAAAGACACTGCTGTCAGACTCCTATTTATTTACTTTAGCTCAGCCTTCAGCATCATTATTCTTACAAAACCCACCTCCAAATTCTGTTGCCTGGGGTTCAGTTCCTCTCACTGCAACTGCATCCTAGACTTCCTAACCCACAGACCGCAGTCAGTAAGGACAGGCAACGGTACCACCTCCATGATTATCCTTAACACTGGTGCCCTGCAAGCCAGGTCCTCAGCCTCTTATACACTTGCGACTCTGTGGCCAAATTCTGCTCCAACTCCATTATCAAGTTTGCTGATGATACCACCATAGTTAGGTCAGATTTCGAACAATGATGAGGTGGAGTACAGGAAAGAAATAAAGAATCTGATAAATTGGTGTGACGGCAATAACCTCTCCCACAATGTTAGTAAAATTAAGGGGATAATCATCGACCAGGAAGCGTAGTGGAGGACTTGCCCCTGTCTACATCAACGGAGATGAATGGTCAAGAGCTTCAAGTTTCTAGACGTCTAGATCACCAACAACCTGTCCTGATCCCTCCACGCCGACGCTATAGTTGAGAGGTCTACCTTCTCAGGAAACTAAGGAAATTTAGCATGTTCGCCATGACTGTCACCAACTTTTATAGATGTATCATAGAAAGCATTCTTTCTGATTGTATCACAGCTTGGTATGGCTTCTGCTCTGACAAAGGCCACAAGAAACTACAAAGGGTTGTGAATGTAGCCCAGTCTATCACACAAACCAGCCTCCCATCCATTGACTCCGTCTGCACTTCTGATTGCCTTGGAAAAGCAGCCAATGTAATCAGAGACCCCACACCCTGGATGTACTCTCTTCGGCCTTCTGCCATCAGGGAAAAGATACAAAAGTCTGAGATCACATACCAACTGACTCAAGAACAGCTTCTTCCCTGTTGCCATCAGACTTTTGAATGGACTTATCTTGCATTAAGTTGATCTTTCTGTATACCCTAGCTATGACTGTAACACCACATTCTGCACCTTCTCCTTTCCTTCTCCTCTAGGTACTCTATGAATGATAAGTTTTGTCTATATAGTGTGCAAAAAACAATACTTTTGACTGTACACAAATACATGTGACAGTAATAAATCTAATAAAACTGGGCTGTGCAAACGTATATAAGGGAGCTGACCCTATGTGATGGATAATGTATTTTTGTTGCAATGCAGACTAGGAGGAGAGCAATGAGGAAATTTTGAGCTAGCCTGTATGATGTGGGAGAAAAACCCCCCATTATATTGTGACATGTTGGAATGCACCTTTTTCTGGCATTAGACCACATAAGAGAGCGAAGCAGTGGTCAACTGAATTGAAGGCGGTAGTGAGAGCAGGGGGGAATAATGATATGGTCATAGTCGCAAAGGATAACATTGATTTTAACAAGAATGGTATTTTAAGTGTTGTGGAAATGGGCTGAGTGACCTTAAGCAGCGATTAGTGAGAGATTAGTGCAGAGTTGGTTGGTGCTGATGTTAGATTTAAGGACATAGAGAAGAAATAAATGGTCCAAAGAGAACCAACCCCCCTCTGCTTGGTGAATTTTCTAGGAGATGCAGCTGTGATCGATAACACAACGATGTTGACTGCGTAACATAGACACAAGTGCATAGGCCGCAACATATTTGTTGTTCATTGGTAAATAAATTGTGGTACTGAGCCACATAGATTGAAAGCCCCAGTTGAGATCCCCATTTTGTGCTAAGTTACAATGGTATCTGACCATAGATTGAAGAAAAAGCAATATCATTCGATATTTCTGCTCTTAAATTATATTCAGCAGCCCTACTGGAGTTTGATGCATGGACAGCTGGTGAAGATAGCATCAGGCTTGGCCATGATGGTTCCTGTGGTTGAAAGCTTACCAGTACTCACTTGTCTTCTAGTGTAATCTTTTCACTGTCATGTACTCGTATTTGAACTCGAACCACCTGCTGAACACAATCTGTTGGACCATTTTTAGTCATTTTGACTTAAAAACGTACCTCTCATGTTTCAAGGAATTTACCTAGATAGAAGTCGAGCTACGCCAAATTTGAAGGTCAGCAGTTTAATTGCAGGCTATGCTGAGCGTAGTCAGGATGGTAGTTAGACTGCTTGGATTCGGAAGGAAAAAAATTGGCCAGGGTTTCTCCCCCGTTAATTAAGAAACACCCTGAATTTTATGTGAAAGTGCATGTGTGTATATCTGCAAGCTTCAAGCAGCAGAAGTGCAGGTATAGATAAGGATAGTGTGTGGAGGATGAAGTAGCTGCTCTCTCTGCAGGTATGCAGCAGAAACCTGGCACAGGATCAAATGGGATACTGAGGTGACAAACTACTCCATTTAGAACAGTACATGGTGAGGGGATGAAATAATTGGAAATAGAATTTGTAGCGGGGACTTTGATCTTCCAAATGTTTAACTGGAGGCAATTGCAGCTCATTCAAGACAGAACTTTGGACAGTTCATCTGACACTTTAGAGGATAAACTTGTGAACCTATATAAATGCTTCAATCTGACTCTCCTTCAGTAATGAGCCTCCCTCCATGGGAACCAACCCAGACTCGAGTGAGCTGTTGAGTGCAGGTCAGTGGAATTATATGAGGATAGAATTGGGTTTGGCTTTGATTTTCTCTGCCATAATTGCACACAGAGCCCTTGAAGTTTCTATGTAAAAAGTGACCACTTGAGGAGGGTTTGACCTTGTACTAATAAGAATTTCAGGAGAGAAGAGATAGCAAGGGACAAACGTTTAAAAGCCAGAAACATGATCATTTCCACAAAGAACATCACTAAATTAGTGATGAAATCACTAGGTTCACGAGGCTGATACCGGAGATGAGGGGGTTGGACTATGAAGAGAGATTAAATAGACTGGGTCTGTACTTGTTGGAGTTTAGAAGGATGAGGGGGGATCTTACAGAGACGTATAAGATAATGAAAGGGATGGATAGGGTAGAGGTAGAGAGATTTTTCCTGCTTAGAAAGGATAGCAGGACTAGAGGGCACAGCCTCAAGATAAGGGGGGGGGGGTACAGTTTAGATCAGAGTTGAGGAGGAACTTCTTCACTCAAAGGGTGGTGAATCTCTGGAATTCTCTGCCTGTTGAAGTGGTGGAGGCTACCTCGCTAAATATATTTAAGTCACGGGTAGATTGGTTTTTGACAGACAAGGGAATTAAGGGTTATGGGGAGAAAGCGGGAAAGTGGAATTGATCCACTTCAGATCAGCCATGATCTTATTGAATGGCGGAGCAGGCTCGAAGGGCTTGATGGCCTACTCCTGCTCCTATTTCTTATGTTCTTATCAATAAAATCTCCCAAGTGATAATGAATCACATCCTATTATATATTTACCTTATATTTCTTGCAATAAAAAAACTTAATAATAAAAATAATCAGAAAGTTGTTTAGCATCAGAAAAAATGATAATGTTTTGGCAGGGATATGAGGTGCCAGTGATTGCAGCCATTGATCTGATTATACATTCTGCCAGCTGAAGGAAGATACACCAAAGCTTAAATGATTACAAAAATGGCATTCTTTGGATCATCCTGTTCTCTGGCACTATCATCTTTTAGCTGGTTAAAAATAGGAAATCCAGAGAGGAATTGCACTTCAGTCATGTTTTAAGATATGGATCTTTCCATTTCCTTTTTAATCCTTTCTAATCTAACTCTCCAATATAGACATTCTATGAGCCATCACTTATCGCCATCAGTCCACTGTGCTCCTACAATACAACCCCCACATCACTCCTACAATGTGAACCAGATCATAGATTAAATTACAAGGGTAACCTTTCTAAGTCAGGGTGAGATCTAAACATTTCATGCTTGGAGTTGGGGGGAGAGAATCAGTCAAGTCTTCTCTTTTTGATCACTTTAAAGTTCCTGTTGGAATATGCTGCTGCATATAAAGTTAATGAGGCCAGGATGGGATTCAGCTATAATGTACTGACTTCCATTGCCCAGGCTGACTTGCCTGAAGAATGGCCACTTGAGTGAGGCACTGCAGGATTGTCAGGGTCCATGAATTGTGCCCTGTTTTTATTTGTGGCCTCTCCCAGAAGGCATTAGGAGAAAGGGTATTGCAGGGATCCAATCTGGATAAGAATCTAAGAAGTAGGAGCTGGTGAAGACCATATGCCCCATCAAGTCTCTTCTGCCATTTAGTATGATCATGACTGATCTTGAATTCAACTCCACTTTCCCACCAGCTCTCTTGCATTCCCACCTAACTTTGTATCATCATAAAATTTAGATACAGTGGAGTATGTTAAATCTGGCAACCTCAGAACCAAGTTCATGCCAAATTTTGGACCTTGCTAGCTTTTGGGTGGAGGGAATATCAAAACCCCGTAATTCAGTGAATAGGGGATTTAGGGAAACAAAATGATGTGATTGTAAAAGACTTTTGGTTAATGGTCATGTTGCTGCTGATATTAAATCCAGTGCCTGAGAAGTGAATTAATAACTCTTTTATACCTCCTTCACTTTTCTCATTATAAAAGTGTAACTAATGTAGTAAAGATCAATCAAACTGAAATAATGTTAATATCCTGTAGTTGTAATTGAAAACTATTTGATATTTTTATTCTCGTACGATTATACATAAGAACATAAGAAATAGGAGCAGGAGTAGGCCATCTAGCCCTTCGAGCCTGCCCCGCCATTCAATAAGATCATGGCTGATCTGTCGCTGCTCAGTTCCACTTTCCCGCCCTCTCCCCATAACCCTTAATCCCCTCTCCTATCAAAAACCCATCAACCCGCGTCTTAAAAATATTTAGCGAGGCAGCCTTCACCACTTCAACGGGCAGAGAATTCCAGAGATTCACCACCCTTTGAGTGAAGAAGTTCCTCCTCAACTCCGTTCTAAACCGCCCCCCTTTTATCTTGAGGTTGTGCCCCCTAGTCCTACTGTCTTTTTTGAGCGGGAAGAGTCTTTCCACCTCTATCTTATCCATCCCATTCATCATCTTATACGTCTCAATGAGATCTCCCCTCATTCTTCTAAACTCTAACGAGTACAAGCCCAGTTTATTCAGCCTCTCCTCATAGCTCAACCCCCTCAACTCCGGCATCATCCTAGTAAACCTCCTCTGCACTCCCTCCAAGGCCAAAATATCTTTGCGCAGGTACGGCGCCCAAAACTGCACACAGTACTCCAGCTGCGGCCTCACCAATGCCCTATATAGCCGCAGCAAGACCTCCCTACTTTTATATTCAATCCCCCTCGCTATGAAGGCCAGCATCCCATTCGCCTTCCTGACCACCTGCTGCACCTGCAAGCTGGGTTTTTGTGACTCATGCACAAGGACCCCGAGGTCCCTCTGCACCGTCGCCTGCTGCAGTTTTTCGCCCCGTAAGTAATAGTCCTTCCTACCATTCTTCCTACCAAAGTGGACCACCTCACACTTGCCAACATTAAATTCCATTTGCCATTTCCTGGCCCATTCGCCCAGCCTATCTAGATCCTTCTGCAGACTCTCCACACCCTCCGCACAATTTGCCGTTCCCCCAATCTTGGTGTCATCAGCAAATTTCGACACCCTACACTCGGTTCCCTCCTCCAGATCATCTATATAAATGGTAAATAGCTGAGGCCCCAGCACCGACCCCTGGGGCACTCCACTAGTCACCATCCGCCAATCCGAATAGCACCCGTTGACCCCCACTCTCTGCCTCCTATTTGACAACCAATCCTCTATCCACGCTAATACCCTACCCCCAACTCCATGTCCCTCGACCTTCTGCAATAACCTCTTGTGAGGCACTTTGTCAAACGCCTTCTAAAAATCTAGAAAGACCACATCCACTGGCTCTCCTCTATCCACCGCCCTAGACACATCCTCATAGAACTCCAGTAAATTTGTCAGACACGACTTCCCTTTAATGAAACCGTGCTGCGTCTGCTCTATCAAGCAATTCCCTTCAAGATGCCTCGCAATTTCCTCCTTAATGACAGATTCTAACATTTTACCTACCACAGACGTTAAACTAACCGGCCTATAATTCCCCGCCTTTTGCCTGGCACCCTTCTTAAACAATGGCGTAACATTAGCCGTTTTCCAATCATCCGGCACTTCCCCGGAATCCAGCGACGTCTGGAAAATAACCACCAAGGCATCCACTATCACCTCTGCCATTTCTTTCAGAACCCCCGGTCCTGGGGACTTGTCCACAATCAGCCCCTCCAGTCTGTCGAGCACCGCCTCTCTAGTAACAGTAATGTCATTAAGACCCTCCAGTCCTACCACCTTTCCATCGCTAACACCCGGCAAATTATTCACGTCCTCCTCCGTGAAGACAGAAACAAAAAAGTTATTCAATACCTTAGCCATAGCCATATCCCCATCCCCTACCACTAGGTCCCCTTTCTCATCCTCTAAAGGACCAACATTCACCCTAGCCAGCCTCTTCCTTTTTATATATTTATAAAAACTCTTGCTATCCTTTTTTATATTAAGCGCTAGCCCAGCTTCATAGTTTCTCCTACCCTTCTTTATCAACTTCTTTGTCAATCTTTGATGACATTTAAACCTCTCCCAATCCTCTTCTCGCCCACTACTCTTAGCTACTCTAAACGCCTCCGCTTTTAATTTAACACTTTCCTTCACCTCCTTCGTTATCCACGGCTTATTACCTCTCCTCCTACAGTCCTTTTTGACCATCGGAATAAATATAAATAAATAAATAAATATACAGTACTGTTTGTACTGACTCTGGCCTGTTGCAAGGTGGCACTCCTCTACGTGGGTCAGACGAATCAGCCCAAGGCAGGTGGGGTCAAGGTTCACTCAGCTATTTTAAGTTCAGGAAATGCCAAATGTGCAATCAACATTTGGCAAGTTGCCACGCCAATACAGTAACTCCCTGAACTTTTCTGAGCTGAGTAATGTGGAGTTAAGGTTTGCTAAACCACTTAGGAGTACAAGGAAAAAAGTGGTTTCAGATACCACCAGTTTTTGGATAGCCAGATTTGAGATACTCTATCTGCTCATTACTCTGTCTCTTCATCTAAGTCACTAATGTAGATTGTAAGTAGCTGAGGCCTCAGCACTGATGCTTGCGGAACTCCACTATTCACAGACTCCCTTTTTTTAGAAAGATATATTTCTAATAAAAAAAGCATAAAGGGATATAGGGAACAAGTGGGGAGGTGGATTTGTGACCAGGGAGCGATCAGCCATGATCTGATTGAACCTCTTCTGCCATTCAGAGGGCTGAATTTGCCAACTTCTACTAATTCTATGTATCCCATCTTTGGACTGTGGGAGGAAACCAGAACACCCAGAGAAAACCCAAGCAGACATGGGGACAACATCAAACTCCACACAGACAGTGACCCAGGTCCTTGGCGCTGTGAGGCAGCAGTGCTAACCACTGTGCACTGTTTCATTTTTGCAACACTATTTCATTTTTGTAGAACTATGTTGACATTGATCATGTTATGCTTTTCTAAGTGAAAATTAAAATCTACGAGTAGATTCCAGCACTTCCCTGATGACTGATGCTAGACTAAATAGTTCTCTACTTTCTTTCCTTCCTTTCTTGAATAGTATGTCAGATTTACTAATTTCCACTTTATTGGGACCATTCCAGAATCTAGGAAATTTTGGAATTTCATAACCAGTGTCTCCACTATCTCTGCAGCTAACTCTTTGAGCTCTAATGTATAGGCAGCCAGATCCTGGGGACTTTTTAGATGTTGGTCCCACAAGCTTCTCCAATACTTTATCTCTGCTGATATTAATTACCTTAATTTCCTCACTTTCTTTAGATACCTGGTTACCTTCTATTTCTGGTATGTAATTTATCTTCTACTATGAAGACAGATGCACAATATGTGTTTAATGTCTCCACAATTTCCTCATTCTTCGTATTAATGTTTCTTGCTCTGCTTCAAAGAGACCAATGTTTATTTTAGTTACCCGCTTTTAATAATTCTAAAAGGCCTTATATGTTTTCATTCCCCCCTTTTATCAACTTTTTGATTGTCTTTTGCTGGTTTCTAACACATTCTCAATCCTTAGACTTAATACTAATCTTTGCTGCAATATAAACTCTTCTTTTAATCTGATACTATCTTTCACCTCCTGAGTAAGTCGAGGATGGGTCGTTTATCTGAGTTTTTGTTCTTCAACGGAATATATTTTGTTCAGAATTTTTAATTTTCTTTAAATGTTTCTTATGATATATTTACCGCTGTAGCTATTTTTCCAGGAAGTTATTATGAAAGCACTTTGGTAACTCATCTTCCAGATCACCGTGGCCAATTTAATTGGTTCAGTATATATGAAGATTAAAGTCACGTACAGTTATGACCTATTTCTTGTTAAATGCTCGGTCCGATGGTATGATTGCAGTTGGGAGCTTATAAACTACTCCCACCAACATTTTCTGTCTCATGGTATTCCTAATCTCTGTCTATATTCCAAGTTCCTTTCTTACTACAATCCTTGTGTCGTCTTTTAATTTTAGAACTTCCTTCTCCTTTCCCATTTTGCCTGTATATTTACTTTCCGAATTTGATGCCTTGTAACCTTGTCTTTGTAATGCTGATTGGATCTAACCTTAATTCCTATTAGTGCCACTAGTTCACGTATCTTTGTCTGTTCAGATAAAGAGCCTTTTTTATTACTATTCTTCTTTGCATGAATCTTACTCACTGATGCACTATTATTGTATATCCCCTGTCCCTTTCTGCTTTTCCTTACTGGCATCAATATTCTGTTCTATTGCCTCAACATTTCTCTTTGGATTTGTGCTTCTCCCTGCCCTGTCCCCATCCTTCATTATATGATTTGCCAAGCCAATAGTTCTAGCCCGGTTTAAGTGAAATCCATTCTAATCATACAGGTCCTCTTTCCTGAGTGCTCATCTTGGTGCCCCATCGTTCAAAGCTGCTTTTTCACACAGTACTCTTTGAACAAATTTTTAATTCTCTGTTTGCCCCTGTGCCAGTTGGCAAGTGGCTCAGATAACAATCCAGCATTATCACCCTAACTCCCCAAACTCTCTTGGCAGAACATAATTGCTAGTTCTACTTCTGTCATTGCTTCCTCTGGTGGATTACAATTGGATCCTCCCTCTCCAATTCCAAATTCGTGTCCAGCCATGAGGTGATATCCTTATCCCTGGCAACAAGTACGCAATACAACCTAAGGAACATGCAATGTCTCTTAACTGGCTGAAGAATAGTGATGGAACCACTCAGCCACAAGACCCCATTCCATCATTGAATTAAACCAAATTAATTTCAAACTCAAAATTATAAATAAAAATCTCCCTGGTCCACTGGGGCAGTGATTGTTCAAAAATGTTGGAATATTATCATGCTCCAAAAAGCCAACTGAAGGATAGAACTGAAGCCAGTCTTTGCATACACTTTTGAGCATCTATTTACAGAGATGCACGTTACAGACATGCTCGTCCTAACCCAACAACCACAATTTAAATTGTTCCTATTTTTAGAGGCATAAGGGAATCTCCAGCAAATAATCTTTGAACATAATAGTTATATCCAATTAATATTAACTGCCAAATAAGATGATAAGAAATTTTTTCTTTGAGGGTTATTAGCGTTTGGCATTCTCGCCCCCAGTGAGTAGTGGAGGCCAGATCATTGAATATTTTCAAGGCTGTGTTCAACAGATTCATGCAAGCGAGTCGAAGGTTACGGAGCTTAGGCAGGAAAATGGAGTGAAGATCACATCAGATCAGCCACAATCTTTACTGACTGTTGGAGAAGGCTCAGGGGCTTACCCCTGCTCATATTTCTGAGTATATAATTAACATGCTGTGCATGTGTGTTTGCTTCATATTTTTCAAGCTGCATCAGGCAAAAGAGTCCTTGGTTTTGTGATTTTCTTCATTGTTCAATTAGATTATGGCTGACCTGTCCCTCAACTTCATTTACTGCCTTGGTTCCATATTGCTTATACTATTGTTTAATGAAAATGGTATAATGGAATAGATGGTTTCCTCCCAAGTTTTTGTAGGTTTTTTATATCTGAGTCAGTGATAAAACAATGGAGAGACAATGAGTTAAATCTCCTGATTTTTGTGGCCATTCCTAAACTGTCCATCAAAACCGCTCAGTTGAATTACTGCCTTATAAACTTTCTATATTTGCGTAATTGTGATAATCACAGGGAAGTGTGTACATGTATATGCTACTACTGAACTGAGTATTCCGCAAGGAAATAAAAGCTCACGTTCTTGCTCCAGTGGGGCCACGGTTGCTCAATCCTTTTGGAATGCTGAGTTTGTGCTGTCTGCTGTGTGGTTCTCATATGCTATGTTCGTTAAGAAATTCCTAGAAAGTACGGTTATCAATTTCAGCAACTTCTATGGTGAACTTTAATCTGTTGATTGTAAGATCTGTATTGAAAATCAGTAAGAATATAAAAATTCTATCCCTTTCTTTTAAATTGCTCTTTGGTTGCATCCTATTGTGCTTATTCATTGTGTGGTGCTTGTTGTTTGATTGGTAGAACATACTGATAGACATATGACCCACATAGGATAGTGTTGTAGATAGTAGAGATCCCAACCAGCAACTGCTGTTGAATCAGGAACAAAGATTTTTCCTGATTCAGACTCAGCGGTACATAATTAAATGAGATGTCACTCCGATTGCCAGCTCAATGGAATGATCAATGCTCGGTGGGATTTTGGGGATTGAGCAAGGAGAGATGAATGTTCTTGTTTAATTGGATATGATTGTGTAATGCTGATTAGCAATAAGACACAAGCAATTGTTTTCCACAAGTGCTGATTTCGCTCGCGTAAATGGAGGGAGTCTGGAAGCTGTGCCCAGGTGCTTCCCACTGACAGGAAGGGAAAATCAGAGCCAGATCTGCTATCAAGCTGCTCTTCCGCATTTTCTGGTGACTAGCTATGGGGTAGGAGCCTAGTACTAGATTCTCAGTTCCCCTCGAGCACTGAAGACAAGGAGGAGGAGAATTATCTGAGGGCAGGTAATGAAGCAGCAGCATAATGTTCATACATGTTCATTTCAGTGACATGGTTTTCAGAGAAGTCTGAATTGAGCAGATTGAAGTGTTTGTCATTGAGTTACAGATCACCCTCTTTGGAGGATTAAAAACAATCTTCAGTTACAACCAAAGTGAAATGAGCAAAGAAACAAAAAGCACTACAATATCCTGACAAAACAAAAAATAGATTCATGTTTTGGGTGTAGACTCATTATCACCAGAGAAAGAGCATGGGCTTACTGCAAATTATTGGCATTGCCTTGTGATGTTGTGCCCATTATTCCCACAGGGTGAATTTCCAGATTTCTGCCCTAGATCTCTGGAGAAACAGCAAGCAGAAAGCTGATGTTTTGTTCACCCTGTCCTCCTTCGTCACAAAGGCAGAGGGAAGTTTGAAGGGCAAGCTATCCAGAACCACTCTTGCCAGAGATCTGCAAGCTGGACCTGAATGGTATGAAGTGAAAAGGGAAGTAAATTCAATGGGGCGGTGGGTGAGGAATAAATACCTGTGAAACCAAAAACTGATAATTCGGCAGACCTTACATACTAGAGCAGAGTGTTCAATATCAGGATAAGGCCAACAGAACCATATTCTGATGGGCACTTTTGACTAGAAGCATGTTTTTCAATAAATAGAAATATTGATATAGAAGTTTAACTCAGGCAGATGGAGCTTCAAACTAATATCTCAACTAACAGTACAGCACCCTCTCAGTATTACAGTGATGAACGGCCTAGCTTATATACTCAAGTATCTGCAATAGGACTGGAATTCACAACCTTCTGACTCTGAGGTAAGCGTGTTACACTGAGCAAAGTCTGACAGAGTCAAAGACAAAGAGGTGTAACAAAAGTTGATTGTCAGTCTGATATTTTCAAAGAGTTTTGTGAATGCAGTCAGGTCCAACAAAGAACACAGTAATTAGGAACAGGAGGAGACTATTCAGCCCCTTGAGCCTACTCTGCAAATTGAGAAGACTATTGTTTATCTGATTGTGGTCTCAACTCCATGTTCCTGCCTGCCTGTTGTAACTCTTGACTCCCTTGTTGATCACAATCAGCCTAACTCTGCCTTAAATATATTCAAAAACCCAGCTTCCACTGGGGAAGAGGACTCCACAGCATAATGGACCTCAGAGAAAGGAATTCTTCTCATTTCAGTCTGAAATGGGAGATCCTAAATTTTTGAACTATGCTTCCTCATGCTATACTCCCCCATATAAAAGGAACCATTCCCTCAGCATCCACCCCATCATATCCCCAAAGGAACTTGTACGCTTCAATAAGATCATCTCTCATTCTTCTAAATCCTGTTTGAGTGTTTGCTATGTAAAGAAATCTAAATTTGGTGAAGGGACACTGGTCTCAGAGGTTTTATTTTAAGAGTATAGGCCAAATTGCTCAATCTCTCTTCATGAGACAAACCCCTCATCTCTGGAATCAATCTAATGAATCTCTTTTGAACTCCCTTTAATGCCACTACATCCCTCCTCAAATAAGGGGGCCAAAACTGTACACAGTAATCCAGATGCGATCTCACCAATGCCTTGTGTAATTGCAGCAACACTTCCTTACTTTCATACTTTATTCCTGGCTATAAATACCAAAATTCCGTTTGATTTCCTTATTACCTGCTGTACCTGCATATCAGTTTTATACAACTAATACACAAAGATATCCAGATCCATCTGCATCCCAAAGCCCTAGTTAAACTGCATCTGCCACATTTTGGCCCATTCACCTATCTATTTCCTCATTGCAACTTATTATCCCACCTATTTTAGTGTCATCTGCAAATTTGACTATAGTATCTGCTATTCCTGTATCCAAGTCCTTAATGTATACTGTAAATAGTTGGGGCCCTGAGGACCAAACCTTGTGGCACACCCTGGCTTATTTTTATTCATTTGTGGGACATGGGCATTGTCGGCTGGCCAGCATTTATTACCCATCTCTAGTTGCCCTTGGAGGGCAGTTGCAGGTCAACCACATTGCAGTGGCTCTGGAGTCACATGTAAGCCAGAATAGGTAAGCACATTTCCTTCCCTGAAGGACATTAGTAAATCAGATGGATTTTTCTGACAATTGACAATGGTCATCATTAGATTCTTAATTCCAGATATTTTTTATTGAATTCAAATTACACCATCTGCTGTGGCCCATTTGTTCCGACTCTGCCTTCGATCAGTTAGCCAGTCTTCTATCCAAGCTAATAAATTACCTCTAATTCCATGTGATCTAAGCATGTGTACTAGCCTTCCACTCCACACCTTATCAAAAACCTGCCTGAAGTCCAGATATACTACATCTATAGGATCTCCATTTATTCCTAGTACTGAACCAGCTTGGATCCTCCAGTTTGAGATGAGGCTGCTGCCATAACCTGAAGGACTTTCTTCTTATTCATCTTTGTAGAAAAGGATTGTGGGGCCTGGAATCTTTCTACCTGCTACTTTTTGTCAGCTTTGGGGTTCAGAGACCCATGAGCCCTGGCATCTTGATGCTGCAGGCCGAGGGATTGGCTCTCATTCTCCTTAAATACAAGTATTAGCCGAAAGGTGATTACAGCCTAAGGCAATGACCCGAAACTGAAAACAGTTCAGTTGCTGGCTACTTAAAACAGAAAGCCAGCTGTAATGTTTTCAGTGACATAATGATGCATTTAATAGAGTAAAAATGATTTTATTATTTTGCACTCATCTTTATTGCAAAAATGTGAGAAAAAATTGCAAGTGGTTTCTGACAGCAATCGCTGTAACTGTGTTACTCTAGGGATAACTCAATGACTGGATAATAAATGGATTGGGACCATGAATTGCAAAATTTATTCTACATTTTTAAAACAATCCTGGCTTTTGGAATAATCTCTCAACTCTCTGTGGTATTTCAGCTTATGATAACTCTATCCCAGCAGCTTTACACTCCATTCTTCAAATTAAAGTGAAAGCAATTTTAATGCCCAACACACATGAGCTCTTTGCAACTTCACAGCAGACGCACAAGAGTGGGAAACTTTGACGAAGGATCATCCAAACTTGAAATATTGGCTCTGTTCTCTCCCAGAGACACTGTAAAACCTGTTGAGATTTTCCAGCATTTCCTTTTTTGTGACATGAGTCCGTTACTGGTCCACAGCAAACAGATTCAGAAGTATAAATTATAGAAACCAGATCACAAGACATGGGGCTTCCAGAATCCAAATCAGTTATATTAAAGGTGGTAAAATTAAGGATTGTTAAATTAGAAATTAGGGTGTTAAACTGAAGCCCATCTACCTTTTCAGGGTGGGCATCAAAAACCTAATAGCATTATTTTGAAGAAGAAAGGAGAGTTCCCCAGTGTCCTGGCCAATTTTGTTGACATCACTAAGAAAGATGGTCTGGCCATTACTACAGTGCTGTTCTTGGGAGCTGGTGTATATATTTGGCTGTAACGCTTCCTATGTTACAGTAACACACTTCGAAAGTATCTCACTGGTTCAAAAGCTCTTTGGGATGTCTTGAAGTTGTGAAAGGTACCATACAAATGCAAGCCTTTCTTTCCTAATAAGTCTTCCATTACTGATGGGATGTGATTTCCTGAGCAAGCTATCAATTGTAATGGCTGTCAATCTTCAAAAATAGAAATCTGGAAACAAGTGCTTTCGGGCATTAGCATTTTTCCATGAAAGGGAAATATTTTTGGACGGTTTACTGCCTGGTTGTCAAATGCTACCGATGAGATATGCTGCTATTTCCTGGCACATCAGTCTCCTGATCAGTCATATCAAGCTGCTAACACATGATTTTACTGGACAGTAAAATACACCGTGCTCCTGTTGTGACTTTCTTTCTCACAAAACTCCACACCAAAGCTCCCGTTTAGTGTTGGTGTGCTGCAACATAGCATAATGCAAAGACTGATTCATATCTTCTATCCGGTTGGAATGAGAGCTCAGAATCTTTTGAATTATCATGAAAACTATAAATGCTTAAAGTGATGTTTCATCAATTGAAAATAAATCTATAACAACTGATGATTTTCAGGATTTAGTGTGTTCCAAAATGTTCTTAAGTATACTATTAGGCATGAATAATGACAGCCTGTTTCTGCAGTTAGTTCAGTGGGTATGACATTCTGGGCAGAGACCCAAGATGTGTATAACCCGAGGTTAGAAAGAGAGACTGCGCTGTTATGATATCCAACACAGAACTCTACAATTTCAAAAACAGTGGTGATCACTTTCATGATGTTCAATATTTAACTACATGATAGTATAACCTGGGGTAGAACAATAGTATATTTTACAATTTGAACTGGATATTTGAGCTTTTTAACCCTGTGTGCTTCTTTGGAAAGTGAACCGAGAAACCACTTGGTAAGATGAGGTCAGATACAAATTGTTAAGTAGCTTTATTTCATAGTGAGTGAGGGCAATAGTTTTGATCACTTATTTCAATCAGCACAACTTATCTTCACATCACACAGAATAATGAACACAACACTTCCACAAATTGCTGGGTCACGTTCCATGACTAATGGGTGGAATCTTCCTATTCTGTCTACCTTGGGAATTGTAGCAAGAGGAAAAGGACCGTGCAAAGGGTCTTGTGCGGGATTTTCCGATCTTGGGGCGCGTGTGACCAGAAATCCTGCCCAATATCACTAATCTTTTTTTTATTCATTTGTGGGACATGGGTGTCGCTGGCTGGCCAGCATTTAATGTCCCTCCCTAGTTGCCAAAGGGTAGTTGAGAATCAACCACATTGCTATGACTCCAGAATCACATGTAGGCCAGACCAGATAAGGACGGCAGATGTCTGTCCCTAATGAATATTATCTTCTTCCCTAAAGGACATTATTCTCCTGTATTTTAGCTTTCCTTCAGTCTTTCCAGCAGATTGGGCTATTTCCATTGGGTTTGAGAAGAATACTCAGATAAGTACTTCCTGATACAAGTAAACCAGAGTGCTAGTAATCCTTACACTCTACATTATGTACACATGAAGGGCTCCCTGATTGGACAAGCCATTACTGCCTTCATCTGGGAGCTCATATTCTAAGAAGTCCATTTCGTGGGCATTGTTAAAATCATTACAACTCTCTAAAGTTTAGAAGAATCAGAGGAAAGCAAATTGAGATGTACAAGATGATAAAATGTATTGACGAAGTAGATGGACAGCAAATGCTTCCCTTCATGGGACAATCTAGAACAAGAGGTCATTGGTTTAGGATTTCAAACAGATGAGGAGAAACTGCATCTCTCAAAGAATGGTGAGCTGTGGAATTCACACCCCAGAATGTGGTGGATGGCAGGACATTGAATAAATTTAAGGAGATACACAGATTTTTAATTAGTAATGAACCATAGAAAACTACAGCTTAGAAACAGGCCTTCTGGCCCTTCTTGTCTGTGCCGAACCATTTTTTGCCTAGTCCCACTGACCTGCACTTGGACTATATCCCTCCACACCCTCTCATTCATGAAGCCGTCCAAGTTTTTCTTAAATGTTAAAAGTGACCCCGCATTTACCACTTTATCCGGCAGCTCATTCCACACTCCCACCACTCTCTGCATGAAGAAGCCCCCTCTAATATTCCCTTTAAACTTTTCTCCTTTCACCCTTAACCCACGCCCTCTGGTTTTTTTTCTCCCATAGCCTCAGTGGAAAAAGCTGCTTGCATTCACTCTATCTGTACCCATCAAAATCTTAGATACAGCTCTATCAAATCTCCCCTCATTCTTCTATGCTCCAGGGAATAAAGTCCTAACCTATTCAGTCTCTAACTGTAACTCAGCTTCTCAAGTCCCGGCAACATCCTTTTAACACGAGTTGAAAGATTATGGGGAATGGGAAGGAAAGTGGAGTTGAGGCTATGGTGAGATCAGCCATGATCGTATTGAAGGTGGAGCAGGCTCACGGGGCTGAATTGCCTACTCCTACTCTTAGCTCTTATATTCTTAGTTTATTTATAGCTGCTCCAGAAGTAAGCAATCTACAACACTTACATCCACCCCAGAAAACTCTGGGAATCCTCGAGGAACAGAAAGGGACAGAGAGTAGCATTGTGATTATCTGCCTCTTCTTCCGCTGCTTCTCACCTGAGGAATAAGCATAACCTTCCAGAAAATTTTGACATTTTTGCCATCAAATGTGCTCCCAATCAAGGGTCAGCAAATGTTCTAATTTGGAATGAGTTCTTCATGCAGTCAGCAGCATCTTGCCATCTTTGATATCAAATGTTATCAAAGGCGCTTGAAGGTATCAAAGTAAGCAGTCAAAGCATTAATTGCACAGGAAGGCTTCAAAGATACTTAGAGGTATCAAGTGCGCTCATTCAGATCAAATGTGATCAAATTGCATTGATAAATACAAGGAAATGAATTACGTTAAAAAATATCTGATTTTAAGTTTTTTCATTTAGTCCAAAGTAATCTTTCCCTGTTTAAGATCAAAAAACCCAGATCTCCATTAGTTCTTCAATCATTTGATTAATTACTGTCCTGGGAAGAAAACGTAGGATGTGGGGCAGTCAGCATTGGTCTGTGTCCCTGGTGCCTCTCATTCCCACACCTGCTCCCAATCTTCTATCACTGTCCTCTGATACTCCTCCACCTTCTACCCCTGGTCCCTGATCTCCTACCAGCATCAGCATCCACCAGCTCCTTTTGGTAGCCCAGTCCACACACTCAGTCTCAAGGCTATACACCATGTCACTGCACAAGTACAAATCACTTACTCTTGACATTGCTGGTCCACAATGTCTGGAAAGCTGCAGCAGATTGGGGAAGAAACTTGCAGCAAACTAGGGATGGAATGTTTGGAGGTGTGGTTAGGGGAATGGTGGGAGAGATGGCTCCCACCATTCCAGGTGTGGTGGGTTGGGGTGGTGGGGTTGTGCTGAACTAATATGTTATGAAGAAAAACATTCAGCAACTTGTCAGAGCATATATGATACAACAGTATCTGCTTTTTCTACAGTTAGCTGAGTTGTAGGATGTTTGAAACTATAGAAATTCAAAAATGTGGAGAATAAACTCTACGATCATTTTCGCACACATACAAGCATACATGTTAGGAATAGGAGTGGACCTTATGGCTCCTCATACCTGTTCAACCATACAGTGAAAGCATGGCTGATCGGATTGTGGCCTCAACTCCACACTCCACTTACCCCCAATAACCTTTGATGCCTTGTTAGTCAAGAATGTATCAACTTCTGTCTTAAAAGTATTCATTGACTCAGCCTCCACCATTCATTGTCTAGAACAGATAATGTTCCAAAGATGCACAATCCTTTAGAGAAAACATTTCTTCTTATGTCTGGTAGGACAGTGGTTAGCACTGCCAGGGACCTGGTTTCAATTCCCGGCTTGGGTCATTGTGCAAGTTTGCACGTTCTCTGTGTCTGTGTGGGTTTCCTCCGGGTGCTTTGGTTTCCTGCCACATTCCGAAAGATGTGCTAGTTAGGTTTATTGGCCATGCTAAATTCTCCTTCAGTGTACCCGAACAGGCGCTGGAGGGTGGTAACTAGGGGATTTTCACAATAACTTCATTGCAGTATTAATGTTAGCCTACTTGTGACATGAATAAATAAATAAATGGGAGGCCCTATATTTCTAAACCATGCCCTCTGCTTCTAATCTCTTCACAGGGGGAATTGTCATTTCAGCATCCACTCAAGTTCTTCAGGATCTTGTATTTCAATAAGGTCACTCCTCAATCTACTAAGCCCCAATGGATACAGGCTCACCTTATTCAACCTTTCTTTACAAGATAATTCCTCCAACCCCCACCCTGAATTCCCCCAATCTTCAGCATCGGTTGAACGAACGATTTGATTTGATTTAGTATTGTCACATGTATTAACATACAGTGAAAAGTTTTTTTTTGCGTGCTATACAAAGCATACCGTTTGTAGAGAAGGAAACAAGAGAATGCAGAATGTAGTATTACAGTTATAGCTAGCGTGTAGAGAAAGACCAACTTAACGCAGGATAAGTCCATTCAAAAGCCTGACAGCAGCAGGGAAGAAGCTGAGTAGGTTGGTACGTGACCTCATATTTTTTTTCCCAAAGGAAGAAGGTGGAAGAGAGAATGTGCAGGGTCCTTAATTATGCTGGCTGCTTTGCTGAGGCAGCGGGAAGTGTAGACAGAGTCAATGGATGGGAGGCTGGTTTGTGTGATGGATTGGGTTACATTCACAACCTTTTGTAGTTCTTTGCCGTCTTGGGCAGAGCAGGAGCCATACCAAGCTGTGGTACAATCAAAAACAATGCATCTGTAAAAGTTGGTGAGCATCGTAGCTGACATACCAAATTTCCATAGTCTTCTGGGAAAGTAGAGGCGTTGGTGGGGTTTGGTGTCGGCATGGGGAGACCAGGATAGGTTGTTGGTGAACTGGACGCCTAAAAACTTGAAGCTCTTGATCCTTTCTACTTTGTCCCCATTGATGTAGACAGGGGCATGTTCTTCTTTACCCTTCCTGAAGTCAAGGACAATCTTGTTCTGTTGACATTGAGGGAGGGATTATTGTTGCCACACTAGTTCACCAGATTCTCTATCTCAGCCTGTTCTCTGTCTCGTCATTGTTTGAGATGTTTGAAATGTTCTTTGAAATGCTTCTAATGCATTTATATCCTTCCTTGATTAAGGAGACCAAAACTGTACATGGTGCTCTGGATATGGTCTCACCTATGCCCTGTACAAATGTAACAAAACATCTTTTGTCAAATGTCTTCTGGTTCTAAGTTCAGCTCATCTACAGGTTCCCTTTTATCCTCACTGCTTGATACTTCCTCAAAACGCCAATAAATTAGTCAATCATGATTTTCCTTTCCCTAAACCACGTTAATTCTGCTTGGTTGCGTTAAAGTTTTCTAAATGTGCTGCTATAAACTCCTTAATAATAGATTCCAGCAATTTTTCTACAACAGATGTTAACTGGTATGTTATTTCCTGCTTTCTGTCTCTTTCCTTGACTAGAGGTGTTATGTTTGCTATTTCGTGTTATGGTAGGACTTTTGGGAATTTTGGAAAGTGAAAACCACTGCATCCACTATCTCAACAGCTATTTCTTTTAAGACCATGAAGTGATGTCCAGCAGAACTAGGGAACTTGTCAGTTTTTAGTTGTAAGAATTTTCTCAGTATCCTTTCCCTGATGATTGTAATTGTTTTAAGTGCTTCTCTCCCTTTCACCTCTTGATTCACAGTTGTTCCTGGGATGTTATTTGTATCCTCTGCAATGAAGACAGATGGAAATTATCTGTTCAATGTTACCTTATTTTCAATTAATTCCCTATTCTCACTTTTTATAGGACCAACACTTTATACTTTTTCCTTTTTAAATACATGTAGAAACATTTTATATTTCTGGCCAGCTGTCAATCATACTCTAAACTCTCCTTTCTTATTAATCTTCTTTGCTGTTATTTATATTCTGTCCAATCTTCTGATCTACCTCTCATCTTTGCAGAATTATATGTTTTTGCTTTCAGTTTGATACTATCTTTAACTTATTCAGTTAGCTACGAATGATGTGTCCTCCCTTTGTAGTCTTTCTTTCTCACTGCAATGTATCTTTTCTGAATATTCTGAAATATCTCCTTAAATGTCTGCCGCAGAAACTCTATAGGCTTATCCCTTAACTTAATTTCCCATTTTACTTTAGCTATCTCTGTCTTCATTCCCTCATAATTACCCTTTTTTAAGTTTAAAGACGAGTCTTAGATCCACTCCTCACTCCTCCTTACTGAATATGAAATTCAATCCTAGTATGATCATGGCTACCCAAGAGCACCTTCACTATGAAGTCATTATTTAACTCTGTCTTGTTGCTCATTTAAAAAGTCTGACAACACCAGGTTTTAGTCCAACCGATTTATTTGATAATAGACTCACAAGCTTTCAGGGTTAGTCCCTTCGTCAGGTGAGAGTTCTGGCCTCAGACAGAGCACATAAAGCACAGACAGTTTAGAGATTTCTGATTACTGATTATCAAATAAATCGGTTGGACTAAAACCTGGTGTTGTCAGACTTTTTACTGTGTTTACGCCAGTCCAACGCCGGCATACCCACATCATTGTTGCTCATTGCCAGATCTGGTATCATCTGCTTATTTGAATGGTGCTAAAATGTGCTGCTCTCAGAAACTGGCAAAAACACTAGGCTCCCTCTTCCAACCTAATTCGTCCAATCTAAATGTAAATTGTAATCATCATAAAATGATTTTTTGCTTTACATTTTTCACAAACTCCCAGTATTTCAACCTGTATAGCCTGCTGTACAGTGTGGTTGCTTTAAGGGGCCTATAATCTGCCTCCACAAGTGATTTGCAAACTTTACAATTTCTCATCTCTGAGCAAATTGATTCTACATCTTGATCTGCAGAACTGCCGTCATCTCTTCATTTGTGATACCAACGTCATTTTGATAGCCACAGGGGTGTGGTTAAGAGTGTGAGAGAGGGGTGGGGTTAAGAGCGAGCATGAGGGAGGGGGTGGGCCTGGGAGCACACGTGAGGGAGGGGTGGGGCTAAGAGAGCACACACGAGAGGGGGTGGGGCTAAGAGCCTGCGTGAAGGGGGGGCGGGCCTGGGAGCACGTGTGAGGGAGGGAGGGCTGGACTTGGGAGTGCGCGTGAGCGAAGCAAACTCAGACCATGAACAAGTTATGTGCTTCCTGAACAGAAGTTTTTTTTTGTATATTTGGATGGAAATCAATTGCTTTCAAAACATAGGGTACAGCTTCTGAAAGCAATACAATGGTGTATTTTAATATTTTACTCTCAGCACAAAGGGTCGGGTCAGGAGTGCGCATGAGCCAAGGGGGTTGGATTTAAGAGCACGTGTGCCAGAGCAAGGGCTATAGGGGAGAGGGAATGTATGAGCTACGGTGGGGAGGAGAACGGGGGCGAGAGTGCCTGAACGAGGGGTGGGGGAAAAGAGCATGTGTAGGGGCCTGAGCTTTGGCCTTCAGATCCCAAGCGAGTGGGGGCTGAAAATGATGCTGAGCGCAGGTTCTCCTCCGACACTTTGCGATTGTTCAAAGTCTGTCATTAGCTATGGGAACAATTTGAGATATTTAATTAAGAATAACAGCACAGAAGAAGGAATCTAATTATCCAAATCTGTTGGATACACTTAATCATTAACTTGCAGACAATAATTGGCCAATATTCAAATCTTCAGTGAACGGGTCAGCATTCAATTTCAGTCCTGTTCAATTTCCAGCAAATTGGCTTTTGTTACACGTTGTAAATTACAGATGGTTGCACTTTTGCCTTTAAATCAGGAGATGTGGGTTTGAGGCTCATTCCAACACGTAATTTACACTGCATTTCATTGTCATACTGAGGGAGTGCTGCAGTGGTTGTTTGCAGGAGAAATTAGTTCAATGTCTTGTCTGATTGACAGGGTAAATGTAAAAGAAAATTTCCACAGCACTATATGTGGTATTTTTGCCAACTTCCTTTGCAACACCATCAAAATTTGATTAGTTGGACTGTTTTCAGCCCAGGTTTACTTACAAAGATCATAATACACAGGCTAAACATAGACTCACTACTTGAAAAGTGTTGATTGGCTGATTTCTTAGTCTCACAAGACCATGAAATAATAAGAACTAGGAGCTGGAGTAGGCCGTCTGCCCCTCAAGCCTGCTCTGCCATTCAGTAAGATCATGGCTGATCGTATTGTGGACTCAGCTCCACATACATGCCTGCTCCCCATAACCCTTAATTTCTTCACTATTCAAAAATTTATCTATCTTTGCCTTCAATAAGATAGCCTCAACTGCTTCACTGGGCAGGGAATTCCACAGATTCACAACCCTTCGGGTGAAGAAGTTCCTCATCAACTGAGTCCTAAATGTGCTTCTCCTTGTTTTGAGGCAAGACACCGTAGTTCTAGTTTCACCCGCCAGTGGAAATAACTTCCCTGCCTCTATTTTGTCTATTCCCTTCATAATCTTATATATGTCTAGAAGATCTCCCCTCATTCTTCTGAATTCCAATGGGTATAGCACCAGTCTACTTAGTCTGTCCTTATAAGCCAACCCTCTCAACTCCGGAATCAATCTAGTGAATCTCCTCTGCACTTCCTCCAGTGCCGGTATATTCTTTCTTAAGTAAGAAGATCAAAACTGTACACAGTGCTCCAGGTGTGGCCTCACCAGCACCTTATACAGCTGCAACATAATCTCGCTGTTTTTAAACTCCATCCCTCTAGCAACGAAGGACAAAATTCCATTTTCCTTCTTAATTACCTGCTGCACCTGCAAACCAACTCCTTGAGATTCCTACACAAGGACACCCAGGTCCCTCTGCACAGCAGCATGCTGCAATTTTTTACCATTTAAATAATAGTCCATTTTGCTGTTATTCCTACCAAAATGGATGACCTCACATTTACCAACATTGTACTCTATCTGCCAGACCCTTGCCTACTCAGGTTATCAATATCCCTTTGCAGGCTTTCAGCATCCTCTGCACATTTTGCTCTTCCACTCATCTTAGTGTCATCTGCGAATTTTGACACACTACACTTGGTCCCCAACTCCAAATCGTAAACAATTGTGGTCCCAACACTGATCCCTGAGGCACACCACTAATCACTGATTGCCAACCAGAAAAACACCTATTTACCCCGACTCTTTGCTTTCTGTTAGTTAACCAATCCTCTATCCATGCTAATACATTACCCATAACACTGTGCACCTTTATCTTTTGTAACAGTCTTTGGTGCGGCACCTTGTCAAATGCCTTCTGGAAATCCAGATACACCACATCCACAGGTTCCCCATTGTCCACTGCACATGTAATGTTCTCAAAGAATTTCACCAAATTAGTCAAATGTGACCTGTCCTTCATGAACCCATGCTGTGTCTTACCAGTGGGACAGTTTATATCCAGATGTCTCACTATTTCTTCCTTGATGATAGATTCAAGAGTTTTCCCTATTACAGAAGTTAATCTAACAAGCCTATAGTTACCTACCTTTTGTCTACCTCCTTTTTAAACAGTGGCGTCACATTTGCTGTTTTCCAATCTGCGGGAACCACCCCAGAATCCAGCGAATTTTGATAAATTACCACTAGTGCATTTACTATTTCCCCTGCCATCTCTTTTAATACCCTGGGATGCATTTCATCAGGACCAGAACACTTGTCTACCTTTAGCTCCATTAACTTGCCCAACACTACCTCTTTTGTGATAATGATAGCTTCTACACTCTCACCTGCCATAGCGTTCCTGTCATCAATTTTTGGCATATTATTTGTCTTCCACTGTGAAGACCAACGCAAATAAACCTGTTCAATGCCTAAGCCATTTTTTCATTTCCAGTTATTACATCCCCCTTCTCACCCTCTAAACGGACACAGGTGAGGTCTCTGAGGATTGAAGGATAGCGAATGTGGTACCATTACTTAAGGGTAGCAAGGATAACCCGGGTAATTATAGGCTGGTGAGCTTGACGTCCGTGGTAGGGAAATTGTTGGAGAGGGTTCTTAGAGATAGGATGTATGCACATTTAGAACGGAATAATCTCATTAGTGATAGACAGCATGGTTTTGTAAGAGGGAGATCATGCCTTACAAATTTGGTGGAGTTTTTTGAGGAGGTGACAAAAACGGTTGACGAGGGTAGAACCGTGGATGTCATCTATATGGATTTTAGTAAAACGTTTGACAAAGTCCCTCATGGCAGGTTGGTGCAAAAGGTTAAATCTCATGGGATAAAAGGAGAGATGGCTAGATGGGTAGAGAACTGGCTTGGCCACAGAAGACAGGGTATCTGAAACAAAGCAGACCATTAAGGGATGAGGGAGGAATTGGCTAAGGTAGACTGGAAGCAAAAGCTTTATGGTGGGACAAATGAGGAACAGTGGAGGACTTTCAAAGCGATCTTTCACAGTGCTCATCAAAAGTATATACCAGTGATAAGGAAGGATTGTAGAAATAGAAATAATCAACCATGGATATCCAAGGAAATAAAGGAAGGCATCAGTTAATGTTTTTAAATTTCCATTTCAGTTAATTTTAATGGAATATGTTTTTCCACCCAAGATGGACTTGTTTGGCAATGTCACGCTGACCAATTGTCATCTCAAAATGATTTCGCAGTATCATTTCCAGAAGTACCAACTTCTTTAATCTGTAGTATTGTGAATACTACTACAGAAGACTTAGTTGAACCTGAATTGCTTGATGATTGTCAGTTAGCATAGCAGCAAAAACACAATGATGCAGAATTAATTCTAAGAGAAGAAATATCTAGTTAAATTCTAGGTCATAATTCTATAGGAAAAGACAGCCAAATTCCAGAATGTTGTGTTCAACTTAAGAAGAATAGATGTCTTCCTGATCAATTTTTCTAAAGACTGTGTATAATGATTAACGGTGCACATTATGGTATCTAGAGTACTATTGATCTTATTTAAAATATTGCCGTAATTTGTCATAACCTTAGACGTAAAGGGAGAGGGATGTTATATATTTAAATGATTGCATCACTGCTTTGAGAGCAGGTCACGTGAATTGATATCATTTGGAGTGTTTCCGAAGTTCCTGATTCTGGTTTCATTTTGTACTTTGTGCAGTGCAGAGAACATCCCTTTTGACAAATCTGTTGTGTATTACTTTGTGTGTGCAAAACACGTCTTTTTCTTTTTGTTCAAAACCTATAACCCCGAACATAGTTAGAACATTACAGGCATACACTGCAGCCAAGCTGATAGAAAAAGTGAATATTGAACGTGCAGGATGTCGTGCCAATCGAGCATATCCTAAATGATGTTGAGTACTTTTCCACGTGTGAATGCAGCTGCATTCATACATGGAAATGGAAAATCACATTCATAACCTCTGCTTTCTAGGTGGTGGACAGGCTTGGGAATGGGATATGAGTGATTCAATCAGAATTCATAACCTATGACTAGAAACAAAACAATGAACAGAAGTCAATACTGTAATGCCGGATTAAGAATGTTGTTCAATCCAATACTCTCACTTGATTCTCATCCCTTTTACTCCCAGAACTTGAAATTCGCCAACGCAAAGGATCCATTGCTCCTGGTGTAGTCCTACTCACCATTGAAGATCCAGAGACTCGGGTGGGTAGTGGTGGTGCTACTCTCAATGCATTACTGGTAGCCGCAGAACATCTCAGTGCCAAGGCTGGATATACGGTATGCACAGTTACTTTTGTGGTAATGGCAGGTTTACAAACTTATGGAATTACAGAATCTCACAGCACCAGTTATACAAGTTCTTTGAAAGAGCAATCCAATTAGTCTGATTCCATCTATCTTTCCTCATAAACATAACAATTTTCCGTTAAAAATTTATATACAATCTTTTTTGAATGGTATTAGTGAATCAGTGTTTCCACCACACTATCAGGTTCTGCATTCTAGATTGGGAAAACAAATTCTGTTTGTCTCCCACCTGGTTTTTTTCCCAATTATCTTGCATCTCTGTCCTTTGGTTACCAAACTTCCTCCTGATGGAAACATTTTCTCCTTATTTGCGCTATCAAAACTCCTGTGTAATTTTGAACACTACTATGAAACTGCTTCCTCAGTAGCCCAGTGTTTAATGCATTGAACAACGTGGTATTAAGCTGCATAAACCAGATCTCAGCCTCAACTCCTGGTCTGTTGTAAATGAGCTGATCTTGGCAAGACTGTCAGTTGATACTATGGTTGGCCTCTGTACTTTTGGATTAGTGAAAGGATAAATTAGGAAAGAAAGAAAGACTTGCATTGATACAGAATCTTTTGAGACTTCAGAATGTCCCAAAGCGCCTTCCAAATATAGTCGCCATTGTAATGAAGCAAACAAAGAAGCCCAACTTGAGCCTGCCCCCACCTCCCCAGATCAAAAATTGCATGTGATGGGCTGTTTTATATTGAGGTAGTTCTGCTGAGTTGGGAATTTTATAGCTCAAACTGCCCTTCTTGGTAGAGAAAATCCAGACCATAGTCACAGAAATTCATTGCCACGTAGGAGATAAAATGTAATTAAAGGTTAAGCCCACCCAGCATTAAATTTTCCTTTCAAGATGACACATTGTGCACTTCAAACAGGGAACAATTATTAGAGATTTTAAGGCTTTGCTAGCAACTTGAGTATTGAAATATTAATTTGCAACCACATCACCATCAGGAATGTTGTAATTAAATTTCCAGAGCTTTCCGAGGGACCAAATTTCTGCTCATCATCAACAATTCTCACTCATTTAATTAATTTTTCTGTGTATGTCTTCTGGTCTTTACAAAACGTTATGGTGAATAGGTGCCTATAAAGTAGGTCTTTAAATACTGCAGAACAGAAGAGCTATTTTAAATGGATATGAATGAAATTGTGCAATCTCCATATGCTCTTTTTAATTGCTTTGAGAAATAAATGAGATTCCACAATATCAGCAATATCATAACACAGATTGTTACCACAGATTCTCCCACATCACTTTCCACCTCCAGAAGCTCACAGTTCCAATTCCACATTTTGTCCCAGCCACATATATTAGAACATGTGAACTTGATATCATGAAGAAAATACATTAGCAAATATACTCTCAAACAGAGCACAGTAAGAATCAAATGGTAGCACGAAAGAAAATCACACTAGTAGTTTGGCAAAACATATATTTCATCTGGTATAACCAAGTCTATATGTGTTCTCATCCAATAGCCACATGTGCATTCTTTGTTTAGCCTCACAGCTCCAGAAACCTGGGTTCAATTCCAGCCTTGGGTGACAATGTGTACACTCTCCCTATATCTGTGTGGGTTTCCTCTGGGTGCTCTGGTTTCCTCTCAAAGTCCAAAAATGTGCAGGTTTAGTGGTTTGACCATGCTAAATTCCTCCTTTCTCAAGATGTACAGGTTGGATGGATTAGTCGTGGGGAATGGGTGGGATTAATGGAGATAGGACTGGGGAGAGGGCCTGGGTAAGATACTCTGTCTGAATGTCAGTGCAGACTCGATAGGACAAATAGCCTCTTCTGCACTGGAGGGATTTTGTGATCACTGGAGTATAATTGGAAGTAGGAAGCTAATTTAATTAATGTCAGCAGTGATTAAGTGGAACATTCTTGCCTCTCTTCCTGGGGGCCTGGCCAATATTTATTCCTCAGTCAACATCACGGATACAGTTTATCCGATCATTATCATTATTATTTGCAGAAACCTTGTTTGCTCATGGAAGCAGATTAGACACAGCCACAGGATCAGGAGAGTGCTGAAGTGGGCTGGTAGAAGGCCTGCCTTGGTTCTCTGGGATTTTCCCCAGACGCCTTAAAAGCTATCAGGCATCCTCAACCTCTCAAACCTTGTAAACCCTTCCTCGCACTCTTCATACCACATCAGCCCTTCCATAGCTGCTCACCCATTATCAAATATGGCAGATATCAGGAGCCATGTGAAACTGAAAAATAAATTTTCAGCAGTCTAGTAGAGCTCATGCAGACTTGATCTAGAAGAAAAACCTATAAAAAATCATGAAACCTATTCCAAGATTTTAATCCCCTAAGTGGTAAACATCTCACAAAAGCAACCAAACTTCTATTCAGCAAATATATCAAAGACAGCTAATCTTTTAATAGCCTCTTTAAAACTGTCAATAGTGACGTGAATTGCACACCCTCAACTGAGGTAACCACTTTTGGAGCTTTTGAAATTCAGCTAAATATTCATATTGATGTCTGCTGTGATAATAGTACTTGTAAAATGTCAGCAGTGATTTCTATTGAAACTACAGAAACGAATGCTAATAATCTTTTCTAAACTACACCAAATAGCCTATCAATCAAAATAATCCAGCACAGTGTGTTTTTTTATCTCTAATAAACATAAAAAAAAAGTTTCAACTGTTCATTAACCTACTAAGGATTTAACTAACTTTAGATCCTAACTCAAACAGACCTTTCCAGTCTTTCAGGGGCATTTACATCTACTCCATAAATTTGTGCCATACTATGAGTTTAGAAAGAACAATGAACACAGGGTCTGTTTGAATTCAGCACTAATTTTAAATCATCCTGCTGCGTTCACATTCCCTTCTGTGTGATTCACATCTCATGCCTTCTTCCATTGGCAAAAATTGGATGTGTTGGGAATGGGGGCAGAACATCTGCCTCTGTGTCCCACCTGCCATTTTTAAAGTCCTCCAACATTGTAAAAATATGTCCCTACATCTCAGCTTTTACCAACTATTTAATTTCCTTCCATTTCAATGTGCTGAGCAACTGCTATAATAGGACTTAGCAAGTTTGGGATCTGGAGGCTGAAGAAATTGAGTCTGAGAGCCTGCTTATGACCTATACCAATTAAGCAGGGCTACTAGTATTAGTAGCAATTCTTGTTAGCAATGGCTTTTCTACAGTGTTTCCAGTCACAGCATGGACCTTCTTTCTTTTGAAACAGAAACTAGACTGTGGCATTGAATGTTCAAGAGTTCATAAAGTAGGCAAAGAATTAGGCTTGGTTGCGGTGATTTTCTTGGTAGAATGGCCCAGTGATACTCGCTTTCGTGACTAAAGAATGGCTTGTTCAACAGCATTCCAATGTCTCTGAGTTCTGCAAAAGTCAATACTGGAATTAGGAGAAAAGGGAGGAATAATTAAGGGGGAAAAGGCTCATGAAAACTAACACCAGAATCCCAGTATGTTAACACTAGCAAATAATCGGATTTTGATATGTCCGTTGTCAGAAGGAGGACATTCTTCATCTAACTTTCTGTTGAATCACTAGTTGTAAATGATGCCATACTGAACATCAAGACTGATCACCGAGGTTTAAAATAAAATGAAATGTAACCTGGACCTTGGAACATGAAATATTAAAGAGTGTATTTTTGAAGATTTG
The DNA here is from genome assembly GCF_965287045.1 of Carcharhinus amblyrhynchos. Classification (NCBI taxonomy): domain Eukaryota; kingdom Metazoa; phylum Chordata; class Chondrichthyes; order Carcharhiniformes; family Carcharhinidae; genus Carcharhinus; species Carcharhinus amblyrhynchos. The sequence goes on along the minus strand of NC_137327.1, from coordinate 60,624,450 downwards.
TTTTGAAATGTGTTCAAAAAAACCTGTATCGGCTGCATAGAATTATAGCCTTTCATAGTGTCAGCAAATGTATTGTTAAGGCAGCCCAAGGTGATGACAAGGTTACTGTTCATACTGCAGTAATGTTTTTAAAACTGTTTCTCTTCCTGTGATTTCCTTGTCTTATCTATATTCTTTTCATTCATGCCACTCATTCATTCATTCTCACTCAGGTGCATGCACGTGGATGGTCAGTGCAGCCAAGTCTAATGATTTATTTTCTTACTGCTCAATAATTTGCAGTCGCCCACTCTGCACATTCTGGATTCCCTAACCTGAGAAAAGAGGCTAATTGTTTCACCAAATTCACCGTTTAACAAAGGCTGCTAACTCAACATAGATTATGAATCAAAGTGAAACTTCCTGATGTGTGATTAGCAAGTTTAAAATTCATGTCAATCTCCGGTGGCACTGATGTTGATAAATTGGAAAATATGGGCTGGAATTCTCCAACCTCGCCTGTGGCTTGGATTCTCCAATCCCGCTGCAGCAAATGGAGTTTTGACTGAGTGTTAAATTCTTCACTCTCGCTAGTAGCAATGCTGGGGCCAGTGAGTTTGGAGAATCTCAGCCTCTGTTTTTTTTTGCCTGCTTGATACTTTTTGTTGCTGTGTGTCCTATTTCTTTTGTCTCCTTAACAGCAAAATAAAAAGGTCTTAACCGCTATGTGGCACTTCGGCACAAATCAGTCAAAGCGCTCTCTGAGGATGTTTCATTTCACACTCCAACACCACCCTAAACTTGCTAAAATTTCTGATGTCAAAAATGTTGTTTAGCATAAAACAAGTCAATCAAAAATATATTAATTCACTCAATCCATGTATTGAATCTCTTTTTAGAGAGGATGTTCGGCTCTCAAAAAATTAAGCTATTTTGTTCACCTATATTTTTCAGTTAAGGAGGTAAATGGTAACAACTGTGAGAGATATAATTACTAACACCTTTTGAGTAACAGAGAGAAACGGGCATAACAGATCTGACAAAGGGTCATCTAGATACGAAACATTGCTCTATTCTCTCCCCACAGATGCTGTCAGACCGGCTGAGATTTTCTAGCATTTTCTGTTTTTGTTTCAGATTCCAGCTTCCGCAGTATTTTGCTTTTAATTTGTTATAACAGTCTTGCCTCATTCTAATTGGGTATAACTTCTTGAATTTTTAATGCTTCACTGTTCCTCATCTCATCTTTAATCCTGTATCCAATTATTTTTGGGCAATATTTGAGGAAGTGCCATCCTGTGGTCAGATTGTACAATTACTGGTGATGATTTATACTGCAAAGTAAATTATAAATATATACATGGAAATTTATAATTGGCAAATGTAACATAAAAACATTATAAAAAATAATAGGAAATTAGCATACTCTGAAGTTTAAAAGATGTAATATTCATCTGTGAGTGCTGCTTGGCTGAGTGAGAGTGCTCTTGGAGTTGGATGGAAACAGGAAGTTAGGTGAAACAGGCAGCAGAGGTTGCAAGGGAGAGTGCTGATTGGTAAATAGTAGGTCAGATCAGTAAGCCTTCCCACTTTTAGCACTTTTGATAGTTTGAAAATACGGGTAATCAATAATGGCTGGAATTGGTTGGCCGAGGGCAAGGAAAGAAGAGCTTAATTAATGCTAAATTAAATAACTATCTATTTTGACATGATTAGTTAACACTGGAACTGTTGATCCGCAGGATGCAGTGCTCTAACTTAATCTATTGCCTAACTCCCTGAATTCTTGGTGCATCCCTCATCCCTCTTTCTACCTATGTCATTGTCCATGATAGTCCGTGAAATCTGTTTCCAGATGCTTCCAGAATTTTGGATAGCCACATCTGCAGGAAGTGCATCCAATGGCAGCTTCTCACAGACTGCATGTTTTGGTTGGAGCAGTAGCTGGATGCACTTAGGAGCATGCAAGTGTCAGAAAGTGTCATAGACAGGAGTTACAGAGACATGGTCATACCCAAGGTGCAGGCAGATAGATGGGTGACCATTAGAAAGGCAGTCAGTGCAGGAATCCCCTTTGGCTGCCCCCCTCTCTAACAGTTATACCGCTTTGGATACCGTTGGGGGGATGGCCTATTGAGGGAAAACAACAACAGCGGCCAGTGCAGTGGCACCACGGCTGACTCTGTTGTTCAGCAGGGAGGGTCAAAGCACAGAAGAGCAACAGTCATAGGGGACTCCATAGCCGGGGCACAGAGAGGTGCTTCTGTAGTTGCAAAAGAGACTCCAGGATGATGTGTTGTCTCCCTGGCATCAAGGTCTGGGATGTCACTGAATGGCTGTAGGGCATTCTGAAGGGGGAGGATGATAAGACTGAGGTCATGGTACATGTTGGTACCACTGACATAGGTAGAAAGAGGGATGAGGTCTTGCAGGAGGGAGGACTTTTGGATTCCTGGACTGCTGGGACTCTTTTGGGGGCAGGTGAGACCTGTACAAGTGGGACAATCTACATTTGCTAGTGCTGTTGGGAGGAATTGAGGCGTTTAAACTGGTCTGGTGAGGGGGCGGGGGCTGGGGATCCAGACTGTTTGTTTTTCATTGTTACATTATATCTCTATTCTGCAATCAGAAGGATTGCAGCGGTACTAAGTTTTAAGGATTAAGACAAGGCTGGAGGACCTCTGCTTTAATGTGATGAGTACTAAAAAGGTAAAATGGATGAGTAAAGGTCGAGGATTGACAAGTATAGTTATAATGTAATAGCCATCACAGAGATGTGATTGAGTGAGGAGCTGGATTGGCAGCTCAACATCCCAGAGTATAGAATCTTCAGATGAGACAAAGGAAGGGGTAAAAAATGAGAAGGCATTGCATTATTAGTTAAGGAGGCAATTACTGCAGTAAGGAGAGATGATATCTTCAAGGGGACATCAAATGAAGCTTTGTGGGTAGAGCTCAGGAATAAAAAAGGGACAACTGAATTGCTAGGTGTTTATTATAGACCCCCAGATAGTCAGTGGCATATTGAAAAGTAAATATGTGCACAATTCGCAAATGGGTTAAAAATAATAAGGTAATAGATTAGGTGATTTCAACTTTCCCAACTTTAATTGGGATAGCCAATTAAAGGGCTTGGATGGGATAGAGTTTTTAAAATGTATACAGGAAAACATTTGAGGTCAATATGTAGAGGATCCAACAAGGGATGGCACAGTGCTGGGCCTAATTCTGGGAATGAAGCCGGACGGGTGGTTGATGTGTTGATGGGGGAGCATTTTGGTGACAGCGATCATAACATGGTTCAAGTTCAATTTGTTATGAACAAAGAAATTGACAAGTTGCAGAAAAAAGTTTTGGATTGGGGGAGAGTAGATTTTAACAAAATTAGGCAGGATTTTGCCAAGGATGACTGGAATGAGTTTGGTTGTTCGTCCATCATCATCGATGAGGACTTCAACACCATTAGTCATTCTGAGGCTAGATGCGGTGTCCGAAGATGACTGATCAGGCCAACTCGGGTACAGAATGTCCTGGCACATATTGGACAGACTTGTGTAGGCACTGCAGTTGTTGCGCTGGTGGCTCTGGACTTGCGTAGCTCATGTTTAAGTTGTACTTCAGCAATACGCCTTGCTTCGTAAGCTTGACAGCCTTTGTGGATGAGGCAGCGCCAGGTAGGATGGTTTTGTGCCAGCGTTTCCCAGATGGTTGTGTCTATGTCAAGCAACTTCAGGAAGGCCTTGAGTGTGTTTTTGAGGAGTAGTCCTCCGACAAGGCCTGTGGAGGATCATGTCAAAGTTCGGCTGCCCCACCAAGTTCATTCAGATGGTACGCCAGTTCCATAATGGCATGATGGCCAGAGTACTGGATGGTTGAGAATCCTCTGAGGCATCCCCAGTCACCAGTAGCGTCAGACAGGGCTGTGTGCTCACACCCATACTGTTCAGCATGATGTTTACTGCTATGCTGAATGATGCCTTCCAAGACAGTGTTGCTGGAATCAGCCTCAAGTACAGAATGGATGGGAAACTGAGGAGACTTCAGGCTGTTACCAAAGCAAAGGAGACTGTTCTGAGAGACTTCCTCTTTGCCGATGACTGTGCCCTTTACTGGCTCAGAGCCAGAGATGCAAGTCAGTGTGGACAAATTTTCCACGGCTTGTGACAACTTTGGACTCACCATCAACATTAAAAAGGCCTAAGTTGTGCACCGGCCTGCTCCTCCTGCACTGTACACAGAATCCATAATCACAATCAAAGGGCAGAAACTACAGGCAGTGGCCCAGTTCACTTATCTTGGCAGCACCTTCTCCCAAGCAGTGACTATTGATGCAGGAATTAACTGCAGAATAGCAAAGGCAAGTTCTGCTTTCGGTAGACTGTGCTTCACTGTATGGGAACATCAAGGAATCAGCCCAGCAATAAAACTGAAGGTCTACAGCACTGCGGTACTCACTACCCTCCTGTATGCCAATGAAACATGGACTGTTTATCAAAGACATGCAAGACAGCTGAATCATTTCCACATGACTTGCCTTCGTAGAATGTTACGCATCCGATGGCAAGACAAAGTACCAGACACTGAAGTTCTCTCTAGAGCAAGTCTACCATCAGTCCACACACTGCTGATGAGGGTGCAGACCCGTTGGGCAGGTCATGTCATCTGAATCTCAGATGAGCACATACCCAAGAAGGTCCTTTTTGGAGAACTCTCTGCTGGAAGACGCTCGCATGGAGGGGAGAAGAAACGTTTCAAATGCCTCAAGGCCTCCCTGAAGTTGCTTGACATAGACACAACCACTTGGGAAACACTGGCACAAAACCGTCCTACCTGGCGCTGCCTCATCCACAAAAGCTGTCAAGCTTACAAAGCAAGATGTATTGCTCAAGCACAACTTAAGCGCGAGCTGCGCAAGTCCAGAGCCACCACCGCAACAACTACATTGTCTACACAAATCTGTCCAATATGTGCTAGGATATTCCGTGCCTGAATTGGCCTGATCAGTCATCTTCGGACACACCACAACCAGCCTCAAAATGACTAATGGCGTCAAGGTCCTCATCGATGATGATGGACGAACAACAATGTACCTTGACAAATTCAATTGCCAAGGCACTCAAATGAGTATCTCTGAAATAGAGGAGGCCGGCAGATGTGAAACACTACCTCTGCAAGTGATTCCTTTCTGAAGAAAAAAGTCTTTTATGTTTTGAGAGGGTGCAAGGAAGATTTAGAGAAAATTTTGCACTTACAAAGAATTAGACATCATAAGTTTAAAGAAATCACCAATGAATATAATAGGAAATTCAGGAGAAGCTTCATTATCCAGAATGTGGTTGGAATGTGAAACTCTATCATCAGGAGTACAAAAACACCATACAGCAGTTGCTGGAAATCTGAAATAAAACAAAATGTTGGATAAATGTGGCAGATCAGGCAGCAAGATGCCTCCAAGCCACTCACCTGACTTGGAAATATATCACCATTGCTTCTCAGTTATTGGGTTACAATCCTGGTACTGGCCAGCGATGCCCACATTATGTAAATGGATAAAAATAAATATTGCTGGAATTTTCCACTTTTATTATCGCAAGGAGTTGATGAGGTGAACAACATAGCTGCAGTTAAGAGTAAGTATAAAAGAGAAAGGAAGAAAGAGGAATTTTGATATTAATAAAGAGGACTGCATGAAGGCTTGTGTGAAGAATAACCAACGTGAATCTTTTGGGCTGAGTGGCCCGTTTGTGCTACAAGTATTCTGAAATGTCAGCAACCTCACAGCACTAAGAACCCAGGTTCAATTCTGGCCTTGGGTGATTGTCTATGTGGAGTTTGCACGTTCTCACCATGTCTGCATGAGTTTCCTCTGGGTGCTCCGGTTTCCTCCCACAGTCCAAAGTTGTGCAGGTTAGATTGATTGACCATGCTAAATTGCCCTCTTAGTGTCCCAAGATAGCAGGGTAAATACATGGGGTAATTGGGTAAGCCTGGGTAAAAGTTGGTAAAGAGTTGATCGGTCAAATAGTCTCCTTTAGCACTGTAGGGATTCTAGGAGAAGCATGGAAACTCACTGGATATGATGAGGTGGACCATGGTGGTTGGAGAAATTAAAATGTATTTTCAGCTTCCTTGAGAACTCTCTTCTGACGAGACAATTTTGTTTCAGTCCATTTTGCTCCTTCCCCATTTCTCCTGAAGTAGTGCTATGGTCAGTCGGGTGTCTCAGACCCCGAGCAACCTTTGACATCTAACCTAAAACAAACCACTGGCAGGAGTTGAAAATTTCATTGCACCTCGGCAAAGATAGTACTGGGAAAAATCTTGGGCTTGGCAAAAACTATGCTTTTGAAGAAAAGCTTATAGTTAAAGCTTTGGTCATTGTCCCCATAGCTTTGCTCATTACTGGTACCTGCTGGTTTTAAATTTCAATTCATCATGGCAAGTCTCTAAGTTTCTGGGGGGAGGGAGGAGTGAACAGAGTCTATTTTTGCTGGAAAGCTGGCTGCTGACAACTAGAGGGTGTCATTGCACATGTGCCTTGATTTTTGTGTGTTTTGTGTACAAGTATACATAGTAGACAGAGATTTTTGCCTCCCTGACCTATCACTGGCCTGATACCCTCCCTAGCCAATCGCTGCCATCTTCACAATGCCTGTAGTATCGCAAGAGGCAAGAAACCAAGTGCAAAACCTGTTTTTTTGCCTCTTGCATGATCTTACGGCCTGCCATATCAATTGACTGATGGGACGAGCCAGTCAGATCACCCCTGAGGTCTCTGACTTCACAAGGTTTGGATTGAAATTCAAACAATGGTCCATGAGACTCTAGTTGTGAAGTATTGAACTCCCAGCCGTGAATTCTAATACCAACCATAACTCCGCGTGAATGAATCTTCTGTTTTTGAGCACATTTCCAGATATAACCCAGTCAGCCATACCATTTAGTGGAAGACTCCAAACCAATCCTGCTGACCAATCAGAGGCACTCATTCTTCCATGTATTTGCAGGCCACCTCTGTTGCAAAACCACAAAGTACAAAAACAATCAATAAAATCTAGGCATGTCACAGCTTCTTCACCAATGGGATATGATTAAAAGATTCCTCTCCAGACACAACAGGAATGAGCTATCTAAGCAAGGGGCACCAGACACAGTAGAGGCTAGAAAATCACAAACATTGTCTGTGTATAAAAGAAAAAAAAGCAAGGTTTTGGATGGTGACTCCTCATTAGAATTCTATTTTAAAGGTTCCCTTGGTTTTGATTCATTATGTTGCCCTGTTTTTTTCCTCCTTGGACAGACCTGCTGCATATTTCCAGCATTGTCTGTCTTTAATATAAAAGAATATACTTTCCAGTTATGTGTGTTTGCAGGCATCATCTTTCCATCTCCAGTCATTGATTTGCTGCTTTCTTACTGCATCTAGTCCTGTGGGGCTAATTGCAGCACTCCATTTTGTTCACTGACTGGAGAGAATCAGGGGGAGAAGTGTTGCTGAAGTGGCAAGTGATATTGCAGGATATGTTGGTATAATACATACACAGCCTGCTGGTCCTTTCAAACAGGCAGTAATTTAAAAGTTACCATGGCTCCAGTGTGTGCTCTAGGGCTGTCACTAACACTCATCACCAACAAACAGAAAGAGCATGCTGAGAATAGGAGAAACTGAGAACTCAACTGTCTGTGTGTTTTGTATTGATCAACATGATTTTCTTGGGGCTCAACAGGCCTCAGTAAAGATTCTCAACCAATTGAATACACATATCAGAGACATTTAAAATGCATTATAAGAAATAAGCATATGCCCAACAAACTTTAAAGAAGATTTGCCTTTTCTTTACGGGCCAATGGCATATATGAAAGAAAAAGATTTGCATTTTTCTTTAACACTTTTCATTACTTCAGGATGTCCCAAAATGCACTGCAACCAATGAAGCACTTTTTGAGGTGCTGGCATCATTATACTATAGGAAATGCCAATTTGTGTACAGCATTATCACATGAACAACAATGACATAATAATCAGAAAGGAACCCTAAATTTGTTTTTTTTACATTTATGGCTTGAAAAGCAGGCAACAGGAGGTGCTTCAAAATTCAGAAAACGAACAATATTTCTCATTAAAATAAGCAAAATACTGTAAATGCTGGAAACTGAAACAACTGGAAAAACTCAGCACGTCTGCCAGCATCTACCAGGAGTGAAACAGTCAATATTTCGAGTGTATAGACTCTTTGTCAGAACTGAAAGGCAGGCGAATGTAGGAGTTGCAATAAAATGTAGCAGCTTCAAGTGCAAAAGATAGATGGTGTGGTGTGAGGAGGGGGGTGGTGTTTTGCATTGCAGCAGTACATGTATGGAATATAAAAGAAATGGGGAGTTTAAGTTAGAGGAGAAAAGTCAACATCTAAAGTTGCCAAACTTAAACATTGAATCCAAAGGCTGCAATGTACCCACCCAGAAGATGAGATGATGCTCCAGCTTATGCGGGGCTTCACTGGAGCATGGCAGCAGGCCAAGTACTGATGTGGGCAGAAGAATAAGCTGCATTGGTAGTTTTGGCATCCACGTGGAATAAGTTTAAAGTTTGTTTATATTTATAGCTGGTTAATGTAGTTATTTCCCTCTACGTTCCACTTTTTATTCTTTCAACAGCAGAGTTCATTTTCTCACTTGGAAAATGCATCACAACATAAATTCTGTTTCTTTCCATTTTATTGTCAGCATGATTATGTAGATCTTCATATTCTCTTCCAATTGTGTCTTCACTAAGTGAAAGTTCTCTGACAGGACAGAATACGTTGTAAGCAACATTTCAACTAATTCAATAACTTAGTCCCATCTTAGTTACAGCTGGACAGATTCTTGGATCCATTTCCATTTAATGGCAAACAAATGTCACCCTACATTTTTGTTGCAGTTCACACGTTTACTAACCAAGGTACCTGATTCAGTGATGACATTGACAACTTTTATGATTACAATAACAAGCCTCAAATCTGATTTAAGAATATCAAAAAAGAGAAATTCTTGCATTTATTTAGTAATATTTAAAAGTACTTTACAGCCAGTGAAGTACTTTTGAAGTATGGCCACTGTTGAAATGTAGCAGCAAATTGCACACAGCTAAGTGATAATGTCTGGATAGTCTGTTTCTTTGTGATATTGATTAAAGGAGAACTATTGTCCAGGACACCAGAGAAAGCCGCTGGGATATTTTACATCCATCCAAACAGTAATTGGGCGTCAGTTTAATATCATATCAGGAAGACTGCACCTCTGACAGCACAGTACCCTCTCAGTATTGCAGTGGAACAACAGCTTTGATTTTTGTGCTCAAGCATGGGAGTGGGACTTGAGCATAACCTTGTGGCTCAGGTGAGAGTGTTACCAACTGAGCCATGGCTGACATTCATTAAGAAAACAAAAAAATGACCATAAGTCATTAAAACTTTGAACTGTGTAAGTAATTGCACAGATTGCTCATATAACTCCCAGATTGTTACATGACTCATGCACTGTCCTTTGAAATTACCCAGCACTGTTAGAACACAGTTTTAGAGTATGCCAGAAATTTCATATCAACTTTCCACAAAATCCCTAAAGTGCAAAAACAGGCCGTTTAGTTCATTGGGTCTGCACGGTCCTCCATAAGACCACTCTACTTAGGCCCACTCCCCTATTCCTGTAACCCCATGCACTGATCGTGGTTAATCCACCTAACCTGCACATCTTTGGACTGTGGGTGGAAACCGGAACACCCAGAGAAAACCCACGCAGACATAAGAACATAAGAAATAGAAGCAAGAGTAGGCCATCTAGCCCTTCAAGCCTGCCCCGCCATTTAATAAGATCATGGCTGATCTGAAGTGGATCAGTTCCACTTTCCCACTTCCTCCCCATAACCCTTAATTCCCTTGTCGATCAGAAATCTATCTACCCGAGACTTAAATATATTCAGCGAGGTAGCCTCCACCACTTCAATGGGCAGAGAATTCCAGAGATTCACCACCCTTTGAGTGAAGAAGTTCCTCCTCAACTCTGTTCTAAACTGCGCCCCCCCCCCCCCCCCCCCCACTTTTATTTTGAGCCTGTGCCCTCTAGTTCTGACGCAGGGAGAATGTGCAAACTCCATACATATGGTGACCCGAGGCCAGAATCAAACCCGAGTCCCTGACGCTGTGAGGCAATAGTGCTAACTACTAAGCCACTGAACCATCCGTTTGTCCATTTTATTCCTCCAGTACTTTTGTCCATGAATCTGCGGAGCACAAAGAGAATTGGAAAAATAGAATTACATAGTACAGTAGAAGCCCATCAAAACTTGCATCAACAAGTGAGAAACACCTGACCTCCCACCCGATGCCATGATTACACAATTAATTAACATAATTACATAGCTAGTTTCTGTGTTGTACATACTTTTGGGCTCACTTGATCCAGGTAGGTGTTTTATGTTTTATATGAGCATTCTCCCATTTATCTTCATCAGCTTATCAACATAACCTCCTATGTTTTCTCTCTCATGTATGTTTATCATTTTGTTAAATATACCTGTGCTATTTGCCTCAACTACTCTATATTGTACTGACTTCCACATTCTAACTGCAATGATACTATGCCTTTAAATAATGTATTTTTATCATGTTTCTTATAGCGGTATGTTTAAAATTCAGCTGTTTTACATGGTGCTGATTTGTCTGGATAACAGGCAGCTCAAATGTTGAGAATGCAGGATTATGACTGATTTTAGCTAATAGTGTATTTGTCTAAACAGAGTTAATAAATTTGTGCTTACTTAGGTTCTCCTTGGGGATTCCGAGTAGGGTTTTGATGAGGTTGATTGGCAAAAGACAACATCATGTGCTAAAGGGAGGACTAAGCTTGCAGTTTCTGTTTTATTTTCAAACAGTCTCCTCTGACTGGTCCTATAAAAAGCAAGAGATGTCTTTCTATCTCTCTCTCTGGAGACTGCTATTTGAGGCTTACAGAAGACAGGTGTCGTGCTCTCTCTCATGCTCTTGAACTATATCTTCTGTTTAAGTATTGTTCAATTGGTAAATGTTAAACTAATTCATTTGTTATAGTTAAACTGTATTGTTAACTACAGTTTGTTTTAATAGTTGGGGACTAATCTGATTTCATAATAGATCTTGGGGTTTCTGATCTTATTCCCCTAACATAAACAACATAAGAAGTTTCTGCTAAATTCTTTATTGAATTTAGCAATGACTGTCTAATATTTATGGCCCCTAGTTTTGGTCACCCCCACAAGTGAAACTTTTCTCTATGTCCCCATTTACCTGATCAAATCCATTCCAATATTAAAGATGCCTTTCAGGTTACGGCTTAACCTTCCCTTTTCTTAGTTGGGTTTTATCACTTGTTGTGAAAGGCTCAGACTAATCCTCCAATGTGTTAGACATTAGTTAAGACTTTACGAAAACATTTTGGGATGTCTAGGTAGTGGAAACTCTTCACAATGGTACCCAAATGGTACCTGTCAAAGGTGTGAGCACAAATTTAATTGTTATACTTTTTTGCTAATCTACTGTTTGAACAAGGAACTTCAGACTATTCTTTTCACTACTCAGTGCTGCAGGAGACCTTGCGGCAGGGCCCCTACCACTGAACTAGAAGCTCTTTGTTCACGTCTAACATCAGAACTTGGCCAGAGAAGGAGCATTCAATGCAGGTCAATGAGCTGATAATCAGCTCGGAAATCCTTCCACCACTTTCCCCACCATTTTGCCCCCAAAGGGTAAAACACATTATTGGTATGAAGATATGCTAAACAAACAACTGTCAAATTCCCATAAGTTGCAGGTGTGCCAGCTATCTGAATAGGAATCTTTCCAATGACCAGTGATATTGGAACTTGTTATACCTGCATATCACAGCAGTGAACTCTGATATACTATGATATACCAGTGCCCCATAAGGCTCTCAGCCCCCGACTATACGCCTTGTACTCCTATGACTGTGAGGCCAAATTCCCCTCCAGTTCGATTTTTAAGTTTGCTGATGACATCACCATCGTGGATCGGATCTCAAACAATGACGAGACAGAGTGCAGGAATGAAATAGAGAATCTGGTGAACTGGTATCTCAAAAGTAATGTTGACATTGTTGTCATGGACTTCAGGAAGCATAAAGAAGAACATACCCCTGTCTACATCAGTGGGGAAGAAGTAGAAAGGGTCAGGAGTTTTAAGTTTTTAGGTGTCCAGATCACCAACAATCTGTCCTGGTCCCCCCATGCCGCTGCTATAGTTAAGAAAGCCGCCCAACACCTCTACTTTCACAGAAGACTAAGGAAATTTGGCATATCAGCTAAGTCTCTCTTCAAGTTTTACAGATGCACCATAGAAAGCCTTCTTTCTGGTTGTATCACAGCTTGGTATGGCTCCTGCTCTGTCTAAGACTGCAAGGAACCACAAAAGGCCGTGAATGTAGCCCAGTCCATCATGTAAACCAGCCTCCCATCCATTGACTCTGTCTATACTTCTCGCTATCTTGGCAAAGCAGCCAGTATAATTGAGAACCCCACGCACTCCGGACATTCTCCCTTTCACCTTCTTCCTTCGGGAAAAAGATACAAAAGTCAGAGATCACATACCAACCAACTCAAGGACAGCTTTTTTCCTGCTGCTGTCACCGTTTTGAATGGACTTAGCTTGCATTAAGTTGATCTTTTTCTATGCCCTAGCTATGACTGTAACACTATATTCTGCACACTCCTGTCTCCTTTTCTATGAATGGTATGCTTTGATTGTAGCGAGCAAAAAACAGTACTTTGTATGTTAATACATATGACAATAATAAATCAAATCAATCAGGATTTATTCCAAGCATAATTTTGTGGAGTTTTGGTCTTTGGAGCCTCCAACAGTTCTGTCATTGCAGACCTGATGAGCAGATTCTGCCATATGGTTCCTTTACAAGAGAACAAGCATAACAGCAGTGACACAGTGGTTCACACTGCTGCTTCACAGTTCCAGGGACCTGGATCCAATTCCAGCCTTGAGTGTCTGATGGAGTTTGCACATTCTCCCGTTGTCTGCATGGGTTTCCTCCAGGTGCTGTAGTTTCCTCCCACAGTCCACGGATTGCAGTTTAGGTGGATTAGCTATGCTAAATTGCCCCTTTGTGTCCCTCGATGTATAAATTAGATGGATGAGCCATGGTAAATGTGTGGGGTTCCAAGGATAGGACGGGAGAAGGCCTGGATAAGATACTCTGGAAGGTTTATGCAGACTCATTGGGTCAAATGGCCTCTTCTGCACTGTAGGAATTCTATGATAAGAAACAGGAGCTGAAGTGGGTCATTTGGACCTTTGGGCCTTCGCTGCCATTCAGCAAAAAAAAAAATTTTATTCATTCATTGGATATGGGCGTTGCTCATTCCTACTTGCCCATAATGGTGGTGGTGAGCTTATAATGAACTTCCACCTCAACCTTCCATACTATCCCCATATCCCTTATTTCTTTAGTACCCAAAATGGGAAATTAAGTACAACAAATGAGACTTTCATCTCGAGATTGATTCATCTAAAGGTCAGGAAAATCAGGCCTAAAAGGGAACCCTAAAGTCGTAGTCAAGGCTTAAAAGAGAATCCTAAAGTTGCAATCAACAAGTCATGTTTCTAAAGTATATTTTCTTCAATATGGAGCCACAAAGAGTCTCTGGTGGTAATTATTTGGAAAGGAAGATAATGGTGATGAACCACTTGGTTAAAAAATTTTGTGGCTGAGGTTGGAGTGGGTTTGATTTTGAATTGAAGGCAGTTTGGTTTGGGTTCCCCATCTGTTCAGTAAATTATCTCCACACTATTGGGTAATTTGCTGGAGGTAAGGTACAGTATTGCAAGGAGATAGGTGGAAAAGAAGGTTAATGCAATGATGCAGCCTTGTTTGACCCCAGTTTTCACAGAGTCTGTGGTGATCCCTTTAGTGAGAATCATGGCATGCATATCATCATGGAGTAGGTGAAGGATGGTGACAAACTTCTGAAAGCAGCCAAATTTGAGGAGAATATTCCATAAGCCTTCTTGGTAAAGTAATGATTTGTGCACTCCTATATGCTCCTGTGACTTACAGACATCTCAAAGCGCTCTCATTACCACCAATAGTGTCTTTGCAAGATCCTCCAAATCCTGTGACAAGAAAGGTGGTCCATCAGCAGTGTCCTGTTCCAAGCCAATCTGCCCATCATTGAGGCATTAGTCACACAAAACCAGCTGTTCTAGATAGGACATGTTGTTCAAATGCCTGACACCAGACTTGAAACAACTGTTCTACTCAGAACTTGATCACACAAGGAGACTCCCATGAGGACATCAAAATGCTTTACAGATGTCCTCAAAACATCCCTGAAGAGGTTGAAAATACTCACTGACTAATGGAAGATGGACATGTGACCGATTAAAATGGAGAAAGCTCATTTGGGAAGGCACCAAACACATTGTGAGAGTTGGTCAGGAACAGAAATGAAGTTGAGGCTTGAAAAAGCACATAAACCTCCAAATAACCTAGTTACCAAAGCCTTCAGCACCACCTGCCCACCATGTGGCAGAGTCTGCAGATAGCATATTAGAATTATCAACCACTTTAGAGTCCATCAAATCAGAGTGGAAGCATGTTATACTCGATCTGGATGGACCACCTAAGAAGAAGGGGTTAAAAGTTTCTTGATGCAATCATACCACTGGGATTTTTTAATAATTATTCTAATTGTATTATGAAATAAGCATATTTGTTTTATTATGCTTTCTGCAGAAAAAGTTACTTCTGAAATGCTTTATTTGTTGAGAGTTTATTGAGATTAAAAGTTTGAACCAACAATCCAAGAACCCTACACTTTTTAAAAATTTGTTCACAGGTTGTGAGCATCACTGCCAAAACCAGTAATTTTGCCCTTGAGGAAGTAATGGTGAGTTGTGTTCTTGACTGCTGAATGGTTTGCTTGGTACTTTCAGAGGGCTGGTAAGAATCAGCCACATTGCTGTGAGTCTGGAGTCATGTGGCCCAGACCATGTAAAGACATCAGATCTTCTTCTCTGGAGGATATTGCTGAACCAGATGGATTATTATGACAATGTGATGGTTACATAATTTTTTAATCCAGATTTATTCAGTTAAATGAATTTAAAATCCCGAGGTAGCGAATTATCAAAATTCACTGGATTCCGGGGATGTGTCGGAAGATTGGAAAACGGCTAATGTTACGCCGCTGTTTAAAAAAGGTAGCAGACAAAGGCAGGGAATTATAGGCCGGTTAATTTAACGTCTGTAGTTGGAAAAATGCTAGAATCCATCATCGAAGAAGAAATAGCGAGGCACCTAGAAAAGACTGGTTTGCTCGAGCAGACGCAATACGGATTCGTTAAGGGGAAGTTGTGTTTGATGAATTTATTGGATTTCTATGAGGATGTGACTCGTGCAGTAGACAGAAGGGAACCGGTGGATGTGGTGCTTATAGATTCCAAAAGGCGCTTGATAAGGTGCCTCACAAAAGACTGCTACAGAAGATTAGGGTGCACAGAGTTGGGGGTAAGGTGTTAGCATGGATAGAGGATTGCTGCCTAATAGGAGGCAGAGAGTTGGTATCAATGGGTGCTATTCTGATTGGCGGTTGGTAACTAGAGGAGTGCCACAGGAATCGGTGCTGGGGCCTCAGCTATTTACCATTTGTATAGATGATCTGGAGGAGGGGGCTGAGTGTAGAGTGACGAAATTTGCTGATGACACGAAGATGAGTGGAAAAGCAAATTGCGTGGAGGGTGTGGAAAGTCTGCAGAGAGATCTGGATAGGCTGAGCGAGTGGGCGAGGACCTGGCAGATGGAGTATAATGTTAGCAAGTGTGAGGTTATCCACTTTGGCAGAAATAATAGTGGGAGAGATTATTATTTAAAAGGCGAAAAGCTGCAACATGCTACAGTGCAGAGGGACCTGGGGGTCCTTGTGCACAAGTCGCAAAAACCCCGTCTGCAGGTGCAGCAGGTGATCAAGAAGGCGAATAGAATGTTGGCCTTCATAGCGAGGGGGATAGAATATAAAAGTAGGGAGGTCTTGCTGCAACTGTACAGGGCACTGGTGAGGCCGCAGCTGGAGTACTGTGTGCAGTTTTGGTCGCCGCACTTGTGGAAGGATATATTGGCCTTGGAGGGAGTGCAGAGAAGGTTCACTAGGCTGATACTGGAGATGAGGGGGTTGGCCTATGAAGAGAGACTAAATAGACTGGGTCTGTACTCGTTGGAGTTTAGAAAGATGAGGGGGGATCTTATAGAGACGTATAAGATAATGAAGGGGATGGATAGGGTAGAGGTAGAGAGATTCTTCCCGCTTAGAAAGGATAGCAGGACTAGAGGGCACAGCCTCAAGATAAGGTGGTGGTGGTGGGTGGGTGGGGGCGTGCGTGGCAGTTTAGATCAGAGTTGAGGAGGAACTTCTTCACTCAAAGGGTGGTGAATCTCTGGAATTCTCTACCCGTTGAAGTGGTGGAGGCTACCTCGCTAAATATATTTAAGCCACAGGTAGATAGGTTTCTGATAGACAGGGGAATTAAAGGTTAAAGGGGAGAAAGCGGGAAAGTGGAACTGATCCGCTTCAGATCAGCCATGATCTTATTGAATGGCGGGGCAGGCTCGAAGGGTTAGAAGGCCTATTCCTGCTTCTATTTCTTATGTTCTTATGTAGGTGCCATGGTGGGATTTGAACTCACCTCTGAATCATTATTCTAGGCCTCTTTGTACCATGTAATTTAAAGCAGAAAGGCAACATGAGGTTTGAGATGATGTTGATAACGTGCTCAGGTTTCAGTTAGAAGATGGACTTTTGACTAACATTAAATTTTAACTGGTCTAGTAGCGCCAGGGAGGAGAACTCCATACCTGATTGCAAGCAGAGATTTAGAAAACTCCGTTATCCCTGGCCATTGGCTCAGTTTATAATATCAGTAAGAAGGTTCCACTCCAGAGACCGAAGAGTCTTTTGGATGATATGTTGACCAAGGCCCCACCTCCCTACTTAGATGGACATGTAAGATCTAATGCACTGTTTCAAAGATCATTAGAGTTCTACTTAACATCACTAAAAACAGATTATCTGCATGTAATCACATTGCTGCTTGTGGAAGCTGCTGTGCACAAATTGGCTGGCCTATTTCCTGCACAACTTTGGCTACACTTCCGAAGTACTTTATTGCATGTCATGTGGTTGTGAAAGGTTACCAATGCAAGACTATCTTTGATAGTATAACTGAGGACTATTAGCCCTCATCAGAGTAATTGCTGAACAGATACTTGATTCCTACCAGTGATATATTTGCAGCTTTCATAGCGTTGGGAGTAATAATGACCCCCAGAGCTGGGGATAAAATGCAGGCTGTTTGAGATTTACTCATTTTAGGTCATGTCAGTGAATTTAAACAAATGCAGATAATATTTAATAGCCTCATTTGTGGAGATTGTAAGTTGTAAAATTTAAATTCTTTATATTGAAAGACAAAACCTGTATTTTCCATTAGGGATAATTACTTACTCAGTCTTTGTCCTGCTGGGGACCAGGCAATAATGGACAGCACGACCTAAGCCCAGTCCATCACTTGACTTCAGCACAGGGGTGTCATGCTCTTGAATATTCTCCTCAAATATATTTCACTAGTTCTCTTTGGCCAGTCCAGTCTTCTCTTTCCATCTGATGTATCCATTCTACTGCCACTCAGGTGAGGCTTACGTGCGGAAGCAAAATACATGTTTGGCTAGTCTCAGTTGGGTCTCCAGCAAAGTCAGTCCTAAACCTGGTTGGAAAAGGACAAGGACTGGGCATGAAGTGAGCACCCTCAACCTGTAAAAACCCATTAACACTATGGAAACAGGAATAATTAGCAAACCTTAGTTGGTAGTATAGCTGAGTTTGACCTTCTTAAATGCCAGATCATGTGACTTAATATCTCCATGTGACATTCAGAATTATTTTAGTGTGCATCAATTATTAAATACTTTTTTAAACAGCTGAAGATCAAATGGGTATAAAAGAAATCTGTGAGGGTGAATTTCATCTTCAACAGTAACACGATGGTTAATAAAGGCAGCTCTTTTGCAACCCATCCAGTTTTTTATAGATTTATTTTGAAAGGATAGAGTGTAAAATGGGCTGCTGATTCATTAATTCCTGTTATGTGCTATCATTCAAGATGAGCTTCACTCTGCCTTGCACTTTAGAGACATTTTAACATGACGTACAGGTGTCAAACGTGTACCATAAAGAATTAATTAGGAGGTGAAGTTATCCCATCTTTCGTAGAATAATTGAGATCAACCAGGTCATATCGGATCACCGGGTTATACCAATGTCTAGTTAGATATTGGGCTGTATCTGAGAAGATTGTGAAGGCATATCCTAACTTGAAACATCAGCAATGAAATTACACATCATGTAATTCATATGGCTCAGTGCAATACTATGTGATGATTTGGTAACTCTCTGGGAAGCTGGCGAAATATCTTGAATCTCCCTAAATGGAAGATTGTAATATTCTGACACAACTTATTACAAAATTCTCCTCAGGTACAAAAAGTAACACTTCAATGCCACAGAAACCTTTAAATGTAGACTGTCAGTGACCTAATAACTCATTAGGTAAACATGGTAAAGCATCACAAAGGAAAACAGATCGTGGAGCAGTCCATATTCAAATACAGCAGCATCTGCACAAATATCCAGGCTTGGGCTGACAAGTGGCAGGTAACATTTGTGCCACACTATTGTCAGGCAATGACCATCACCAGTGAGAGACAATCTAACCAGCACCCTTTGACATGAAATGGTATTACCATCACTGAATTCCCCACTATCAACATTCTTGGGTTGCCATTGACCAGAAACTCAACAGCTCTTGCCACGTAAACACAATGACTACGAGAGCAGGTCAGAGTCTAGGAATACTGTGGCAAGTAACTCACTTCCTGAATCCCAAAGCCTGTCCACCATCTCCAAGGCACAAGTCAGGAGTATGATGGAATACTCCCCACTTGACTGGATGGTGCAGCTCCAACAACACTCAAGAAGCTTGACACCATCAGTATAAATGATGTTGAGATGCTGGCGCTGGACTGGGGTAGATACAAATGTGATCTGTTTACCATCAGTATAAGGCAGCCTGCTTGTTTGGCACCACATCCACTCCCTCCTCCACTGATATTCAGTAGCAGCAGTGTGTACTACCTACAAGATGCACTCGGAAATTCACCGAAGTTTTTAGGCAGCACCTTCCAACCCAAGACTACTTTCATCTTGAAGGACAAGAGCAGCAGATACGTTGAAACACCAACACCTGCAAGTTTCCCTCCAAACCACTTACCATCCTGACTTGGAAATATATCACCGTTTCTTCGCAGTCACTGGGTCAAAATCCTGGAATTCCCACCCTAACGGCATTGTGGATGAACCTACAGCACGTGGGCTGCAGTGTTTCAAGAAGGCAGCTCACCGCCACCTTCTTAAAGGCAACTAGGGATCAGCAATAAATGCTGGCCAGCCAGTGATGCCTATGTCTCGCAAATTAATTTTTAAAAAACCTTCATTCCTGGCAATGTACTTACAAATCTTCTTTCTGCCATCTCTAATGCAATTATATCCTTTAAAATAATGCAGTCACCTTTGAAGATCTATGGAAATAGACTCTTGAATTCTGTCTGGTCGTCTTATACTTCTCAGAATCCTCTCTTTATTGTATATTGCTTTCCTTTGTTTGTCCTTCATTATCTTGCATTTCTGTAGAATAAATCACATTACCATGTTTCTACTTGTCCAGTCCATTGATATCTTCCTGCAATCTACATTTTCCTGATTACCAACCACACTGGCGTTCTTCTATCATCTGCAAACTTCTTAATCATGCTGCCAATATTTAAGTCTAACTAAAATGTACCACAAACAGTAAAGGACCCAGTCTTGAGCCATGTTGAACACAACTGAAAAAAGCCTTCCAATCACAAAACGTCAATTGACCATTACCCTTCCTGCCACTGAGCCTATTTTGGATCCACTATTCAACTTTCTATTGGATCATAGGAACTTTTAATTTTTTAACCAGTCTGCTATGTGAGACGTTTTTTTATTGAGCTTGGGGTATGAACTTTGCAACAACATGCTGCACTTGCATTAGTCGTCGGCCTCAATTTTTTACTCAACAAGTGAGTGTTTTACTTATCAGTACCTTTTTAACTGGAAGCAACAAATCAAGCAGGTGACAGGGGGCTGTGTTTTGAAGATCCATGGGAGTTTAAGACCTGCCAACTTTTTGTGTTGGATGCTGAAGACATTTCAAAATGGTGACCACCCCCATACCCAAGCTGGCAGATCACTTTTATACTTGGCATGTAAGTCTTCCTATATTGGAAGAATATTTTGAAGCTCCAAAAGTAGATGTATTAACTTGTACAACGACATTTATGATAGATTTTAAGGAGGAGAGAGATGTGTCGTATTTTAGGGAGAGAATTTCAGCGTTTGGGCTCCAGGCAACTGAAGGCACTGCTGACTGTGGTGGGTCCAAATAAATTTGAAGTGTGCAAAAGGCCACAATTTGGGAAACACAGAGATTTTGGAGGATTGCAGAGGTTATAGAAATGTGGAGATTCCACCATCTTAACAGTTTGTACCTTCCTTTGGTTTTCTGAGGAATAAGCTAATCATTCCAGTTTGGCTTCTCTGAATCGGGACACCACTCCCTGTAGGTCTCTATCCAAAATTTTTGAACATTGAACAGCAATGGCTGCAGAACTGAAATCTGAGGGAGACTACTGACTGCATCCAACCACTGAAAAGTTGGCTTCAACTCCTGTTCTTTATTCTCCCCCAGCTAACCAGTTTTCAATCCAATTTGCTTTCCACCAAATCCAATACCTCTTTTTTTCTAGTTATATTACATATATCAAAGACTTTGCTAAAGTCTGTGTAATTACACCCAGTGCATTTCCCCATCTATCATGTCTGTTAGCTCTTCGAAGAATTCCAAGTTTTGTCATTCATTTTTAAATTTGTCCTTGCTACTTCTAGCTGCTTTCTCAATAATTATGTGATAATTTAATCCTTACACTTCTGCCTGTAATAGATGTTCAGTTAATTGACAAGTGACTACTTAGATTAATCGGTCTTTTCTGAAATAGCTGCAACATTAGCCACTCTTTAGTATTCTGGAACATAATCACGCTCAGTATGATCCTGAAATATAACCTCTCTGTCATTTTAAATCCCAGTCTTAGAATTCTGTAATGAATCCCATCAGTTACTGGTGTCTTGTCTTCCTTTGGCCTCACTGACTTGTCTAAGATTTTTATCTGATCCGTCAAAGTATCGTTCACCTTGACTATTTTGAGTCTGCCTAATGTGATGAGCTCCATGGCTTGCAGAGTGCTGAGGTCAGCTGCAGACTAAAGTAACCATTGGTGGCATTGATAAGGGAGAGGGTCGCCACCAGCGTAGCCATGTTCTGTATTGATTGTCACAGAGCTGCTATATCTGACAATTCATTCACTTGCTGATTGCCATCTCCTTTTTTTCCTGTGGCACATGAAAGAAAGTCATGGCTCAGCTGAAAAAGATGACCAAAAAGATTGGATCTGGGAGCAATACTGCAAGGGATCTGAAAAAGCGATGCGCCTTTTGATTAAAATTATACCTGTGGAACTAGGATGGAGTAAAGCTGCTGCTGGATGGCACTTAGTGGCTAAAGCCATGAATAAAGGAGCTGGAATTCAGCCTCAAACTTCAAATTTTGGAAGACATAATTTGTATCTGTATTTGGTAAATTTGATTCTTTTAGTTTATTTGGTATTCACAGGAGTTGTAACAAAATCGGGGCATATCTGGATTGTGAACCAAAAGAGGCCATGAAATGGGTTCACCAGAATTTCCCAGATTTTGAATAAATAAGATTTCATATTTACTCTGCTGTGGAAATCAACATGAATACTTTTGATGTTCAAGCCTTTTGTGCAGAGGATGGATTTGTTTCTTAGTATTTTGAAACAGTTGACCAAGAATAATTTGAAGGCAGTAGCAAAGTGGTCGTAGGCCCACTTGTAAATTCAGATTTTAAGTGTTACGATCCAGGCCAGAAACTATAATGTGTTTTATAAAGAGAGCTTAGACCTGAAGTTTTTACCTTTGAATTTGGCATGGCTGAGCATAAGGTTTCACTCCAGGTATGATTCAACTGATCCACTAGGAAGATCTTATCAAACAAAGTTTATTTAAGAACATAGGTAAATTCTAATAAAAATCACATAGCTTATACCAATTACAAAAAAAACCATGATATTGTAAAAACCTTAACAACTAGCTATAAAGTTCCAAGTCAAAACACACCCGCAAATCTACACCCCTTTCTAAACTTGGCACAAAAAGCAACTATGCTTACATGATGCTGGATTTTGCAGCTTTTTAACTCCTGCTGTGAATTAGTCCTTTGGATGTTGAATTAAAGCCCTGAAGCTTTCTAGTCCTAAAACATTCAGCACGCCTCTGGATAGAAAACAAGAAAGACAGAAACACACTACCTTCCTCCCAGGCACTTCAAACTCCCAGACAGCAAAATTTTCAATTCGAGAGAGAGAAAGGAACACAACCTACCTCCACTGGCTTCTGGCAAGCAACTAAACTGAAACCAAAACCTTGGAATTTGCTGTAGAAAAGTACTGTCTCAAGGCAGCATCTGACCTGTCAATCATCCCCAAATCAAATCCCAGTCAACAATCCCAAGGGATCATTAAATCCCCAAGACACTGCATTAGTCCAGCATAAAATAAACATGTCCATTATATTGCTTCAGTAACAATTAGAGATCACTGCTTACCGACATTTCGGTATTCAAAATAAAATGCTAAGAGCTGCTTGGAAAAACCTGCAAAAATGACTAAAATGTGTTTCTTAAAGACATAGTATTGTCACAAAAGGCAGAGATCATTGAAGAATTAAAGATTAAAGAAAAAATGTTCCTGATAGTACTCAAGTAGAACTAACTTCAATTAGAAAAAGAAAAGCTGACATAAATGAGAAAAAGAAAGGGAAATGGAGACAATTCAAAACAGGATGAATTTGGAAAGAGAAGCAGGAGAAAGACATGAAAAAACTTGAACTCCAAAGAGAAAGAGAAAAAAAATAGAAAAAGAGAAGTTATAAAGAGAGAAAGACAGAGAATTGGAAAGAGAAAGGCTCAGATTATGCAAACATGAATTGGCAGTGAAAGATGAGGAGGCCCCGAGAGCAAACCCTGCCTAGATTTGATTTGGCAAAGAATATTCACTTGGCAACTAATTTTAATGAGGACAGGGTAGACATGTGTTCTATGTCATTCAAGAAAATAGCCATGAATTTGAAATGGCCAAAACAATTTTGAACAACACTCCTGAAGGGTGTTTTGTAAGGAAAGCTTTGGAGGTGCATTTAAGTCTTTCAGAAAAGCATTCCAGTAACTATGAGAATGTAATGACTGCTCTTCTCAATGCTTATGAGTTATATCTGAGGCTTACAGATAAAAGTTCAGAAATGTAAAAAGGGAATATTTATGGAAATTGGTTGATAGAAGGAAATTGTATTTGATAGATTGTATGAAGAAGTTTATATAAGACTCAAGAACCTTAGGGAAGTATTCTGATGGAAGAATTCAAGAACAGTGTCCCTTCGAGAACAAGCATGTGGACAGTCACATGCGGTCCTGTAGAAAATGCTGCCATACTGGGTAAACCTCATGACAAGCAGGTAATTTCTCTGATGTTTACTGATGGTGAATCAGGCTACAGGAAACAAAGCTTTTTGAGAATTTTCCAGTGAGGCAATCAAATCAGTTGTCATCCTTAAACATTGCGGGAACATTTCAGTTACTGTTGCTGGTAGGCAAATGTAAGTTTCTGTCTAGGTAGTTTGTTTATTGGAAACATTTTACTGCAAAGTCTATAAGTGGTTTATTGATTTACTGGTTCCCTTGTGTAAAGTTCATTTGAAATGTGACTTAGTCACTGGTCCTATTACTAGTTCCCACTTTGCCTATTGAAAATGTGAATTTTTTGCCATGAAATAACTTAGTTGGGGATAAGGTGTTTGCATTCCTAATGATTTGAGGAAAGCTCACTGAGGTTGCCAAAACAAAGGTTTTATAGGAAAAGTTGGCTGACTTAAAGTATCACATTTGTCTTTATGAATCAGGTGCTAAGATTAATGTTCCTCTTAAAGATGTGTCAGAAGAGTTAGAAATATGGATGGCTAGTTTAGAAATGACAGTGGAGCATCAACTTAAGAGGGAAACGTAATAATAATTGGAGAGGACTTACAACAGGTTGAACTGATACTGCAGATAAAACATGAAATGGATATGGCAAAGTAGACAGTAAGTATATGGTGTTACAGAGAGAGGGCCTGGGTGGGATTGTTGTCGTATACACTGTAGGGATTCTATGATTCCAACAGTACTCAAAGCAGATGATGAAAATAGAAGAAATGTGCTTTGAGAGAAGAAAGCTGAGTCCAGTGTTAAAACTGTAAAGCAATATCACTGAAAATCTCTCCTTGAGTTTCTGTTCAGAGCAGGCAGTACTGAGAAGCCAGATTGACGACCAACAATGATCAGTATTCTTCTTGATAAGATTAACCTGTTAGGGTACCAGAGCAGAAGCCCCAAGGCATGTTATGAAGCCCAACCAGACCCCAGCAGACTTTGTATTTTGGCATTCATGTGGGGAAAAGGTGTTTTAATTGAGGTGTGATTCTATGGACAGAACAATTTAACTATAATAAGCTTAACTTTTACTAATTGTAATACTTGAACATGACAAGATACAATTCTTAATTGCTAGCCTATCTCTCTCGGTTCCAGTTTAAGCAATACCCCTCTTATAGACTTAAATTCTTCAAAACCATTTAGCAAACAACACAAACTTACACGTTTTTATTTGTTAACAGTCCTAGAGTCTTTGAACCCTCTGGAGAGAAAGACAGAGAGACACCTGTCATCTAACACACAAACAACACCCTCAGGCAAAAGAGACAGAAACTCCTTGCTTCTTTCAAAACCAGGCAGAAACTGCTTATTTTTCCCTAAAGCTTATCTCTGCCCATTCACGTGACTCTGTCTCTGTCAGTCAATCTAATCAAAACCCCAGAAGAATAAACAAAATAAACATAAATGCATTAGCTCGGATTAAAACAAATACTGCTTTGCAGATGAATTGGCACCATTTAAACCAGAGTTGAATTTTTAAACATATCCCCATAAGATACATGATATGGGTACATTTCTTAAAGGCACAATATCATCACAAACCAGACCAAACAAACTGAAAGACCTTTGAACCTCCATGAATGCTGTCCCTGGGCCCAGACATCACATCATGTGATGCAGATTTTGGTCAAACTGGAGCAGTGTTAAACCAAAAATGTCACAGTGTACACAAAGGAGAAAACCAAGGAGGTTTATTATGAATATATTTTATCATTTATTTTGTTTATTAGAATCACACGTCAGCTTACATCAACACTGCAATGAAGTTACTGTGAAAATCCCCTAGTTGCCACAATCTGGTGTCTGTTTGGGTACACCGAGGGAGAATTCAGCATGGCCAAAGCACCTGACCAGCACATCTTTCAAACTATGTGAGGAAACTGGAACATCCGGGAGAAACCACAGAGATATCGGGGGGGGGGGGGGGGGGGGGGGGTGACGTGCAGGCTCCACACAGACAGGGACCCAAACCAGAAATCGAATCTGGGTCCCTGGCACTGTGAGGCAGTAGTGCTAACCACTGTGCTGTTGTGCCGGCCCTATAAAAACATCAATATACTAATAATTATAAAATATTGCTGAAGAAGTCCAAGAGTGCATTAAAAGAATCTGAAAGGCAACATTAGGAACATAAACTGAACACCAAAAACAGTAATTCCAACAGAAGGGTCTGCAGCTCATAAAAAAGTTTGGAGAAAAGCTGCTTTTTTTTCTGTAAGCTGTCTCAGCATGCTGTTCATTAACACAAAGTTGAAGCATCATATCTTAATGAAGAATTTGAAAGAACTATTCAGATTATGCAAATGAAAAGGGAGATTTTTGATAAGAGTGAAAGTGAGTTAACCAGCAGTAATGTAGATGAATCCTTTCATTAACTCATGGCTCAATCTGAGAGTCTGAGGATATTGGAAGTATTTTGTTTAAACTTTGATTGGCAGACAGATGCCCTTTGTCAGTGTTTGTCTTGAAGGATTTGTTGTGTATTGAGTGAGTTCACTTTCGCAAAAATTGCCAACAACAATTGGCCTCCATGCCCAATGATCTGAGGAGATGGAAAAGTCAGCCAGGGTACTGCGTACTGATTGCTATTTGTTGATCTCTGCCAAAACGTAATGCATTTGTTGTCTGGTGAAAGTAGGTCGGGCTCAACTGTAATGTTAACCATAGTTGAATAGCTTACCAACACTGCCTGCTGATGTTCCTTTGGAGGAGGTTCACTGGGATGAGGTACAGAAAGCTGTGGCTGTAGAATCCTACCACCGTGATAAAAATGATTTTGGAAGACAATCAGGGAAGGCAATTGACAGAGGGAGAAGATCTTTGTTACCCATATCAATAAGACAAGTGCTTATTCTGGGTCTCTTATCAAGATAACCCTTGGACATAAATCAGCCACCGGCATGATTGACTGTCTTGAGCTGCCTCTTTTTCCATCAGTGCATGGAACATCCAGTATTAATGAAGGCAGCAGTCAGTGGCTGCCAGCACTGTCAGAATGATTGACAAAGATATTGGTCCAAGCAGAAGATTACAATCAGATTTCTGTTGTGATATTAGTCAGTAACCACATGCGCCATTAGAAAGATTGGGAGATTTATTTTCTGTCAATCAAATGCTGACACTCTTCAGTTAATGGCTATTGGCATGAGACATTCTCACATCAACAGAGCAAGAAGACAGCACAGAGATTAACCACTCTTGCAACTGTCTTAGTTGCTTTAAGCTTAGCAGTCAGCCTGCACAGGAAAGCTGAATTTTTGAAGTAACCCAATTATAATTTGAAAGGCAATTCAGGAGGGAGACAGAATCGGATGAAAGTATGTTCATTAACTCTTTCTGTTCTAAGGGTAAATAGAAAATCCAAATTTTATTTGATCTTGAGCTGATCTTCATACTCTGTACTCTCTCTACAATGATTGTTCACTCCAGTTGCAGAAAACACTTATACCTATCGTTGCCAACTGTAAACTTGATTGCGCAATGCTGTTCTGACCAATTATCCATCCTCCAACTTGGCCAATTGGAAGGATGCATTTCTTCATAATTTAGAGATGGCATAGTCCATAAAGGTACACATGGATATACTATCATAAGAAATACGAGCAGGAGTAGGCCATTCAGCCCCTCGAGCTGCTTCACAATCTTATTGTTCACTCCACTTCCCTGCCTGTCAGCTGTAATCCTAGACTCCCTTTTGGATCAAAAGTCTATCTAACTTCACCTTGAATATATTTTCTGACCAGCTTACATTGATTTTTAGGAAGAGAATTCCAAAGACCAACGACTCAGAGATTAAATTCCTTCTGATCTTAATCTTAAAATGAGCAACCTTTTAGTTTTAAACCATGCCCCCTAGTTTTTAGATTTCGCCACAAGTGGAAACATCCACTCAGCATCTATCCTGTCAATCTCCTCAGAATCTTAAACGTTTTGACAAAGCCACCTCTCGCCCTTTTCTAAATTCCAATGAGTATAGACCTAACCTGCTTAACCTTTCCTCATAACGCAACCCCTTCATCTCAAGAAGTAGCTTAAATTGCCCTAAACTGCTTCCATTGCAAGTATATACTTTCTTAAGTAAGGAGACCAAAATCGTATACAATATCTAGGTGTGGTATCACTATTGCCCTGTGCAGTTGTAGCAAGACCTCCCTACTTTTATACTGCATCCCCATTGCAATAAAGACCAATGTCATTTGCCTTCTTAACTACTTCCTATACCTGCATGTTACTCTTCTTACTCATGCACAAGGACACATGGATCTTTCTGTATCGGAACATTGTGCAGACATTATTTATTTTAATAATAATTTGCTTTTCTAGTTAATTCTGCCAAAGTAAACAGTCTCACACTTTCCAGCAATATACCCATCCACCAATTTTTGCCCACTCAATTAACTATCCTGTGCACGTTCTTTGTGTCCTCTTCGCAGCTTGCTTTCTTATCTGTCTTGTACCATTGGCAAAATTGGCTAACCCAAGTAATGAATATAGATCATAAATAGTTAGGGCCCAGCACTGATCCCTTAGGCTCTCTGCTAGTTGCATTTTACCAGCCTGCTTGTTATATCTTCAAGAATCCTAATAAATTTGTCAAACATGATTACCTTTCACAAAACCAGGTTGACAAAGCCTGATTATATTATGATTTTGCTTTGCGCCTATCTCCTGAATATGGATTCTGCCATTTACCCAATGACAGATGTTTTTATTTCAGATTTCCAGCATCCAGCATATCTTACCTTGATGTGACAGATGTTAGGCTAACTGGCCAGTAGTTTCCCACTTTCTGCCCCCCTTCTTTCTTGAAAAGTGGTATTACATTGGAGAGAGGCAATGGACTAGTGGTATCATCGTGAGACTTAATCCAGAAACTCAGCTAATGTTCTGGAGACCTGAGTTCAAACCCTGCCGTGACAGATGGGGTGAAACTAAATTCAACAGAGAAACCTGGAATTAAGAATCTACTGATGAAACCACTGTTGATTGACAGGAAAAACCCATCTGGTTCACTAATGTCCTTTAGGGAAAGAAATCTGCTGTTCTTACCTGGTATGGTCTGTATGTGACTCCAGAGCCACAGCAGTGTGGTTGACTCTCAAGTGTCCCCTATCAAACCACTCAATTCAAAGGCAACTAGGGATGGGCAATAAGTGCTGCTTAGTGATGCCTATGTCCCAGAAATGAATAAAGAAGAACATTGCAGTCTTCCAATCTACAGGCATCTTTGTAAAATCTGAGGATCAGTGCATCCGCTATCTCTGCAGCCACTTCTTTTAAGACCTTAGGGTACAGGCCATCAGATGCAGGAGATTTGTCAACTTTTAGCCCCATTAGATTTTCCAGTATTTTCTCTGTCATGGTTGTGTTTTAAGTCATCCATTCCTTTTGCCTCTTAATAGAAACAGCTGTCTATTTCTGCATTTTTCATGTGTGTTTATTTCTGTTTACTGTGGTGTACAGGAAATATCTATATGTACTCAAATGGTGTGTTTTATGACAATAGTCGATATATTATTGTTACGCTATTCCTGTATCTCAATTGGCGGGTTAATGCCGCAAAGAAGACTTAAAGATAGGAAAATGTCTCTTAGAGTTTATTTGTTGTTTCATTAAGCAAAATTACAGTTTTCATTTGATTATTAGTTTTAATTTGCAGCTGAGGATCACCAATGTTTAAAGATTGTCTTGCCTCTGTAATGGAATATGGTGTGTGACATGAGTGGAGGGTGTGTGTGACTGATGCATCATTATGTTTTTTACACATATTTTCAACTTCCCTTCCCTTAATGAAGATATTGAGTCTTGCTGGGGTACAGTTCCAAAAATACCAAATTCTTTTTGGAACTATAGCCAGATGGCCATTCTTCATATATGTAAATGAGCAGTGAGTGTTAATATATTTCCTCCTTTGGATGGGGGCAAGTATCAAAGCTGTGTTCAGTCCTACACTCATTTAAGATCCAGGTGTATATATATTCCAGCACGCACTGAAACCACTTTTGGCCCCCTTATTCTATATTGGCTGTGACCAGTTAAGAACATAAGAAATAGGAGCAGGAGTAGTCCATACAACCCATAAGAACATAAGAAATAGGAGTAGGCCATCTAGCCCTTCGAGCCTGCCCCGCCATTCAATAAGATCATGGCTGATCTGAAGTGGCTCAGTTCCACTTTCCCGCTTTCTCCCCATAACTCTTAATTCCCTTGCCTACCAAAAACCTATCTACCCGTGTCTTAAATATATTTAGTGAGGTAGCCTCCACCACATCAACGGGCAGAGAATGCCAGAGATTCACCACCCTTTGAGTGAAGAAGTTCCTCCTCAACTCCGTTCTAAACTGCCCCCCTGTTATCTTGAGGCTGTGCCCCCTAGTCCTGCTGTCCTTTCTGAGCGGGAAGAATCTCTCTACCTCTACCCTGTCCAACCACTTCATTATCTTATACGTCTCTATAAGATCCCCCGTCATCCTTTTAAACTCCAACAAGTACAAACCCAGTCTATTCAGCCTCTCTTCATAGTCCAACCCCCTCATCTCTGGTATTAGCCTAATGAACCTCCTCTGCACTCCCTCCAAGGCCAAAATATCCTTGCGCAAGTGCGGTGACCAAAACTGCACACAGTACTCCAGCTGCAGCCTCACCAGTGCCCTGTACAGTTGCAGCAAGACCTCCCTGCTTTTATATTCAATCCCCCTCGCTATGAAGGCCAGCATCCCATTTGCCTTCTTGATCACCTGCAGGCTGGGTTTTTGCGACTCATGCACAAGGACCCCCAGGTCCCTCTGCACCATAGCATGCTGCAACTTTTCGCCCTTGAAATAGTAATCCCTCCTACTATTATTCCTGCCAAAGTGGATAACCTCACACTTGCTAACATTGTACTCCATCTGCCAGGTCCTCGTCCACTTGCTTAGCCTATCTAGATCCTTCTGCAGACTTTCCGCACCCTCCACACAATTTGCTTTTCCACTTATCTTTGTGTCATCAGCAAATTTAGACACCCTACACTCAGCCCCCTCCTCCAGATCATCTATATAAATGGTAAATAGTTGAGGCCCCAGCACCGATCCCTGCGGCACTCCACTAGTCACCAACCGCCAATCAGAATAGCACCCATTGATACCAACTCTCTGCCTCCTATTAGACAACCAATCCTCTATCCACGCTGACACCTTACTGCCAACTCCATGCCCCCTAACCTTCTGAAGCAACCTTTTGTGCGGCACCTTATCAAACGCCTTCTGAAAATCAAAAATCACCATATCCACTGGTTCCCCTCTGTCTACCGCACTAGTCACATCCTCATAGAATTCCAATAAATTCGTCAGACACGACTTCCCCTTAACGAATCCATGCTGCATCTGCTCTATCAAACAATTCTTCTCAAGATGCCTCGCTATTTCTTCTTTGATGACGGATTCAAGCATTTTTCCCAAAACAGACGTTAAACTAACCGGCCTATAATGGGGTGGGTGGGGGTGGGTGGGGGGGGGGGTCGTGGGGTGGGGGCGGGGTGGGAGGGGTGGGGGGGGGGGGGTCGTGGGGTGGGGGTGGGGCGGGGTGGGAGGGGTGGGGGGGTGGGGGGGGTGTGGAGGGAGAGACAGAACCAGCGGGAGTTCCTCGTTGCCTTCATTGACAGGGATAGTATTGCCAGCTCGGTAGGGGGAGAAGGTTAGAAGAAAGGACAAGGGTAGGGGTAGGTGTAGGAGGATGCGGCAGCACGGGCTCGTTGGGCCGAAGGGCCTGTTTCCCGTGCTGGGTTGTTCTTTGTCCCTGCGCTGCGCTGCGCTGCAAGTGGAACCCCTAATTTAGCCGGATTCAGGGGAGAATAGTGTCAATTTGGTATACCAATCAGCCTAAGAGCACATCTTTGGGGTGTGGGAGGAAACCGGAGCGCCCGGAGGAAACCCACGCAACCACAGGGAGAATGCGCAAACTCCCACAGACACAGGCCCAAATCCACGTATCTGCACAGCTAGCAGTGATAGTCACTGAGCTGTTGCGGCGCCCGTCTCCTGGTCCAGGATTAAGCATACACACCAACACGAAGTACTAGGCCACTCCCGGAACCTCCAAGAGCAGCCCATGCACGACCCACCATGTGCATGCCCCTCGTTTGACAACAAGGTGGACCCACACCTGTGGATTAAAGACAAAACATTAACATGTAATTCTACATTTCCGGTGTCGTCCCGAGGCTCTGACCCTATTTAGTACCCTCTGCTATAACCCTCCATCCTTGTCTTGCTCATGTGTCTATCTAAGTAAACCTTAAACAAGTCCAACGTGCCTGCCTCCACCACCTTACTTGGTAGCGCGTTCCATACCCCCACGACCCTCTGCGTGAAGAACCTTCCTCTCGTATCCAAATTATACTTCTCCCCCCTCACCCTTAGATCGTGACCTCTCGTAATTGTCCCCAATCTAGGGAACAGCCTACCACTGTTGACTCTATCTATTCCCTTCAGTATTTTATATACCTCTATCATGTCCCCCCTTAATGTCCATCTTTCCAAGGAGAAGAGTCCCAGTTTCTCCAACCTTTCCTTGTAACTCAGTCCTTCCATGCCAGGCAACATCCTGGTAAACCTCCTCTGCACCCTTTCCAGAGTCTCCACGTCCTTCCGGTAGTAAGGTGACCAGAACTGGACGCAGTACTCCAAATGCGGTCCAACCAACGTTCTGTACAACTGAAGCATTAGACGGCAGCTATTTTACTCTATACCCCTTCCTATAAAGGCTAGCATTCCATAAGCTTTCCTCACAACCTTCTCTACTTGTGTCGCCACCTTCAGAGACTTGTGCACCTGCACTCCCAGGTCCCTCTGTATTTCTATACTCCTAATCGGTCTATCTTTTATCACGTAGCTCCTCTCTGCATTATTCCTTCCAAAATGCATCACCTCGCATTTGTCAGGATTAAATTCCATCTGCCCAATATACCAACCTATCTATATCCTGCTGTGTCACCTGACATTCCTCCTCGGTATCCGCCAACCCTGCCATCTTGGTGTCATCCGCAAACTTGCTGATCACATAAGAACATAAGAAATAGGAGCAGGAGTAGGCCAACTAGCCCTTCGAGCCTGTCCCGCCATTCAATAAGATCATGGCTGATCTGTCGTGGCTCAGTTCCACATTCCCGCCCTCTCCCCATAACCCTTAATCCCCATAACCCTTAATCCCCATAACCCTTAATCCCCATAACCCTTAATTCCCATAACCCTTAATCCCCATAACCCTTAATCCCCTCTCTTATCAAAAACCCATCAACCCGCGTCTTAAAAATATTTAGCGAGGTAGCCTCCACCACTTCAACGGGCAGAGAATTCCAGAGATTCACCACCCTTTGAGTGAAGAAGTTCCTCCTCAACTCCGTTCTAAACCACCCCCCCTTTATCTTGAGGCTGTGCCCCCTAGTCCTACTATCCTTTCTGAGCGGGAAGAGTCTCTCCACCTCTATCCTATCCGTCCCATTCATCATCTTATACGTCTCAATGAGATCTCCCCTCATTCTTCTAAACTCTAATGAGTACAAGCCTAATTTATTCAGCCTCTCCTCATAGCTCAACCCTCTCAACTCCGGCATCATCCTAGTAAACCTCCTCTGCACTCCCTCCAAGGCCAAAATATCCTTGCGTAAGTACGGCGCCCAAAACTGCACACAGTACTCCAGCTGCAGCCTCACCAATGCCCTATACAGCTGCAGCAAGACCTCCCTACTTTTATATTCAATCCCCCTCGCGATGAAGGCCAGCATCCCATTCACCTTCCTGACCACCTGCTGCACCTGCAAGCTGGGTTTTTGCGACTCATGCACAAGGACCCCGAGGTCCCTCTGCACCGTCGCCTGCTGCAGTTTTTCTCCACGTAAGTAATAATCCTTCCTACCATTATTCCTACCAAAGTGGACCACCTCGCACTTGCCAACATTAAATTCCATTTGCCATTTCCTGGCCCATTTGCCCAGCCTAACTAGATCCTTCTGCAGACTCTCCCCACCCTCCGCACAATTTGCCTTTCCACCAATCTTGGTCTCATCAGCAAATTTCGACACCCTACACTCGGTTCCCTCCTCCAGATCATCTATATAAATGGTAAATAGCTGAGGCCCCAGCACCGACCCCTGGGGCACTCCACTAGTCACCATCCGCCAATCCGAATAGCACCCATTGACCCCCACTCTCTGCCTCCTATTTGACAACCAGTCCTCTATCCACGCTAACACCCTACCCCCAACTCCATGTCCCCTGACCTTCTGCAATAACCTCTTGTGAGGTACCTTGTCAAACGCCTTCTGAAAATCAAGAAAGACCACATCCACCAGCTCTCCTCTATCCACCGCCCTAGACACATCCTCATAGAACTCCAGTAAATTTGTCAGACACGACTTCCCTACACTCTCT
This sequence comes from Carcharhinus amblyrhynchos, assembly GCF_965287045.1. Lineage (NCBI taxonomy): Eukaryota > Metazoa > Chordata > Chondrichthyes > Carcharhiniformes > Carcharhinidae > Carcharhinus > Carcharhinus amblyrhynchos. The sequence goes on along the minus strand of NC_137327.1, from coordinate 60,590,279 downwards.
TCCAAGTCGTTTATATATACTACAAAGAGGAGAGGTCCCAGTACTGAGCGCTGCGGCACACCACTGGTGACCAGCCTCCAGCCCGAAAAGGTCCCCTCGACAACTACTCTCTGTCTCCTATTGCCCAGCCAGTTTTCGATCCACCTAGCTACCTGTCCTTGTATCCCATGTGCCTTAACCTTTTCTACCAGCCTACCGTGAGGGACTTTGTCAAATGCCTTACTGAAATCCATATAGATGACATCAATGGCTCGCCCATCGTCAACCATTTTTGTCACCTCCTCAAAGAATTCTACCAGATTCGTAAGGCAAGACCTCCCCCTAACAAAGCCATGTTGCGTATCCCTAATCAGATCACAACGCTCCAAACGCTCATACATCCTACCCCTAAGAATTTCTTCCAATAATTTTCCTACCACCGATGTCAAACTCACTGGTCTATAATTACCAGGGTTATCCCTACTACCTTTTTTAAACAGCGGTACAACATTAGCTACCCTCCAGTCTTCTGGGACCTCACCTGTGTCCAAAGAAGAGACAAACATTTGCGTCAGAGGCCCAACAATTTCATCTTTCACCTCCCTAAGCAGCCTGGGATAAATACCATCAGGCCCCGGAGCTTTATCCGTTTTTATGTTACCTAAAAAACCTTAGCACTTCCTCCCTCTTAATGGATATTTCCTTCCACTGATCTACAGCTCCCTCCAAGACACTACATGACACCGAACCCCTCTCCTTCGCGAATACCGACACAAAGTATTCATTCAGGATCTCCCCCATTCCCTCAGACTCGATACATAGCTCCCCTCCTTTGTCCCTAAGAGGACCAATTTTCCCTCTAACCAGTCTCTTGCTCCTAATATAAGAGTAAAATGCTTTTGGATTTTCCTTAATCCTATCAGCCAAAGCCATTTCATGCCCTCTTTTCGCCCTTCTAACTCCCCTTTTTAGCTCCCTCCTACTCTCTCTATACTCCTCCAGCGCACTCTCCGTACCCAGTTGTTTTGACCTAACGTATGCCTCCCTCTTCGTCCTGACCAAGTCTTCGATACCCCCTGTAATCCACGGCTCTCTAATCCTGCCTTTCCCATCCTTCCTCTTTGCCGGCACATGCCTTTCCTGCAACATTTTCAGTTTGCCCTTAAAAGCCTCCCACTTGCCAACCGTGGACTTGCCAGCTAACAGTCCCTCCCAATCAGTGTCCTTCAGCTCTCTCCTAATCTGGCTATAGCTCGCCTTCCCCCAGTTCAGCACCCTCCCCTTCGGACGGCACTCATCCCTTTCCGTTTTTATCCTAAAGTAGATGGACTTGTGGTCACTGTTAGCCACATGATCGCCTACCTCTACCTCAACCACCTGCCCCGGCTCATTTCCCAGCACTAAATCCAGTATAGCCCCCTCCCTAGTCGGGCTTGTTACGTACTGTTCTAGGGACCCTTCCAACACACATTTTACAAACTCCTCTCCCTCCGTGCCCCTAGGTGTAGGAAGATGCGGCGGCGCGGGCTCGTTGGGCCGAAGGGCCTGTTTCCCGTGCTGGGTTGTTCTTTGTTTTTTGACATTTGACGTGCATGTGCTCAACCTTTTTTCTGATGGGTGTGGCATAATGAAATCAGCTCTGCGACCCAATCATGCCTTAACAGAGCCTGCAAAATGGTAGGTAAAATAAATCTTATTGCCTGAACTACAGCCCTTATCCGGCTCTCGCAACTCTTCCCTCCCTTACCCCAGCACTGCTATTGCAGCCTCGCTCCAAACTCCCCTAACCCCAGCTCTAAAGGTGGGCAGAGGTAATGTTTTTGCCCCATTAGTTATTTTGTCTGTTAGTAAGCAATACATTTCAAAAGCTAGTAGGCAGATTTCAATGAAACTTGGCATACTGATAAAGAAATGATTCATTTCTGACAAAGAAATGGATCAAAATCCTGGAATTTAAAAAAAAGATCCATTAACATCAGAAGACAGGACAAATTGAATGTTTAGAATGTTATGGATTGTTTTATTTAAAATGCTAATGATGGTTTTAGAATGAAGAACAAGGAACAGTGCAACACAGGACAGGCCCTTCAGCCCTCCAAGCCTGTGCCAGTCGTGATGCTCTTACTAAACTAAAAACAAAACCTTTTGCCTTTGCTTGGACTGTATCCCCCTATCCTTCCCAATTCATGTATCCCCCTATCCTTCCCAATTCATGTATCCCCCTATCCTTCCCAATTCATGTATCCCCCTATCCTTCCCAATTCATGTATCCCCCTATCCTTCCCAATTCATGTATCCATGTAGATGCTTCTTAAATGTTGCTAATGTGCCTGCTTCCACCACCTCCTCCAGCAATGCGTCCCAGGTACCACCTCTTTCTGTGTGAAAAACTTTCTCCATACATCTCCCTAAACTTTCCCACTCTCATCTTGAATCTGTGCCCACTTGTAATTGACACTTCCTCCCTTGGAAAAAGCCTCTCACTATCCCCCCGTCTATGCTTCTCAATTTTGTAGACCTCTAATCAGGTCTCTCCTCAGCCTTTGTCTTTCCAGTGGAAATAATCCTAGTTTATTCAACCTCTTATCATAGCCCAGACCCTCGAGACCAGGCAGCATCCTGGTAAAGCTTCATTGCACTCTCTCCAAAGTTTCCACGTCCTTCTGGTAGTGTGGCAACCAGAACTGCACGCAATACTCCAAATGCAGCTTTACCAAGGTTTTATATACCTGCAACATGATTTCCCAACTCTTGTACTGAATACCCCGGCTGATGAAGGCAAGCATGCCACATGCCTTCTCAATCACCTTGGCCACTTGCGTTGGCACTTTTAGGGAACTGAGCAAGCACATCCCTCTGTATTTTAATTTTCCTAAGAGTTCTGTCATTTACAGTATAATTCACATCTAAATTTGATCCTCCAAAATGTATCACCTCGCATTTTCCAGATTAAACTTCATCTCCCATTTCTGTGCCCAGGTCTCCCATCTATCTATATCCTGTTGTATCTGACAACCCCCAACACGATCAACAACTCCACCAATCTTTGCCATACTATAGCAACCCACCTGATTAGTGGCTGGCGCCATTGAATTTTGGCTTAACATTTTAGAGAATGCAAAAACAATGATAAGACGTATATTCAGTTTAGGCAGAGGCAAGTTGTAATTCATTACAAATGATGCAGATTGTGATTTTCAAACATTTCAACAGTTGGATTTTTAAAACAGCAGTCTGATGAGGAATAGGATTCTTTAGATTTTAACCAAGCCAGAGCTTAGGCAATTTTAAGGGAGCAACTAAATGTCTCGCCATGTGTTCTGATGGGAAAACGCTGCATGCTGACGTGCAATTGGTCGCTGCACAGAAGTTATACAGAACATCATAAATGCTAATTGGATCTAAGCCAGATAGTGAAGTCTGAAGCTAGACACAGATCTTTATCTTGATGGCAGTTTTACTCACAGAATACAGCATTACATTTCAATACCTCCTGCATACCAACACCATATGTCTTAGCAGTCCCTTTTTATATGTGCTCATGATACTAAATTCTATCCTTCACCTGTTTTTCCTTAACCATAACAATATAATTAACATAACAACATGATGGCACAGTGGTTAGCACTGCCAATTCACAGCTCCAGGGACCGGGTTCGATTCCTGGCTTGGGTCATTGTCTGTGTGGAGTTTGCACATTCTCCTTGTGTTTATGTGGGTTTCCTCCAGGTGCTGCAGTTTCCTCTCTCAGTCCCTTGATGTGCAGGTTAGGTTGATTGGCCATGCTAAATTGCCCCTTACTGTCCCAGGATGCGTGGGTTAGAGATTAGCGGGGTGAACGTGTGGAATTATGGGGATAGGGCCTGGGTTGGATTGCTGTCAGTGCAGACTCAGTGGGCCAAATGGCCTCCTTCTACACTATAAGGTTTCTATGATTTCTGTAATAACATTGCCAATAAAGTGCTCTCAGCTTTCCTACTATTTTCCTCCCTTTCTGACTTTCTCTCCGACAGAGCTTGATCCTGCCACAACAGCCTACAGTTGCCAGCTCTCATTGACAATATTCTTGGAATATTGACATAAATGACATAAGATCGTATAACACCTGATACCAAAGCTGCAGTGGAGTTCTTGCATAGTGAGGCTAAAACAACTCTTGCGTGACCAGGAGTGCAAGCTTTCAAATTGTCTTCCAGGTTTCCTTGGAGATTAGTTCTCAATTCTTGGAGAATTCCAGCCAGTCGGGAAGGGTTTGCAACCCTTGGTAGCCCTCTGCTGCATCATCCCAGTGCTTGTTCCTCGGTTGTATACTTGGACACCAAGTGTGAGCGATAATGACCATGTTAAATTTTGTTAAAAATGGGTTCCCGATCCCCCTATCCCACGTAACCTTCCACATAACCCTAAAATCTCGCATTCCTGCGTTTTGGAGAAAACAGTCGATATTTTGCAACTCAAACTTCCTAATAAAAGTAATTCTCTATTGTAATAATATAAAGGTGGTTTGGAATTCTTCCTTCTCTAGCTGTTAGCTTTCAAATCACTTGTGCTGTTCTGTGTAGAACATGTGCGACATGGGAGCTGACTGTCTACCATTTCATCACCCTGTAATCCTTGTTGCCTAGACCTGAACTCATTATTAGGAATCAGCTGTTGCCCAACTTTTCCTGGCTAGTTGTCACTTGAAAATGATTGTAATATCTGTCTCGATGGTATACATTTATAGCTAAAATTAATGGTCTAAAAATACTCTTGACACAGTACATGATTGGCTTTTGGATCTTAAATTGCATCTTTGTGCTGAAATAAGATGCATTAGAGTGGAAGGGACATTTTTTAATCTGAATCAGTATATTCTCCCCTATTCAGGGATGCGAAGGGCTACAATGATTAAAATCCTTTTTTAATTTTGACTGCACAAATAAGCATCCTTCTCAAGAAATGTCACTTGGAACTTGGATTATGTAAAATAGAAGAAAGGGAGCAACAAATGGGGGAACAAAAAACAATTTTAAAAAGTTGTGGAATAATTCAGAGGAACAAAAAAGGTGCAAACACAAGTGAAAAGGGGAGGAGGAAAAAACAAACAGATGATATGGTGAGACATGAAAGGAAGGGCGAAGTGGATGGGGAAGAGGCAGAATGGGAGGGCAGAAGTGAAGGGGGAAGACATCAAAGTAAAAGAGAACCAGAAATAGGGGGGAAAAATAAACTAGAATTGGACTGCTGACAATTTAAACTTTGCAGACATTTCTTTACTGACATACTGGGTGATGAAAGGCTGAAGTTATATTTGCTGGGCCTAGGCTGAAAGTTTTTGAGAAGCCTTACTCTAAATTTTTACTGATAGTGAACATGGTTTCATTAAATACAAGCAACTTTGCTCTAAACCTTTTTCCAATTAGCCAATCAGTAATGCATTTTTATATCAAATGTATAATGGCAATTACAAAAGGGAATGACAATAAATCGGAAGGATTTGAAGAAGCACATGTGTGATTTTTGACGCTTATTTTCCCACAATCAAATTGTCCAAGTATTTAACTGACAAATAATATGAACCAAGTTGATGTGGTCAAATTATTTAAGTATAACAAAGGAATAAAAATACTTGCATTTATATTGCATTTTTCACAATCTCAAGAATTTTCAAAGTGCTTTACAAACAAATTAATGCTTTTGAGATATAATCATGGTTGTAAGGTAGCCAGTTTGCACACAACAAGCTCCGAGGACTGCAAGTGATTATGACAGATCATCTGTTTTAGCAATGTTGTTTGAGGGCTCAGACACCAGAGACAAACCCCTACTGACTTGCTAATTGTGCAGTGGAATCTTCCATGCCCACATGAGAGGGCAAATGGTGTCTCAGTTTAATGTCTCATCCAAAAAACAGTTCTTCCTACAGTGCTACACTCCTTTGGTACAACCCTGAAGTATCAACTTAGATTTTGGAGTGGAATTTGTACAAGTGACCTTCTCACACCAAGGAGAAAGAAAAGGACAAACCAGGACATTTATAGGTCAGTTAGTTTTGCCTCAATCTATATACATGCCTTGTGCTCATAAAACAGAATGAAATTAGTGAAAACTTAAAAATGTATGGGCTAACTAGGGACAGTTAGCATCACTTCATCAACTGAACAAATGTTTTGAGGAAGTTACAGATTATAGATAAAGAGAATGCAGGAAGCTGTCAATAGGTTAGCAGACTATGGGATAATAGGTGACATTTGAAGTTTAATGTGAAGTCGACTTTTGTTGTCGGTACCTAAGCAGCAACAATTATCAGCTCAGTACAAAGAGGAGTAGAGTCAGGTCTGTCTCAATTAGTAATCTGCTTCATTATCATTGTGAGGCAGTGCATACACAAATCAAACGTCTGATTAGAAAATAAGCATGCGGTTTGTATCAAAACTGTGCAGTTTAAATGCACACCATTAGGTTTCCATGACACTTCATGAGTAATCACAGAATATGAGAGATAATACTCAATAAGGAGAGCAGATGCTGGTCAGGCATCTCCCTCTTGATGCCATCTCCATGTTTCTCTTCTGCATTGCTAATCTCCAGAGTTTTGCTGCTCCTTGTTCAGGAATCCCCATTCTTATTTTGTTGTTTATCTTTTTCGAGATGTGCTACCTCTTCCTCGCTGGCCTAAACTTGCTCGCTTATTCTGTGTCTTTTCCTCATTGCCCCAGCCCAAGGTAGGATTACCTCATAGCTGTCTGGCTAAATAACGGCTTATGCCTTACAACATTTTCTTTTAATCAGTTTCAACTTTCAGGTTATTCCAGCTCAAGCAACTTTGCAGACTTTAGCTGCCCCTTTTAGCCCCTGGCCAACACTTTAAACTGACCTAAAGTTTAAAGTTTATTTATTAGTCACAAGTAAGGTTTACAGTAATACTGCAATGAAGTTATTGTGAAATTTCCCTCGTCGCCACACTCTGGTGCCTGTTCGGGTCACTGCACCTAACCGTATGTCTTTCAGACTGTGGGAGGAAACGGGAGCATCCAGAGAAAACCCATGCAGACTGGGGAGAGCATGCAAACTCCACACAAACAGTGACTCAAGCCAGGAATCAAACCTGAGTCCCTGGCGCAATGAGGCAGCAGTGCTAACCACTGTGCCACCATGCCACCCCAAAGAATATTGAATGGCAAGATTCAATGGAGATTCACAAGAATAATACCAAGGAATAAGAGATTATTGCAATGAAGAAAGGCTTGTAAAAATTGAACATTTTGCAGTGGAATAGCAAAGGTTGAGGGAAGTATCCAATTACAAAATTGCAGAAGATCTTGGGATGGATAAATAGTGAAGAATTGTTTCTACTGATTTGCGAATTGATGACAAGGGAACACACTATGGATGTCCACAGAGGGAACATTGTGAGAAGTTTGCTCACAGTTATGAGAATACTTTGCCATCAATGACAATGAAGATAGATGCAATTATGTTGGTCAAAAGAAATTGGATCAGTATTTGAAAAGAAAGAGCAGGGAATTGAGATTAGAGTAGATAGTTCTATTCAGAGTTAAAGAGCTAGAACTGGATATTAAAGATAGAAGGATGGTAGGAGTTGAGGGCCTATATGCAATTACTGTCACTAGAGAGGTAGTGCTTGATAGACTAATGGGCCTGAAGGTGGACAAGTCCCCAGGACCGGATGGAATGCATCCCAGGGTTCTGAAAGAAATGGCAGCGGTGATAGTGGATGCCTTAGTAATTATTTATCAAAATTCTCTGGACTCCGGGAACTGCTGGAAGATGGGAAACAGCTAATGTTACGCCGCTGTTTAAAAAAGGTAGCAGACAAAAGGCAGGGAATTATAGGCCAGTTAGTTTAACGTCTGTAATTGGAAAAATGCTAGAATCCGTCATCAAAGAAGAAATAGCAAGGCACCTAGAAAAGAATAGTTTGATCAAGCAGACGCAGCACGGATTCGTTAAGGAGAAGTCGTGTTTCACGAATTTATTGGATTTCTATGAGGATGTGACTAGTGTGGTAGACAGAGGGGAACCGGTGGATGTGGTGTTTATAGATTTCCAAAAGGCGTTTGATAAGGTGCCTCATAAAAGGTTACTTCAGAAGGTTAGTGTGCACGGAGTTGGGGGTAAGGTGTTAGCGTGGATAGAGGATTGGTTGTCTAATAGGAACAGAGAGTTGGTATCAATGGGTGCTATTCTGGTTGGCGGTTGGTGACTAGTGGAGTGCCGCAGGGATCAGTGCTGGGGCCTCAACTGTTTACCATTTATGTAGATGATCTGGAGGAGGGGGCTGAGTGTAGGGTGACGAAATTTGCTGATGACACGAAGATGAATGGAAAAGCAAATTGCGTGGAGGGTGTGGAAAGTCTGCGGAGAGATCTGGATAGGCTGAGCGAGTGAGTGAGGACCTGGCAGATGGAGTATAATGTTAGCAAGTGTGAGGTTATCCACTTTGGCAGAAATAATAGTAGGAGGGATTATTATTTAAAAGGCGAAAAGCTGCAGCATGCTACGGTGCAGAGGGACCTGGGGGTCCTTGTGCTCGAGTCGCAAAAACCCCGTCTGCAGGTGCAGCAGGTGATCAAGAAGGCGAATAGAATGTTGGCCTTCATAGCGAGGGGGATAGAATATAAAAGTAGGGAGGTCTTGCTGCAACTGTACAGGGCACTGGTGAGGCCGCAGCTGGAGTAATGTGTGCAGTTTTGGTTGCCACACTTGCGGAGGGATATTTTGGCCTTGGAGGGAGTGCAGAGGAGGTTCACTAGGCTGATACCAGAGATGAGGGGGTTGGACTATGAAGAGAGACGAAATAGACTGGGTCTGTACTCGTTGGAGTTTAGAAAGATGAGGGGGGATCTTATAGAGACGTATAAGATAATGAAGGGGATGGATAGAGTAGAGGTAGAGAGATTCTTCCCGCTTAGAAAGGATAGCAGGACTAGAGGACACAGCCTCAAGATAAGATGGGGTGGGGGGGGGGGCGGGTTGGCAGTTTAGATCAGAGTTGAGGAGGAACTTCTTCACTCAAATTCTCTGCCCATTGAAGTGGTGGAGGCTACCTCGCTAAATATATTTAAGTCACGGGTAGTTATGTTTTTGATAGACAGGGGAATTAAGGGTTATGGAGAGAAAGCGGGAAGGTGGAACTGATCTACTTCAGATCAGCCATGATCTTATTGAATGGCGGGGCAGGCTCGATGAGCTAGATGGCCCATTCCTGCTCCTATTTCTTATGTTCTTATCGTATTGGTATAATGGGTGGGATGCTGCCCTCCCCTGTGCTGAAATTTCTATCTTTCCATGTTTGGTGTTAAACAAATCACTATTATATGAGATGCCAAGAATTACATGGGAAATGTAATTATGAAGAATCTATGAGAATGAATTTCCATCCAAAACAAACCTTGAACGGTTATGCTGTCACCATAAATATTCAGACTGTTTCTGTCTGATGTCGTCTACATGGATTTCAGTAAGGCGTTTGACAAGGTCCCTCATGGTAGGCTGATAGAAAAGGTGAAGGCTCATGGGATACAAGGCCAGGTATGTAGATGGGTGGAGAACTGGCTTGGGAGGAGGAGACAGCGAGTAGTAGTGGAAGGCTCCTTTTCCAATTGGAGGTCTGTCACCAGTGGTGTGCCGCAGGGCTCGGTACTAGGACCTCTTCTATTTGTGGTATATATTAATGACTTGGAAGAGGGGGTAGGTGGTGTGATCAGCAAATTTGCTGATGACACTAAGATGGTTGGATTGGCGGGTACTGAGGAGCAGTGCCTGGCAATGCAACAGGACATAGACAGGCTGGTAGATTGGGCAGATAGATGGCAAATGGAATTTAATCCGGAGAAATGCGAGGTGATGCACTTTGGCCGGAATAATGTGGAGGGGAGTTATACGATAAAAGGTAGAACTATCCGGAGTATAGATACGCAGAGAGACCTGGGGGTGCAAGTGCACAAGTCCCTGAAGGTGTCGGCGCAGGTGCAGAATGTGATGAGGAAAGCGTATGGTATGTTAGCCTTCATAGGAAGAGGTATAGAATATAAGAGTAGGAGTCTGATGTTGCAGTTGTATAGAACGTTGGTTAGGCCTCACTTGGAGTACTGCGTCCAGTTCTGGTCGCCGTACTACCGGAAGGATGTAGAGATCCTGGAGAGAGTGCAGAGGAGATTTACCAGGATGCTGCCTGGTATGGAAGGGCTGTCTTACGAGGAAAGATTGAATGAACTTGGGCTGTTTTCCCTTGAGAGACGTCGGCTGAGGGGGGATCTAATAGAGGTTTATAAGATTATGAAGGGGATAGATAGAGTAAATGGTGGTAAGCTTTTTCCGCTATTAGAAATGGATAGAACGAGGGGTCACGGGCTTAGGGTGAGGGGGGCTAGGTATAAGACAAATATTAGAGGGCAGTTTTTCACGCAAAGGGTAGTGGGGGTGTGGAATGCACTGCCGAGTAAGGTGGTGGAAGCAGGCACGCTAGGGTTGTTTAAGAGTCACTTAGACAGCCACATGAGCGGGCTACATATAGGGGGATATAGTAGGCCTTACTAAACATTGTAGGCTTGGGAATACGTTTTGCCTCAGGGATGTTAGTCTTTGCCTGTTTAATAATGAATTTTTTTGTCTCCACAGGCATTTAAGTCCAGCAAGGGGCATGCATGCGGCAGGTTGTAGTGGGCTGCTCTTGGACGTTGCTTCGGGAGTTGCCTATTGCTTCATGTCGTTAGTGTGCTTAAACTGGACCATCTCGAGGGCAACATGACAGCTCAGAGACTATCTCTGTTACTGTGCGGACACATGGATTTGGGCCTGTGTCTGTGGGAGTTTGCACGTTCTCCCCGTGGTTGCGTGGGTTTCCTCCGGGTGCTCCGGTTTCCTCCCACATCCCCAAAGATGTGCTTTTAGGCTGATTGATTGGGTACTAAATTGTCCCTAAATTGGACCTCCCTGATCCTCGCACATTAGGCGTAGACTAAAATCATGAATAGGTCACTGAGACAGTGGGACGGCGGCACGGGCTCGTTGGGCCGAAGGGCCTGTTTCCCGTGCTGTGTTGTTCTTTGTTCTTTGTTCTTGTTTCACTTCATTAAATTCAAGTAGAGGTAGCAGTAATGGAAATGAGCATGAAAAGAGAAATCTGTATCGTGAATAGACACCTATTTACAGAGAGGCAGGAGAAAGGTGAGACCAGGGAAGTGAAGGTCCTGTTGAATTTAACGGCAAAACTACATTGTCATTTTTTACTTCCCTTTTTGCCCATCAGCTGACATTGCCAGGCTGAATACAAAGGGCCATAACTTCCTGGCTCCCCAACATTGCATTTCGGGGTAGGGGGGTTACTCTGCCAATTTTACCCTGGTAGTTAAACATTTCTGAGTAACTATTTTAAACACCCAGAATGAGTCTGACGTAGTACATCCCTCAAACCCCAATACCTATGGGACCCCCCACTCCCACCCTGCCCAAAGATACACCCTGGACTGACAGCCCGTAATCGACACCCAACTTGACCCAAGCAAGACTCCCCTATCCCCGATGTCCGGTAAGGCAAGACTTTCCATTTCAAGTGCAGATAAGTTGCTGTGGAGTGGCATTCAGCTGCTGATTGCCAAGGTTCAAGTTCATTGTCAGAGACTTCAGCCCACAACCTAGGCTGTTATTCCAGTGTAATGCTGAGGGACTGATGCACTGTTAGGTTTGCTGTCTTTCTCATGAGACATTTAACTGAGGCCCCATTTCTCAAGCACATATAAAAGATCAATTATTCTGATAGAGGCTGGAGAGTTCTCCTCCATGCCTTGTGTGCTCTTTGTCTCTCCTCATGGGCAGCATGGTAACACAGTGGTTAACACTGCTGCCTCAGCACCAGAGACCCAGGTTCATTTCTAGCCTTGGTGACTGCCTGTGTAAAGTTTGCAAGTTCTCCCCATGTTTGTGTGTGTTTCTTCCGGGTGCTTTGGTTTCCTCCCACAGTCTAAAGATGTGCTGGTTAGGTTGAATTCTCACTAATACTCTCCCAGTAATCCATCTCAGGTGCTTTACTCAAACCAGATATTGCAGGTAACATGTTTTTTTTAAAGATTACAGAAACATCTGCAAGATGCATTCTTCCTGACATCTGGAGGCTTTGTGAGTTGCTTGCAAACAAATGATTTGCTGGTCTGCTGAGCATTCTCTCCACTATGGAGAAACTTGGTGGTAAAATCATCCAGTCTGTAGTGAGAGTTGGGCCTGCCAATCACTAGCACTTTGAAATGCAGTAAGTGAAGTAAGCTGGTCTGCTGTGATCTTGGAAAAATCTCCTGCTGTTGGTCATTAGTTGTGTTGCAGGTCAAACTGCTGGAGTATACAGATAATAAGCCTGTATACTTAGGCCTGAGTAAGCCTGACAGCACCTGTGGAATGAGGAATAATGTTAATGATTCAAGTTGATGAGCTTTCATGTGAATGTTTTGAAGGTGAAAGAGGATTTTCAGGCCAAACTTCAAATTGGAGCCAACACGTTATTTTCTCTCTTTGAGGTTTTGCCTGTGTGGATACAAATTAACCAGCTTCATTACTGTAAATGTTGGAAAATCTCATCAGGCCTGACAGCATATGTGGAGAGAGAGCTATTTCGAGTCTGGATGACCCTTCGATAGGGCTGAAGATAAGGAAAATAGGACAAGATTTATACTACAACATTGAGGGGGTAATTGACAAAGATGTCATAGACAAAAAGTGAATGTAAATGGTGGTGATCATGACTGAGAAGGGTGCTGATAGCGGCCCATTCCTGATCAGAATGTGTAAATACCAGAGCAAAAGTAAGCAGAGTGTCAAAGGACAACCTAAGACAAGTAATAGATGGCCCTAATAGGGTAGGGGAAGGCAAGATAGAAGCCGAGATTAGTCATCACACCCAACGCCTCACCCATCTTTCACAGCACCTTCACATGCAATTGCAGAAGGTGCAAAGCCTGCCCCTTTTACTTGCTCCCTACTCACCATCCAAGGGCCCTCGTGATCAGGTCTATTGCATTCACTGCTTCCAATACAATCTATTGTATGTTGGAGAGACCAGATGCAGACTAGTGACCGCTTTTTAAAACACCTTTAGACCTTGACCTTCCCGTGGCTTGCCATTTCAACAATTCATCCTGCTCTTATGTCCACATGGCCTTCCTTGGCCTGTTGCAATGTTCCAGCGAAGCCCAGGGCAAAATGGAGGAACAGCACCTGATCTTCCGATTAGTAACTTTACAGCCTTCCAAACTGAACATTTGAGTTCAATGAACTCGCTCCTCTATCTCCTTATTTATTTATTAGTTCTCTTTTTTTACTATTTTCATTACTTCCATGGTTTTCTTAATCTCACTTTCCATCTCTGTTCTCCCCCCACCACCCGCCCCCAAGCACGCTGCTTACCTTTGTTCTGCCATTTGCATACTCTGATCAGCAATGTGCTGCTATCAACATCCTTCTTGGCCATGATCACCACCATTTTACATTCCCTTTGTCTTTTTGTCAATAAAATTTTTGTCAATTACCACCCCCATCCTTACAATATAAACCTCATTTTATTCTCTTTGTCTTCAGCTTTAATGAAGGGTCACCCTGACTTAGGAAGTTGGCTCTATTCTCTCTCCACAGATGCTGTCGGACCTGCTGAGATTTTCCAACATTTTCTATTTGTGTTTCAGATTCCAGCATCCACAGTGATTTGCTTTTACCTTCACTACTGTGTACATTTATCTTAATTACCATGGATAATCATCATAGATTTAAATGTTGGACAAAAGACACAAGGGTGAATGCGAGAAAGTGATATTTTACGCAGTGACTGGCGATGACCTGGAACATAAGAACATAAGAAAAAGGAGCAGGAGTAGGCCATCTAGCCCTTCGAGCCTGCCCCGCCATTCAATAAGATCATGGCTGATCTGTCGTGGCTCAGTTCCACATTCCCGCCCTCTCCCCATAACCCTTAATCCCCTCGCTTATCAAAAACCCATCATCCCGTGTCTTAAAAATATTTAGCGAGGCAGCCTCCACCACTTCAACGGGTAGAGAATTCCAGAGATTCACCACCCTTTGAGTGAAGAAGTTCCTCCTCAACTTCGCCCTAAACCGTGCCCCCTTTATCTTGAGGCTGTGCCCCCTAGTCCTACTGTCTTTTCTGAGCGGGAAGAGTCTCTCCACCTCTATCCTATCCATCCCATTCATCATCTTATATGTCTCAATGAGATCTCCCTTCATTCTTCTAAACTCTAACGAGTACAAGCCTAGTTTATTCAGCCTCTCCTCATAGCTCAACCCCCTCAACTCAGTGCCTTCCCGGGTGATGTGAGCAGAGATGAAAGGATTTCATCTCGAAAGGAATTTTCGAAAGGAACTTGGATGAGCTTTAGGGAAAATAAACTTGCAGGGCTACAGGGATAAAGTGGGGAACGGGACTGATTGTTTTGCTTTACAGAGAACTGTCTTTGACTTGATGAACTGAATGGCCTTGTCCTATTTTGTTATGACTCCATGACCAGATGTTCCTAATTATATAATTCAGTTCATAATTATTGTAACCAATTAATGCTGGTTTGAAAACTGGACCTTCTATTTGGGATCCCAGTGCTCCTGGTATATGTAGTGTAATCTATGAATTTCGTTTATTTATTCTTTTGTAAGATGTAGTCATTGCTGGCAGAGCAGCATTTATTGCTCATTTCTAAGTGTACTAGGGGCAATTAGGAATGGGAAATAAATGTTGGCCTAGCCAGCAGCCGCCACTTTCTGTGAAAGGTATTTATCATGTATTACTATATTGGAGCTAAAACTGTAAAAAGTTACGTAAAAAGTTACGTAGCAATGCCAAAAGTTGAATGGAGTCGTTGTGAGTTAATTGCATTCATAGAATAAAGTGGACCCTACCCTGTTGTAGTAATACTTGTTGTGAGTTTCTGTCTTTAGTGAACTATTGTAAAGGTATTAATCATCAAAAAATAATTACAGGATGGAGGTTAGTGAATACGTCTTATACTCCACAGTGGTTGGAAGATGGAGCATTCTGACACAGTTTTGTTGAAACAGAGTTCATCAATTCTTTCAGAAGTGTCTTGAACACTCAGTTGCTGCAGAGACATATTATGGAAAGTATGGGGAGTAAAGAGGAGAATTAGATCTGATTAGATGGCTGTCTTGGATAACAACAACTCAAGCTCCATGGGCCAAATGGCCTCTATCTGTGATGTAATTTTCTTCAATCTGTTTAATGGTCATCTGGGTAAATAAATTACTATTTATCATCTGGCTAAAATCACTGGGAAGCATTGAGGAATATGGAGTGTTAACACATGAATCAAGCAAGAGCTGAGGGTATTCTGGTTAACGTGGAATCATTTCAGCAACAGTGTCCATATGATGATACAGCTAACAGTTCAATCCCGACCTGCAATACCAACCAACAGGGTAGGCCCTGTCCAGCTGATACCATATCTTAATACTGCATAGCTGGGCCACTGAGGCCATTTGAGTTGCATTGTTCTGTGATGCCTGATGTACACTTAAGTAGCCTGCTAAATCCATTGACCAGACTCCCAAAGATCAACCATTCTAATGTGGTGCCCAAGTGTTTCCACCCACTGAGGGTGCAGGTCCCATCAAAACTCAGGTCTCTCAAGGACAGAAGATGAGGACTGTATGAAGTAACAAAAGCCAGAGGAAAGGGAAAAAAATCTGTTTTAGCTGCCAGTACTCTGACTGAAACAGCAAGATCCATTATGTCCTGGCATCTTTTTATGTAATGAGATTTCACAGCTCTGACTAATAGATATGTATTTCTGAAAGATTTTAAGCATGCAATTATTGTGCTTATTGAGTTTGAGATTGATAGATTAATGTAAACCTAAGGATGCTCATCTAGACTTTCCTGCATTAAACCCAGGGCTTTTAAGCAAAAACATAAATCAGTCTTCAGGTATGTCACAGAAACAGGGAGTAGAACCAATGGGGAATCAGAACAGGGAGAAGTTTTACCTGATTTAGTCACATCCAGCTGAGAACATACAGGCTGTCTAATTACTCCTTTGGTAAAGCATCTTAAGCTTCAAACCTGGACCTCCTTTGAAGTTTGATTTGGTAAAGCAACAGAGGAGAATAGACAATGGTGAAGCAATCTTCAGGTTCGGTGAGAAAGTCCCAAAGTTTAGCACAAGCTTGCTAGATTAATGTGACCATGTTCTGGTGAAAAGTTGGATGGAATTTAATGCTCTTCCTCCTTGGCAGGTTTGGCCAAGTGCAATTTAAAAAAGTGTGACTAAGTCTGAGGCAGGAGCGTTTGTGGTTGACCGTCTCAGCCCTCCACCGATTGTGGAGCAATTAAGTGTGGGCAATTAATGCTGCCACCTTTGGTAAACACACAGTAGCCAATCAGTCAGGGATTTATCATCCAGGGAATCCAAAAAGCAAACGCTGTTGGTGTTGATTGCAGGCTCCTAGGGGCATCCCTCATTGAAAGACTCAGTGCCTGATCAAGGGATGCAGCATTAGGAAGAAGGAGGCCCATTGAAAGCCACAAACCCAGCTTTTGTTGATATCAACCTTGTTCCCTCAAGGCAACCCCAAACCTGCCATCAGTTACCTGTGGCCTGGATACATTTACAATCCTTGGCCTTGAGTGGGTGCAGTAGTGGCAACAGCCACTGCCTACCTGGTAATGTTGCTGAACAATGCACAGCTGTTGACCTCTGACCAGCAGCTCTTGGCAAATGCAATACCTGCTCCCAGGATCCTTGATTCCAGGGAAGACAAACACCACCAAGTATTGGCACTTAATTCAACAGGCCTTAAAATGTAGGCAATACAGAGATCTTATCAGTTTTCCAGCTGGCAGGCAAGATCCCTGTCACCTATGCTAAATACTGACAATGGTAATTTCTTGACCTTCCCTTTCACTATCTTTTTAAGCCCCTCCAGCCTGACAGCCTTCCAAGAACTCCATGATGCTCTAAGTTTAGTCTATATACACCCTCCAGTATCCTTTGCTCCCCCATTCAGAGCTTTGCCTTCAGCTGCTTTGGCTTGAGCTCTGGAATTCCCTTCCTAAGTACCTCAGCCTCTGTTGCTCTCTCTTTCTCTGCTCCTGTAAAATGATGCTTATAGTTTTTGGCTGTCTGTCCAAGTGTCCCCTTCTTTGGCTCAGCATCATATTTTGTCTGATTATGTTCCTATGAAGTAATTTGGAATGTTTTACAATATTAAAGGCACTTTATAATTGTAGGTTCTGTTTTGATATATTTGGATGAGAAACTACAGAAGAAAAATGTCAGGCAAAAAAAGTACATCATTCTTGATTCCCATAGCGGGAAGACTGGCTAAGGCTACCGGGGGGACTTTAAACTAGAAAGGATGGGGGGAGGGAATTGTGATGGGGAGACTGGGATGGAGGAGGTTACCTCCCAGGTAGGGGAGGACTGCAGGCAGTATGAGAAGGAGGTTAGACAGGGGGTGGAGAAGACTGAGGGGCTGAAGTGTATATATTTTAATGCAACGAGTGTAGCGAATAAGGTAGATGAGCTTAGGGCGTGGATTGCTGCTTGGGAATGTGATGTGGTGGCCATTACGGAGACTTGGATGTCTCAGGGACAGGACTGGGTACTTCAGGTGCCAGGTTTCAGATGCTTCAGGAAGGACAGGGAGGGTGGCAGAAGAGGTGGTGGAGTGGCACTGTTGATCAGGGACAGTGTCATGGCTGCAGAGAAAGAGGATGCCGTGGAGGGACTATCTACAGAGTCTGTGGGTGGAAGTTACGAACAGCAAAGGGTCAAAAACTTTGCTGGGTGTATTCTATAGGCCGCCCAATAGTGACAGGGAAACAGATTCTGGAGAGAAGTATTAATAACAGAGTTGTCGTGATGGGAGACTTCAATTTCCCAAACATCGACTGGAATATCCCTAGGGTAAGGGGTTTGGATGGGGAGGAGTTTGTTAGGTGTGTTCAGGAAGGTTTCCTGACACAGTATGTGGATAAGCCTACGAGGGGTGAGGCTGAGGCTGTACTTGACCTGGTACTGGCGAATGAACCAGGGCAGGTGATGGATCTCTCGGTAGGAGAGCATCTTGGGAATGGTGACCATAATTCTATCTCCTTCACAATTGCATTGGAACGAGATAGGATCAGGCAGGCTAGGAAGGTGTTTGTCTGGAGTAAGGGGAGATACGAAGAAGTCAGGAAGCTACTTGGACAAATAAACTGGAAGGAGGCGTTCTTAGGGAAAAGTACAGAAGGAAGGTGGCGGATATTCAAGGAATGTTTGTCTGGAGCTCTGCATGACAACGTTCCGATGAGACAAGAGGGTTTTGGTAGGTCGCGGGAACCGTGGTGCACGAAGGCTGTGTTGAACCTAGTCAGGAGGAAAAGGAAGGTGTACAAAAGGTTCAGGGAACTAGGAGAGGTTAAGGATCTTGAGGAGTATAAGGACTGTAGAAAGGAGCTTAAAAGGGAAATTAGGAGAGCCAGAAGGGGTCATGAGAAGACCTTGGTGGGTAAGATTAAGGAGAATCCCAAGGCCTTCTATAAATATGTGAAAGGTAAAAGGATGAGAAGAGAAGGGATAGGCCCTATAAAAGGTGAAGGGGGAAAGGTCTGTGTGGAACCAGAAGAAATGGCAGAGGTGCTTAATGAGTACTTTGCCTCAGTATTCACAGTGGAAGCTGATCTGGGAGATTTTGCTACAGATTTGCAGCAGATGGAAAAGATTGAGTATGTGGATATTAAGGAGGAGGATGTGTTAGAACTTTTGAATTCTATCAAGATAGATAAGTCGCCGGGACCAGATGGGATGTACCCCAGGATACTGTGGGAGGCGAGGGAAGTGATTGCAGAGCCCCTGGCGATGATCTTTGCGTCGTCAATGGAGACGGGAGAGGTTCCGGAAGACTGGAGGATTGCGGATGTAGTTCCTATTTTCAAGAAAGGGAACAGAGACAGCCCGGGAAATTACCGACCGGTGAGTCTGACCTCAGTGGTTGGTAAGCTGATGGAGAGGCTTCTGAGGGACAAGATTTACGAGCATTTGGAGAGGTTTGACATGATCAGGAATAGTCAGTATGGATTTGTCAAGGGCAGGTCATGCCTTACAAGCCTAGTTGAGTTCTTCGATAATGTGACTGAACACATTGACGAAGGAAGTGCCGTGGACGTGGTGTACATGGACTTCAGCAAGGCGTTTGATAAGGTCCCCCATGCAAGACTTCTTGAGAAGGTGAGAGGGCATGGGATCCAAGGGCCTTTGGCCTTGTGGATCCAGAACTGGCTTGCCTGCAGAAGGCAGAGAGTGGTTGTGGATGGGTCTTTTTCTGAATGGAGGTCAGTCACCAGTGGAGTGCCCCAGGGATCTGTTCTAGGACCCTTGCTGTTTGTCATTTTCATAAATGACCTGGATGAGGAAGTGGAGGGATGGGTAAGTAAGTTCGCTGATGACACGAAGGTCGGTGGTGTTGTGGATGGTCTGGAAGGATGTCAAAAGTTGCAGCAGGACATAAATAGGATGCAGGACTGGGCGGAGAAGTGGCAGATGGACTTCAACGCGGATAAATGTGTAGTCGTCCATTTTGGCAGAACCAACGGGATGAACGAGTACACTATCAAGGGCAGGAGTCTTAGTAGTGTTGAAGAGCAGAAGGATCTTGGGGTCCGGGTCCACAGGACTCTTAAATTGGCCTCGCAGGTGGAGGAGGTGGTCAAGAAGGCGTATGGTGAACTGGCCTTCATTAATCGAGGGATTGAGTTTAGGAGTCGGGAGGTAATGCTGTAACTTTATAAGACCCTTGTCAGGCCTCATTTGGAGTACTGTGCGCAGTTCTGGTCGCCTCACTATAGGAAAGACGTAGAAGCTATTGAAAGGGTACAGGGGAGATTTACGAGGATGTTGCCTGGACTGGGAGGCATGCCTTATGAAGTTAGGTTGAGGGAGCTGGGACTCTTTTCCCTGGAGAGACGAAGGTTGAGAGGCGACCTGATAGAAGTTTATAAAATGTTGAGAGGTATAGATAGGGTGTATTCTCAGAGGCTATTTCCCCGGGTTGAAATGGTCGCTACGAGAGGACACAGATTTAAGGTGCAGGGAGGAAAGTACAGAAGTGATGTTAGGGGTAAGTTTTTCACTCAGAGGGTGGTGAGTGAATGGAATCGGCTGCCGTCAGTGGTGGTGGAGGCGAACTCGCTGGGGTCTTTTAAAAGACTTCTGGATGAGTATATGGGGTTTAATGGGATTGGGGGTTATAGATAGGTCTATAGATTGGTAGGTGTTGATGTGTTCGGCGCAACTCGTGGGCCGAAGGGCCTGTTTGTGCTGTAGTGTTCTATGTTCTATAATTGGCATCTCAGCATATACTTCCTAGCTAGTTTAAAAAAATTTAATAAAAGATTTACACATTAGCTTTCTGCATCAAGTTTAATGGGCAGCTAAGGATCATACTTAGCCTAAGAATCGCAGAATACTACAGCGCAAAAGCGGTCGTGGTCACATTTATCTAGCAAATGTACCTTTTCAATGGCAATAATTATTAATGCAATGCCATCCAATTTTTCCAGCCCAGAAAGAAAAAAATTGTCAGTTGTCTCATTCCTGCTAGTAGTAATTTTTTTAAGAGATTTTTAAAAATTTTAATTTTTATGTTTCACTTCCTCTCTGCTTCTTTTCCTCTCTGCTTCTCTTCCTATACTTGAATTCAACCTGGAGAAGTGGTGGCGCAGTGGGATTGTCACTGGATAGTATTCTAGAGATCTGGAGATAAGCACTGGGGACCCAGGTTCAAATCCCACTATGGCAGATGGTGAAATCTGAAATTAAAAGTCTAATGATGACCATGAAACCATTGTCGATTGTTGTAACAAAAAATCCATTTGGTTCACTAATGTTCTTTAGGGGATAGGAAATCTGTCATCTTTACCTGGTATGGGCTCCAGATCCACAGAAATGTGGTTGACTCTTAAATGCCCTCTGAAATGGCCCAGCAAGCCACTCAGTTCAAGAGCAATTAGAGATGGGCAGTAAATGCTGACCCAGTCAGCAACAACACATCCCATAAATGAATTTTTTAAAAAATCACAGGGTGTGATTGAAGCAAATAGTATTTAGAGGAAGTTAGATGAGCTTTTGAGGGAGAAGGGAATAATGAGAGTTTTAGATGAAGAATGCTGGAAGGAGGCTCATGTGGAACATAAACATCATTGGTTAGGTTAAATGACTTGTATATTCTATGTAATCCTATGTATGTGATTTGACTCCTATTTACCCTCCTCCTTTGACATTCCTATTTCTTTCTCAATCCTTCAATCTTGCTCGCCAAGGTAATAGATACTCTGTTGGTGCCCTCATTTACTGAAGTCCCAGATACCCAGCTACCCTGCTGTACTATTATCAGCTTATCTTCAAAATGAAAAGTCTAACAGTTCATTGTCACAAGATACCCCACTCCTGTAAGATTTGGTTTGCTTACATTTTACTTGAATATAATTACACTTTGAGGAAATTCAATTGGTCAGTTCTTCCATGAATATCAGCTGGTTAACTGAGATAACAATTCTATTAAAATAGTCAACATTGACTTGACCCATGGATAATGTAATTATTTATGTTCTAATATCACTGACAGTAATTTCTGGACTTTGATCCCAAAGGGTTAATTAATCTTATGATGGTATAATTCTAAAAAAGTCTTTCATTACTAAGGGCCAAGTTCTCCAATCTTGCCAGCAGCTGGGATTCTCCAGTTTTGTTGCAGTGAATGGAAATTTGGCTGAATGCCAAATTCCATGTTCTCGCTGGCAACAGTGACGAGGTGCGAACAGCCAGAGAATTCCAACCTAAACCTTTTGGACTGATTTAATAATTGTCTGAAGCCATTCATAAGGCTATCACACAAGGTGCTCTTTTTTGGGTGTCATAAGGGCGAAATCATTCATTCAGGTTTCCAATCTGAAACTTGCCATGTTTGAGATGAAGAGTGCTATTCTCTATACTTCATCGAACTGAAATTGTTCTTTCATTAAATGTAAATCTTCAAAACCTGGGCTTAGCTAAAATTAAAAGTGAATTCATGAGCTAAGTGACAGAGTGATTCAGTGCAAAGTCTACAGTTAGAACTTAGCCTTCCGGAAAGGGCTGACACAGTCGTTAATTAGATGCCAGGTCTGAGCAATAGGTGGCTGATAAATCAATGTGTGGGACATGAGATGTTCTTAGTTATTAATTTACCAGTAGGTGGTATATATTAGATCACATTAATAACAAAAGTAAAATACTGTGGATGCTGGAAATTTGAAATGAAAATATCAAGTGCCGGAAATATATTGATTCTAAAGAACCTGGTTATAAATACCAGTTCTAATGAAAGGTCATTGACCTGAAATGGTAATGCTGTTTTTCTCTCTCTACCACAGCTGCCTGACCTGCGTTTTCTGTTTATATTTCACATCAATAATATGATTTATAAAGGAGAAGAAGATTATGTCATGAACACATGGACAGTAATATGGGTTGTAATGCGGCTGTATGTGAACATGGGTAATGGTGATCAGAGATGATTGAAGACTAAACAATGTTTAAATTATGTGGAAGTTATGTTGGAGCAATAGGCTTAACACAGGGAAGTAATGGAGGGGGAGGTGTTATAACCATCCCCCAGCAATAGCCAATATCTTCAGTAGAAGAGAAGGAAATTAACAGAAAGAGACTGTTTTAGAAAAGGCTTGGAATTTGATAATCGTTGATGTTTGTATTCTTCACAAACACATGCATGCACAATAATCAAGGTAGCAGAGGTGAAGTTATTAAATAAGATGATAAAACTGAGGCAAAGGAGTTAATCTCCTCCTCAAACTTTAAACTGAGTCTACCTGAAATCAGTTAACTCATAATTCTCAACAATCACCACCAAAAGAAGATTCTTCCAAAGTTTGTTTTTTTGTTCTTGCCACAGACAAGCATTTTAACCTGTACTGAAAATGACGTTCAGTTACATGAGACTCATAGGCACATAGAGGTTAAGAGAGAGGCACTTTATGGAAAATAGAGGAAATAGACTCCTCACCTTTGTATCCTGCCCTGGGAATGCTTGTCAACACTTATTGACTGATATTGCATGTCAAAAAATAGGGAAATTATTTATTGTCCAGCACTGGTGTCCTTCAAAGACTAAAAATCCTGGATACACACAAAGGTCAATATCTGTGGAAAGAACAGTGGAGATGATGTTTTGGAGATGTGCATTTGGGAGGTTTTAAAGATGAGTAGTATTTAAGATGAAATAGAAAAAGGAAGGGAACGCAGATACAGGAGTAAAATCAAATGCTTAAATGGAAAACAGGTAATAGTTAAATATGGAAATGATGTTAGATTTAAGAGAGATAAAATGAAGTATAGCAGAGAAATTAAAGTCACTTAGGGGACGCTGAGAATGTTTGATCAGCAGAAGGAGACTGGGAAGGTGAAGCAGGTGGAAGTGGTTTTGATCATAAACATTGACCCGTTCATCCCTTCACCCCACTTCAGAAATGAGGGAACATAATCCCACATAATTTTTGCCACTGATAACCCTCACTTTCATCATCAAAAAATAACATTTTGGAAAGAAATAAACAACTTGAATTTCATATCACAGCACATCCCAAAGTGCATAGCCAAATGTAATCAGTATTGTAGGAAACACAGCACCCAGTTTGCACACAGCAGGATCCCACAAATAACAGTGTCATAATGACCAGATAATTTGTCGTAGTGATTCTGGTTGCAGAGAGAGCTCTATTACTCATTCAAAAGAGTGCCATGGAATTTTTTAGATTCACCTGAGAGGGGAAGCAGAGCCTCGATTTAACATGTCATCCAAAGAAAGCACCTCTGCTAGTACAGAATTGACTCAATACTTTTTAAATTCATTTATGGGATATGGGGTGTCATTGGCTAGGCCAGCATTTATTGCCCATCCCTAGTTGGCCTTCAGAAGGTGGTGGTGATGACCTGCCTTCTTGAACCACTGCAGTTCCTCAGGTGCAGGAACATCAACAGTGTTGTAAGTGCGGAAGTTCCAGGATTTTGACCCAGCAACAATGAAGGAGCAGCAATACATTTCCAAGTCAGGATGGTAAGTGACTTGGAAGGAAACCTCAAGATGGTGATGTGTCTGCTGCTCTTGTCTTTCTCGATTGTATGTAGTCATGCATTTGGAAAGTGCTGCCTCACGTACCTTGGTGAGTTACCTGCAGTGCATCTTGTAAATGGCACACACAACTTCCATTGCTCAACACTGGTAAAGGGATTGGATGTTTGTGGGAGGGGCAACAATGAAATGGGTTGCTTTGTTGTGGATTGATGTAAAGCTTCTTGAATTGTGTTGGAGCTGCACTCATCCAGGCAAGTGGAGAGTATTCCATTACACACCTGACTTCTCCCTTATGGATGGTGGACAGCCTTTGGAGGTGACATACTCACTGTAGGATTCCTAGCCTTTGACCTGCTGTGGTAGTCACAGTATTTATATGACTAGTCTAGTTCAGTTTCTGGTCAATGGTAACCTCCATGACGTTAATAGTGGGGGATTTAGCAGTGGTAATGCCATTGAATGTCATGGCAATGGTTAGATCCTCCATTGTTGGAGATGATTATTGCCTGGCACTTGTGTGACATGAATGTTATTTGCCACTTGTCAACCAAAGCCTGGATATTGTCCAGGTCTTGCTGCGTTTGGATTGCTTTAGTACCTGAGATGTTGCGAATGATGGTGAACGTTGTCCAGTGCAATTCTTTCATGCAGTGAACATCCCTACTTCTGACCTTATGACAAAAGTAAGGTTACTGATGAAGCAGCTGAAGATGTTTGGTACTAGGACACGCCCCTGAGGAAGTCCTGCAGTGATGTCTTTGAGCTGAGATGATTGGACCCCCCCCCCCCCCCCCCCCCAACCACCACAACCAGGTATGACTCCAACCAGTAGAGGGTTTTATCACTGATTCCCATTGATTCCAGTTTTGCTAAGGCTCCTTGATGCCCTGCATGGTCAAATGTTGCCTTGATGTCAAGGACAGTCACTCTCAGCTCAGTTCTGGAATTCAGCTCTTTTGCCCATGTTTGAACTAAGGCTGTAATAAGATTAGGAGTTGAGTAACCCTGGTGGAACCTAAAATGAACATCCATAAGAAGGTTATTGCTGAGTAAGTGTCGCTTGATACGTTGTTAATGACTTTCATCACTTTGCTGATGATCGAGAGTAGACCACTGGGACGGTAATTGACCAGTTTGGATTTGTCTTGTTTCTTGTGTACGTGGTATATCTGGGCAATTTTGCACATTGCTGGGTAGGTGCCAGTGTTGTAGCTGTACTGGAACAGCTTGGTTTGGTGCAGCATGTTCTGGGGCACAAGTTTTCAGTAATGTTGCTGGAATTTTATCAGAGCCCATAGCCTTTTCAGTATACAGTGCCTTCATCTCTTTCTTGATATCAAGTGGAGTGAATCGATTTGGCTGAAGACTGACACCTGTGATGGTGGGTCCTCTTCCTCTGGAGGGTCTTCTAGCTGAAGATTGCTGCGAATGCTTCAACTTTATCTTTTGTACTGATGTGCTGGGTTCCTCTATCACTGAGAATGGGGATATTTGCAGAACCTCCTCTTCCAGTGCGTTTTTAATTGTCCACCACTATTCAAGGGTGGATGGGGCTGACTGCAGCATAGATCTGTATCAAATGCACTTGCGTCACATGTTTGGTCTGAAGGGTTTTAGACATGAAGAGAAGTTGAATAAACTTGGATTGCTTTCACTGGAAAGACAGAGGCTGAGGGGCGACCTGAGAAAGGTCTGCATACTTAGGAGAGATATAGACAGAGTGGATAGTCAAAGATGTTTTCCCAGAGTGAAAGGGTCGACTACAAGAGGCACAGGTTTAAGATGAGAGGGGGTAAGTTTGGGAGAGAAGTGCAGGGAAAACTTTTCACACAGAGGGTGATGGGTGCCTGCAACATATAGCCAGTGGAGGTGGTGGAGGCTGGCACATTAGCAACATTCAAAGTGTGTCTTGATAGATGAATGAACGGGAGGTGAACAGAGGGCCAGAAACCATGTATCAGTACAGATATGATGGGCTGAAGAGTGTGATCCTGAGCTGCATTGTTTTCTTCTTTGTTCTTTTGAAAGTGTCAGCCACATCATGTGCTCAGGTCTCTGGGGTTTTGAGAGGCCAATTACTGCCACTAAACTAAGGCTGTCACTGTACTTTTCATATTTTTATGTGTTAATTTTCACTGAGGTTAAATTTATTCTCTAAATTAAACAGGGGGACAGTGCTTCTGAGCTAGGGCAAATTAGTTTTCAGACCCAGGAGCATAGTCAACTCAGTCCTTCTAAACACAGATGCTTTTTCTTGGGTTGGTCTAAAAGATGGATAGTCCCAAAATATATATATTTTAGATTACTAAGACACTGGTTAGGCCACACATTTCTCTCTTACGTTTTTTAGAATAATGTCAAAAGCCTTAAAGAGGGCACAAAAGAGATTTATCAGAATGATACCAGGGATGAGGGAATTCAGTTCATTGAGAGCCTAGAGACTCTAAGGTTGTTTCCTCAGAGAACATAGGTTATGAGGAGTTCTGATAGTGACGTTCCAAATTAAGTTTGGTTTTGATAAAATAAGTAAGAAGAAACTATTTCCTGCAGCAAAATGATCAATAACCAGAGGATAGAGATTTAAGGTGACCAGCAAAAGAACAAGGTATTTTATTATTTTATTTTACACTATTTTGTTTTTTATTTTGTGTTATTATACACATAGTTGAGATCTGGAATGCACTGTCTGAAAAGGTGGCGCCGTTTCAGTAATAACTTGCAAAAAGATTTGGATAAATACGTGAAAGGAAGAAATTTACAGTGCTATGGAGAAGGAGCAAAGGAATGGGATTAATTAGAATATTCTACCAATTAACTAGATTATTATATCAAAAAGGCACAATTGGGTAAATGATTTTAAAAATACATTACATTTATTTTTTAAATGTTTTTGATGCCATGTTTATGTGTGTTTAATTTATTAAAAGTAGTGATGGAATATCATTGTTCAAACTTTAAAAATCCTTTTTAAAATACGTTTCTTGGTTTCAAATAACATCCATTTACAAAGCTACCAGTGTTGAAATAGCTTTCTGGAAAATTGGCATTTTTGGCTGTGACTAATTCTTTCATGGAATACAGGTATCACTGCTTATGTCAACACTTATAACTCATTCCTAATTGTCTTTTCACTGAGTAGTTTGCTAGATTAATGAAGAGAGCAGTTAAGAGTCAACGGCTGTGGTCTGGAGTTAGATGAACGCCAGACCAAGTAAGGTTGGCAGATTTCTTTCCTTAAAGGATGTTTGTAAACCATGACTTTCATAGGAACCAGTATTCGTTACTAGATTGTTCAGAACCACATGGATTTTTATGAAAATTGCTTCATGGTCACCATTACTGATTTTCATTCCAGACTTTCATCTGGGTATGATTTTAACCCAGATCATTAGCCTGGGTGTCTGGATTATTAGTCCAGTGCAGTTACTACCACACCATGTCTTCCCACCTTCTTTGACAAGGCCAAAGATTATGAATCACCATCAGGAATAAAACATTAGAGAAAACTTCAAGGAATGAATGGATCATTCATTCATTAGCATTATTTTAAACTAATCAGTAGAAACAGGAAATGCTGGAAACACTTAGCAGATCAGGCAACATCTATTCAGGTCACTGGTCTTTTACAAGAACTGAAACATTAACCCTATTTTCTTTCTTTCAGCAAATACTGCCTGACCTGTTGAATATTTCCAGCATTTCTTGCTATTATTTCAGATTTCCAGCATTCTCAATACCATTTTTTTTTACTATTTTGAAACTGTTATATATTGTTTGTGGTTGTTCTCAATGGCTGTCTTCTAAGAGATGAGCACGTATTTCGAAACATTTATAAGACATGATTGATATATCAGTTACAGTTCTGATCCAATTTGGCAGATGTGGAGGACATTGATCATAGAATAATTACAGTACAGAAGGACACCATTCAGATAATCAAGTTTATGCCAGCTCTCTGCAAGAGTAATTTAGATAGTCCCACTCTCATGCCCTTTCCCAAGAGTCAGATTACAGAACAGCGAACTGCAAGAGGTAGAAGGAGCCATGGATATGGTCAAGAGGGCAAATCCCCCAAAAAGTATCAAGTCCTAGAAACAGATGTCAAAAAGAAGCAAGATCTGAGAGATTCAACAGAGCACGTAATCAGCGGGAGGCTGTCCCTAGTTGTAACAAAATTAAGACTGGCTCTTGGAATATGCTAAAAATGCTGGCAGTGTGAAATGCAGCAATTGCTATGTTATACAGCAGTGTACAAACTAAACATTGAATAATGAGTCCAGCACAGCACACAGACGTGACAAAGTGGCAGCCAAAAGCTGCACTCACATCTGCTGATGGCAGTAAGTAGAACTCTCATTATACCAGTCACTCATTAGAAAGCATTATTTAGCTGGGTCTCAGTTAGTTTTTTCTAATGAGGGTGAGCTCCACTGTTATGACAGATCTGTTCTAATTGCATTTGCTAGCCAAAACTTTTGCACAGACACCAGCTGAGCTGCTAAAAGAGATTTCATATCATTGGAAGAACAGTCCTAGTCGGACAATAATCGCAGCACAAAAGCCAGTGGTTAAACACAGCAAACGAGTGTAGATAATGATACACTGGCATGCAGTATTGAGAAAGTGCTGCATTGTCAGAAGTGCTGTCTTTAAAATGAGATGTTAAACTAAGGCCAGGTCTCCTCTCTCAGGTGGATGTAAAATAATCCATTGCATTATTAAAAGAAAGGCAGACAAAGTCCCTCCAGTATTGTTACCAAGATTTACCTCTTAATATCACTAAAACAGATTATCTAGTCATTATTTCATTGGTATTATGGGACTTTGCTGGGTGCAATCTGGCTGCTGCGCTTTCTACATTACAACAATGATGACACTTCAGAAGTACTCCAGTGATGTAGAAATACTTTTGGGCATCTGATTTTGAGAAAGGTACTATATAACTATGTATTTCCTTCTACAAGCTAAACTTGTAAAATGGAACTGGACATTACTGACAGCAATACATGATGGTAGTAAGAAGCTGCCCTGAAACAAAGGAAAAATAATACTTGAACTCATTAAGGAGGGTTGTTAACATTGGAAAATATTAGGAGTGGTATTAGTGATCGGAATAAGAGAGACAGCTTCTAAATTTTTTTAAACATGCGTTATTTATACAGATATAGTACATCAAAATTGGAGATTCTTTCAATCAAAATGAATCTTACTTCAAAACAGGTGAGAATTGGTAGTTCTATCAGTGGGAATGTTCAATGACTGAGCTGCAGAAGGTAACTGTCACCAGCTAATTCATCCCAGTCAGGCAGAGCTTAGAATCTCATCTGCTTGAACCCCAGTCTGAGGACAGCAGTGCCACTGTGTGCATGAACATATTTTATACACATCATTATAACATCTCGAATTAAATCATCTAAATAGTGCGGATTAGCTTTGAATTATTAGCATTTTCCCCAGAAGAACTGCAATCAATGGTAAATATGTAGCTCCCCCACTGTTAAAGGCACTCTGACATTCAAGAAGCTTGCAATGTCCCTGGATTGCCAATGGTCTCTCAATCTGCCACTGGGTTAAGAGTAGCTGTATGTTTGTGTTACGCTACTGCTTGTGTGTATCCTAAACCAGTGATTCCCAATCGCTGTGCTATGAGAAGCTTGCAAGTGTTCTGTGGCTTGCTGCCGGAATGTTTTGGTGAGTGCAGTAATGGGAACATAGGACGGGCAATGCGGACTTGAAGAATAACACCCATCAGGCTGGGCCTGGGAGCCCATCCTCGGACAGCCTGGGGAAATGACTCACAGGTACATTGAATAAAAGCAATGGAATATCTCAGATTTGGTTAAACCAATTGATCCAAGTAGTGGAAGTGATGCAACTGAGAGTCAAAAACACACACACAAAAGTTTGTCTTTACTGGGGTATCTCTTTGCAGCTGAGTGCTGGCCAGTTCTCCCATCCTGGTGTTGCCAAAAGATTGCATATCATTCTAAAGAAAAACTGTCAAATAAATAACTTCCAGTATTCCACCACCAAAGAAACTTCAGCCCATGTCTCAGTCTGCCTTGGTTATACTCTCTTCCCAAGTATGCTGATGTAATGACCATTGCTCAGCCCCACAGTGGCCTTTAGCAAAAGGGATTGGTCATTTTTCCAGTTGGAGTTTTCTCAGATAAATAGGATCTTCAAGAAGGATCCACGCTCCTTCCCACCCTTTCTCCTATTTCAAACCAAACTCCGATAAATAAATTTTCCCATTCCTTGTCGTGATCCTTTTTCTTATTAAAAGAAATAGGCCATTGCAACTCTGTAAGAATGAAAAAGTTTAAATCGGAAGTGCAAGCAGATGTTGGAATTGTACGGGGCAGGTTAACCTGAGACTAAGGAACAGTACCTGGGTTCAGACAGGAGCATTTCTGCATATTTACCATTCCTTCAAGTGACACAAGGCAATGGGAGCTTCTCATTTGAGTTAATGGAGTCAGTGTTCACCTCTGCAAATTTTAACATGGGGATTTCAACTTCTGTAAGGATGTATCCATAAATTCAGAGAAAACAAATTTTTTTAATGAAACACACAGGGACAACAGGAAGTGAAAATGCCTCTCACTTTTAAACTTATCCCCCAGAGAGGTTAAAAAGAACAAGGTGCAGAACTTTTATCTGTGTCTAAGAAAGCCTTGGATCCCCGTTAGCTAACTGAACCTCTGTGATACAATCTGATAGTTTATCACCTCTCTGGCAAACTTCTGAAATTGGGTCAAACATGTTTTTCGCCCAGGTTTTAGAGAAGTGTTTTCTACATTGTTTTATCCCACAACGCTTGCTGAAAGGGAACTTGAATTTTTTTCAGTATCACCATTCAGTGACATTAGTAAGATGAGAGTAAAGGATCAACATGGATATGTAACCACATAAATGCTGCTCGTTTAAAAAAAAATTCTCTGAAATAGACAATTAAAAAGTTCTTCTCCTGTCATCTTGCTTATTTGTTTTAGAAGTGTTTCTGAAAAACAAATCTAAGAAAATTCCAATGTAAGTAGATGTGAATCATAAAACCCAAGTTCAAAAATCCGTTGATTTTATTTGACAGCCTCCTTCACCTCGATTCCGTTGACATGCCCAGTTCTTTGAGTCTATCCTCATCTGTTTTCTTAGCCCTTTTTTTCAGTTTTGTGGTTCTGCTCTATCCTTTCATTGACTGATTCTGGAGAATTGAAAGTCTCTTTAAAAGACGGTGAAACATATAGTGGGTTTTTCAGTTGTGTTAAAAGCTCTGTTTAAAATGTAAGTTGTCTACAAAACCACTGCTTAGTCTGGCTGTTACAGTAAATGTCTTAAAATGTGAAATCTCATTGTGCTATTCCTTTCAGCTATTAACTGGTAGTTTGAATTTCTTTTTACATGTTATTGGTTGCCAAGGAGATTGTAATAAAGGGCAGAGTTAGGGATAAATTTCTAAAGCATGTTCAGGAAAACTTCCTTGGTCAATATGTGTCTGCCCAATGAGGAACAAAGCATTGCTGGATCTGATTCTGGGGAATCAAATATATCAACTGTCAGCTGGGGAATGTTTAGGTGATTGTGATCATAGTATTACGGGATTTAGATTAGATATAGAAAAGGACAAAGGGGAATGTAAAGTAAAATTGGAGGAGGGCCAAGTTTAGAGGCTGAGAATAGATCTGACCCAGGTAAATTGGAATTAAAGATTGGCAGACGAAAATGTACTTGAGCAATGGGACTTTATCTTGACAGGTCTATCATTTTTAGTTCAGATGAGGCCAAGCAGAAGAATCACCATCTTGATCCTGAATTGCTGCTTTACATATTCCAGATCATTATCCTTTGATTATCTTTCTAAGTTCTGAAAACTTTGGTAGTTCAGAGTAGTCTAGAACCTAGAAGGCATCAACAAGCTCCCACAAACAGCAATGTGATAATGATCAGACATTCTGTTCTTAAGTTCTGGCTGTATCAAAAATATTGGATAGGGAACTTGCTCTTCTTCAATGCATATACACTTTGGAAGGAGTGATTTGACAAGGAGGTTTTCAATGAACGGCATGACACTAGAACATTCTGATGAACACAGGGACGTTGCAGTGTTTGTCAATAGATTTCTGAAGGTGAAAGGGCAAGTTAGTGAGTGGTGACATTTGCCTTCATCAATCAAGACATAAATTATAAACGCAAGGAAATCATGTTGGAATTGTATAGCACTTTGGTGAGAGCTGTGTGCAGTCCTGGTAGGATGTGACTGTATTGGAAGGGGTGCAGAGGAGATTCATCAGGTTGTTGCTTGGAATTAAAGATTTAAGTTATAAAGAGAGGTTGGATAGACTTGGGTTATTTCCATGACGCAGAGAAGACTGAGGGGTGACCTGATCAAGATGTACAGAATTATGAGGGGCATGGACAGGGTGAAAAAGGAGCAGTTGTTCTTCTTAGTTGAAGGATCAGTCATGAGTGAGCACAAGTTCAAGATGAGAGACAGGAGAGGTTTAGGGGAATGCCAGAGGTGGTGATGGTCTGAAGTGCACTGCCTGGGAAGATGGTGGAGGTAGGTTGCCTCAAATCCTTTAACAGCACCTGGATGAGCATTTGACACATCATAACATTCAAGGCTATGGACCAGGTACTGATAAAAGGGATTGAGTTGATAAGTTAGGTAATTCTCATGTGTTATTGCGGACGTGATGGGCCAAAGGGCCTCTTTTGAACTGTATGATTCTGTGAGAGAGTAGTCTTAATGTTGCCTCCAAAAGACACTTCCTCAGGGGTGTAGTGGAGTTTCAGGCTACAAACTTAAAGCCGTGGAGTGGGATTGAACTCACAGCTTTTTGACTGCTGAGCCAAAGCTGATAGCTCAGAAGTAATCTGCTTTAAAGATTGCGCATGCACACAGTATTCTAGTTAGTAATGTCTGTTACATTAACCTGAAAACATATTTGGGCTGAAACTGGTTTCTGGCAATTGTGCACAATGGATCACTGACAGTTTGTTTTTACAACACACTCAATTTTCCTTTCACTGCCATTGTCTATCTCTGTCATGTTATTGTAGCGGCAACCTGCTCCTAAAGGTTGAAAGAATGCCTTGAACATCTCCCATACCAGCAACTTGTACAACTTAGAGGACAAAGACTAAAATTGCATGGAAACGTCACCTCCAAGTTCATTCCAAGTCACATACTAGCCTGACTTAGAAATTCATTGCTATTCCTTCATTTTTGCAGGGTCATAATCCTGGAACTCTCTTCCCAACAACACTTTGAGAGTGCCCATATCTTGAAGAATTATAGAGCTGTGTTTAGTGGTCAGCGATGAAACTTCGGCATTGCCATTTATCTTGTCGGTAGCTTCACTGAGAGATCAGACCACCTCTCTGGCAAGAATTTCACCTCGATCTCACTGCAGTGGCGGTGTAAGTGATTGCAGTGTTCTTTGCTAAGGGAGTTGCAGCATGGAATGGCATGATGTCATCAGGCTATCCAAGCAGTGAATCACATTAAAACATTTTTCCAGACTCCAAAAACAGGAAACCTAAATCAGTAAAATAAAATCACTTTTCAAAATGTTTGCATAAATCAAATTCAAAATTGCTCCATAAACATGTGGTAAAAGTAGAAGGTAAATATTCTGAAAAGGCTTTCTATTTTAAAAAAATATTAAAATTGAACTTAAAATCTACTAATTAATCACTTCACAGCACTCCATGCTTATAGACTTGTTTTTTCAGTCAGTTCTTTTGTTTTATTAATCACTTTGCAATTAAGAGCCTAGTACAACTGAGTGAACGAGGTAGAACTTTTTAATGGGTTTCAAATGTAGTTGAATGGGATTGGGAAGTTGAAGGTCTGGCTGATTTCAGTGATTGCCAGTTCTGGGAGATCTAAAGTGCAGCCTGTGTGCATTGTATACGTTCTGAAGTTGTTGGTTGCAGAAGCACAATGACAATGAAAGCTGACAGTTAGCTATCAGCAAGCTCCCACCCCACCCTGTCACATTCCCTGCCTACAAAATCCAGGTCATTATATAATAAAAAACACCCTAAGCATTGTTTCACATTGGTAGTAGCCCCTTTCATTTATTTTCCCTTGTCATTATTATGCCATTGTGTCTAGGTAGCCCACATTAGCCAGTGCCGCTCTTGGACCTTGCTGTGATGAACCTAGCCTGTGAGTGCCCAAGTGCGATTGGGAGGTGGGGGAGCAACATAGCTGACCATCCATCCAAGTGCATTACCAGTTGGGTTGCAGGATATTAATCAGAGCATATTATTGAAAGTAATTTGTCCTGTGGGAACCTTCAGTTGGAGATCTGTTGTGTCAAACAAATCAACATGTGAAACGTTGACAGGAGGAATAGAAAAGCAGTATATTATTTGAATGGAGAGAGTGTAGAACTAGAACGATCTTGCACATGAATTCAAAATATTGGTATGTGTGTACACTGACTGATTAATGAGACAAGTGGAATATTGGAGTTTATTGCAAGGGGCATTGAGTACAAAAGTAGGGAAGTGTTGTTGCATCTGTACAGGGCATTAGGTAGATCATATCTGGAGATCTGAGTACACTTTTGGTTTCTTTGCTTGATAATTACATTTGAAACAGTTCAGGGAGGGTTCAATGGCTTGATTCCCCTTGAGAGGAAAAATTGAATAGATTGTGACTATGCTATTGGAGTTTAGAAGAATGAGAAAGTATCTTATTGAAGCATAAGATCCTGAGGGGACTTGACAAATTGGATTCTGGGAGGATGTTTCCTCTCGTAGAAGAATCTAGAACATTTTTCTTTATTCTTTCAAGGGGTATGGGTCACTGACAAAGCCATGATGTGGAGTTGCCAGCATTGGACTAAGGTAGGCACAATAAGGAGTTGCAAAACACCAGGTTAAAGTCCAACAGGTTTATTTGGAATCACGAGCTTTTGGAGAACCGCTCTTTCATCAGGTAAGTTGCCACAGGCAGCACGATGGCATAGTGGTTAGCACTGCTGCTTCACAGCACCAGGGACCCGGGTTCGATTTCCAGCTTGGGTCACTGTCTGTGTAGAGTTTGCACATTCTCCCCGTGTCTGCGTAAGCTTCCTCCAGGTGCTCCAGTTTCCTCCCACCGTCTAAAAATGTGCGAGTTAGGCAGATTGGCCATGCTAAATTGCCCCTTAGTGTCAAGGGGACTAGCTAGGGTAAATGCATGGGGTTATGGGGATAGGGCCTGGTGGGATTCTGGTCATTACAGACTCGATGGGCTGAATGGCCTCCATCTGCTCTGCAGATTTCTATGATCCTATGAATGGTTATCTTGGCCATTTCAGAAAGCCAGTCAAAAGTAAACCATATTGTTGTGGGTCTGGGCTCATATTAGGTCAGACTGGGTAAGGATGACAGATTTCCTTCCCTAAAAGACATCAGTGAACCAGATGGGCTTTTGTGATAAACAATGATAGTTTTACTTCACTGATTTTTTTTTATTGAATTCAGATTCCACAAGGTGTTGTGGAAGTATTTGAAGCCATGACCTTATAGTATTAGCCTGGGTCTCTGGATTATTAGTCCAATGATAGCTACTAAGTCAATGTCTTCTCATTAAATGTGCAACTTAAAAATAAGAGGTTTCCATTTAAGACAGATGCGGACAAATTTCTTATCTCAGAGGGTCATGAGTGTTTGAAACCCTCTTCCCCTTTGGCCAGTGGGGGCTGTATCATTGAATATTTTCAAAGCTGAGTTAGACAGATATTTGATCTATAGGGAGTCAAAAGTTATGGGGACAGGCTAAAATATTGAGTTACAGCCTCATTGGATCAGCCATGAACTTACCAAGCAGGAGCAGGCTCAGTGGGTTGAATGGCCCACTCTTCCTCATTCCTGTGTTTTATGAGGGTGGTCGTGTGATGTCAACGAGACAAAATCTTCTTCCTAACCACCATTTAGTCTGCTTCTTTCCACCTCTACACCATCACTCTTATTTTGCCCATTGTTTTGCTGAATACTTACCTAAGCCTTTAGCCCCTTTGGATATGACTTTGCTTCCTGTGTCTTATGTGTCAGCTATGGCCCAGTGATGACACTTCAAAATTATAAGATCTAGCAGTGCACATATTGGCTGCCACACATTCTATAGTAAAACTACATTATCTTCCTCTGCCATTCAATTAGATTGTGACCATAAAGAATAGCTGCTGGGTGAAGCAATGGAGAATTGTCCAGCACCTGAAGAGGCAGCTCCTTCAGCAGTGAGCTGCAGATAAAAATAATGATGTTTTTCAGAGATGGTCTCAACATACGTGGAACCTACTACTTTACACATTAACTGTTCTACATATTTGTATTTTGGACACAACAGTATCTTGTTAACTTTTAGTCTTTTTTGTATTCGTTGAAGTTGTTACTAAATATGACCATTTCACTTTTATGATCAGCAGATCACTTTAGCTGCAAAGTCAAACCCACTCCAGTGTTTATAATCCTGGTTATTCATAGCAAAACACATACAGGTCAAGCTTGCAGTGTGTTAATCCAGGCTTGTGATAAATAATAGCAATAATCAAACAAAATTGGATGCAAGCGTGGCTCAACACATTACATTGAGATTCAGCACCATACACAGTCTTGAGTTTATTCAATTGTAATTTATTTTTAATAAAGTAAAAGATTAAAGGAAATGAACATAAGCTACTGAGCTTAACAAATCAGAAAATAGAGTAATTGATGCCAAGAAGTGAATTGCTAATAGATTGATCCAGTCTCTCAGTTGGGTTATAGTTATAATAAGCTCCAATTTCGTTCCAATGATGAGTTACTGACTTGACTATTGAGGTCTGAATTGCCCATTCCCAGTTCCATTCTTTCCCCTTTTCACGGTCAGCTCTTCTTCATGGGTGTTTGAAGAATATTTCTTGAACTAAAGCTTCAACATCCTTTCTCACCTGAAAGCTATCCCTTTAATTTCTACCCTCAGCATGGACACTAAAGTATAAATTTTACAAAATCATGTACCTTACTGCTTTAATTAATGAATGGAAAATTAAGGAAATCGTGTGCAGATTCATGAGATATGTTGCCAACAGGTGAGGCATACATATTTTTGAAACTTACAGTTAAATTTTTGGAACTAATGGCTGCCTTGTCTCGAATTGAAGCCAGTTACTCAACTGTCCCACTCACTCCTAACCAAATCTCCTTTTCTATAATCCATTCGTGACTGCACCGCCACCCACCCCCCCCACCCCCACCCCAACCCCTTGCATTGAAGTCCTCTTGTTTGTGAAGTCCATTATCTCCAGTTTTCATTCCTGATGCTCCTCAGTGTCCTGCTTTCTAACATCAATAGGATGCAGGAGCACTAGAGAAGGTGCAGAAATGATCGGAAAGAAAATACCAGATCTGACAGGAGCTCTTATGTGGAGAAATGAGACTTAGCGATGACCTAATAAAGGTCTTTAAAATTATGAAAGGGTTTGATAGAATAGATGTGGAGAGGATGTTTCCACTTGTTTGGGAGCCCAAAGCTAGAGCCTTAAATTGAGGATAGCGCATTATGAAATGCCGGAAACATTCAGCACATCCGGCAATACCTGAGAAACAGAACTAACTTTTCAGGTCAATTGCCATTCCCCAGAACTGAAACTGAAGCATTAACATGGGGGGACGGGCGGTGGGATGGGGGATAGGTGGGGAGGTGTAGGGGGTGGGGGATAGGTGGGGAGGTGTAGGGGGTGTGTGTGCGTGTGTGTCCGTGTGCATAAACTGGAGAGAGTACAGTCCCAACATGTTTCCTTTAGAGTGAAATGTACAAGCAACAAGCCCAGGTGTCTATAATGTTCAGGACTAGATTAAAAAAAGGGCGCTTTTGAGTGGTGAACTGTGATGAGAATGCAGAGATTTTTCGGAATGAACTGGACAGGTGAGGTGTTGTTCGTCCATTGTCGTCAATGAGGACCTCGACGTCATTATTCATTTTGAGGCAGGATGCGGTGTGTCCGAAGATGACTGATCAGGCTAATTCGGGCACAGAATGTCCTGGCGCATATTGGACAGACTTGTGTAGACACTGTAGTTGTTGTGCTGGTAGCTCTGGACTTGCGCAGCTTGCAGTTAAGTTGTGCTTCAGCAATGCACCTTGCTTCATAAACTTGACAGCCCTTCTGGATGAGGCAGTGCCAGGTAGGGCGGTTTTGTGCCAGCGTTTCCCAGGTGGTCGTGTCTATGTCACGCAATTTCAGGGAGGCCTTGAGTGTGTCTTTGTAACATTTATTCTGCCCTCCATGCGAGTGTCTTCCAGCAGAGAGTTCCCCAATAAGGAGCTGCTTGGATATGCGCTCGTCTGGCATACGGATGACATGACCTCCCACTTGGCCTGCACTCTCATCAACAGTGTGTGGACTGATGGTAGACTTGCTCTAGAGAGAACTTCAGAGCCTGGTACTTTGTCTTGCCATCGGATGCATAATATTCTGCGAAGAAAAGTCATGTGGAAATGATTGCGCTGTCTTGCATGTTTTCGATACACAGTCCACGTTTCACAGGCACACAGGAGGGTAGTGAGTACCACAGCGCTGTAGACCTCCAGTTTTGTTGCTGGGATGATTCCTTAATGTTCCCATACAGTGGAGCGCAGTCTACCGAAAGCAGAACTTGCCTTTGCTATTCTGCAGTTAACTTCTGTATCAAGTCACTGCTTGGGAGAAGGTGCTGCCAAGATAAGTGAACTGGGCTACTGCCTGTAGTTTCTGCCCTTTGATTGTGATTATGGGTTCTATGTACGGTGCATGAGGAGCAGGCTGGTGCATGACTTCAGTCTTTTTAATGTTGATGGTGAGCCCAAAGTTGTCGCAAGCCTTGGAAAATTTGTCCATACTGACTTGCATCTCTGGCTCTGAGCCAGTATACAGGGGCAGTCATCGGCAACAAGGAAGTCTCTCAGAACAGTCTCCTTCACTTTGGTAATAGCTTGAAGTCTCCTCGGATTGAAGAGCTTCCTATCCACTCTGTACTTGAGGCTGATTCCAGCAACACTGTCTTGGAAGGCATCATTCAGCATGGCAGCAAACATCATGCTGAACAGTGTGGGTGCGAGCACACAGCCCTGTTTGATGCCATTGGTGACTGGAAGTGCCTCAGAGGATTCTCCGCCATCCAGTTCTCTGGCCATCATGCCATCATGGAACTGGCGTACCATCTGATTGAATTTGGGGGGGCAGCTAAACTTTGACATGATCCTCCACAGGCCTTGTCAGCTGACAGTGTCGAAGGCTTTTGTGAGGTCAGGAGCAGGCTCGCGATTCTGCTCCTGACACCACTTCTCCTGAAGTTTGCACGCAGCAAAAATCATGTCAATAGTCCTGCGACCTTTGCGGAAGCCACACTGACTTTGGAAGCAGGCCCAGCTCCAGATGAGTGACCAGCAGTGAATGGGCAGATCAATGCAGAATAATTTGGATAAATGTGAGGTTATTCACTTTGGAAACAAAAACAAGAAGACAGATTACTACTTGAATGGCTGTAAATTGAGAGAGGGGTGTGCACGGCGGGACCTGGGTCCCCTTATGCACCAGTCATTGAAGGTAAGCATGCAGGTGCGGCAGGCGGTAAAGAAGGCAAATGGCTTGTTGACCTTCATTGCGAGAGGATTTTGAGTACAGGAGCAGGGATATATTGTTGCAATTGTACAGGGCCTTGGTGAGGCCTCACCGAGTGTATTGCATGCAGTTTTGGTCTCCTTTTCTGAGGAAGGATGTTCTTGCTCTCAAAGTAGTGCAGCGAAGGTTTACCAGGTTGATTCCGAGTATGGCAGGACTGATGTATGAGGAGAGGTTGACTAGGTTAGGATTGTTTTTGTTGGAGTTCAGACGAACGAGAAGGAATCTCATAGAGATTTGTAAAATTTTAACAGGACTAGAAAGATTAGATGCAGGGAGGATATTCCTGGTGGTGGGGGAGTGCAGAGCCAGGGGTTACAGTCTGAGGATTTAGGGTAGACCATTTAGGATGGTGGTGAGGAGACAATTCTTCACCCAAAGAGTGGTGAGCCTGTGGAATTCATTATCCCAGGAAGTAGTTGATGCCAAAATGTTGAATGTATTCAGAAGGTAGCTGGATATTCACTTGGAGTGAATGGAATCAAAGGTTA
The DNA here is from genome assembly GCF_965287045.1 of Carcharhinus amblyrhynchos. NCBI lineage: Eukaryota > Metazoa > Chordata > Chondrichthyes > Carcharhiniformes > Carcharhinidae > Carcharhinus > Carcharhinus amblyrhynchos. Next base: position 60,550,036 of record NC_137327.1, on the reverse strand, counting down.
TGGGGAAAAAGCACAATTAGGCTGTTGACTTGAATGATCAGTCATCATTGTAATGAATGGCGGAGCAGGTTCGAAGGGCCAAATGGCTCCCTCCTACTCCTATCTTCTCTGTTTCTATATTTTACCAGGATCAGTGATAGCAAATCAGCAGAGGTTTTAATGGGACATAGAAAGTGCAGGGGGGCAGTTAAGAAAGTAATTAGGAAAGTAAAGACGAGATATGAAAAACACTCGTGGGTAAGATTAGGGAGAATCCCAAAATGTTCTGTAAGTATAAGGGGAAGAGGATAACCAGGGAAAGAATAGGGCCCACTAGGTACCAAGTGAGCGAAGTGTGCATGGAGGACATTGGTAGGGTGTTAGATGAGTATTTCATATCTGTCTTTATTCAGGAGAAGGAGCACTTAGGTACAGAATTCGGGGAGAGGGACTGTGCGGTACTAGGACAGTTTGATTTGGGAGTGAGGAGCTATTGGAGGTTTGGGCAGGCTTAAAAGTGGACAGATCCCCAGGTCTGGATGAGGTTTTTGTGGGAGGCACAGAAGGAGATTACAGGGGCTCTGCTGCAAATTTTTAATCTTCTGGCCACAATGGAGGTAGTCCAACCTATTTATTTGATAATATTCTCACAAGCTTTCGAGGGGACAGCCTCTTCGTCAGGTGAATGGAGAGTTCTGGCCTCAGACAGAGCATATAAAGCACAGACAGTTTAGAGATTACTGATTAAAATGCGAATCCTTACACCTAACCTGCTGTTCAAGACCAAGAACAGCAGGTTAGGTGTAAGGATTCGCATTTTAATCAGTAATCTCTAAACTGTCTGTGCTTTATATGCTCTGTCTGAGGCCAGAACTCTCCATTCACCTGACGAAGAGGCTGTCCCCTCGAAAGCTTGTGAGAATATTATCAAATAAATAGGTTGGACTAAAACCTGGTGTTGTCAGACTTTTTACTGTGTTTACGCCAGTCCAACGCCGGCATACCCACATCACAATGGAGGTTCCAGAGGATTGAATGACAGCTAATATGTTCTGCTTTTCAAGAAGGGCGGTGGAGAAAAACCACGGAATTGGAGACCAGTGAATCTCTTCTGAAGGAGAGGATTAATCTTCATTTGGAAAGGCCAGGTTTGAAGCGGGACAGTTAGCATGACTTTGTCAGAGAAAGGCCTTTCCCTTGATTGAATATTTTGAGGAGGTAATCAGGTATGTAGATGAAAATTGTCCAGTTGATGTAGTTTATATAGATTTTAGCAAAGCTGTTGATAAGATCCCACATGGGATACTGATAAAGAAGGTAAAAGCACATAGGTTCCAGTGTACTTGGCAAATTGGATCCAAAACTAGTTTAATAGTGGGAGACAGGGTGGTGTGGAAGGCTGTGTGTGCGTGCATGCACACATGTGCACGTGCAGATGACATAATGAGTGGTTAATAGTGAGGAAGGTAGGCAGAAAGTGGCAGATGGAATTTAATCCCGAAAAATGTACTTTGGAAAGAGTAACAAGACAAAGGAGTACTTGATGAATGGCCAGACACTAGAAAGCTCAGGTGACCAGGGGGATCTTTGAGTGTTTATCCACAAATCTCTGAAGGTGGCAGGACAGTTAATAGGGTTGGTAAGAAGGCATATGGGACACTTGCCTTTATCAGTTGCGGCATAGATTATAAGAGCAGTGAGGTTATGTTGGAGTTGTACAAAACTTTGGCTAAGCCACAGCTAGAGTAAAGTATGCAGTTCTGATTGCCCCACTATAGGAAAGATGTGACTGCACTGGATAGAGTGCAGAGGAGGTTCACCAGAATGTTGCCTGGGATAGCTAAAACTATGGATGAGCTGTGAAGAGAGGCTGGGTAGGTTTGGTTTGTTTTCTTTGCAACAGTGGAAGTTGAGCTATATAAGATTATAAGGAATATGGTTAGATGGATAGGAAGCAATGTTCCCCTTAGCTAAGGGGGGTGTCAATGACAAGGTAGCATAATTTTAAGGGGCAGAGCGGGAGGTTTAGAGGAGATTTGAGGAAAAACCTTTTCATCCGGAGGGTGTTGAGAGTCTGAAATGCACTGCCTAGGAGTGTAGTAAAGGCAGGAAAACCTTTGAAAAGTACACGAATGAGTACTTGAAATTTCAAGATTATGGACCAAGTGCTGGTAAGTGGAATTAGTGTAGATTTGTAATTTTGTTGGTGCAGATTCATTGGGCTGAAGGCTTCTTCTTTAATGTATGATTCTATGACTAACTTTAATTGCCCTGTGGAATGGCCTAACAAACTACTTATTGTATCAAACTGCTGCCATGTTCCAATAGGATATATATATTCGTCTATCTAGTGACACCCAGAACTTCAGGATGAACAACTAGAAAATGCATTATGCGGAAATCACTGAGTCATATCAAAGCACTTCACGGGAATGGTTCACACCACTTTCTCAAGGACAATTTGTGATGGGCTATCAATGCTGGTCTTGCCCATATGCTGAGAATGCCTAAAACAAACAGATAGCTCAAAATGTTTCTTGAATTTTCTACCAATCTGACAATTGCCAGTAATTGAAATTTCTAATGTTTGGATAGGTGGTTAAGTAAAATCAAACGTAGACATTTGACAATAACATAATTAAATGTCAGCCATTGCTCAGTACTCTTTCCCCTGAATTACAAGATTCTGAGTTCAATCCCATTCCAGGACATGAGCACTAAAATCAAGGTTCGTACTTCAGTGCAGTACTAAGAGAGTGTTGTACTGTTGCAGATGCCCTCTTTAAGGTGAGATGTTAAACTGAAACCTTGTCTACCATCTCAGGTGGACTAAGGCACTGTTTCAAAGAAGAGCAGGACAATTCTCATCTATGTTCTGACCAGGATTTATCTCTCAATAAACATCCTAAAAGCATGAGCTTGTTCCTGATATTTTTGCCCAAAACTGTGATTCTGAGTGAGAATGGATTCAGCATAGGTATAATGCATCAATATAATGCTTCTCTTTGGTTTCTAGCAGTGTCTACATTGCTTTTTTAAAAATATTTTTAAAGATCATCATGAACAGAAGGTGATTATGCTTGTTAGAGATTAATCATCTCAGTCCCAGGCCATTGTTGAAGGAGTTCTTTAGCAGTTTTCTAGCCCTAACCATCTTCAACTGCTTTATCAATGATCTTCCCTCCAATATTAGAGCAGAAGTGGAATCGTACAATATTAAATCGCATTCGTAACTGCTGAGATAATGAGGCCATCTTTGTCCATATGCAGTGAGACCTGGATAGCATTTAGGCTTCAGGACAGTCTTCAGCAGCATGTAAATTTGCACCATACAAGTACCAGGCAATGCTCATCTCCAACAAGAACAAATCTAACCGTCACTCCTTGACATTCAAGGCATTAGGGCACTGAAGCTCCCACGATCAACATCCTGGGTGGGGGGTTACCATTGACCAGAATCTGAACTAGACTAGCCACATAAATATTGTGGCTATAAGCATAAGTCAGAGACCATGAATTCTGCAGTGAGTAACTCAACTCCTGACTCCCCAGAGCCTATCCACCATCTAAGTCAGGAGTGTGATGGAACACTCCACTTGCTGGATGAGTGTAGCTCCAACACTCAAGAAGTTCAACACCCTCCAGGACAAAGCAGCCCACTTGATTGGCACCCCAGCCATTGACTTAAATAGTCACTCCCTCCACCACTGTCACACAATGACAATACCATCTAGACTTACGACCTAAAATGACATGGCAACATGTGCACAGGAACACTACCACCAGCAAGCTTCCCTCCAAGCCACATGCCATGCAACTACATTGCTGTTCCTTCATGGTCACTGGGTCAAAATCCTGGAATTTCATTCCTATCAACATTGTGGGCATATGTACACCACATGAATTGCAGCGGTTCAGGTGGCTCACCATCACCTATTCAAGAATAATTATGGATGGGCAACAAATGATAGTCTAACCAGCAATACCCACATCCTGTGAAAAAAATTAATTAAAAAAAAAGAGGTATTATTGGGATAAAATATGTGGTGTAATAACAGATTTTGTCTCTGTGAGAGAGTATATATCGCACACTTTGTTTAGCTTTTTTATGTTCTGTGAGCTTTAAATGACATGCTAAGCTGAGTAAGAAAGAAGGAGTAAAAAAGGAAGAGACTGTAATTACAGAAAAGCATGATGAAATTCACCTAGAAAGATTGAATTCTGAATATAACTGACCTTTGCTTCGTTAATAGTTAAAAACATAATTGCTAATTTCTTGTCCTGAAAAATTAGCCTGTGTTCCCATGACCAATCACCAATGATCCTTGCAAGCATTTTATTGTGTAGATGTCAAATGTGGACTGATTCAAACTTTAATGTGATTCTCCCCCACTGTAGAATCTAGTGACACTTTCGTTTGAGTCTCGCACACAAGATGGCAATTTGCAGGACCTCTGAGGAGAAAACTTCAGTTATAAAACAAACCCCAGTATTAATAAGCACCTTGAGGAGGGTTGGATGGAATATAGGAAACAGAGTTGAGACTCTTCATTTGCAGCACGTATCCTAAGATTGTCTCCCTTCTTTGTTCCAGGTTGTCACCTCTGATGTGCTGCAGACTGCGCGAATACTGATCCTGCACATGGTGAGTCATCAGAGTCCAGCCTTTAGCTGATATGATAACTGTAAGGTGGAGGGTGGGTGCAGATTTCACTGTAATTAGAAGCTGGAAAGAGCAATGAACACCAAATGCACCCTTTCATTTAGATTTCCTCTGCAGATTTCAGTGAAGGTCATTGGCACACTGTTCCATTCTCCAGGATGAACATATTTCTGTCATGCTGAGTTCACTTGGTGCTTCCCACAGTTCTTCCTGTAATTAGTGTGACAGCTCCCTGAGACTGATAGAGCTAGGCTGTCTCTATGAAGCTTTTATAACCTCATCAAGAAAGAAAGAGTTTGCATTTAGTTAGCACTTTTCATAACCTTAGAACACCCCAAAATGTTTTCCAGTCAATTAGATATACTTAAAGTGTCATCAGTGTTGTAATATGGCAGATGTTTCAGTGAATTTGTGCACAGCAAGATCCCACAAAGAGAAATGTAATAGTGAGTCGATAATCTGTTTTTTAGCAACATTGGTTGGAGGATATGACCAAGATAATGGAAGAACTTGCGTGTTCTTATTAAAATAGTGCCATGGGATCTTTTACATTAACTTTAAAGCAAATGTGGGCCTCAATTTAATATACCATGCAAAAAATGTCATCACCTCAGTGCTGGATTTTCAACCTGGGTTTATAATTTAAATCTAATGAGTGGGCCATGAACACAGATCTTTCTAATTTAGCAGTGAGTGCTACCACTAAACCACAGTGACACCCAAGAGAGAATAAAGCATTGATAATAAAAACACTAGGAACAGAATGCCTTGATGGCTTAGTGTAGAAGCTTACTGCCCAGTGTTCCACAGACTGGCTGGTCCCAAACTTAGACCAGAGTCCGCAATCTGTTTTCTGATCTAACCTTAGGCAATGTTAACAGCCACGGGTTCTGAGGAATAAAAATCAGTCTGATCTTCTCTTTGATATCCAGTGCTCTCTACTGGAAGGTGGATGTTGGATGAGGATGGAATCTGATTTTTCTAGAGCAATCCCCATTCCCAGCCCCAACAATCCAAATGCCTGGGGCAGGATTTTCCAGTCGTGCTTGCCCTAAAACCGGAAAATTACACCTGAGGTCAACAGACCTTTTCATGGGTCAGCTCTCCACCTGCTATGATTCCCATGGCAGGTGGAATGGGAAAATTCCCCCCTGATGTCATTAACCACTGGGGAAGCTGGTGCCCTGGACTCTATCATCCAAATTATCTGCATTAGATTAGCTGGTGTAATTGCCTTTTAAACTGGGGACGAGTGGACTAGGTTTCTGACTCATACAGCAAAAGCTGAATTGCTGAACAATAGCTGGAACTGTTTCTGGCTGAGGAGAGATCATCTCATACAGATATAGTTATCCTGTGATGTAAGTCAAGGTCAATGTAATCTAGATTCAATTGATTGAGGGATTGGAGAGGAATCTTCGAGTTTTCTTTCTCTCTAATTCACTTGTATTTTTATCTGCTTTTCTCTTTTCTCACAGACCTCAAGGGTTAGGGTGGCTGAAGAGTTGCCATGGCATTGTTATTTGGACAATATAGACTGGACCTCTTCCTGTCCACTCTCTTTGTGTATTTGCACAGTGATCATCCTTAAAATGTGAGGACAAATTTAGTAAAAGATATTGAATAAACCAGATCAAATTAACTTTGAAGTGATTACATTGAGGCTTATGATGATAAATCACAAATAATGTTTGTGCCACACAAATACCAGACAATGACCATCTCCAACAAGTGCTAAACTATCTCCCCTTGACATTCAGCAGCATTATCATTACCAAATCCCCCAATACCAGCATCCTGGGAATCAACATTGACCAGAAACTGAACTGGATCAGCTAAATAAATACTGTGGCTACGGCAACAGGTCAGAGGCTAATTATTTTGGGTTAAGTAACTCGCCTCTTGATTCTCCAAAGCCTATTCATTCTCTGAAAGGCACAAGGCAGGAAGGTGATGGAATACTGTCTGCTTGCCTGTATGTGTTCAACTCCAACAACATTTAAAAAAATTCAACATCATCCGGGACAAAGCTGCTTCTGGATTGGCACCCCATCCACATCTTAAACATTCACTCACTCAACCATTGGCATACCATGGCTGTAAGGTATACCATTGACATAATACACTGCAATAACTCAGCAAGGTTTCTTTGGCAGCACTCCATGCAACTTCTGCCATCCAGGAGGACAAGGGCAGTAGCTACTTGGGGACACCACCTTGAAGTTGCCCTCCAATTCACACATCATCCTGACTTGGAAACGTTTTGTAGTGCTTTCATATCATATGGAACTCTTTTCTTAATAACACTCTAGACATTCCAACACCAGATGAATTGCAGCAGTTGAAGAAGGGGACTCACCATCACCTTCTCAGGGCAATTAGAGATGAGCCTTAAATACTGTTCAAAGGATCCCCACAGTGCAGAAGGAGGCCCCCGCCTGTACGTGGTCAACTCCAGCAACATTATCCCCCACATTCCCCTGGAGCCCTATCCCCATAATGCACATTTACCTCACTAATTCCTGTAACCGACACATCTTGGGACATTAAGGGACAATTTAGCATGGCTAATCCACCTAACCTACACATCTTTGGGCTGTGGGAGGAAACCACAGCACCCGGGGAAAACCCAAGCAGATTTGGGGAGCATGTGCAAGTTCCACACAGACAGTCACCCAAGGAAGGAATTGAACCTGGGTCCCTGGCACTGTGAGGCAGCTGTGCTAACCACTGTGCCACAGTGCTGCCCAGCAACGTCCACATCTCATGACCAAATAATTAAAGACACATAGAGAGATTCTGGAGGTTATGGCTATATTTTGAAATTATTTGGATTTGTCTTAAGCATAAGAGTGAAAAAAGAACTTGCACTTATAGAAATCTTTCTTGAACTTTGACTGTAAAGCTCTTGAGGACATCCTATTGAAATACATCTGAAGTGTAGTCACTGTTGTAATATCAGAATTGTGGCAGTTAATTTTCACACAGCAAGATCCTACAGTCACGTGATAATGAGCTGATAACATGTTTTATTGATGCTGTCTGAGGGATGAGTATTGGCCAGGAAATTAGGAAAATTCCATACTCTTTGAAATAGTGCTATGGGATTTTTAATGTCCACCTTAAAGGGCAGCCAGGGTTTTAGCTTAATATCTCATCTGGAATGTGGCACTGCATTGGAGTGTCAGCTTAATTATGCGTTCAAGTGGAACTTGAAGCTATGGCCAGAATCCACAATCTTCTGCCTCAGAGGCAAGAATGATACCCACTGAGCCGTGCATGAGACCTCAGGACTGCTCTTAATCCTGCCTCCTGGTCAATAAATTACAACATAGATAAAAATATGAAATGGATCTTTCCCTGTAGACCAACCCAAGCATTCAACCACAGAATGCGTTGCCTTGGGTTATGTTGATCTGTTCTATGCTGTGTCAGCTGATCTTGATGTAGAGGTGCCAGCGTTGGACTGGGGTAAAAACAGAAAGAAGTCTCTTAACACCAGCTTAAAGTCCAACAGGTTTATTTGTAGCAAATGCCACAAGCTTTCGGAACAGGCTGTCCCTTCATCAGATGGGTGGGAGAATGCCCACCCATCTGACGAAGGGACAGCCTGTTCCAAAAGCTTATGGCGTTTGCTACAAATAAACCTGCTGGACTTTAAGCTGGTGTTGTGAGACTCCTTTCAGCTGATCTTGACCAGATCGGGTGTCGTTGGGTGAATTAGGGTTGACATAAGCAGCTCTGGCTGAGTTATGTCAGCTGAGCTGTATTGATACGAAATTCCAGGAGCAAAAGGGAGAATTTATGAAAAATTAATTTTGAACAGACTGAAAATAAGAGAAACATTGGCATATAAAAACTGGGAAACTGAAATGCCAGTATTATACTGTCAGCAGGCAATCTGGCTATCTGGGTCAGAGAAAATGACTGCAGTGAAACCAAAGTGTATCCAGCAATGTAAAGACAGCAAATCACAGTCAGCTGAGACTCGGGCTAACCAATTATACTAATTTATTTTCTGGATGTATCTGAAGTAATTGTAGAAATTAATATCCTTGGTATTATATGTCTCAACTTCAGGAACAGCTTTCACAGGAGGCTTATAGCAGGGAGGAAATTGTAAATTGGAAAATAAATCATCTTAACAGGAAGCAAAAAGAAGCCATCTATATATAAATATATTTTATTCTCCACATTCCACCCTAATATTCCTAAATCTGATTCCAAGGGCAGAAAACCATGCTTTGAATTTGATATTGGTCAAAGCAATAAATGAAAAAAAAAACTGTAGTTCCCAGTGATTCAGAGCAAAGGGCAAGAGTCACAGTTCCAAACTATTAAAAGTACTTCTTCAGGACAATTTGAATAAATTGGTGAAAACCCATGAATCATTAAAGAAATGCTAAGATGTCATGATCCCAAACCAGTTTGAGTCAGCACACATGGAATTTGCATCCACTTAATTTACTGCACCTACCATGCCTGGTATCTCTTCTGAGAGTTCTATGAGGTTTGTCAATTACAGTCAGCCATTTTGAATACTCACTACGTACCTCTTTTATCCTTACCACATTTACTATGGTGCTGCTTAGAGGACTCATTATTAAGATCAGAACATATGGCATCACAGCACCAGTAGCAGAAAGGATATCAAATTGGCTATGAAACAGTAAACATAAGAGTGGGAGTAAAATGTAGTTACTTGGACTAGCACAAAGTGGGAAATGGTATTGCAGAAGGACTAGAGCTTGGACCGTTGGTGTTCACTATTTACACACACAATTTGTCTTCAGGAATTGAAAGTCCAGTTCCTAAATTTGCTGTGTATTAATATTGCACAGGAATATGACAAATACAGGAAGACATTAATGAACTTGCAACAAAGGCATTTACATAGAAACATAGAAGATAGGAGCAGGAGGAGGCCGTTTGGCTTGTTGAGCCTGCTCCGGCATTCATCACGATCATGGCTGATCATCCAACGCAATAGGCTAATCCTGCTTTTTCACCATAACCTTTGATCCCATTCGCCCCAAGTGTTATATCTAGCTGCCTCTTGAATACATTCAATGTTTCGGCATCAACTGCTTCCTGAATTCCACAGGCTCACCACTCTGCGCGAAGAAATGTCTTCTCACCTCTGTCCTAAATGGTCTACCCAGAATCCTCAGACTGTTACCCCTGGTTCTGGACTCCCCCACCAACGGGAACATCCTCCCTGCATTTACCCTGTCTAGTCCTGTTAGAATTTTATAAGTCTCTATGAGATTCAACCCCCCTCCACCTCATTCATCTGAATGCCAGCAAAAAATTTAATTGGCAAATGAACTTCTAAACAGGTATGTGTGATTCAGTGCAACTTGAGGAAGATTAAGGAAGCTGCTTGGAAAGTAAATGTCTACATAGAGTAGGAGAGCAGAGGTCTCAATGTGCTGATGCACAAATCACTTGCCAGTGCAAGTTAGTTAGGCCATAAAACAGCAAACAAAACATTAACATTTATACCTAGATGATAGAATTGAAAAGCAGGGAAAATTGTAATAAACTTTGGTTTGAGGCACTTGAAGTACTGCAAACAGTGAGGCCCAACAATCTTCAGCTGTTTTATCAATAATCTTCCCTTCATCATAAGGTCAGAAGCGGGGGTGTTCACAAGTGATTGCTTAATGTTGAGCACCATTTTCCCCTCCTCAGATATTGAACCAAATGTGTCATGACTTGGACAATATCCAGGCTTGGGCTAGCAAGTGGCAAGTAACATTTGTGCACACAAGTGCCAGGTAATGACCATCTCCAACAAGACGGAATCTCACCATCTCCCTTTGACATTCAATGGCATTCCCATCACTGAATTCCCACTGTCATCATCCTGGCGATTACCATTAACCAGAAACTGAATGGACTGGCTTTCTGAATACTGAGGCAATAAGAACCGGTCAGGGATGGAATTTCTGCAGAGAGTAACTCACTTCCTAACTTCAGAAAGGCACAAAAGCCAGGAATCTGATGGAATACTCTCCACCTGCTTGGATGAGCTCAGTTCTGACAACAGCTAGGAAGCTCAATACCATCCAGGACAAAATAGCTTGTTTCATTGGCACCCCTTTTCTCATCTTTAAATATTCACTTCCTCCACTTCTGACGCACAGTGTATCCCATCTTAAAGATGCATTGCAACAACTTACAGAGCTCCTTCCAAATCTGCAACCCACACCACCTAGTAGGTCAAGTGCAAAAGTCATTCCCCATCCTGATTTGGAAATGTATGCTGTACCTTCACTTATCAGTGGGACAAAATGCTTGAATTCCCTTCTTAACACCCTTACGGTTTGTGACGACACCACACAAACTGCACAGCTTCAAAAAGGCAGCTCACGATCACCTTAAGAGCAATTAGGGGTAGGCAATAAATGCTAAACTAGCCAGCAACATTTATATCCCATGAATAAATTTAAACAGAGTCCTTTGCTCCATAATATGAAAAGAATATGGAGACACTGCTGAAGGTATGAAACAAGATAAACAGAAAGATGCCACAATAGTTCGGGCTATTTTTTTCTCAAAAAAGTGATCTGATGGAGATTTTTAGATTATGAAAGGGTTTGATGGCATAGACATAATAAGGATATTTCCACTGACAGGGCACATCAGAACGAGGCTCTATGAAAATAAGACACTAATAACTCCCAATAGGGAATTCAGGAGAAATTGTTTTACACAGAGAGAGGTTTCAATGTTGAACTCACTTCAACAGAGAGCTGAACCTTTAGGGGGGAGCCAGATAAACAAATGAAGTGGAAAGGAATATAAGGAGGTGTTGGGGATGCAGGGAGATGAGTATAAATACTGAAATGGACAGTTCAGCTGAATGGCCTGTTCCTGAGTTGGAAATATTGTATAATTCTGTGTAATGCAATTTATAGTAACTTCATCCTTAATCAGAAATATCAAGATTAAGCTAAATGGCCTGTAATTATCAAATTTAGCTCCTTGCGTGTGCCAGCACACATCCATTGTTGTTGACCTCAGTCCCTCTGGAGAAAGGAGGTGAAAGAAATCTGTCCGGATTCCATTGATGCCCTGCCCGCAGACTGCATGGTCAAAGGCTAAGGCAAGATTGTGGTCACTTGAGATGACCTCTGGTGTCAACTAGCCTGCTGACTGCAAAAGCGGAAAGAGATAAAACTTCCAGACAGCAGATGATTTTATATTTCGAATTAGAACAAAAGATTAACATAGGATAAATGATTAGCTGATTCAAGCGTAGGTCTCTATTTTACGATACGCAAGACAATCATCATGCAAAGGAGGGACAGAGAGAGCAAGCCTGAGAGAGAACAGTGTCAGAAATCTGCATTTAAAAGTGATGACAAGGAGACAGATTTAGTCTGAGAAAGAACAATGCTGGAGATCAACAGTTTAAAGTGGCAATAGGGAGACAGAAAGAGACAGGTTGAGTGAGTTTGCAAAGAAGAAAAACAATCAGTGACCTTAAAGGAAAATAAGTACATGGTTAGTTGGAAAGTATTTTTCTTCTTTTTCTCTCTTTAGGGTATTTATTTAAACTAGGAGTGGGAAATTTAAAATTTCAATTAGGGTAAGTACAACAGTAAGTGAATTGACAGGAGTATTAGCACTGAGCCGGTCCAGAGGCATTAATTAAAATTAGTAGTTTAAACAAGATATACGCTGGATGCTTAAAAAGAAAATTGAGATTAATTAGATTACTATGGGCAGCTGAGATCTGTTGCTTGCAATTCCTGCATCACATGGGAACTTAAGGACACTTCTGTGTGCAGTTTTGGTCGCCGTACTTACGCAAGGATATTTTGGCCTTGGAGGGAGTGCAGAGGAGGTTTACTAGGCTGATACCAGAGTTGAGGGGGTTGAGCTATGAGGAGAGGCTGAATAAACTAGGCTTGTACTCGTTAGAGTTTAGAAGAATGAGGGGAGATCTCATTGAGATGTATAAGATGATGAATGGGATGGATAGGATAGAGGTGGAGAGGCTCTTCCAGCTCAGAAAGGACAGTAGGACTAGGGGGCACAGCCTCAAGATAAAGGGGGGGCGGTTTAGAATGGAGTTGAGGAGGAACTTCTTCACTCAAAGGGTGGTGAATCTCTGGAATTCTCTGCCCGTTGAAGTGGTGGAGGCTGCCTCGCTAAATATTTTTAAGACGCGGGTTGATGGGTTTTTGATAAGCAAGGGGATTAAGGGTTATGGGGAGAGGGCGGGAATGTGGAACTGAGCCACGACAGATCAGCCATGATCTTATTGAATGGCGGGGCAGGCTCGAAGGGCTGGATGGCCTACTCCTGTTCCTATTTCTTATGTTCTTATGTTCATACCACTTGGGGGAACGATGTGTTTAGGAAATATCTCCAGCTGCAAAGCTTCTCCACTTTCCCACTGTTGAGCCTAAGGGCCTGTTTCCATGCTGTTTATCTCTGTGACTATCCTTGACTATATCTGTCAATTCCAAGTGTCAGACAGTGCAGAGATCGCAGTTCAGCTTCAGAAAATTGAAGGATCAAACTTCACCAGAATGGAGATGTAATCCAGGCTGAGGCTTAAGTAGTAATAAGGGAGCACTGTCCAGGGTGTCTGTAGTCAAATGTAGGCCAGAGCAGATTTTCTTCCCTAAAGAATATTAGTGAACCAGATGGGTTTTTATGGCAATCAACAATGGTTTTGTAGTCATCATTAGACTTTTAATTCCAGATTTTTATAATTCAGATTTCACCATCGTATAACTCAGATCTCTGGATTACTAGTCCAGTGACACTACTACGCCACTGGCTCCCCACAGATGTTACATTTGCTGATCTAAAAACAATGATTACAGTTCAGATATACTTCATTGTTTATGAAATGCACTGGGACATCCTGTGGATGTGAAAACTCCTATATAAATTGAAGTTTGTTGATTCTTCCTTTGTGAGAACTATTGAGATTATAAACCACCCCTATCAGTGATGTGGGAAAGTATCAGAACTATACACTAATGACTTGGATCATTTCAGATTTATTCTTCCATCAGTTGAGTTGTAATTAGTCCTGCATTGTGTGCTTTTATATTCTGTGGAATAATATTGCTGAAGAATTATAGTTGATACTGTTGCAGGTAGCCACCCAGTATTGAAAATTATCTGCCTGCTTTCTTTATCATATTTTAAATTAGATGTTGCAACACTCTCCCAAGTGGCCTGTGATTGTGCTGTCAATTTCAACCATGAAATATAAGGTTAAATGTTGTATGATTCTACATGCAACCAGTCTGTATGAAAAAATCTGATATGCATTGATATCTTTTGGCTGTATGCAAGGTTTAGGGTTGCTGCCTCCATTTGGACATATTCCTGGAAGTTTTGGCACGTGGTCTCCTGCTTCCCAATTCTCCACCCAGTCAAACAATCTTTTTTCTCCAGCTTCAAAAATGTTGTAACAAGTAAATGTAAATGTTCAAAGAAAACAAAAGAGGTGCAACTTCTTTAATGCCCCTTAGATTTTTTGTTCTCCTGGGATGCTCACAGCACCGTTCTGGAAATTAATCTTTAATTCCTGAAAACTCAGCAACAATCCTGGAGACTTGCCACCCTCACTGAGATTCAGACACAACATGAGACTTCAAAAAGTACCCTGTAAAATAAATGATTAGCTGGTTGACGATACCAGCCATAGTCTAGTACAATAAGTACATTGAACAAAATACATTCAACTTTGATGCAGCCTTGTTTTTGTATGTTCCTCGTAGGTCTGTTCTTCACTGTACATTGCAAAGTTGTTCAAATACCTGCAGATTTATTGAGTAATTTTGGATTTATACTGCTGACTTTGCGTAATTTTGGACTTATAATGCTGACTTCTGTGTTAGCCATGGTTTGTGAGTAGCTCTGTTACCTTTGAGTCTGAAGGATGTGAGTTCAAGTCTCACTCTGGACCCTCTAGCCCATTATGTAGGTTGACACTTGAGCTCAGTACTGATGAAATGTTGCATTGTTGGAGGTGCCACCTTTTTATGAGACATTAAATGAAGGCCCTGTCTGCTCTCTCTGATGAATATAAAAGATCTCATGACACTCTCCCCAGTGTCTTGGTGAATGTTTGTCCTTCAACTTTAATAGATAATAATTAAATCACTTTAATGTGATTTGCTCTCCATCTCCACTTGACTATTATACATTATCAAGGAATGGTGACAGTGTTCAATACATATGAGGAAGGTTTGTACACACATCTAAGTTATAATTTAATGTACCTCTTGAAAATTAGGCTTTTGCTCTAGTGCCTAGATTGGAATTCAGCCAGACTAATAAATGAAAGCTTTCGCTCTGCTAACTGCAGAGATCAGATTAGAAATGGGTCTGGGGTCTTCTCAATTTGTTTTAGTAAGTAATTTACACCTTATTGTTTTGCACCATTTAACAATCTTATTAAACAAGCTGCGGGAATGCTTTGTTTAGGAGGTATTACACTGAAAGTTTCTGATGAATCTGAGCTGTGAGTGCTTGGTGCTGATCTGCGAGCTAACAGTAGAAAGTGTTCTATTTCTCAATGCTGACAAACCTCACAAAGGATAAAATTCAAATTTTTTAAAAAAGTTAAAGCCCCCTTTTGTTCGCCTCACTTTCTCTAACAATATATTTTTATTTTCACCTCTATATTGTACCTGTTTTTATACAGTATAGTCAGTTTCCCCTGATGTTGCACAACGAGAATGAAAACCAATGGGGTAATCTTACTAAAAAATTCAAAGTTCAAAATGAGCTTGGAAGTCCAACCGTCAGATCTTACACATTCAGTGCTTGAAAAAATCCTGAAATCCATTTCTCACCAGCAGGAAATCTGGGTGGGGCTAAAATCACCAGAAAGTCAGCTGATAGCAGCAAAGGGTACAATTGCGCATGTGTAGGTCTCTGTGCTGTGAGCAGCAGAGACTTGTCACACAGCCTTTGCTAAATATAGCAGGCCTTCGTGGCCTAAACCCAGTTCCCCCATCCCTCACTACGCATGGCTGTTCGTCTATATCGCCCCCAGCCCCTGGCAAAGCCCATGGCCTGCATGCATATACCCTGCACGCGCCCCCCATGCACACCCCCGTGCACGCGCACACACCCCGCACGCATACACCCCGCCTGCCACCCCCACACATGCCCTGCCACACACATGCCTTGCCCCACACACACCCTCCCCGCACATACACACACCCCGCCACACCCACACACGCACACACTGACACACACACTCCACCCCACACACAACCCGCCACACACACACACCCCCACAACCCCCCCACACACACACACACATACACCCCACCCCCCGAAACACACACACGCACGCATGACCTGCCCCACACACACACGCCTGCCACATGCGCGCACACACACACCCTCACCACACACCCTCACCGCACACCCCCGTCACACACACACACACACACAACCCCACCACACACACCCCCCGCTGCCACACACACACGCGCACGCGCGCCCCTGCCCCACACATGCGCACGCCCCTGTGCTCCCCTGCCACACACACACCAAAATTTGGCATAGTGTTCAGCAGTTCTCCACCAATTGCCACAGCCCTCTTGGCACTGTTTAGTGCCCAGCTGGCATGACTAGTGGTCCCCCCCCACTGATCACTGCTGCAGAGTGGCAGTGGTTCCCCCTCACTCAGTTCTCTCCCCCCAACTCCCAGATCACTACTGCAGAGTGTGCAGTAGTCCAAACCACCAAATGGCCTGCCTCTGGTCTGGCTCCGCCCCTCTCAGGCCCCATCCTCTTGACACTGCCCAATGCCTGGTGGGCACTACCAGCATGCTAGGCTGGCTTGCCAGAGGGGCAACTGCCCTTCCCCTCGGGAGGTCTCAGTAGCCTGTGGCTCTAGCGGCAAGGCCATCAGATCTGGTTCCTGTTGATGGGAAACATATGTGATCCTCACCGGGGAGAAGCTTCTGTGGCGAAGTCACAGGCAAGTGAGCCAGAGGATAACGTCCCGGACTCACTAATTACATTCAAAACTGTGCTGAAATACTTTTAAATGAGATAATCAAGCTTGTGCCCGATATCCGGTGCCAGTAAGACCGCAAGAGACGAGGATCAGACACGAACCTGATTTCTCAGCTCCCTCTCGGCGGGGCAAATTGATAAGATGCGTGTGTTTATATGTGCATCTGTGTTTGTGTCTGTGTGTGAAGGAATCCTGTGTGTCTGTGTGTGATGAAACCCTGTGTGTGCGTGTGTCTGTGTGTGATCATGTGTGTATGTTTGTGAGATGAGATCGTGTGTGTGTGAGTGCGTTGAAATCCTGAGTGTGTAGTGAGATTATGTGCATGTGTGTGTGAGGTGAGAGTATGCGTGCAAAAGGTGTGTGTGTGTGTGTGTGTGTGTCCAATAAGAGAATCCCATATTCCAGCACGCTTTTCATTTGAGCCAAAACAGCAGCCACAATCTTCCATTAAAGGTGACAAAAAGGAAAACCTAAGTACGTATATAAAAATCAGAGAACTTTTAAATTTTGGTAAACGTATGCATATAAGAAATAGAAAAGTCTTCTGTAAGTTAGGTTTTTGTATGTGTATACCTATTGTGTGAAAACAATTTTTTGTGGCCTGGCTGTTCATGCAGTAGCTCATTCCTTAAATGTATCCTTAGGTTGTGGGCTCCCAGCAATGAATGTTAAAGTCAAAAAGAAAGACCTTACTTTTACATAACCCCTTTCAGGACATCTCAAATTCATCTACAGTTATTGAACTATTTTTGAAATATAGGAACTTTTGTAATACAGGAACAAGGCAACCAATTTATGCATAATAAGTTTCCACAAACAACAGATGTGATAATGACCCGATAATCTTATAATTGATGCTGATTGAAGACTACCTATTGGACAAGAAAATTGAATCGATTCTTAAGAGAAATAAATTTGTAGTTCCATTTGTATATAGATGATTGGAGCTGATTAGATTGCTATACAGAGAGCCATTATATTCTTAATGGGCTGAATGGGCCTCCTGTGCCACAATTCGACTCTTACGAATGTCTATCTGAGAGGATAGATGGGGCCTTGGTCTAATGCCTCATTCCAAAAGAGGGCATCTCAGATATGGCACTGGAGTGTCAGTCTAGATTAATACTTCTGGGGTTAACAAGCTTCATCTTCTGGGGTTAACAAACTATTCACCTTTGGGAAACGTCACATTTTGTATACACCTTCCAGTAGTGGAGCAATTAGCATTTGGAATCAGGCTGATGTTTTTACTTCAAATGCAATATGGCCATGCGACCAAAATCCGTTTCTGCATGCGCACACTGGCCTGTTCATGCAGGATCCCACACATCACTTATTCAGCAGGTTGCTCAAAAAAATTCAGCTCACAAGCATTTTATGATACTTGGAGAAATTGTTACAATATTTTAGGAGGAGTGATAGGGACAATCCAGAATCTTCAACTCACTTTAATGATTTCTGTCCTCTTGCAATTTATAAACACTGAACATATGTTACTAAATATCCAGTGATCTGAAAGATTCAGTCAAGACAGGAACGAAAACTGTTGCAATGTTGTATTGAGCTCACTAATTCCAGTGATTTAGTAAAGTGGAAGAATCCTGCCATAAAATGTCTGCATATTCTGTCACACTCTCAGATCTCTTCAGTTTAAGAAGGATTAAGAATTAGTTTAAGAATTAGTTACATTGCAGAGCTAAGTGTGATTTTGCTCAATACTGACAGCCACTTTATTTTGATAGTGCACAGTTCTTAAAAGTAAATAAGCTGGGTTCATGTTACATGTTGCCCGTTGTAAACATGGTCACTGAGTATGTGCCCTGCTGCATGTTAGACGGCAGCCTTGCATACAGCTGAGCAGTGGAAGCATAGGCAGCAAGTGCACCACTTTCCCTCTCTCTGCTTCCAAATGCTGAGACCAATTGGAGTACCCTCCTACTGTCATGAACTAGATGTGAATAGAAACTGAGGTGTGCCCTGATCTGTATGATCCAGTGTCATAACACATGGTATACTTAACTACTGGGATACTGGAAAAAAGTCAAGAAATATAGCTTACTAATAAGTATCTTCTCATTCATTTGTTTGTTGCCTTGCTCCTTTTGGACAGACCTTTAAAACATTTCGATAAATCCATTCGAGGGACCAATATTTCACATTGCCCACTATGCAGTAAATATTGAGTGCCTGTCTCATTAAAGCTGAGCGATGGGTGTTTCTGTTTGGCAGTTACCCATTTTAATAAAGTGACTCTGTAAAATGTACGCCTTGTGAAAGTCAGCAAACTCCAAACTACTGCATCAACAGCTCTAGTCAGTTATTGGCTCAGTTAATCAGAAGCAGCCCAATCACTCAGCGCGATGAGTGCTCAATGTTCCAATGACCATCAGAATCAGCATTTTTCTTTTCATCACTGTGGAATCGTTTAGCTCTGAAAGCTCATTAAATTCAGTTAAATCAAATTCTGCCGGTAGCTAAGTGGATAAAGACACCATACAGAGACGTGACCATAAGAAAGAATGTTCTTTTATATCAAGCCTTTAACAATCTCAGGGCATCCCAAAACAAATAATCAAACAACCTTTGAAGTGTTGTCATTTTTGTAATGTAGGGCGATGTGACGTCCATTTTGTGCTCTGCAATCTTCCACAAACTGCAATGAAATAAATAAAACTGTTTGTGATATTGGTTGAGAGATAAATGTTGCCTGGACATCAATAAAATTCCCTTTTTTAAATAGTGCCATGGAATTTTTTGAATGACTATCTTAATGGATAGGGCTTCAGTCTAACTTTGTACCTGAATGCTACACAGCCGACAATGCAGCACTCCCTTAGTACATCACTGAGGTATCAGCCTAGCTTTTGTGTTCCAGTTTTTGCAGTGGGATTTGCATCTGTGACCTGACTCAGATATGGAAATGCTAAGCTGATTCCATACAGCACGGAAGGTTCTAAATTCAGCCTCTACTGAACTAGCTGCCCTTAGGGACAGAGGTATCACAATTGATTTCACTACCCCTGTCCTGAGGGATGGGGAAGTCAACCAGAATTCCTAATCCTGATTATTATCCTGCAATGACTGGTGAAAAATCAGCCTCTAGTGCACCCTTTCCAGCTTCCAAGCTCATCCTTGTCCCTGCCTTATCCCAGACTGTTCCTGCCCATTTCCTTGGCCTCTGTTCCTGCCCTTCATCTGTGCCCCTGACTCTGCCCTTATCACTGACATCACCCTGCTCCGACACTACCTTTTGGCCCTACATTTGTCCCCGGCTCTACCCTCACCCATACCTCTGCCCCTCTAAGTCCTTGTTCCTGCATGACATCTGCCAATGTCAATGCTCCTACTCTGACCACTGTCCTTTGTTTCTGTCCCATTTATGTCCGTGCTTCTGCCCTACTCCTACCCTTGTTTTGCTCCTGGATCCTAATCATGCCCTATTCCTATTACTGTCTCTGAGTCACAAATGAAGACTGACCACTTAGATAAGAATTAGAGTTCTTGCATCTGTGGAGATTGTGCCCACTGTCAGTGCTTTCCAGATGATTATAATATATAAATGCTAAGAAAACATATTTTCTTCTCTGTTGTCATGTGTAGGGCCGAGATTTTCCCTTTGATGACTGTGGCCGTTCATTTACTTGCCTGCCAATGGAAAACCCCAACAGCAAAGCAGACGCACTTGTTTGTAATATTGATGTTCTGCTGCACATCATGACGTACAAGGTCAGTTATTCATGAGTGATCTCAGGTAGAAATGGGGAAAAATCAGGTCATGCTTTTTGGACCTAAGAAAGATTGGCTGCAGTTTTTTTTCTAATTGTTGAAAGGTTAGTGTTATTGATGTTCATGGGAGATTGTCAATAGCTCTTGTGGGCCTCGTAGAATACAAGCTCCCCTATTAGGTAAGTGGAGCCTTGCCCATTAGGCAAGTGGAGGCTTGCCCAATAGGGAAAGAGCAACAGGGTTGTTTAAAACCAGCTGGCCCCACTCAGGCCAGCAGTCGAAAGACTTTGGGGCTGACCTATGCTCTGTAGCTGTTGAGCAACACACTGAGCATGTTATAAAGTATGATGGTGACAGAAAATTGGTCTTGATAAGATTATTACAGTTAGGAACTGTGAAAGAGCAAAGAGATCATGAGGCCCTTGTACAGAATTTACTGAAGACTAGTAGACAAATGCAAAAAATAATTTAAGACGGCTAATGGAACTTTGGCCTTCATCTCGAGGTAAAGGAATTGACTACATCTTGCCTTTATAGAGTACCTAGAACATATTCTAGGGCGTGTCAATATCAAAAAATGTATTGGGTGTTTTGAAAAACGTTAAGGTAGACAAGTCTCCAAGACCTGATGGATTCTATCCCAGAATACTGAGGGAGGTGAGGGAAGAAATTGCTGGGCTTGTATGAAATCTTCATATTTTCTTTAGTCATGGAAGAAGTCCCAGAGGATTGGAGAATAGCCATTGTTGTTCCTTTGTTTAAGAAGGGCACTAGGGATAATCCAGGAAATTACAAACCGGTCAGTGGTAGGGAAATTATCGGAGAAGATTTTTAGGGACAGGATTTACTCACATTTGGAAAAATATGTACTTCTTAGCGTTAGGTAGCATGGCTTTGGAGGTAGTCATGTCTCTCAAAGTTGACTAAGTTTTTCTGAGCAAGTGGCAAAGATGATGGATGAGGGCAAGGTGGTGGATGCTGTCTACATGAACTTCAGCAAGGCCTTTGACAAGGTCCCTCATGGCAGGCTGATACAGAAGGTGAAGACACATGGGATGTGTGGTGAGCTGGTAAGATAAATACAGAACTGGCTTTGTCATAAAAAGAGTAGCGGTGGAAGGTTGTTTTCCTGACTGGAGATCTGTGACCAGTGGTGGACCACAGGGATCGGTGCTGGGACCCTGTTGTTTGCAACATATATAAATGATTTGGAGAAGAATGTAAGTGATCTAATTAGTAAGTTTGCAGACAACACAAAGATTGGAAGAGCTGCGGATAGTGAGGAGGATTTCCAGAGCATACAGCAGGATATAGATAGACTGAAAACTTGGGCAGAGAAATGGCAGATGGAATTTAATCCGGACAAATATGAAGTGAAGCATTTGGAAGATCTAATGCAGGAGGGAAGTATACAGTAAATGGCAGAACCCTTAGAAGCATTCACATACAGTGTGTTTTGGGTCTACAGGTCCACAGTTCCCTGATATTGGATGAGGTGTTCAGGAAAGCAAGTGGATAAGGTGGTCAGGAAAGCATATGGCATGCTTGTCTTCATCGGTCGTGGCATAGAATATAAAATTGGCAAGTAATGTTACAGCTGTACAGAACTTTAGTTAGGCCACCTTGGAATAATGCGTACAGTTTGGTTGCCATATTACAAAAGGTGTGGAGGCTTTGGAGAGGGTTCAAAAAAGGCTTAACAAGATGTTGCCTGGTTTGGAGGATATTAGCTAGAGATTGGGCAGACTTGGCTTGTTTTCACTTGAATGTCAAAGGCTGAGGGGTGACCTGAAAGAAGTTTACAAAATTATGAGAGGCATGCATGGAATGGATAGTCAGAGTCTTTTTCTTGGGGTAGAAATGTCAATTACTAGAGGACATAGCTTTAAGGTAAGAGGAGGGAAGTTTAAAGGAAATGAGAGAGAAAAGTTTTTTTATATAGGGAGTGGTGAGTGCCTGAAATGTGCTGCCAGATGAGGTGGTAGAAGCAGATACAACCGCAACATTTAAAAGGCATTTTGAAAGACACATGAATAAACAGGGAATAGAGGGATATGGATCACATTAGAGGCAAAGGTCTTTAGTTTAGAAAGGTATCATTTGTTGATGTAGGCTTGGTAGACCGAAGGGCCTGTTCCTATGTTGTATTGTTCTTTGTTCACCTTTGATATAAAACATCCCAAGGGACATGCCTAGACAAAATCTGATCTGGAGCAACATAAACAGAGTCTTAGGTAAATGATAAAAAACTTGGTCAAAGACAAAGATTTTAAAGAGCAACTTAGGGGAGGTGAGGAGGTTAAGAAAGGGAATTTCTAAGCTTTAGGGCCTGGGTATGGCAATACGAGTACTAATTGTGATGCAGTGAAAATTGGAAACGCAGGAAAGGACAAAATTGGAGTGCAGAGATACAGATGGGGGCAGCACAGCATCACAGTGGTTAGCACTGTTACCTCACAGCACTAGGGACTGGGTTTGATTCCAGCCTTGAGTGACTATGTGGCGTTTGCATGTTTTTCCTTTGTCTGTGTGGATTTCCACAGTAAGAAGTCTGAAACACCAGGTTTAAGTCCAACCGATTTATTTGATAGTAAACTCACAAGCTTTCAAGGTTAAACTCTTCGTCAGGTGAATGTTCACCTGACGAAGAGTTTAACCTCGAAAGCTTGTGAGTTTACTATCAAATAAATCGGTTGGACTTAAACCTGGCGTTGTCAGACTTCTTACTGTGTTTACCCCAGTCCAACGCCGGCATCTCCACACCGTGTGTGGGTTTCCTCAGGGTGCTCCAGTCTCCTCCCACAGTCCAAAGATGTGCATGTTAGGTAGATTGGCATTACTAAACTGTCCATTAATGTTCCAAGATGTGTAGTTTAGGCGGAATTAGTGGGGTGAATCTATGGGAATGTGTGGATAGGGCTTGGGTAAGATGCTTTGTCAGAGAGTGGGTGCAGGCTCAGTGGGCCAATTGGCCTCCTCCTTCATTCCATGATTCCATGTTGGACGGTTGTAGGACAGCAGAAGATTACAGACATAGAAAGAGGTAAGGCTGCAGAGAAGGATTTAAAAACAAGGATGAGAATCTTAAATTCATGGTGTTGCTGGATAGCCAATCACTGAGTTCAGGGGTGTTGGAATGGAATATGTCCCACAGGTTTGCTGTTGCATCACAGCTGTTCAGATCATATATAAAGGCACAGGTGTTTGTGAGTAGAATATGGAATCCCGTCACTGATGTATCTTTTCTGTTTTTGACTTTTACAGTTGGGTCCAGGCTGTACACCAGGTGTGTGGGTCTGCAGCACAGATATGATCCTGACTGTCCCCTCATACCCAGGTAATGTACCCCAAAGGTAGTGTGGAAAGGCTACACAAGTAATTGCAGTATTTTGTAGTATAAAGGATCGCAGGGATCTACACTCCACTGGCACACTCACCCAACGTATTCTATGCCTGAGAGCTTAAACAGTACACATTCTTTGCACATTTGATCTGGAGTGTGTCACAGCTCTGTCTTCACATAGTATGCAAGGCTTAGTGAGAATGGAAAGCTGATTAGATTTCCCTTCTCCAACCTAGGAATGCTCAGAACGCCAGTGATTTCAGCTAACCTCAGCAAAAACTAGGACTGGAATGCAGAAGATGTAGATGATCAGCTTGGTCATTTAGTTTTTATAGCGTGCTTTGGAGGATTATGTAAATTAATGGAAGGATTCTCTAGCTAGTTTGACAGTCTGGATAGGCTGCTGTTATGATCCCTAGAGAGACCAAATAACTTTTTGAAAAAAAGGGATTACAACCACATCAAAGGAAATTACCAGAAGACAAGATTTTAAGACTTTTTAAAACTCTAACATTATCAATCAAAATCAAACATAATTCAAACATTAATTAACAAGGAAATTATATTTCAAATGATAACATGCACTTCACTTTAAATATTCAACACAAGATAGATAAGTCTTACAGAACCACAAGCGCCTGCCAATTCCTGTATACATGCCCCATGTACAGCCCTAACATCCTCTAACTCTGCCTCGAGTACATAGGATCTCTCACTTACCCATTTGATAGATTTGGCCCTCAAATTGCTTTTGCTGGCAGCCTTATTCTGTCCAAAGTTCCCTGATATGATCAACGCTGGTGGAACCTCCTTAGCTAGTTTCACAACAACCTTGAAGCACAAAAACCCAAGTGATTCCTTTCTCCTATACTTTTAAGTGGTCTGGTTTCTGGCAAAATGGAAACAATGACAGTAGTCTTGTCCAGTATACAATGCCTGCTCTCCCTGTGTTCACCTTTCTGTCCTTTTCTATTCTATTACACACATAGCTTCTTGTGAAAGATGCCTTCTCTGTTCCACAGAACAATAGAATAGGTTCTGTTCTACACCAAGGTATCTGTCTTCCTGTGTTTTAATAGTAGCTACGAATCTATATCTAATTAACTGTCTATTTATCCTTCTCTTAGCTCCAGAACAACTTAGATCATCAGAGCAATCCTTAGAAGTCTAAGGGCATATTGCTAGATTTATCTTAGTTTCATTTTGAACTTTAACGAACCTTCCCGAAACAAAATACAGGCTTTTCCCCAAAGTACAAGATTCATCACATCATCACTGAATGCTCCTTCTATTTTTGTCCAGCCAAGAGGGATGTTAGTTTGGGACAATGCAAGGGATTAATGGATTCCCACAACCAAGTCAGTGATTTGGGGGTCGTCCACATCCACCAAAATCAAGTGTCCCACTGAATGCCAATCCGAAATTCCAAGCCAGAGCTCCAGTCTCCACTTGCTGGAACTATCTGGGCACGTTTTGCACCCTGCACTTTCTGACTCAGACAAAATGATACCAACAGAGCTAAAGGTTCTTGCCCATCAGTTCAGTGAATGACACAGACAATTATCAAACTAACTGATTGCTATAGCAGAAGGCACTTCTCAGCAATCCTCTGATTTCCTGTGATGGTCATTATGTGGATACCAGTCCAACTATAAAGATTTACCTTTTCAGAAATTTTACAAACTTAAAACAACTGTAAAAAGAAAGATCTTTGCATTTCTTCATAGAATCATTGGAATTTACAGCACGGAAGGAGGCCATTTGGCACACCATGTCCATGCCAGTCGACAAGTAGCCTATTTCCCCAAAAATATACTTCATTCATTAAATTTGTAAAAATATAATACAAAACATTTCAGCTTGAAAATGACAGTAAATGTCATATATTCGGTTCAGCTCCATACAATATGTTCCACTCTTAGATGTTTTCATATTATGGTAATTCTCTTGATCTTTACAAAATGCATTTCATGTCAGACATACGGCCTGAGGGCAAAAACATTTTAATTTGAAAAATTACAGAAAGTGTAATAGAATTCAGTGTTCCTCTATTCATCATGTTCTTCTCTGTGGTGCCTCAGTACAATTTCAATAGTCTTGATATTGGCAAAGTACGTTCTGTGTCAGGGAAACAGCTCAAGGGGTTTTATTTTATTTATTAACATTTATTTAGCCAGGTGAATCAATTGAGAACCTATTCTCATTTACATAACAATCTGGCCAAGAGGTTAACACTTTAGCAATAAAAGTTACGCAGCAATGCAATTCATTTAAACACTAAAAACAGTAAAATACAAATTAGCAATGAGAGAGAATTAACAGTTTAGGAAGTACAAATATCAGTCAATAGAGCATTACCCTTCACTGAAAAGCATCCATGAGAATAAAGTAAGTTGGCTTCATTTTTAATTGTTATTGGCAATTGCAAACTATGAATTATGATCAAAGACTGTGCTCACTCGGAGTCACCAATTTGATCAAGTCACATGACTAGGTTCTACAAATTTTCCAGCCCTTCAGTGTACTAGGGCTGACAGGCCTTAGACAACGACTTTCCCAGTTGCACCTCTGTGGCAGCTGCATCAAGCTTTAGTACATCCCTCAGCACATAATCCTGGAGCTTGGAATGTGCCAGTCTGTAACGCTTGGTCGAGGGCAACTCTTTGCACTGTAAGACCAGCAAGCTTCAGGCAGATTGTGGAACATCTTTTACTGAGTTGATGATCCTCCAGCTGCAGTTGATGTTGATCTCAGTGTGCACTTCAGGGAATAGCCCAGAGGCTGGTTGGCCACACCAGCTGACAAGCAACCATCCAGCCTAACCCTGCTTACTAGCTGTTGGTCCATTGTCTTGTAGCACCTTCTAAAATCTCAGGAAGTCCTAAGCATTTTACTTTTGAAGTGCGGACACTATTGTAATATACAAAAACGTCATACAATTGTGCACATTAAAGTCCCACAAAAGGCATTGAGATAATAACTGATCAGATAATTGTTTTTTTTAAATGCTGTTGATTGAGGGTTGTACATGTGTGTATATATACACACGTGTGTGTGTGTGTGTATGTATATATATTTATATATATGTATACACACAGGCCACCAGGGATAAGTCACTCCTGTCCTTTTTGTCAAATATAGCTATAGGATTTCTGTATCCAACTAAGAATTCAATTTGTGACACTGATCAATTGATCTTGCAATAACCTCTTGCTCCAAGTATAGAAAATTCACAGTGCAACAATAAATCCTAAACCAAGTGGGCTACCGGACAAACTGCAGAAGGCCATTGGAAATTGCACCTCACAACCTTGCAGCTCACAGGTTCAGAGATGTGAAACCCCAGCCCTCCTTAAAATAATCTCATTGCTTCATTGAACATTTGCCCCATGTGTATTCCAATTGATTTGGTTAGAGAGTGCACTGGATAAGGATTTCACAACCTGACATAAATCAGCATATCCAAATGCGTGGCATTAGGTCTTGGTTTCTTGGAACAGGGAGAGGTTTAGAGAGGCACATACTGTGTTACTGAAAATTGTTTTTGCACTGCCAAAGAATTTCATGGCTATGAGGTCCCTAAACACCACAGACACTCACTCGTCACGGATAGGAACAATGGAGGAGCTTTGAAGACTGGTGTTCACTTATGCTTTGTACAATGTTCTAACAGCAAGAGAAACATGAAGAAGATGAATCCTGCATTTAACATTGCCTTCATTGTTGCATGTAGACAGCAGGAAAAGCAAAGAAAAGCATGACACCAGTGGCAGGCTTGGCAGAGGGAGGTACCCTGAAGAGAAGAAGCAGCAAAACCCCCTTCAGACCCAGAGGATGAAGCACTCAAATCTGTGACTTGGGTGGCTCGCAAGACTGAGGCTAAGCAGGAGATGTATCATTCCTCCAGTTGAGCAAAAATCATTGTTGCCATGTTTCTTTATGTTCAGGAATGTGGTGGTCACCCCTGTCACATTCTCCCAGAGTTAACACCATGGGAATTGAATGGACATCTATTACCAGTGGCTTTCAAAGTTGCTGCAGCTCTTAACTTTTACATGTGTGGCTCTTTTCAGTGTTCCATTGAGGACCCCTGGGACATCTCTCAAGCTTCCCCTCAAAAGTGCATAAGGAGGTGACAGATACCAAGGTTCACAACTACATGTGTCTTGCTAGAGATCAAACCATCCCAGGCAGCCCAAGCACTTATTTGTTTATAATGTTTGTTTATTAGCGTCACAAATAGGCTCATTAACACTGCAATGAAGTAACTACGAAAATCCCCAGTCGTCACACTCGGACCCCTGTTTGGGCACATTGAGGGAGTATTTAGCATGCACCTAACCAGCACGTCTTTCAGATTGTGGGAGGAAACCGGAGTACCTGGAGGAACGTGCAAACTCCAAACAGACAATGACCCAAGACAGGGAATCGAACCTGGGTCCCTGGCATTGTGAGGCAGCAGCGCTAACCACTGTTCCACTGTGCCGTTGTCTCAGAATTCTCAGAAGTACAGGGTACCATCGATTGTATACACTTGGTTCTCAGAGTTCCCTTGCAAGAACCAATGCAAGACGTTAACAGGCAAGTGTTCCATTCACACAACGTACAGCTGATCTGCAACCACTAGAAACATCAGGTATATATGTGCAGGATATCCAGAAACCTACCATGACTCCTACATCTTGAGTAAATCACAGATTCCCAAATTTTTCGAAGGCCCAAACCATGTCCTGGGTTGGTTCCTTGGTGACAAAGGCTACCCACAAAAGACATGGCTGATAATGCCTGTCAGGCAGCCACAACATCATCCAAGGAAAGGTACAATGAGGCTAATGCCACCGCCACACAAACATTGGTAGAACAACCATTGGCACATTTAAAATGCGATCCTGATATCTCAACAGATACAGATCTGGCAGCACCTTCCAGTACACTCCCTAGAGGGTCTCATAGATTATTGTGGCTTGCTATGCTTTGCACAACCTGGCACGACAAAAAGGGAGGACCTGACAAATGATGAGATAGAGGGGTTGCATGTCTGATCTGAGAATGAGGATGACGAGAGGGCTGAGGTTGAAGAATTTAAGGCTGCAGGGATGGAGGCCATAGCATCAGTCACCAGATTCCAGGAGGATGTTGACAGGATGTGGTGATTATACTTTCAGGTCACTGGCCTCCATGCTGGGCCCACATTACCACCTGTGTTGCTGTTCTTATTTCGACCATCCACTTCAATTTGAGAGTGAGTACCTGTACCTTTGAAAAACGACGAACTCTCAGGAATATATTGCCTCGCTGGAATGCAGGAGAGCCTCCAAGCATCACATGTTAGATGGTGAAGCCGCTTCAAGAATCTCTCCAGCATCCCAATATCTATAGCAACCTACAAGAGGCAAGAACTAGTATACAATCCTCAGTGCGCTTGTGGCTGTGTGCCTTCAGTCTCAAAAGGCATCTTAAGGAGAGCAAGGTCCAGCTATGGGACAACACCTTCTGTATGACTTGAGTAGTGAATACTTGACGTGAGAACTGGACAAAGCTAGCTGAGGATACTCCAGAAGTGTTCATGCCTGTCAATCACACTGATCCCTCAGTGTTAATTCAATCCTTGTAACATTAAGATCCGGCACTCTCAGTGAGGAATCCAGAACTGCAGTCAGCCTGACCGCTCCCTGGCCATGGAGGAGCTCATGAGAAACATCTTCAGACACCTACCTGCCCACAGAGGAACAAGTCTCTTCTTCCAAGCAATGATTTTCCTCTGATGGCTATCTCTAGCTTATCTAAAGTGAAGACAGACCAGGGAGCTCTCAAAGTTCAGCATCATTGATAATAAAGAACACAGATCAGCTGAATTCCATCCTCGGTCCCATCCCATTTTCACTCTCAGCATTGTCATCCCATCTCGCTCACATATGCGCATTGAGATCAGGATCAACAGTTCAAGTGACCCCAACACATCACCATATGAAATTAACCTTCAGAACTCACCAAGTGTTTAGGTGAGGGGAAGCATACCAGAACTGATGGCCAACGCTCGATCCCTATATTTTTATGATAGCTTGTGAGTGCAATGCAGACAACCTCACTCATTAATAATGAGTAAATGCTATAGCTTTGAGCTCCAAGACAAAAATGTGTCAGCAAGGGTCCGAGCTCAGGAACATTTAGGTGGGGAGCTGTGCAAATTGTTGAGATAACAGTGATGAAGGTGGATTTGAGCGTAGAGGAGCCAGAGCATAAGCTAATAGATTGAACATCCTCATGTCTGACAGTTCATGAAGATCAAGGAAAAGTTACCCATCTTCATGTGCATCTACATCTCTCATTTGACATTAAATCTTTACTTTTGCACAATGCAGTTGGGTCAAGGGATTATATGAGTCTCCATCTGACACAACCAGGAATGAATATCACTTGAATCTGTAAAACATTTCTAAGAGATGTCTTGCACATGCACACTTTACATTGAGGGTGATGCTTCACTGATATTGGGCTGAAAGCTAACATTCATTGCACGCAACATTGACCTAAACGACGTGATGTGACATCTGTGATAAGTGAGGAAGGGAAAATGGTGTGAGAACTGATTGACCAGTTCAACAAATAACGGACACATGTACAAGAGGACATGTGCAATGGGTGTAGTTCTATTTACATTGTTAAAAATTATGGACATCTGGTGAACACCTATGCAAATGTTGTGCTTCTGGTATTTTATGATGTATCTAATCTTATTGCTATGTCCTGGTGCATTTCCAACACAGTGGAGATGGAGATAGCCCGCTGCCTGTTACACCCTGTCATCTGTGATGACTTTGGACATTTTCTGAAATGTCAAGACCTGGAAGGCCCTGGCCTGCTTTTAGCCTCCTGCTTGGGTCTCCTTTCATCTGTGGAGCTGCAGCACGTATGGTCACTGTCCTGAAAACCACTGGATGCTTCCAGAGTCACCTTGGTGGATGGCTCCAGAATGTCCAGCTGCTGGTCCTTTTCCCTTTGAGTGACCAAGAGCACCTGGACGGGGCACCTGGAGTGAGACTGAGGTGCCCGTGCACCACCTTATGTAGCTACTGCTGGATGCCACCAATGCCTATAATGATGGAGTGCAATTCCTGCAGCAACACAGGTGCAATGTCCTGGACCAATGTCCCCATGATGGCCGCTATCTTATCAAATTTGACCTCAGTGCACAGCCTTGCCAGCATGATGACCTCAGGCTGAATGTGGACAAGCTCCTCCACTGTAGATTGCAATCTGTGTAATGCTTCTGACAACCCTGCCTGATTTTCCCACTTATTGTCACGCAACTCCAACATTGACTTAGGACCAAGTTCACTTGTCATCTGACAGAGACTCAGCAGAATTCTGGCCTCCAGCAGTCCTCTGATTGTTGGTGACATTGGATTGGCCTGCCTCCACCTGATATGGACCAAAATCACTGCTGTGCTCACCACATTGACGCTGAGCCTGCTCTAGATCTAGGTCCTGCTGAGGTGTGCATGTGGTAGAAGGTGTGGATAAGTGCTGTGATGGATTTTCCAATAACATGGATTCTCATCCAAGGTGTCCTTGGAGCTAAAAATGGGGTGCTGGCTCCCAATGTCCTTGGGACGTTTGACTGTGGTGCCTTTAAAGAGAGTAGAAGTAATTAGTGGGGCAACAGATTTCAAAGCACAACATGACTAACATGGTCACTGTCTGAAGGAGCAGTTGGTGAAGGGTGTTCACATCTATCAATGCCACATTGCCACAGTCTAGTCCATTCCAAACAGCTCCACAGCACACTCCTCAAAAGGAATGAGAGCCTTGAGCTTGGGCATCCTCCCACCAGTCTGGGGTCTCTCCCTCTTATTGTGGGAAAGTTTGTTCTGCATGATGAGACATAACAAGTGTGAGATCAGGACCCATGCCAAGGCAAAATATAAGGATGCCTGGATTGTGTGGATGCTGAATGGAGTCATGCACGAGGGGAGTCCGTGAGTGACACACAATACGAGCCCTTTCTTTGCGAGAATGTGAGTGGGAATGTCCCTTGAGCTGGCAGTTGGGAGAACTTTGTGGAGATTCATTTGGAGAATGCCTGATGGGCTGTGAAATTATAAGTTGACACTGGATGATTTACACTGGCAGACTGGATGAAATCTTTCACCCTCTTCCTGCACTGGATGACTGACCTCTTACGAGCTAAGTTGGTGCAAGGGGAAGCAGTGGTGTAGTGGACTAGTAATCTAGAGACTCAGCGTAATGCTCTGGGGACCTGGGTTTGAATCTCACCATGTGGGAGATGATAAAATTTGAATTCAGTGAAATATTTGGAATGAAAAGTCTAATGATTTTGAAACCATTATCAATTGTCATAAAAATCTATCTGGTTGACAGATGTCCTTCGGGGAAGGAAATCTGTCATCCTTCACTGGTCTGGCTTATATGGAACTCCAGATCCCTGGTTGACTCAGGGATGGGTAATAAATGCTAGCCCAGCTAGCAACACTGACATCTCATGAACAAATTTTTAAAAATCACCACTCTGGCCCTACCCACCCACCACCACCACCACCACCACCACCACCACCACCACCACCCCCCACCACCACCCCGCCCCCCAAAGTCACAGTGGAGAGATTTTTGAACCTCCGTTGGGCCGCAGGCATTGAGAAGGCTGTGCATGGCTGCACTTTCAATATGCTTCCGCTGCATTAATCCACTTGGGTCACAGTGGGATGGGCAAATGACAGGCTGCCCACCCGCATGAAGCAATGTGTTTTCCTGTTGATACCATTACGAACTGAAATGAGAAATTTCTTCACTTGAGGCCAAATCACTGACTATACTTAAGGAAGTAGGTAGATTTCTCTGTCAAGTGGTTTGAGGAGAGCACTGGACTGTGTGTTGAGTTAGAGGATGAGCCATAAACATGTTGAATGGTGGAATAGGTTCAAAGATCCAAATGGCCTACTCCTGCTCTATTTTCTATGTGTACTTAATGAGGTGAGAAGTATACAATCCGATGTGAAAATCCACCAATGCAGCCAATGGGAAAAACACCACTTTTCCCACCCATCACCACACTCAGTCCAAGGAGCGGAAAATCTAATCCTACAAATGAATAATGTGGTCCGTGAACTTTAGAGCTGGTGCAATACCACATATATAAGCCATATGTCCCAATGATTGGTAGATTTTATCAAACAGCACATCCCCTCGACTTTTTTTTTTAAATATTCATTTGTGGGACATGAGACTCGCTGGCTGAACAGCGTTAATTGCCCATCTTTCGTTGCCCTTGGAGGGCAGCTGAGAGTCAACTATATTGTTCTGGCTCTGGAGTCACATGTAGACCAGACCGGATAAGGACAGCAGATTTCCTTCCCTAAAGGACATTAGTGAACCAGATGGATTTTCTGACAATTGACAGTGATTTCATGGTCATCAGAAGATTCTTAATTCCAGAGATTTTTTTATTGAATTCAAATTCCACCCTCTGCCGTGGCAGGATTTGAACCCAGATCCCCAGAACATTGACTGAGATTCTGGATTAATAACCTAGCGATGATACTACTAGGCCATTTCTACTTGTTCTCAATAGGCACAGTATTGACTGTACTCAATCAATCGTGTTTGCAAAGTTCGGAATGTCATGACTAACTTCAGATGTGAATCCATGATAGGGCAGCATTTGCTCAATAATCCCAAATGTTCCTAAGAATTACAATAACAACCAATTTTAACTTGTCAGTCAGGCTCACTGTGTAACTCTACATATACTGATGGGATGTGAGTGTCACTGGCGAAGTCAGCATTTGTTGCTCATCCTTAGTTACCCTTGAACTATGTGGCTTGCTAGGCCATTTCAGAGAGCATTATGAGCCCACCGCATTGCTGTGGGTCTCAAGTCACATGTAGGCCAGACCAGGTAAGGATAGTCATTTCTTCCTTAAAGGATGTTGGTAAACCAGATGGGTTTTTACAGTAATCAAAAAAAGCTTCTCAATATCCTAGCATTTGTGTGTTCCATTGCCTTGTTAGCCTTCCTCAATGAATTCCTCACAATTCTCTGAATTGAACTCCGTTTACCACTGTTCCATTCAACTGCTGGGAAATGTAGCAAGTTTGAGTATTGAGGAAAGAGAGGGAAAAACCACTGTCGCTTTTCTCAGCTTCAAGCTGCTTCTGAAAATGAAACAAATTGAAATGCTCTGAAAAAAAGCTATCCATCAGTCAGATGACATGACCTGTCAAACATTCCCAGATCAAGCTCTACTCAACAATTCCAAAGGCACATTAAAACCACAGAACACTGCATTTGTTCAGATTAAAATCAATATGATATCAATCATTCTGCCTTGGTGACAATAAAGGACACCGGCTACAGAAAACACTGTGCCGACAAAACACCCTACAGAGAAACATGATTAAGATATATTTATTCAAGGCACAGTATCATCACAGGTCATAATCAGTAAAATGGAAAAAGGTGATATGGTGTATTTGAATTTTCTGAAAACTTTTGATAAAGTTTCATATAAGAGGTTTGTATGTAAAATTAAAGTGCATAGGATTGTGAGGTAAAATATTTGCATTGATAATGCAAGGGGTCATAATCTTAGGTCTGAGCTGAGAAGAAATTTCTTCACTCAGAAGCTGGTAAACCTGTAGAATTCTCTACCACAGATTGAAAAATGGTTCGCAGACAGGAAACAGAATAGGAATAAATGGATTTTTTTTGAAGTGGCAGGAAGTGACCAACGCGGCCTCACAGGGATCAGTATTTGGACCCTAGCTATTTACAATATACATGATTTGGATGAGGGAACCAAATATAATATTGTCATACTTTTGGTCTCCTTATCTAAGGAGGTATTTACTTGCCAAAGAGGGAGTGCAGCAGAGGTTCATGGGACTGATTCCTGGGATGGCAGGATTGTCTTATGAGGAGACATTGAGTTGACGGGGCCTGTATTTACTGGAATTGAGAAGAGTGAGAGGGGATCTAATTACAATGGACAAATTTCTGACACAGCAAGATAGACTAGATGCAGAAATAATGGACCTGATTCTCCCACCGCGACCCGCAACTTTTCTGGCTGGTCCAGTCGGGAGAATCACGCCATCGGCCTTTTTCTGGGATGCGCATCTCCCAGAGCTGAAGAACAGTTGGAGTCCAGACCACGCTGAAAAACAGCAGGAAGACAATAAGCTATTTGAATCTTTTTTTAAGTAATTTAAATATATTTTGCATGTCATTATTGGAAACTTGCCAGTCCCAGTAGAATCTCCCACCCCGCCAGGAGTACTTCATTCTGGTGGGATTTAAAGTAGCTCCCCACATTCAGGGAACTCGCGGGAGACCTCACTGGAATGAAGGGGGGCAATTAGGGCCTGCCAGGGGATTGGTGGCAGGGGGGAGGTGTTCCCTCAGCATGGGCATCCTGGCAGTGCTAGCCTGTGCCCCCTGGCACTGCTCAAAGGGAAAAGTACCCATGCCCCGGGGGCCACCTTAGCACTGCCCACTCGCTGTGCCAAAGAGGTGGGGCCTAGGGGTAATCATTTGTTCCGCCCCACTGTCACACTGCATTGGGATCAGTCTGGGCTGGAGGGAGACCTGTTATCAGAGGAGTGGTCTGCCAGGGGAGGAGGGGGCATGCCTCTGGGGGAGGGAAGGTCTGATCCTGGAAGGGGGAGGGATGTTATGGGGTGTTCTGGCCCTGGGGTGGGGGGTCAGTGGGGGGTTGGGCAGAATCACCTCTGCTTGGGGGGGTTAGCAGAAAGAATGGACAAGGCTACTTGCAGATGTCATATTCTTGATTTTTCAAAAGATTTTTGATCAAGTACCACACTGTTGTTTGTCCATCGTCATTGATGAGGATGGCAATGACAACCACGCTGTATGAGGATGACGACCACACTGTAACCTCATAAAGGTGAGGATGTATGGAGTCAAGAGATGTATAACTGAATAGAGAGCAAATTGACTAAAAAAAAGTAAGAGCAGGGATCAAAAGGTCATATTCAGGCTGAGGGAAGGTAGAAAGCAATGTTCAGGAAAGATCGGTGCTGGGGCCTTTGCTGATAATTTACATTATTGATTTGGATCTAAAGACAAATCAGCCAATGCCAGTATTTGCGAATGATATCGCATTGGGGCATAGCTGGGAGGATTGGAAGAGTACACCAGGGAACAAAAGTGTAATTGAGGTACTAAGTGGAATCACTAGATATTCCTTGTCATTCTTTGTAAACATTTGTCTGTTTATTTTGTTTCAATTATTAACAATTCCCAAAATCTAAACGGTTACATGCCCAATTACACTTGGAGAACTGGACTGTCTGATGCTCACTCAACCATGTCTCTATCTGCATTTTCTGCTGTCCCGCCATCACAAGCATTGGTGATCTGCTGGCCGTTCCTGCTCCGTACTGCTGGTCACTGCTGCTGAACATTTCTGCTGGCATGCTACCAGTCTCTCCTGCTTTATTTGCTGCTGGTCAGGTTTCTGGTTGTGTTTCAGGTCACTGCTGCTGGTATGTTACTGGTCACTCATTGTGTTGCTGCTGGTCATTTTGTTGGTCACTATGTATGGTTGTGCTGCTGGTGGTTACAGTGGTTGGTCATGGCTGCTGGTCTCTGCTGCACATATGTTCTCATGTTGTTTCATGTTTTGCAGTTGCTCAGTAGGCATTTCTAATGGTGAAGTAGACATGTCTCTGAGACAGTAATGTACAGCATACAGCTTCTGCTTCATCAAACCTCTCTGGGAATCTTGTAGCATCTTTCCTGCCTGGTCTCGAGCATTGTTTCAGCATCCCAGTTGTTTGATCTGCAAGGGATCTAGCATGTCCATCATTGTACCTGGGATATCGGGTATTGTCAGCCATGGCTGTGGTGAGTAACTCGAAGAAGATCCAGCCATCATATCTGTCCCTCTTTTCTTAATTATCAAAGAACCACGACCAGTTTTATTTGATCAAAATAGAAACAGCATGCAAACTTTCAGGGGCATTTGCACTGACGTGCATCATTTACTGATTTTTTTTAATTTAAGTTTTAAGTTAAGGTTTTATGTTTTTATGTTTAAGTTTATTTATTAGTGTCACAAGTAGGCTTACATGAAAACGGCAACGAAGTTGCTGAGAAAATCCCCTAGTTGCCACACTCTGGCAGCTGTCCAGGTACACTGAGCAAGAATTTAGCATGGCCAATGCACCTAACCAGCACATCTTTCGGACTGTGGGAGGAAACTGGAGCACCCAGAGAAAACCCACACAGGCATGAGAAGAACGTACAGACTCTGCACAGGTTGGGTTGATTGGCCATGCTAAGAAATTGCCCCTTAGTGTCCAGGGTAGCTGAGGTTTAGAGGGATTAGTGGGTATAATATGTAGGGATATGGGGGTAGGACCTAGGTGGGATTGTGTTCAGTGCAGACTCGATGGGCCAAAGGGCTTATTTCTGCATTGTAGGGTTCCTATGGTTCAAACCGAGAATCAAACCCAGGTCCCTAGCACTGTGAGATAGTGCTAACCACTGTGTCACCATGCGGGCTTCACTGGGGTTACGTTAATGTCATAATAGAATCCACCTATTCCAATAGGATTATTGACTATTTGCTAATGATAGTACAGGATCTGAATTGTTGCTGTGTCTTGTTTTGTTAGTAACCAAGTGTGTGTGACCTAATGCAGACAGATACAGGAGGATGAAATGTGTATCCAGGAGACAGAACCAAATGTGAATACCTTTAGATTGGCTGGCTTCATAGTGTTGATTTGAAATGTACATCCTATTGTATTGTGGGGTACTTGAGGTGGCCGATACCACTAAAATTTAGACAATTCAAGACTCACAAGGCAGGTATCTCTCTGTATAGAGAGAACTTTAAACCAGTGGCCGCCAGGTGTTCATCAAAGGTTTATCAATCGTTCCCATCTTTCAATAGCTTTAAATCAATCATTTTCAGGATACACAAGTCAATAATAATACATCAAATACTTTAGCCAATGTAATTCCACTCCTTGGCATAATGGTATTTTATTAGTCCGTGAAATCCAGAAGCTGATTCCTCTCCTGGCTGTCCCAAGTAGCCTAAGACATTCAGCCCAGAGTTCAAATGAATGTTCTCATGGGTTCTCTTAAAGGTTTCTATCTAACCAGACTAAGTCATAACACCGTGTCTGGGAACTAGTCCATCTTGTCTGGGCAGTGAATAAATCTTATTCATGAAATATGATAAAGTGTTCTAAATGTTCTCCCATCTGAAACTTGACTGATAAAAATTACATATTTCTAAGGTCCAAATATTCTCTCAAAGTATGGCTTTGCCCTAATGACTTTTACCATGACACCTTGTGGTAAGATGCTTTTTGACTAAAGTGAACAATATTCCTTAAAATCAATAATTCAAAACAAGTGATTATAATCATAATCACTTCTTTGAATCAATTACTGCATATCATATGTGTAAATTGCTTCTTATTAGTTCATAAACTTATTTTAAAAATTATTTAACTGAATGCTGCTAGTTCTGTTAATGCCTTAATGACTACTATCTTATCCCATTAAAGGTTCCACTTGCATGCTGCCCAACAGCACAATTGCTGCATGTTCCTTCCTCGGCAGCTAAAGTGTGAACATTAGAAAAAACTGTGCATATTGGTCTCACTCCCCTCTTTACTCCCTCCTCTTTTGCTCCTTCTGTTCAGCCTCCCTGTCTTTCCTCCATCCAGCATTGTAAGGCTTTTCAAATCCAAACTCCAAATCATAAAATCACCACTTTCTTACTTAACTTGCATCCTCTTATCTCCATTTTGTTGTGCCCTGAACTATGGCTCTTAACTCTGTTCCTGGATTTCTCAATTAAATTCTTGATGTCATATTCACCAATAGATTCAAATCTTCTAAGAAATACTGCAAAATATTAAAGATTTAATTTAATGAAGCAATCTTACATTCTCCAAATGAAAAAAATAAATACTTAGATTTCTATCGTGTATTTCACTACATCAGAACATTCCAAGATGCTTTACAGTCAATTAAGTAATTTTAAAGTGTAGTTCCCCTCCAACCCACTAACCATCCTAACTTGGATCTATATCGCTGTTCCTTCACTATCACTGGGTCAAAATCCTGAAATTCCCCGAACAGCATAGCGGGTGCACCTACATCATATGTGCTGCAGCAGTTCAAGAAGGCAGCGCACCACCTCAAGGACAATTAGGGCTGGGCACTAAAATTGCTGGCACAGCCAGTAATGCCCACATCCTGTGAAAGAATAAAACAAACCACTGTTGCAATGTAGGAAATACTACAGATAAGGAACGAACGCAAAACAGCGATGTTGGTTGAGAGATAATGATTGTCCAAGATTCTTTGAACAGTTCTAGGAGATCTTTAACTTCAACCTGAGACTATGGGTAGGATTCTCCAACCGTTCACACCGGTGAAGTTCTTCGGTCAGCGCAGTGCTCCTTCAGTAGTACCACTTTTGAGTTCATCCTGGATAAAGCCATGTTTCTGAACGATTCGCCCTGTCTGTTTGATCCTAATCACAGTAACACAGACTTTTAGCTCTCTAATCTGAAGGAGAAGATGGAATTGAAGACACAAACTGTCGTTGGTTTTTTTCCTTCAATAAATCTTCTCACCCAGACATTTGACAGTTTAAGTTGTGAACATTATCAGCTTTTCCACGACAGGCAGCAATTTGATAAAGGTGCCCTTCTAATCAAATTCTGCTCTTTAATCTCCCTCAGCTTGAAAGTTTCCCGTGACTGAATTCAAAGCCCCTGATCACATTCAGCTCAGGATGCTGACGATATCCATTCCCTGTCTAATCCTCTGGAGAACAGCCCATTATTTAATCAGCTCTGCTTTGCCTTTACCAAGATTGATGAGTTCCATCCAGTGAAAGGTGCTGAGTGATGGTCTGGCTGTCTCCGAAGTCTCAAAGTAGCCCATCTTGGCTATCTCTCAAGAGATGGTTGACTGGCCTCCTATTTGAAGGAGAATACACTCCAGCCTGTTTATCCCCCACAACACTTTCTGATAAGTCAGCAAGCTTTTTAACTTGGAAATTTGTCTCTGAATTAGATGAAGGGCTTCAGTATTCACCCTACAAACAGCAACATCATTAGGCTGAAAGACAAAGATGCATTGCTTCCAAACATATCTAGAGAATCATTGATCAAGCTTACGGTTAAAAATTCCCATCAGTTTGCATTTACCCTATCTGGGAAAAAGTTGAAGCGAAAATAAACACTTGTACAAAATGTTTGTCTAGTTAATGAAAATCATTAAGACAAAAAAACTATTTTGGCCAATTAAGGGCCAGTAAATAACATAACGATACTAGAAGAGGAGGAGGAACTTGCTGCCTGACTAGTAGCCATGTGACTACATATTCCTGCTCTGACACCAACTGTACACCATTTGATAAATCTGACCCTGACATCTAATGGATCATGGTGTTAATTCTTTATTGAGCTAATGAAGCCAAGCACAATTTAGGGTAATTACAATGCTTAAATAAAAACAAAATGGATGCTGGAATCTGAAACAAAATTCTCTCTCCACAGATGCTGTCAGACTTGCTGAGATTTTCCAGCACTTTCTGTTTTAATTATAATGCTTGACCAATAGTTAAAAGAACAAACCCTTATTAATTAAACCATTCCCTGCTTGAGTAGGGATGTAATCTGACTGGCATTTCTTTTTCTCTGTAACCTCAGGTCTATTTCTGACTTCTTGTAATCACCAATACCCGAAATCCATGCTAACTTGCAACTGGAACCTAGAGGGTTTTTTCAATGTAACAAGGTTGGGAAGATAAAGTTGATTTGATTATTTTCAGCTTGGTAAGTTAAGACTTGAGGAGTAACAAGGTCACTTAGCAATGAGTGATCATCTAAACGGGCTAAATTCTTAAAGAAACAGGACTTTGCCCAGAGTACAATGAACATGGTAATTAATGCTGATCGACTATTAGCACTTTATCCAAACAAAGCTACTTGATAGAGCTTGAAAACAGCTAAAAAAGAAGACATGGTGCTGAAGCTTTTCATATTGCACTCATCAGGACAAATGCACGAATGCCACATTTCAAATGTTCATAATTTATATTACAGGAGAAATAAAATTTTTATAATGAGCTTCTGCAGATGAATGTATGACATTATAGCAAGCTTAAATAAGGAACATAGGAACAGAAGTAGGTTGTTCAGCCCATCGAGCCTGTTCCACTATTGAATATGATCATGGCTGATGGGACACTTCATTACCTTTTATTCACACTATCCCTATAATCCTTTACGCTTATGGTAATCCGAAATCTATCAATCTCTGTTTAAAAATGCTCGATGACTGAGTTTCCATGGCCCTGTGGAGTGAAGAGTGCCAATGATTCACAATCCCACCCACCAGCAAATATTTTACCTGCATCTACTCTGTCTACTCATTTAAGTATTTTCTAGGTTTCAATGAGATCATCTCTCATTCTTTGAAACCCTATAGAGAATATAGCTTCAGTTTGTCCAGGCCCTCTTCATAAAACAGTCTCACCATTCCCAGAACAAGTCTGGTGAACCTTTGTCGTGCCTTGTCTATGGCAATAATATCCCTTCTAAGCTAAGGTAAGAGGAGCAATATTGTCCAGATCTTGTTGCTTTTGAACATGAATTGCTACAGTATCTGACTCACGAATAGTGCTGAACATTACATTATGCAATCATTGGCAAACATCCCCACCTCTGATCTTATGACTGAGGGAAGGTCATTGATGAAGCAGCTGAAGATGATTGGGCCAAGGACGCTGTCTGAGGGACTCCCTCCAGAGATGTCGTGGAGCTGAGATGACTGACCCCCCTCCCCCCTCCACAACAACCTCAACCACCTTCCTATGTGCCAGACATTTATTTGGCACATAATGATGAGATAATCTGTTTTAATTTCAAAGAAAAGTCACACTGGACTCAAAATGTTAACTCTATTTCTCTGTCCACAGATGCTGGATTTTTCCAGTATTTTCTGTTTCAGTGATATTGATTGACAGATAATTCTTGGTCAGGAACTGGGGAGTACTCTGCTGCTCTTTTTCAAAAAAAAAATGGAATCTTCTGTGTCTATCCAAGAGAGCAGACAGGAGCTTGTTTTACTTTCTCATCCAAAACGTAGTACCTCTGACACTGCAGCACCCCTTTGGTACCACACTGGACTGTCAGCCCTATTATAATCCATGGATTGGGACTTGAACATTCAACCTCTGACTCAGAGGTGGAAGTGCTACCGCTGACCAAAGCTAATACTTGGGTTACATATGACTGTGAGTGGGAGTGAGAATTTTACAGGGTGCTATGAAATACTGGCATATCCAGGGCTTCTGTAGTACATTGCTCTTCCAGGATACAGTAACCAAAGATGTATTAGAAATAAGTATTATTTTACAAACAAAGCATACCATACATAGAGAAGGAAAGAAGAGAGTGCAGAATGTAGGGTTACAGTCATAGCCAGGGTGTAGGGAAAGATCAAGTTAACACAAGTAGGTCCATTCAAAAAGATGATGGCAGCAGGGAAAAAGCTATTCTTGAGTCGGTTGTTATGTGACTTCAGACTTTTGTATCTTTATCTCGATGGAAGAGAAAAAGTCCTGGGTGCATGGAATCCTTGATTATGCTGGCTGTTTTTCCGAAGCAGCCAGAAATGTAGACAGAGTCAATGGATGAGAGGCTGGTTCGAATGATGGACCCTGTCATGTTTCTGGGAGGGAGAGGAAGGGGTGAGAGCAGAGGTGCAGGAGATTGGTCAGAAACAACTGAGTATCCTGTCAGCCACAGTTGTGGGGGTGGGGTGGGGTGGGGTGGGGTGGGGGGGGGGGGTCCCTTGGTTGAGGAAAAAGACAGATTTGTCAGTAGTGCTGTTTTTGGCATCATTGGAAGAGATGCGGCAAAACTGGGAGAACAGGATGGAGTTCTTGCAGGGAGCAGGATTTGAGGAGCAGTAGTTGAAGTACCTGTGAGAGTTGGTTGGTTTGTGATGAATATTGACGGTCATTCTATCACCAGAAGTGGAAAAAGAAAAGTCAAGGAAGGGAAGTGCTGGAGATAGACCATGTGAAGTTGAGAAAAGGGAGGAAATTGGAAGCAAAATCGATCAATCTTTCCAGCTCCAGATGAGAGCATGAAGCAGCACCAATCGATGTAATGGAGTAAGAGTTCTGGGAGGCGACCTGAGTAGTATTGGAACAAGGAGTATTCCACATGCCTGACAAAAAGACAAGACGTAACTGGCAACTACATGGGTACCCACAGCCACACTTTTAACTTGCAGGGAGTGAAGTAAGTTGTATGGACTTCCCTCTCCACAAATGCTCCAGATCTGTTGAGTTTATCCAGCATTTTCAGATTTCTAACATTACGGTATTTTGCTGTTATTATAAAATAAAATCTCCTTTCACTTTGGCAACCTGAATATTTCAGCTCTGAGCATCACACTTTAAGAAAAATGTCAAGGCCTTGGAGAGGATGCAGTAGAAATGTTCTAGAATGATGACTGGAGAATTGTTATCTGGAGAATCTAGGATCATTCATAGAATAGTTGGCAAGGTGGCACAGTGGTTAGCGCTGCGGCCTCACAGCACCAGGAATCCAGATTCAATTCCAGCCTTGGGTGACTGTGCAGTTTGCACATTCTCCCCTGTCTATATGGACTTCCTCCAGGTGCTCTGGTTTCCTCCCACAGTCAATAGAATGCAAGTTAGGTTGATTGGCCATGCTAAATTGCCCCTTAACACCCAAAGATGTGTGAATTAAAGAAATTGCATAGAAACATAGAAGATAGGAACAGAAGGAGACCATTTGGCCCTTCAAGTCTGGTCTACCATTCATCATGATCATGGCTGATCGTCCAACACAATAACCTAATCCTGCTTTCTCCCCATTAGCATTGATCCCATTTGGCCCAAGTGCTATATCTAGCCACCTCTTGAATACATTCAATGTTTTGATATCAACTACTTCTTGTGGATCCACAGGCTCACCACTTTTTGGGTGAAGAAATGTCTCCTCAGCTGCGTCCTAGATGGTCTACCCCGAATCCTCAGACTGTGACTCCTGGTTCTGGACACACCCACCACAAGGACTATCCTCCCTGCATCTACCCTGTCTAGTCCTGTTAGAATTTTATAAATCTCTGAGATTCCCACTCATTCAGATGATCTCCAGCAAAAACAATCCTAACCTAGTCAATCTCTCCTCATACATCAGTCCCGCCATCCCTGGAATCAACCTGGTAAACCTAGTAGGATAAATACATGGGCGTTACAGGGATAGAGCCTGTGTAAGGTGCTTTGTCAGAGAGCTGGTGCAGACCCGATGGG
The DNA here is from genome assembly GCF_965287045.1 of Carcharhinus amblyrhynchos. Lineage (NCBI taxonomy): Eukaryota > Metazoa > Chordata > Chondrichthyes > Carcharhiniformes > Carcharhinidae > Carcharhinus > Carcharhinus amblyrhynchos. The sequence continues at coordinate 60,505,937 of NC_137327.1, read as the reverse complement.
CCGAATAATCTCCTGCACTATAGAGATTCTATAATACAAGATTGGATCTTCAAAGTTGAAAGGTGGTTAGAGTATATATAGGGAGAAATTGTTTCTTCTGGCAGGAGAACTGGCACAAGTAGGTTAGCCTGAATGGTCTTGTGTGTTGGACGATTGTAAGTAACAAACAAAGAAGCCCCCTTCACCTGCAGTGTGAACGTAAATCTCATTTCTTGCCTGCCAAGGTGGCACAAGGCTGGTACTTTCTTTGTATTGGTCTGTCCAAAATCATCTAACTTAGTGCATGACAGGTGTAAAGGCCTAAATCATGCCAAGGTTGTGTCATATACTATGATGGCTGCTATGTTATAAATGTTTGAGACTGAAACTTAATTGCCGTTTTGCATACATTCAATAAAATATGTTTGATTTGATTACTGTATCAGTAATGTGTTATTGTAATGGTCTGTAAATGTTCTGGTTCTTTTTTTAGATATTTGCTGGGAAGGATTCAATGGTGTCAAAGTGGTATCAGTCCTTGGCACAGTCAGTTACGCCAAAAATCATGGTGTCTACCTCATTGACCAGGAGGTAAGAATCCTCAAATGCATGCTGTTTCAAGAATAATAAAATTTTACAACCTAACGGCTTGTACTCGTTTAGAAGAATGAGGGGAGATCTCATTGAGACGTATAAGATGATGAATGGGATGGATAGGATAGAGGTGGAGAGACTCTTCCCGCTCAGAAAGGATAGTAGGACTAGGGGGCATAGCCTCAAGATAAAGGGGGGGCGGTTTAGAACAGAGTTGAGGAGGAACTTCTTCACTCAAAGGGTGGTGAATCTCTGGAATTCTCTGCCCGTTGAAGTGGTGGAGGCTGCCTCGCTAAATATTTTTAAGACACGGGTTGATGGGTTTTTGATGAGAGAGGGGATTAAGGGTTATGGGGAGAGGGCGGGAATGTGGAACTGAGCCACGACAGATCAGCCATGATCTTATTGAATGGCGGGGCAGGCTCGAAGGGCTAGTTGGCCTACTCCTGCTCCTATTTCTTATGTTCTTATGACTCCAACCAAATATCAAATTCACAGAAACAGGGCATTTATGCTTTACATGAACCTTCTTCCTTCTTCAGCTCACCATTATCAGCAAACCTTTCCATTCCTTCCATTCTTGCATTTATCTAGCTTCCCCATAAATATATCCAAGCTATTTGCCTCAACCATCTCATGTGTTAATTGAGTTCCACATTCTTACTACTCTCTGCGAAAAGAAATTTCCTCTGAATTTCCTATTGGATTTATTCGTAATTGACTTATATTTATGGCCTCAAGATTTGGTCTCTACAGTAAGTAGAAATATTTCCTCCACATCTACCCCATCTAACCATTTTATAATCCTAAAACACCTCTATCAAGACACCCTCCAGTATCTTTTCTAAAGAGCTCCAGCTTGTTCGGTCTTTTCTGATGTTATTCTGGTATCATTCTTTTCAATCTTTTTCATATCTTTTCTAGTAGCTGTATATCCCTTTTGTAATATGGAGACCAAAGCGTTCACAAATCTCCAAGTGTGGTCTAACCAAGGTTCTATACAAGTTTAACAAAACCTACCTGCTTTTCAACTCAAAAACCCTTTTTTTTTATAGCCTTGTTAACCTGCATTATTACTTTGTGATTTGTGTTTGTGCACCCCGACTCCTTTGCTCCTCTACCCAATTCTGATCTTTCAAGCAGCACGTGGCTTCCTTATTCTTTCTACCAAAATGCACCACCTCATACTTGTCTATATTGACACTCATTTGCCAATTAAGAGCCCATACTGCAAGTTAACCAATGTCTTTTATATTTTGTTGCATTCTTCCTTCATATTAACTGCAGTTCACAATTTATTGTTTTCTACAAATTAAGAAATTGTTTCAAATCCTGATCCAAACAATTGATTTATATGGTGAACAAAAGTGGTTGTAGCAGCAATCCCTGTGGTTTTACCAGTCTGAGTAAACTGCCTTTAACCTGTACCCTCTATTTTCTGTTCTGTAACCAATTTGCAGTACCATTTGCTACCTATCTCTTGACTCCACGTGCTCTGATCTTACTCTGAAGTCTGCCACTAAAGACCTTTTGAAGATCCAAGTAAATTAAATTTGTTATCCTAATGTACCTTAACTGTTATTTCTTCAAAAACTTCCGTAAAGTTGGGCAAGTGTGACCATACTATTGAAATATTATTTAAATAAAGAAAGGCTGCAGAAAACTGCAGCACAGGGGAATTTGGGGGTCCTCGTGCATAAATCACAAAAGCTTCAATAGATAATAGGGGAGACAAATGAAATGTTGGCCTTTATTTCGAAAGGAATGGAACATAAAACAGGAGGTCTTGCTAAAATTATGCAAAACACCAGTTAGACCACACCTGGAATATGGTGAACTGTTTCGATTCCTTTCTCTACCCAGAAGGCTATGGAAGCTCAGTGATTGTGTATGTTTAAAGCAGAGATTGATAGATTTCTGATTAACAATATTCTAAAGGATATGTGGATAGTGGGTCTGAAAGGCATTGAAGTCTCTGATCAGCCATGATGGTTTTAAATGATGGAGCAGGCTTGGTGGCCTTCTCTTGTTCCTACGTTCTTTATTGAAGGAAAGATGTACTGACATTGGAGACAGTCCAGAGAATGTTCACTAATTCCATCTCCGGTATGGAGGGATTTTCTCATGAAGAGAGGTTGAGTTGGTTAGGACTGTACATGTTGGAGATTAGAAGAATGAGTGGCGGACAGGTGATTGAGGTGGTAATGAGGAGCATTTTAGTGATAGCAATCACAACATGGCACAATTTAAGCTTGTTATGGACAAGAAAATAGACAAGTTGCAAAAACAAATTTTGGATTGGGGCAGAGTAGGATTCAGTAAATAAGGGAGGATTTGGGAAAGGTTACCTACTAATGGGGAAATCTACAGAAGAGGAGTTGGGGGGGGGCATTCAAAATAAAATGGGGAGGATACAAGCCCAGCATTCAAGAAGGGTTTAAAGATAAACCAGGGAACTACGGACTAGTGAGTCTCACATTATACATTCGTACGTTGCACCTACTGTCAGCAAAAATGTAGTCTTATGTTTAAAGTCCTAATCTTTTTCAGACTTTAACAGGATTTATTCGCCCTGCCCTGCCAGAGTGAATATTGCAATGCCTGTTCTCACATCCAGAGGATAAATCAACCATGGTTAACCAAGGAAGTTCAGGATAGTATTAAACTAAAAGAAAAAAAAACATACGATGTGTCAAACTGTTGGATAAACCTCTGAAGGAGAGCACCTGTCTCCACTTGGAGAGGCAAGGCTTGATCAGGGATAGTCAGCCTGGCTTCGTCAAAGGGAGGTCATTGCCTAACAAATTTGATTAAATTTTTTGAGGAAGTGTGTAGATAAGGGTAGTGCAATTGATGTAATTAAATAGATTTCAGCAAAGCCTTTGACAAGTTCCCATATGGGAGACTTGTAAAGAAGGCAAATGCACATGGGATACAGGGTAATTTGATAAAGTGAATTCAAAATTAGTTCAGCTGTGGGAGACAGAGGGTGGAAGCCAGTGTCCAGTGGTGTACCAGACTGTATTGGATCCCCTGTTATTCGTAATTTATATAAATGACATAGATGACTACGTGGGGGATAGCATTAATAAGTTTGTGGATGACACAAAGGTTGACTGGTTAAGTGAGGTTGAGTGTCTTGGGCTACAAGAAGATGTAGACAGGATGATCATATGGGCCGATAAGTGACAGATGGAATTTAACCCTGAAAAGTGTGAGATGATAAACTTTGGAAGGAGTAATTTGACAAGGAAATATTCAATGAACGGCATGATACTAAAATGTTCTGAGGAACAGAAGGACCTTGGCATGTTTTCTACTGATCTCTGAAGATGGAAGGGCATGTTAGTAGGGTGGTGAAAAGGCATATTGGACACTTGCTTTTATCAATTGAGGCATAGGATACAAAAGCAGGGAAGTCGTGTTGGAATTGTACAGAACTTTGGTGAGGTCACAGCTAGAGTACAGTGTGCCGCTCTGGTCACCATATTACAGGAGGGATATGATTGCGATGGAGAGGAGTGCAGACGAAATTCACCAGGATGCTGCCTGGGACAGAACTTTAAGTTATGAAGAGAGGTTGGATAGGCTTGGGTTTTTTTCATTGGAGCAGAGAAGACTGAGGGGTGACCTGATTGAGGTGTACAAAATTATGAAGGGCATTAACAGTGGATAGAAACAGCTGTCCCCCCTTATGAGGACATATTTTCAAGGTGGGGAGCAGGATGTTTAGGGGGGTTGTGAGGAAAAGTCTTTTTACCCAGAGGGTGGTGACGATCTAAATACAGTGCCTGGGATTGTGGTAGAGGTGGGTTGCCTCACATGCTTTAAAAAGTACCTGGATGAGTACTAGGCACGTCATAACATTTAAGGCAATGAGCCAAGTGCTGGTAAATGGGATTAGGTGGGAGGTCAGGTGTTCCTTGCATGTCAGTGCAGACTCAATGGGCCAAAGGCCGCCTTCTGCACTGTATGGTTATATGATTCTATGACCTTATAGGATTCTCAGTGAGCTTGACAGGGTAGATGCTGAGTAAGGGGTCACCAATGTAAGATGGGGATGAGGGGGCATTTCTTCTCTGAGAGCAGTGAATCTGTGGTTACCGCAGGGAGCTTTGGAGGCTGGGTCATTAAGTATGTTCAAGGCTGAGATAGACAGATTTTTAATCAGTAAATGAATCAAGTGTGATGGGGATAGGGTGGGAAAGTGGAGTTGAGGATTATCATATCAGATCAATCATGATCTCATTGAATGATGGAGCAAATTCAATAGGCTGAATTGCATGTTTCTGCTCTTGTGTCTTAAGGCCTAATGATTTTCACTCTCCACAAGCTTATACAGTAAATGGCAGAACTATTAGGAGCATTGACATACAGAGAGATGTCCACAAATCCCTGAAAGTGGCAACACAGGTGGATAAGGTGATCAAGCTTCTTTGCCTTCATTGCCAAGACATCGTTTAAAAGTTGGCGAATTATGTTGCAGATGTAGAAAACATTAGTTAGGCCACGTTTGGAATATTGCATGCAGTTCTGGTTGCCACACTACGAGAAGGACATGGATGCTTTGGAGAGGGTGCAAAGGTGGTTTACCAGGATGTTGCCTGATCTAAAGGGTTTTACGTATAAGGAGAGTTTGGATAAACTCGGATTGTTTTCACTGGAAAGACAGTGGCTGAGGGCCACCCTGATAAAAGTCTACAAAATTATGAGAGGCATAGTTAGGGTGGATAGTCAGAGGTTTTTTCCCAGGGTGGAAAGTTCAGCTACAAGAGGGCACAAGTTCAAGGTGAGCAGGGAAAAATTTTGAGGAGATGTGTGGGAAAAGTTTTCCAAACGCAGGATAGTGGGCACCTGGAATGCACCAGTGGACATGGTGGAAGCAAGCATGTTAACAATGTTCAAGGCATATCTAGATAGACATGTGAATAGGAGCAAAAAGACAGATAGAAATCCTGTATGAGCAACAAGTAGTGGATCTAAATAAGGATTGGGAATCGGCACAGGCTTGGTGGGCCGAAGGGCTGTTTCTGTGCTATATTGTTCTTTATTCATTTCTTCATCCTCACTGGCACTCTGCTTGGTGATTATCCTGAAAACTGTATTTTTTTTTTCATTGCCTGGCATAATGGAACTGTTATGGGTCATCTTCCCTAATTGTTCTGGCTGACTGACTGACTCTGAGACTTTGTGAGACTGTATGCAGCAAGGCATTTGTGTCCCTCCTTTGTGTTCAGGTTTGCATCTTACTTTCAATAAGTTTTAACCTGGATCTTGTCCCCATTGCAACCATGTCACATGGCCTTGTGTCAGGGCAGATTTTGGAGGTCACATTTTCCTCTTCAAACGACTACATTTTACCTTGATTAAAGGAGACAGTTTAAAACAACAGTTTTATGAGATTCAGTATTCATGCCAATGTTCTTCTATTGATATTTGAGTAAAGATTCCATTATCCATTATTTCCAGAAGGCGTTCGATAAGGTGCCTCACAAAAGGTTGCTGCAGAAGGTTAGGGTACACGGAGTTGGGGATAAAGTGTTAGCGTGATAGAGGATTGGTTATCTAATAGGAAGCAGAGAGTTGGAATCAGTGGATGCTTTTCTGGTTGGCAGTTGGTGAATAGTGGAGTGCCACAGGGAACGGTGCTAGGGCCTCAACTGTTTACCATTTACATAGACGATCTGGAGGAGTGGCTGAGTGTAGGGTAACAAAATTTGCTGATGACACAAAGATGAGTGGAAAAGCAAATTGCCTGGAGGACGCGGAAAGTCTGCAGAGAGATCTGGATAGGCTAAGTGAGTGGGCAAGGACCTGTCAGATGGAGTATAACGTTAGCAAATGTGAGGTTATCCACTTTGGTAGAAATAATAGTAGGAGGGAATATTATTTAAAGGGTGAAAAGCTGCAGCATGCTACTGTGCAGAGGGACCTGGGGGTCCTTGTGCACGAATCGCAAAAAATCAGTCTGCAGGTGCGGCAGGTGATAAGAACATAACATAAGAACGTAAGAAATAGGAGCAGGAGTAGGCCATCTGGCCCCTCAAGCCTGCCCCGCCATTCAATAAGATCATGGCTGATCTGTCATGGCTCAGTTCCACATTCCCGCCCTCTCCCCATAACCCTTAATCCCCTCTCTTATCAAAAACCCATCAACCCGCGTCTTAAAAATATTTAGCGAGGTAGCCTCCACCACTTCAACGGGCAGAGAATTCCAGAGATTCACCACCCTTTGAGTGAAGAAATTCTTCCTCAACTCCGTTCTAAACCGCCCCCCCTTTATCTTGAGGCTGTGCCCCCTAGTCCTACTGTCCTTTCTGAGCGGGAAGAGTCTCTCCACCTCTATCCTATCCATCCCATTCATCATCTTATACGTCTCAATGAGATCTCCCCTCATTCTTCTAAACTCTAACGAGTACAAGCCTCGTTTATTCAGCCTCTCCTCATAGCTCAACACCCTCAACTCCGGCATCAGCCTAGTAAACCTCCTCTGCACTCCCTCCAAGGCCAAAATATCCTTGCGTAAGTACAGCGCCCAAAACTGCACAAGGTACTCCAGCTGCAGCCTCACCAATGCCCTATATAGCCGCAGCAAGACCTCCCAAGAAGGCGAATAGAATGTTGGCCTTGATCGCAAAGGGGATAGAATATAAAAGCAGGGAGGTCTTGCTGCAACTGTACAAGGCACTGGTGAGGCCGCAACTGGAGTACTGTGTGCAGTTATGGTCCCCTTATTTGCGTAAGGATATATTGGCCTTGGAGGGAGTACAGAGAAGGTTCACCAAGCTGATACCGGAGATGAGGGGGTTAGCTTATGAGGAGAGATTAAATAGACTGGGCCTGTACTCGTTGGAGTTTAGAAGGCTGAGGGGGGATCTTATAGAGACTTACAAGATAATGAAGGGGCTAGATAGAGTAGAGGTAGAGAGATTCTTTCCACTTTGAAAGGAAAACAGACCTAGAGGGCACAGCCTCAAAATAAGTTGGGGGGGGGGAGGAGTTGAGAACAGGGTTGAGGAGGAACTTCTTGACTCAAAGGGTGGTGAATCTCTGGAATTCTCTGCCCATTGAAGTAGTGGAGGCTACCTCATTGAATGTATTTAAGTCATGGGTAGATAGATTTCTGATAGACAAGGGAATTAAGGGTTATGGGGAGAGAGCGGGAAAGTGGAACTGAGCCACTTCAGATCAGCCATGATCTTATTGAATGGCAGGGCAGGCTCGAAGGGCTAGATGGCCTACTCCTGCTCCTATGTCTTATGTTCTTATCGTTACTTCCACTGATAAGATAACTGGTCTTTAGTCCCCTGGACTAATCCGATTTCTCTTTTTAAATAGAGGAATAACATTAGCCATTTACGAGCAGTATTCCCTGTTCTAATTAATTTTGATATGCAGGTAAGGTGTCTCAAAACTTCAGATCTTGCCGGTTTTCAGAAACAAATTTAAAGTATTGCACAATCTGTAATGTAATTAGATAAAGTTGGATAGTGATCAAGTCTTGGTAGTAATCAAGTCTAAGGAAACACACTGAAGCAAGATAGTTTTGACCTTATCAAAGAACTTTGGGTCATTAAAATACTGGACAAACACTCAAGATAGAAATGCAACTCCCCAAACGTTTTGAGCTGGGCTGGGTGCGGTCAAGGCTCACTCCAACCACTCAGAGTGTGGGAAATGACAGGTGCACACACCACCACACAGATGCTTTACCATCATGAAGAAGCCAGTGAATTTTTTCACTCATTTTATAGCAGTTAAAATGCTTCTGTGGCCTATTTATAAAAATGTTCAGTTTTCAGACACTACTGGTTTTCAGTTAGCTAGATTTGAGCCACTGTACCAGTCTATATAAGATGCCAGCTATCTTTTCCATAAAGTCTTTTAATATCATGTGGAGATTCCAGCATTTGACTGGGGTAAACACAGTAAGAAGTCTCAGAACACCAGGTTAAAGTCCAACAAGTTTATTTGGTAGCAAAAACCACTAGCTTTCGGAGCGCTGCCCCTTCATCAGGTGTGTGGGATTTCAGTTCACAAACAGGACATATAACGACACAAACTCAATTTACAAAATAATGGTTAGAATGCAAATCTTTACAGGTAATCAAGAATTAAAGGTACAGACAATGTGAGTGGAGAGAGCATTAAGCACAGGTTAAAGAGATGTGTATTGTCTCCAGACAGGACAGTTAGTGAGATTTTGCAAGCCCAGGCAAGTCGTTGGGGTTACAGATAGTGTGACTTGAACCCAGGATCCTGGTTGAGGCCGTCCTCGTGTGCAGAACTTGTCTATCAGTTTCTGCTCAGCGACTCTACTTTGTCATTTGTCGTGAAGGCCACCTTGGAGAACACTTACCCACAGATCAGAGGCCAAATGCCCGTGACTGCTGAAATGTTCCCCAACAGGAAGAGAACAGTCTTGCCTGGTGATTGTTGAGCGATGTTCATTCATCCATTATTGTGACATTGGCCGAGTTGCAAGGATATGTACCATGTCCCTGGTGATGGTGTTCTCACATGAGATGATGGCATCCGTGTCTTGCAGAGGTTGCTATGGCAGGGTTGTGTGGTGTTGTGGTCACTGTTTTCTTGAAGGCTGAGTAGTTTGCTGCAGACAATGGTCTGTTTGAGGTTGTGCAGTTGTTTGAAGGCAAGAAGTGGGGGTGTGGGGATGGCCTTGGCAAGATGTTCGTCTTCATCAATGACATGTTGAAGGCTCCAGAGAACAAGTGATTGTTCACTTTGAGTCCAAAGGAAGAAAATGTCATCGATGCTATACACTAGATACATCGGTTGAAAGTTCTGTGTGGTGAAGAGATCTTGTTCGAATCTGTGCATGAAGGTGTTGGCATATTGAGGTGCGAATTTGTTTCCCATGGCTGTTCCGTATGTCTGGATGAAGATCTGGTTGTTGAAGTGAAAACATTGTGGTCCAGGATGAAGTGGATGAGTTGTAAAATTGCATTTGGAGATTGACTGTTGTCGGCGTTGGGTTCTGAGGCAGTTGCAGCAATGCCATCGTGGTGGGGGATGCTGGTGTAGAGTGCCGAGACATCCATTGTGATGAGGAGTGTTCCTGGTTCAACTGCTCCGTGTGGTGCTGAATTTCTGTAGGAAGTCCGTAGTATCACGACAAAAGCTGGGGGTTCTTTAAAACGGGTCTCAGGATGTCCTCGACGTAGCCGGAGAGGTTCTCGCACAGGGTCCCATTGCCCAATACGATGGGACGTGTTTGCCTTGTGTATCTTCAGGAGGCAGTAGAGATCTCCAACTTGGGGATAACGTGGGATGAGAGTACGGAGGTTGCTCTGAAGGTCCAGATCAAAGGTCTTGATCAGTTTGTTGAGTTGACGGGTGTGTTCTTTGGTCAGATCTGCGAGTAACTGTCTGTAGTGTTCCTCATTGTTCAGTTGTCGGTAAGCTTCTTTGTAGTAATCCATTCTGTTCAGTATGACAATGGCCCCTCCTTTGTCTGCTGGTTTGATGACAATGTTGCGGTTGGTCTTGAGAGCGCAGATGGCGTTGCATTGTGCTTGCATGATGTTCGGGGCTGTCTTGTGAGTGCAGCTGGTGAATCTGGCATTGACGCACCTCCTGACAGCTTGGGCATACATGTGAAGTTGAGAGCAGCGGCCTTCCGGCACGCCACAGCGAAAAACCGCATCGATCTCCTCAGAAGACAAGCACAGGATACGGCGGACAGGGTACCCTTCGTCATCCAGTACTTCCCCGAAGTGGAGAAGCTACAACAAGAAGAAGCTTCTCCGGAGCCTTCAACATGTCATCAATGAAAAAAACCACCTCACCAAGGCCATCCCCACACCCCTATTTCTTGCCTTCAAACAATGGCACAATCTCAAACAGACCATTGTCTGCAGCAAAGTAGCCAGCCTTCAAGGAGAACAATGACCATGACACCACACAACTCTGTCACAGCAACCTCTGCAAGACACGGATGCCATCGTCTCACATGAGAACACCATCCACCGGGTATATGGTACATACACTTGCAACTTGGCCAATGTTGTCCACCTGATACACTGCAGGAAAGGATATCCCAAAGCATGGTAATTGGGAAGACCATGCAGACACTACGACAATGGATGAATGAACACAGCTCAACAATCACCAGGCAAAAGTGTTCTTTTCCTGTTAGGAAACACTTCAGCGGTTGTGGGCATTCAGCCTCTGATCTTCAGGTAAGCATTCTCCAAGATGGCCTTCACGACACACGACAAAGCAGAGTCACTGAGCAGAAACTGGTAGATAAGTTCCGCACACATGAGGATGGCCTCACCTGGGATCTTGGGTTCATGTCACGCTATCTGTAACCCTCACGACTTGCCTGGGCTTGCAAAATCTCAATAACTGTCCTGGCTGGAGACAATACACATCTCTTTAACCTGTGCTTAAACCCTCTCTCCATTCACATTGTCTATACCTTTAAGACTTGATTACCTGTAAAGATTTGCATTCCAACCATTATTTTGTAAATTGAATTTGTGTCTTTAGATGCCCTGTTTGTGAATTGAAATCCCACTCACCTGATGAAGGGGCAGCGCTCTAAAAGCTAATGGCTGGTGCTACCAAATAAATCCGTTGGACTTTAATCTGGTATTGTGAGACTTCTTACTCTTTTAATATACACAGACGCAATCAATTCGGACTATGGATTTCCCCCTCACAATTTTTGCTTAATTTATCTTAAATGTCATTGTGTCTTTTTTGATTCTCTTGTAATTTTATGCACAATTTGTTACTATCTCAGGTAAAACCCAAGTTAAAGTAATTCATTACTATTTCAGTCATTTCACTGTTATTGCCCCTGATTTACTTGGACCTATCTTATCAAGATTTTAGTTCCATTGTTCTGCCTTTCTCATTGCTTCTTTCCTAACTTCTGTATTCCTTTTATCATCCTCTCATTTATTTTTTACATATTCAGTCTATGTATTTTTCCTTACTTTCAGTTTTACCTTTTTTTTGTTGCTCCATGGTGTATCATCACTGACTGGCTTGTTCTCATTTTATAAAGGAATGTACTGCTCCTGGAATCCATTGATCAATGAGTTAAATACTTAAAGATTTAAACATTTGCAACAGATATAAATGCTGTCATGCCCCACTTGACATTGCATGTTATTTTGGTACCAAAATGGCACCCATGTTGCTTGCACACACCTCAGGGCTAGATTTTCAGTACCGGGTCAAGAACCTAACGCCCAGTTAATTTCCAGGTCCTGACCCCATGTTGCAACTGTGTTGCTCATCCACCACAATCTTCTGAAATAGTTGCCCTAATTTGGCAATGAATTTGACGCCGTGTTAGTGGCATCAAGCATTAGCGGGAGGCATAGACACTGAGTCACTGACATGCTATCCAGGGACACTAATATCAAAGCATGTTTTCACCCTCCTGATGAATGGAAATCCCAGCCCTGGTGAGTGCATGCCATTGGTATAAGTGCAGAGTAGGCAGATTGTGGCACCATTCAGATGTTTGTGTTGCCATTTTTTGACCTCAATGCTCCAGCTAATGCCTTAGCTAGAAAGACCCCTCAATCCTTCCAAATTAGTGTTGTTTAAAGGGATCATCTGCAACTTGCATGGTGGTTGCTGATTAATATTTACTGGCTCTCTTTGAGTTTATGGAAGTGCTTGGTGTTTTGAAGAGCTGTGTAAAGTTGGTGAAATCAACAGTGCATGTACTGGACATGAAGAAGGCCTTGGTTGTCGCTGCAAGCATTTTGATCATGCCACTTACACCCTATCATGGGTGTCATTGCTGCGATTTCCCTTGGGTTGCAACACAAGAGGTAGTTAAATCAGTAGCATCAACAAAGAGGATAAACTGTCACAGTTAGAAGAAGAGGGAGAGGCCTTACCTGCTTAAGGTCTTCCAGGAGCACTTCTCTTACCTCCACCTGTGCCAGGGTCAGCGTGTATGTCTGTGCTCACAGGAAACTGTCACCACTTGCAGCAAGATCTGCCACAGCAGAACAGGACAAGGGTTGTGAAAGAATTTCTTCATATCAGGAACTTTCCAGGCTGGAGCAGGGACATATGCACTATCTTCTGTTTCACTATTCACTACTGCATTAGAAAGGTGACAAACTCAACTCAGGCCAGGAGAGGGAAGTTCAGTGTGCGCTCTCTGAATAGAGAGAAGCAAATGAGGCATCCATTGCCTCCAGGTCCTCAGGCAACACTGAAGTCATCAACCACAACTGCTGTCTGCTCCCACAGTCTTCATAATGTCTGTCTGCCCTTAAGGAAATGGATCTCTCAACTCCTATCCACCTTCTGCACCATCAAGGCGTCACTCAGTGCTGCATTGGAGAATCTTCAGGCCTGTTCCACCATTTCTAGCCCTCTTTCTGTTCCAAGACTCTTCCTGAATCTGTTCCTGTGCCTACTGCAGTCAGAATGTATCTCAGCTTTTCAGTGGCGCAGGCTGGCTTTAAGTGGTGTTAGCTTTGCACAAATTTGGATCCCCTGCTGATGTGTGCAGCTACTCAGCAGCTCTCTTAGTGCTGGGCTGCACGCCGCTGTCATTTTAATTAGCGATCAGCATGAAGTTTGTGTGCTCCTTGCATTGCTACAAATGGACATGGATTAATCATGCATCATGATTCTTTCACCCAATTACCAGCCTTATCCAATTATCTTCCTCTCTTTGAATCCTCAAGCATATAATCCTTTTCTAGAGCTGTAACAAATCTTTAATCGTAATGTCATTGTCCCTTTTTGTCCATCCATATTTCTACTACATTGTTGTGGGGAATGTGTTCTACCTATTCATGCCACTGTATGAGCTATGGTTCCGTTATTATTATAACTATGCCATAATCCTGTATGTGCCTGCAGCTCACCAACCTTATTTATTATGTTTCACTCACACGCATGCACTCTCTCACTCTCCCGTGCTCTCACTTCCCCGTGCTCTCACTTCCAGTCCTGCATCATCTTGTTTCTTTCTCATCTTGGTTCCCTCTACATATTTTATTTATAAAGATATTTTTAAAAGGAATTTCATACAAATTGCCTGATGCGTGGGGAGTTCTTGATCCATCTATATGTGCTTAGTAAATTCATCGCAGTCAAATTGGCATCAGCAGCAAAAAAATGAGACTCCATATGCCCAAATTATAAGGGGTAAAGTGGAAAACTCATCCGATGTTCCTCCTTGCTAATCAATAATGTCTTCAAAAAAGTGCAGCATTGTTTGGCGAACAAGATCAAACGTGATTATATACTCCATGGTGAATAACCATGGATTATATAACCATGGTGGTGTTGTGGTACTGTCACTGAACTAGTACTCCAAAGATCCAGGGTAATGCTCTGGGGATGCAGGTTAGCATCCCTCTGCGGTACCACACATAAAAAATTTGCACTTAAAAGTCTGATAATGGTCGTTATCGATTGTCATAAAAAACCCATCTGGTTTGCGGAACGAAATCTATTGTCCTTACCTGGTCTGACCTACATGTGACTCTTAAATGTCCCTAGCAATGGGCAGTAAATGTTGGCCCAGGCATTGATGAACAAATAATAAAAAAGCTGTCCCATCATCGCTGTCAAAGTCTTAACATACAAAGAAAAGTAACTTGAGTGACATATTAGAGACCTGCAGGTGCTGTGGGTCTGTACATCATTAAGGAAATAGGGCCAATGTCAAATTTTGACTAATTATGTTCCTTTGAAGTGCCCTGAGGTGTTTTATTACATTAAAAACATTTGTATAAATAAAGATTCTGGAAATCTGAAATAAAATGAAACAGTGCTGAAGATGCTCAGCAAGTCAGGCAGCATCTGTGAAGAGAGAAACAGAGTTTATGAGAGGGGGATTTTTATACCAAAAGGTGGGCTGGTTTGGATCAGGCAAAAGGGTAAAAGTGTTAAAAATTTGAGTCCAGGCCCTACCCCAGCTTCAATCTACCCACTTTCAGTTTTATCAGAGATGGGATGCAGGGAGCTGGGAATCCTATAACTTGCTTTCATGAGGTGGTTTGGCAATTTAAATATTACAACATTTTAAATTTAACTCCAGGCATCAGGATTTCCCAAGCCTCAGAAAACCAGGTAGCAACACGGAGGTGAGGACTGCTTCATCCAGTCCTTTGTTCCAACACCCTACTGAGGTCTCCAAATTCCCAGCCCAAAGGTTCAAACTATACCATTTCTCTGAGATGATCCCAGATAATGAGATTGGACCACCTCCTCCCCAGAGGTCTCCAGCCTAACCCCACCCCCTATCCACTGGATCAGTGACCACCCTTCCCACTCAACTCTCTTGTGTTACCATCCTCCACTACCACCGCTCCAGCTGGAGCTCAGACTTGCCTAATCCTTCAGCCTCTTCTCCAGCATTCCCTGTGGAAACCAAGCTGTCAATCAGGGTGTCTTCAGAGCGAGATATATGTTAGTGACCATCACACACTTATCATGGAGTTAAAATGACAAAGCGAATGGTGTGTTGGTGGGAGGGGGCAGGGGATATCTCTTACTTTTAGGTTTCCCATGCACTGTCCCTCCACCTTCAACTGCAGCCAGATCAAAAAGTTAAATTTCACCCAACATCCCCCTGTCAAATCGGTCTATAATCTTTCATCGTCAGAGCTGGCAAAAGTTTGAGATGTAATACTTTTTAAACAAGTACTGAGGAAGGGAAAGAACCAAAGGAAATGTCTGTGATAGGGTGCAAAGTGGAAGAGAGTAAATGATGGAAAGAATAAGGCTGAGAATGAGAAAAGAAACCAAAGCTGAGTCCATACCAGAATCCAGTGTTCAAAAGAATTGAGAGGAATGGTTGTGATCAGATCTTATTGAACTCAGTATTTAGTTTGGAAAGCTGTTAAGTGCCTAGTCAAAAGAACAGAACAAAAGAACAAAAACAGCCCGGGAAACAGGCCCTTCGGCCCAACGAGCCCACGCCGCCATTTTAACATTACCGGTCTCCCCCTCCACCCATGACCCTTATCTATTGTTTTATGGCAATCCACATTGAGGGAAACTAATTTAGGGACATTTTATTACTTCCAATCAGCCTAATAGCACAGCTTTGGGGTGTGGGAGGAAACTGGAGCACGCGGAGAAAACCACACAAGCACGGGGAGAATGCACAAACTCCCACAGACATGGCCCAAATCCATGTGTCTGCACAGCAAACAGTGATAGTCACTGAGCTGTCGTGTTGCCTAGCATCTGGTCCAGTTTAAGCACACACTAATGACATGAAGCACTAGGCCAATGTCAAACATTCAAGAGCAGCCCAAGTACGACCCATCACGTGTATGCCCCTCGTTGGACAACAAGGCGGACCGACTTAAAACCTGTGAATTAAAAGAGAAAAAACATTATTATTATACCATATCCTTTTACTTTACCAGGGATGTCCCAATGCTAATGAACCTTATTTGAAACAATCTCCTATATCCTCCCATCTCCAACCCACGCGTGTGCCTGTGTAAGTTACTCTTCAACAACTCCAGCATGCCTGCCTCCACCACCTTGTTTGGCAGAGCATTCCATAACCCCACTACCCTCTGTGTGAAAAACCTCCCTCTAATATCTGTGTTATACCTCTCCCCCTCACCTTAAGCCCATGGCCCCTCGTACTGTGTGTCTCTAACATAGGAAATAGCTTACCTCTGTTTACTCTATCTATACCCTTCATAATCTTATATACCTCTATTAGATCCCCCCTCAGTCGCCGTCTTTCAAGGGAAAACAGCCCCAATTTGTTCAATCTTTCCTCATAACCCAGTCCTTCCATACCAGGCAACATCCTGGTAAACCTCCTCTGCACTCTCTCCAGAGTCTCCACGTCCTTCCGGTAGTAAGGCGACCAGAACTGGACGCAGTACCCTAAATGTGGCCTAACCAACGTTCTATACAACTGCAACATTAGAACAAGGTTTCCCTCCGCAAGAAAAATTCTTTTGGAACAGTGCAGGCGACCACAGTGTTCAGAACAATGTATAGCTTTAAGTTTAATTTATATTTTGTATATATGTGTTCAGAAATGTGAAACGTAGGTTCATTTACATAAGAACATAAGAAATAGAAGCAGGAGTAGGCCATCTAGCCCCTTGAGCCTGCCCCGCCATTCAATAAGATCATGGCTGATCTGAAGTGGCTCAGTTCCACTTTCCCGCCTTCTCCCCATAACCCTTAATCCCCTTGCCTATCAAAAACCTATCTACCTGCGTCTTAAATATATTTAGCGAGGCAGCCTCCACCACTTCAACGGGCAGGGAATTCCAGAGATTCACCACCCTTTGAGTGAAGAAGTTCCTCCTCAACTCCGTTCTAAACTGCCCCCTCCCCCTTATCTTGAGGCTGTGCTCTCTAGTCCTACTGTCCTTTCTGAGCAGAAAGAGCCTCTCCACCTCTATCCTGTCCATCCCATTCATCATCTTGTACGTCTCAGTGAGATCTCCCCTCATCCTTCTAAACTCTAACGAGTACAAGCCTAGTTTATTCAGCCTCTCCTCATAGCTCAACCCCCTCAACTCCGGTATCAGCCTAGTGAACCTAAATATCCTTGCGTAAGTGCAGCGACCAAAACTTCACACAGTACTCCAGCTGCGGCCTCACCAGCGCCCTGTACAGTTGCAGCAAGACCTCCCTACTTTTATATTCAATCCCCCTCGCATCCCATTTGCTTTCCTGACCACCTGCAGGCTGGGTTTTTGCGACTCATGCACAAGGACCCCAAGGTCCCTCTGCACTATAGCATGCTGCAGCTTTTCGCCATGTAAGTAGTAGTCCTTCCTACCATTATTCCTACCAAAGTGGACCACCTCACACTTGCCAACATTAAATTCCATTTGCCAGTTCCTCGCCCATTCGCCCAGCCTATCTAGATCCTTCTGCAGACTTTCCACACCCTCCGCACAATTTGCCGTTCCACCAATCTTTGTGTCATCAGCAAATTTTGACACCTTACGCTCGGTTCCCTCCTCCAGATCATCTATATAAATGGTAAATAGCTGAGGCCCCAGCACCAACCCCTGGGGCACTCCACTAGTCACCAACCGCCAATCCGAATAGCACCCATTGACACCCACTCTCTGCCTCCTATTTGACAGCCAATCCCCTATCCACGCTAACACCCTACCCCCAACTCCATGCCCCCTAACCTTCTGTAACAACCTCTTGTGCGGCACCTTATCAAACGCCTTCTGAAAATCAAGAAACACCACATCCACCGGTTCTCCTCTATCCACCGCACGAGACACATCCTCATAGAATTCCAATAAATTCGTCAGACATGACTTCCCTTTAACGAAACCGTGCTGCGTCTGCTCTATCAAACAATTGTCCTCGAGATGCCTCGCTATTTTCTCCTTGATTATGGATTCAAGCATTTTACCTACAACAGACGTTAAACTAACTGGCCTATAATTCCCTGCCTTTTGCCTGGCACCCTTTTTAAACAACGGCGTAACATTAGCCGTTTTCCAATCTTCCGGCACTTCCCTGGAATCCAGCGAGGTTTGAAAAATAATCACCAAGGCATCCACTATCACCTCCGCCATTTCTTTCAGAACCCTTGGATGCATTCAAGGTCCTGGGGACTTGTCCACAGTCACTCCCTCTAGTCTGTCTAGCACTGCTTCTCTAGTAACAATAATGTCATTCAGGCCCTCCACTCCTACCGTCTTTCCATCGTTAACACCCAGCAAACTATTCACGTCCTCCTCCGTGAAGACCGAAGCAAAGAAGTTATTCAAGGCCTCAGCCATTTCCTCATCCCCCACCACTAAGTCCCCCCTCTCATCCTCTAAGGGTCCAACGTTCACCCTAGCCAGCCTCTTCCTTTTTATATATTTATAAAAACTCTTACTATCCTTTTTTATATTTAGCGCTAGCCCAGCACCATAGTTTATCCTTCCTTTCTTTATCAACTTTTTGTCATTCTTTGCTGATATTTAAACCTCTCCCAATCCTCTTCTCGCCCACTACTCTTAGCCAATCTAAACGCATCAGCTATTAATTTAGTACTTTACTTCCTTCGTTATCCACGGCTGATTATCTCTCCTCCTACGATCCTTTTTAACCATCAGAATAAATTTCTGCTGAGCACCAAGAAAGACCTCCTTAAAGGTCCTTCACTGTTCGTCAGCAGACCTACCTTCCAATGTGCTCCCCCAATCAACATTCGCCAATTCCTCTCTCATCCTATCGCACTCCCCTCTGTTCAAACAAAGGACACGGGTCCGGGAACCCACTTTCTCCTTCTCCGTCTGCATCAAAAACTCCACCATACAATGGTCACTCTTCCCAAGAGGATCCTTCACCACAAGATCCCTAATTCTACCTGCCTCATTACATAACACCAGATCCAAGATAGATCGCTCCCTCGTCGGCTCCAGCACACACTGTTCAAGGAAACTATCCCGGCAGCATTCCAAGAACTCTTCCTCGAGCCCCCCGCGTCCAACATGGGTCGACCAATCAATATGTAGATTGAAATCCCCCATAATTATCGCCGTTCCATTCCTGCACGCTGCACTTATTTGCACATTTATAGCCCGCCCCACCTCCAGATCATTATTTGGGGGCCTATAGACAACACCCACCTGCTTCTTCCTCCCTTTGCTGCTCCTAATCTCTACCCACAACGATTCCACATTCTGCTCTTTGGCTCCTGTATCTTCCCTTGCTACCACCCTGATGCTATCCTTAATCAGCAGGGCTACGCCCCCCCCCCTTTTTCCTCCCGTCTATCCTTCCTAAACACTTGATACCCCAGGACATTCAGCTCCCAGTCCCTGTCACCTTGCAGCCACGTCTCTGTAATGGCCACCAGATCATATCCATTTGTGCTGATCTGCGCCACCAGCTCATTCACTTTATTCTGAATGCTTCGTGCGTTCAGATAAAGTGCCTTCATCCCAGCCTTCACCTGTACCCTATTTGCAGGAATGCTACCAACCTTACTCACGCACCCTACTCCCTTTATTATTGGGACATCCTTGTCTACAGTCCTATTTACACGATTCGCCAGGACTGTGGTCCCAGCACAGTTCAGACCAACACCATCCCACCTGAACAGGTCCCACCTACCCCAATACTGGTGCCAATGCCCCGTAAATTCAAACCCATTCCTCCCTCACCAATCCCTGAGCCACCCATTCACCTCTTTAATCCTATCTACCCTACGCCCATCTGCATACGGTTCAGGTAGTAATCCAGAGATAACCACCTTGTCGGTTCTACTTCTTAATTCCATTCCCAGCTTTTCATACTCCTTCCCCAGATCCTCAGTTCGCATTTTGCCTATGTCATTGGCACCCACATGTACCACAACGACCGGATTCTCACCCTCCCACACCAGGTTCCTCTGCGGCCCAGATGCGACATCCTGGACCCGAGCACCAGGCAGACAACTCACCCTTCTGTGCTCTTTGTCATTGTGACAAAGGACAGTGTCAATACCCTTAACCACACTATCCCCAATTACCACTCCATTCCTTTTCACCTTCCCTTTGTCAATGTTCTGTGTGTGCAGTTTGCTCACCTACCTCACAGCCCTCGTTCTTGTCCACACTGGAAGCAAGAACCTCAAACCTGTTATGCAGATTGAGAGGCTGAGGCATTCGGTCCCCACCTTCCATTTAGATGCTTTTTAGCAGCTATGTGCCAGGAATTCTAGGGTCTAGTTTGTATATGAAGTTTTACAACTCTTGAAGTGAAGTGAAACCAAGAAGTGAGTAGTTCAGTGAAGTTATTAAAAAAAAAGTAGAAAAAAACTGTACTGTTGGCTAACACAGTAATAAGTCTCTCAAGACCAGGTTATAGTCCAACCAGTTTATTTGATAGTAATCCCACAAGCTTTCAGAAACGGTGCTCCTTCGTCAGGCGTGTGGAACCTTCCACACACCTGACGAAGGGACACTATTTCCAAAAGCTTGTGAGATTAACTATCAAATAAACTGGTTGGACTATAATCTAGTGTTGTGAGACTTCTTACTGTGTTTACCCCAGTTCAATGCCGACATCTCTACATCATGACTATTGTTGGCTAGCAACATGGGTCCAGAGGGAAACACGGAAGTGCAGTCAGCTAAATCAGAGCTGACTACATCAGAGAATGCAGGCAGAAAGTTTGAAACTCTT
Organism: Carcharhinus amblyrhynchos; assembly: GCF_965287045.1. Lineage (NCBI taxonomy): Eukaryota > Metazoa > Chordata > Chondrichthyes > Carcharhiniformes > Carcharhinidae > Carcharhinus > Carcharhinus amblyrhynchos. Next base: position 60,485,231 of record NC_137327.1, on the reverse strand, counting down.
CAATAAGAAATCCTGCCAGACCGATGGGGAACTGAATTTAGCAATGCATGCGTTTTCTCTAAAGTAAAGTGATACTGAATTTGGTTTTTGGGTGTCTCAAGGAGAGATACCACCAAGGAATAGCAGCTAGTGAATGCTGAGCAGTCCACCAGAAGAAAACCATTTGAAACTGAGCCAGGCAGGTTAGTGAGGATGAGATCAAGTATGTTTCTCCCTCTTGTCAGTTCCCTCATCACCTGCAGCAGTCCCGGTCTTGTAGCTGTGTCTTTTAGGACCCAGCCAGCTCAGTCTGTGGTGGTACTATCAAGCCACTCGCAGTGATGGACATTGAAGTCCCCACACCCAGAGTACATTCTGCACCCTTAGCGTCCTCAAAGGGTGTTCAACATGGAGGAGTACTGATTCATCAGCTAAGCAGGGGGACAGTGTGTAGTAATCAGCAGGAAGTTTCATTGCCCATGTTTGACCTGGTGCCATGAGACTTCATGGGGTTCAGAGTCCATATTAAGGACCTGATGTTCGAGTCCAGAGGGAATGAGGTTTTGCTGTGGAAAATCAGTACCGGAATTTGGTTCATGGCATTGCTGCTTTTTCTCCACCTCAGGACTGTCGAGTCAATTTTCTATGCCGGAGATGTAAGCAGGATGAGCTAGACCATAATCTCCTGTTGTCTGAACAAAGCGGTGCTGGTATGAGAAGGGCTGCTGTACGTGAGTGACCTTGCCTGGGACTGTGATGTGTAGTAATGGATTCCACTTTTCTTTCCAGGGTTACGTATGTGATATTATCTACAAAGGGACAGAAGAGAGGATAAAGGAATGTGCACTACAGGATGGCAGAGTTCCACTGGTATGTGGGAAAAACTCCTTGTTCTCTTTGCTATCCTTCTCTTAGATTGATTAGTATGATATAAGAATAAAATAGCACAATGCAGAAGACCACCACTTAGCTCATCAAGTCTGCACTAGCTCTTCGAAGAGTGATCCACAGCTTTTTTTCCCCAGATTTTTCTCCTTTATTTATTCAGTTCTATTTTGAATAAGTTAGTGTTGAATGTGTATTCACCACCCTGTCTGGCAGTGCATTCCATATTCTATTCATATGTGTTCAGTTGTGTCTCTGCCTTGTGAAACTCCTTCCCCAAATCAGACCACCTTCCCACTTTCCCCACTTTCAAGTCTCCCAGAAACTGTCCTCTTTGACCGCATTTCAAATCCTCCTTCCCATTATCTAGCACCAGTGCTACAACAGTTTTTCAATTTACAACGAAATCTGGGTGCTAGAGAGAAAACATGTATTCTTCGATACCATTGATAATTTCTCTTTTTGCTCAATACAAAAATTGATGAGACGTATATGGCGATCTGCGGGCTTCACAAGTTTGAAAGATGTAAGTACAAAGAAGAAGAGGAATAGAAAAAGTGAACAAAAGAGATGGGCATGAGAAAAGGAAGACAAAAAGGGGGAGAGCTGTAGCCACATAGATTTGGAGTGTGAGTGGCAAAGGGAAACCGTGGAACAGTGGTTAGCACTGCTAGGGACCCAGGATCAATTGTGGCCTCAGGTCACGATGTGGAGTTTGCACTTTTTCCTCGAGTCGGCATGGGTTCCTCTCAGGTGCTTGGTTTCCTCCCACAGTCCAAAAATGTGTGGGTTAGGTTGATTGGCCATGCTAAATTTCCCCTTCCTGTCAGGAGAATTAGTAGGGTAAATGTATGGGATGGGATTGTTGCCGATGCAGGCTTGATTTACCGAACGGCCTCCTTCTGCAACATAGGGATTTTATGATCTTAAGAAAACCAGTGATTATTTTAAATATGTTCATTTGCTGATTTGAAAATAACAGAGGTAACATGTTAAATATTTGATGTTGTGGTGACAGCAAACACTGAATTTAATTAATATGATTGTGTACCTGAAACTTTTAAAACAGCCACAGAACCTAGAGATTCAGCCGTGGCTCGGTATGAGAATTCCCACCTTTGAACCACAGCACAAACAGAGAATTGAGGCAAGCACACTAGAAAAAGAACGATAAGGTACATGAAGAGCACTGCTGAGATGCCAGAGAGCAGAAAGGGAAATGGGCAAAAGTTCAGATAATTTGCATTCTTCAATTGTAGGCCCTTATATACTGTTAATAAAGTGAAGAGATAGCAAAAAAAAATCTTTTTGACTGTTCCCAAAGGAAGATTGGCACTTAATAACTTAAAAAGAATTCTATTTATTTCATTCAAGCTGCACATCAGGGATTTGCATTATTTTGTTAAAAGGAATGCTTTTTTTAAATCAATAGTTCACTATTTAAGCAGGAGCTGCAGAGATTCAGCATACTGAATTGTGCCCCTAACTCAGTGACAGATTTTCAAACTAATTGCAAAACAAACATACAAATTGGAATGTAGAAGGCTGAAAGATAGCTGAACTGTGGCTAATATGTTTCTTTGTCTATGTCACAGGGATGAGACTCCCGGTATGTTGTTCTGTCAAGTTTTGTTGGAATTTTCTGAAATAACTTGTCACTGTGTTGACAAATAGCATCGCTAAAAGAACAATATCAGCAATAGATTGTTTCCTCACACACAGGGCTAAGGAACAAATGAGAAGTTACAGTTATATTTTGACAGCAATAATATTGCCTCGAAAGTTCTCATTCCAATTGTAAATCTTATTTTTTCATCATCTTTTTAGCCTTCCTCCACACAAAGTAATGACTTTTTCTTCATTTGTGGTTCTATGGGTACTCATAACCCTTCAGTACCTTGGCCAAGTGGCCGTCCTTCATTTATGGCATCAATGGTTAGCAAGCTATTCAACTTTGGAGGGAATCAAAATTGTACTTTGTATCCTCACCTGATCATACATATGCTGGAGAGGTGTTGATGCCAATTCCATTGGCCCTGCTATTCTGTACTGGACAAATTAACAGGCCACAGTCAGCATCAAAGAACATGCAACTCCTGGTTTGCTGTCCTCAACAGGGAGGTTTTATTCAGAGTTGTGCTCAGTGTAAGGCTCCATTCAAGGCTGAAACTAAACACCTAGAACATGGCTAATGATGTTGCCAGTGCTCACATGACTTGCATCTTATAGGGACAATGTTCCAACATAACGTACACCAACTATAATATATTACATCTTTGTCATCCAGGCACTGATGAGAATAGAATCTAGAAATTTTAAATTCTCAAACTTGCTTTTAACTCCCTCCAAGGCCTCGTCCCTCCTTTTCTATGTAATCTCCTCCAGCCCTACGTACCTGTTGAGAATTGAGTGCCCCTCAAATTCAGGCCTCTTAAACATCTTTGATTCCACCATTGATGCCTCTACCTCAGTAGCCTAGGCTCTAGGGTCTGGAGTTTCTTCCCTCCAGTTGTCTGCCTCTCTGCTGCTTCAAAATACTGTTCAAAACCGACTTCTTTGGTCATCACTCCTAATGCCTCTTTATTTGGTTCATTGTCCAAATTACACTCCTGTGAAATGCCTGGGCCATTTTATCTTATTAAAGGTGTGACAAATACATGTTGGTGTTGTAGTTGCAAAAACAGAAAATGCTGGAAAATCTCAGCAGGTAGAAAAGTATCTGGAGAGAGAGCCAACTTTTCAAGTCTGAATGACCCTTCCTCAGTGCTCAATTGGAAGGAAGTTGCAAGGAACACTGGTAGGGTGTTTCACTGGTCAAGGATTGTTGTTGTATGCCTTGCTCATCAAGAAAGTGCTTTGAAGTAGTTAAGTAATTGCTAACTGCAAAGTTCAGGGGAAACTAACAACCCATTGAAAAAGAGATATCTGAAACCTAATTGACAAACAAATGGTGCAGACTTTACATTTCACTCTTTTGTGGAATTCTCTAGTAATGAATTTTTCAATGAAACTTCACTAATCCACCATCATCATAGCAAGGGTTGCATTTGTTTCCCTTATTAAGAAACTAGCCTCAATTCTGCATATCTTTGTTCTTTCATTTGTATAGACACCATGTTATATAGGTGGCCTGTATCTGCTATGGGTCATTGCAGAAGAATAGATATGCAATTAAATTGCTCTCTGTATATCATCTCTAGTCTCCACTGAACTTCAGCACAGTAGTGAAATATAACTGAACTATCTGTAATTTTGGGAGGACCAACTTAATGCACTGCATCTCTACATCAAAGAGCTTTAAGAGAAGAGTTATCGATTAAGATTGAGCCAAGTCTTTATCTTACATGCCACCCACTTGTTTCTGGAATGTGCCCGTCGTTATTAAATAGCCATGTTCAAAAACTGCCAATGTGGAAACAGGCTAACAAAATACCATGTTTCCTCAGATGTCAGGCTGGGATTTGATTTAAGGCTGAGCCTGGGGATACACTTCAGCTGCTTGTCATAGGGAGTCGTTGGCTAAATACATTTATTTTAAATAATAAGAACATTAGGAACAGGATTAGATCAATGAGTCTCTTGAGTCTTCTTCACCATCCAATTAGATTGTGGCTGATATGTATGTTAACTACATTAGCCACCTTAACACCTATCCTTGTATAATAAATCTTCATCTGAAAAGCTATAATGACTCCCAGCAATAGCAGACATTTGAGAGATGTTAGATGATTCTGCTCTCGAACAGCTTAGCTCTAATGTTAAGATTATGCCTCTTGTTCTATATTCCCCCACCTCAGAATGTAATTTATCCCAATTAGGTGAATGTTTGATAAACACCTTGATTAGATAATTCCTTTAACCCTGTGAACCCCAGTATCATTTTGGTGAATCTCCACTACAACTCCTTCAAGGTCTCTATATCTTTCCTAAAGTGCAGAATCTAGAACTGAATGCTGTAAAACAGCTGAAGTCTGGCCACGGCTTTGTACAAAATAAATAACTGTATTAATTTTGCTGGGAGAAAATTTACTGTGGATGCAATAAGTGTTTGTGTGAGAACCTCAGATATAATTTCTGCCTTTTTATGTCTGAGGTGAGCTGTATTGTTGGTACTCTGAACAAATGTTTTGATGAGGGAGGTGAATGTTCTATTGCTAAGTTTGTGGATCATACAGAAATAGGTAGGAAGGCAAGTGGTGAGGATGACACAGAGGTCCTGATTTTTTCGGCATGGCAGCCGGAGGCTTGTAAGATCATGCCAAGGCCAACAGGGAATGCTGTTCTGCGAGCCCCACTCACCGTGTCAGTAAAATCAGGGCCTGAGAGTCCACAGAGAGATATAGACAGGTTAAATGAGTGGAATTTTTCTCTTTTCCCTTCCACTCTCTTCTGTCACCTTCACTGTCTCTCTTTCTCTCTTTTCTCTGTTCGCTAGTTTATAGGCTGTGCTGTTTCGGTGCTCAGTTGGTTCTCCAGCAGCATTCCTCTGCTTTTTTGTTTTTATATTATTACCGTCACTACTGGTGCAATTAGACAGGACTTGGGCAGGGTGGGTGCCGGGGGTACCAGGGGTTTGTCCCCTGGCCACGGGGAGCCCTGTACCGTGTTGCATTGGAATGTACATGGGAGCACTGTGTGGATCTGTATCTATTTGTTTGCTATGTAAAATATATGAAAATTTTCAATAAGCACATCAACAAAAAAAGAGTGGGCAAAATCTTGTCACAATCTTGCCCCAATATAATAAATGGAAAGTTATGCACTTTGATGGGAAGAATAAAGGAGCTGAATATTATTTAAATGGAGAAAGCTGCAGCTCAGAGGGATTTGGGGTCCTTGCATAAAATACTAAAAGCTAGCATGCAAGTTCAACATGGGACAGCATGATGGCACAGTGGTTAGCACTGCTACCTTTCAGCTCCAGGGACCTGGGTTCGATTCCCAGCTTGGGTCACTGTCTGTGCAGAGTTTACATGTTCTCCCCATGTCTGCATGGGTTTCCTCCAGTTCTCTGGTTTCCTCCCACATTCCAATTTGTGCGGGTTAGGTTGAACATAAGAACATAAGAAATTATGTTCAACCTAACCCGCACAAATTGGAAGATCGGCCATGCTAAATTGCCTCTTAATGTCCCAGGATGCGTCCATTAGAGGAATTAGTGAGGTAAATATGTGGGGTGAAGGGGAATAGGGTCTGGGTGGGATTGTTGTCGGTGCAGACTCGATGAGCCAAATGGCCTCCTTCTGCATTATAGGGTTTCTCTGATTCTGTGAAGTTATAAGGAAGGCAAATGGAACGTTGGCCTTTATTTCAAAGGGAATGGAGTATGAAAAGTGTGCAAGTCTTGTTAAAACTGTGCAAGGCACTAGTTAGACCACAAATGAAATACTGTGAACAGTTTTGGTTCCCTTATCTAAGGAAAGATATACTGGCATTAGAGGCAGTGCAGAGAGGCATCATTAAGTTTGATCCAAATATAGATGATTTTCTTATGAGGCGAGGTTAAGTGGGTTGGGCCTGGAACAGTTGAAGTTTAGAAGAATGAAAGGCAACCTTATTAAGATATATAAGATTCTCAGGGGGCTTGACAGGATAGATGCTGAGAGGTTGTTTGCCGTTGTGGGAGAGCCTAGGACCAGAGGGCATAATTCCATTTAAGACAGAGAACTAAGAATCAAAGGTAACAAAGAAAAGTGCAGCACAGGAACAGGCCCTTCAGCATTCCAATCCTGTGCCAATCATGATGCTCTAACTAAACTGACGAAAACCTTCTGCCCTAACTCGGTCCCTCTCTTCCCTCCCTATTTATCTGCCCATTCAGATGCCTCTTCAACGTTGCTAATGTGCCTGCTTCTACCACCACCACTGGCAGCACGTTCCAGGCACCCACCACTCTCAGCGCGGAAAACCTTCCCCACATATCTCCTTTAAACTTTCCCCCTCGCCACCTTGAACCTGTGCCCCCTTGTAATTGACACTCTTACCCTTGGAAAATCCTCTGACTATTCACCCTATCTATGCTTCTCATAATTTTGTAGACCTCTATATGGTCTCCCCTCAGCGTCCATCTTTCCAGTGAAAGCAATCCTAGTTCATCCAACCTTTCCTCATAGCCAACACCCTCAAGACCAGACAACATCCTGGTGAACTTTCTTTTTACACTCTCTCCAAAGCTTCCACATTCTGCTGGTAGTGAGGTGACCAGAATTGCATGCAATACTCAAAAGGCAGCTTAACCAAGGCTTTATATAGCTGCAGCATGATTTCCCAACTGTTGCATTCAGTGCCCTGGCTGATGAAGGTAAGCATGCCATGTGACTTTTTAATCACCTTGGCCATCTGTGTTGCTCGTTTTAGTTGTTGTTGTTGTTCGTCCATCGTCATCAATGAGGACCTCGACACCATTAGGCATTTTGAGACTGGTTGCGGTATGTCCGAAGATGACTGATCAGGCCAATTCGGGCACAGAATGTCCTGGCACATATTGGACAGACTTGTATAGACACTGTAGTTGTTGCGCTGGTGGCTCTGGACTTGCGCAGCTCACGCTTAAGTTGTGTTTCAGCAATACGCCTTGCTTCGTGAGCTTGACAGCCTTTGCGGATGAGACAGTGCCAGGTAGGGCGGTTTTGTGCCAGCGTTTCCCAGGTGGTCATGTCAATGTCAAGCGACTTCAGGGAGGCCTTGAGTGTGTCTTTGAAATGTTTCTTCTGTCCTCCATGCGAGTGTCTTCCAGCAGAGAGTTCCCCAGAGACCTCGCAAAAGCCTTCGACGCTGCCCGTTTTAGGGAATTGTGGACCTGCACACCCAGATCCCTCTATATATTATGAAACAAGAAGGAATTTCTTCTCTCGGAGAGCAGTGAATCTGTGGAATTCCTTAGTGCAGAAGACTGTAGAGGCTGATTGTTAAGTATGGTCGAGGCTGAGATAGACATTTTTAATCAGTAAAGGGGAATCAAGAGTTATGGGGATAAGGCGGGAAAGTGGAGTAGAGAATTATCATGTCAGATCAATCATGATCTCATAGAATGGCGGAACAGATTCGATGGATCAGATAGCTTACTTGTGCTCCTGTGTCTTATGGTCTTCTGTATAATAAATAAATCTCCTATTTTGCATCTAATTAGTGTAGTATAATACATTGCAACTGAGGTAAAGTTATTAGTTAGGTCTTTAAATATAGGTATTTAATATTCTCCTTTTGGTAGGACACATAATGTTGAGAGTAGAGGCACACCACTGAGATTAGAACTGGGAAAAAGAAGCTAATACTCCTGCTCCTTATTACTATCCAGTTACCTTTGCTGAAGAGAGGGTGTGTGACTATCAGAAGACCAATATTAGAGGTGCCCAAAGTAATTTGAGGACAAATTGGTGCAATCCGAAGCCCTTGGATTCTGTATCTACACTGGGAACAAGGTTCATCATAACTCTGCTTATTTTAACAGTCCAGTGAAATGCTAATACACTGAATATGTTTTTTTCCTTTCATTTTCTAACTGCATGCTCCTCCATCAGTTTTCACTGCTGGGAGAATCCAGAACATGGGAACATGACCTTAAGGTTAAAACTAGGTCATTTAGGAGTGAGACCAAGAAACACTTTTTCACGCAAAGGGTAGTAAGTAGTAGAGGGTAGGATGGGTATGTAGAACCAATCCTGCTGTGACTACTGGGTCAACTGAAACTTGCAAGACTGAGATTGAAGCATTCATCTTGTGCTGTTGGGGACAGACTGGTGTAGACCAAGAAAGTTACAAGACAGGAATGTTTGCACACTTATATTGCCTTTTGCAGCACTAAAAGCATCTTTCTCGCCCTTGATCCCAAGTTTGAATCACAGATGAAAAAGCACTTTTTTACTCAATTACCTCCATTTTACTGTGGCAGTGAGCGATTTGTAGCAGGCTACCCCTGTACTCCAAATAGAACTACCCTCACATTATAGAAAAGTTTCAGTCATTTCTCCCCATTGTCTCCATTCTGCATGCCAAGTTGGACAGTTGTGGTGTCGCCTAGCCCTCCCGCGCAAGGTCGAATAGGGTGCAAATCCTCATGGCTTGCAGGTGAAGAATGGCTACTTGAACAACAGGAAGAACAATCAGTGATTAAGGGATCAGACATTGGAATGAGTAAAAACCTCGCAACAGGAGAGTAAAGGGAATCTGCACCAACATCTAAATCATTTATAAATTCCTTAGATTCTGAGAAGCTGCAACTTAGAAAAGAAGTGAAGCCACACCTCTGCCAATGTTTGTTTCATGTTCCCCCAGGTATCGGGTATTGTGTTCTTTTCATGGGAGACTGCTGAGAAACTCCTGGCTACACATGTCACCCCTCCTCTGGACTCTTGCACCTACATGGGTTTGGATTCGGGAACTCGTCCCGTTCAGGTACTGCTAAAGTCATAGGAGCCCAGTGAGTAATTTTTCAACATAGGAGCTGCCAATCATCTGAGGGCAATGGGTAATAAATTCTGACATTGTCAATGTTACCCATATCCTACAAACAGCTAATTGACAAGAGCGTCTTTCAGTCATATCTGGCAGAGTTGACTCTCCTGTCAGGCTAGAGTACACTAGGTGAACTCAACTTGTATCCAACCGAGAAACCAACTTGTATCTCATCTGAAAGATGGCACTTTCAATAGTGCAGCACTTCCTCACTGCTGAACCGGAATGTCAGCCTAGATTGTAGGCTTGCATCTCTGAAGTGGAGCTTGGTCCCACAGCCTCTGACTCAGAAGTGCAAGTGCCATGAGAGTTAGCAATGCTTGGCACAGTGTTGTGGGGTCCAGACTCAATTGAAGAATTGGCAATATGACAGAGGGTGACTAGGAGGCTTGTATGCCAACATGACTCTGTGCCTTCAGGAGAGGAAATGTCAGACACATCAGGTTTTTGTTGCAAGTACTTATGAATTGTATCTCTGTTGTTTGTTATACATTCTTTCCTTCCAACAGCTGTCCATTTTCTTTGACATCTTGCTGTGCATGGCACGCCACACTCGTGAAGATGTCTTTGTGAACAAAGCAAGTAGAGTTCTGCAGAGCAGTGACATTACTAAGCCCACTGGAGCTGATGGCAGTGACATGGCCATCATGAGGAGTGCCAGAGCTGTGCTGTGGCAGGAACTCCGAGGAATTCCCATTACTGTGGGTGAGTGAAAACTGTGCTCATGCCTTCCGTGTTTGAATTTGTCTGTATAATTGCTCCACTACAGCTTGACTTTTCAGGTATTGTTTCTTCACAGCTACATACATAATTACAAAAATATCTGTATGGTTCAGTTCCACTCTGGGCCTTTCCTACTCTGTATAGTTAAGCTCCAGTCTGAGCCTGTCCAAGTCTATATGGTTCAGCTCCATTCTGGGCCTCACCTAACCTGTGGTTCAGCTCCAGCCTGAGCCTGTTCTTGTCTCTGTGGTTCAACTGTGCTCTGGGGCTGTCCTCGTGTGTGTGGTTACACTCTATTCTGGGCTTGTCTTTGTCTATATGATTCAGCTCTACATTTACTGAAGTCTGTGGATGGAACTTGAACTCATTGCCTTCTGATTCAAGAGACAAGGGTGCAACCAACTGAGCCAAAGTTGATGTGGTAATGTTTGTTGTACTTTGCAGCCTACATAGCTGATGGTTGCTATGACTACATGACCTTGTCGGCAGATGATCACATACGGAACCTGACGCAGAGGGGAAGCGTGTCGAGCTGTTTCGTGGCCCGTCACATTGTTCATTCTGAGCTGACTGTACGTAATGCCCACTCTATACTACAGAACTTGATAACCACTTTTTTTAATTCAATCGTGGGACATGGGCATTGCTGGCTGGCCAGCATTTATTGCTGATCCCTAGTTGCCCTTGAGAAGGTGGTGGTGAGTTGCCTTGAATTGCTGCAGTCCACTTGCTGTGGGTTGACATACAATGCCGTTAGGGAGGGAATTCCAGGATTTTGACCCAATGACTGCAGGGGAACAGCAATATCCTCCCCTTGGAGAGGGTGCAGAGGAGGTTTACCAGGATGTTGCCTGGTATGGAGGAGAGGTCCTATGAGGAGAGACTGAGGGATTTGGGGTTGTTTTAGCTAGAAAGAAGGCGGCTAAGAGGGGATCTTATTGAAACATATAAGATGATTAGAGGTTTAGATAGGGTGGATAGTGATAGCCTTTTTCCTCGGATGGAGAAAGCTAGCATGAGGGGGCATGGCTTTAAATTAAGGGGGGGTAGTTAGGACGGATGTCAGGGGTAGGTTCTTTACCCAGAGGGTGGTGAGGGATTGGAATGCCCTGCCTGCTGCAGTTGTAAATGCGCCTAGTTTGGGGGCGTTTAAGAGATCCGTGGATAGGTTTATGGACGAAAAGGGATTGGTTTAGGTTAGTGGGTCATTGTTTTTTAACTGGTCGGTGCAACATCGTGGGCCGAAGGGCCTGTTCTGCGCTGTAATGTTCTATGTTCTATGTTCTTCCCATTCACCCTCTGACAACCGCACAGATTTCTTCCAATAGGGTAAATAGTCCAAATTCATAACCCAATTATCCCTCTCCCCCACCACAGCTCAGTGAGTATCTGTCCATAGTATGGTACTCGGCTATAGGAAGAGGAGTAAGCCTTTCAGTTAAATTATGGCTGATGTAAATCAGTTCCATTTACTCTTTCCTCCCCTGTTTTGATCTACATTCCTTATACGCTAAACCAACACTAATCTGTTTATCGCGATTATGAAAATTTGAATTGACCCAACATCCAGAGTCTATTCGGGAAGAGTGTTTCATCGTTCCATTTCCTTTTGTGCAAAAACATTTTTTTTATTTCATTCTCTGATGGTCTGGCGAAAATTATTTTTCTTTGGTCTGAATTCCCCCAGTGTAAATTGTTTCTTTGTTCCTACGGTCAGTTCTCCGTCATCATTTTAAACACCTCCATTGGATCACACACCAATCTTCTAAATTTAAGGGAATACAAACTGATTTTTTTATAATCTGACCTCTAATCCCAGGGCCATTCTGGTGAATCGATTCCCTCTAAGGTTAACGTATCTGTTTCTATTATGAAACTGTGGTGCTACAATTCAATGCAGAACACCTGATACGGTCAGACCTATACAAATCTATACAAGGATCTATACAAATAAAGCATCATTTTCACTCCCTTTGAATTCCTTTGACACAATATTCCACCACGTTTTTGATTACTTGTTATACCTATGTATTAACCTTTATCCATGTAACCCCCTTAATAACTTTATTCTTCTACAGCTCCTAGTCTCTCAGCATTAATAAAATACATTAAATAGATGCTGAACAGTTATGTCAGTAATTTTCTAGTTTCTCTCTTGCTTTCTTCTTCAAGAATGGAGTAGTATTTAGGACTGAATTTTGGCTGCCAAGATGGATAGCGCAAGTTGGGAAATTTCCCGACTTGCCCCACCACAGCCATAGTTGACAGTGCCCAGAATTGTGAGGTTTTATTGTCCTGGGGCAGGGTGGGATGAGGGATGCAGTTGGACCCACCAATCCCAGAAGCAGGGTCGAAGGCCTACCTAGCTTCTCTGCAACTTGGTCCTCTAGCCTTCACCTTCCACCTATCCCTCACACTTTCCATGCTAACTCCAATCCAGCTCATGCACTTTACCCACACTTCATGGCTCTTTATAACCCAGTTCTAATGCAATGCTAACTCCTACTGTATCCACCATGGGCAAACCTCAGTAGCCATGTGGAGATGAAAAGAAACCAACTTCTAAAAATCAAGTACCCCTCTCATTATACAGACTTGATCATAAAAAAAACTTATATTCATGAAAGCATCAAAAATCTCAATTGTTTAATCCCTCACCTCTGTTCATACCCCTAGTTATTTAACGCTATCAATCAAACTGTGAACTCCGAACCCACTGCTGCCACAGTTGTAGTTTTTGAAACTCAGCCAAGCGTTCACAACGATTAGCCTTGGGGAAATGTCACCACATATTGAAGCTTCTAAAACTGAAGGTCAGCACAATGGTGCTGCAACAAGACATTTTCCTGATACTTGCCTGGAAGTGAAATCAAATTGTACTGTAGTCGTAGTTTTAAGAAAACTTGATAAAGGAGTAAGTACTGTTTATTGATAATTACCAGAGCATAAAAGTATGAGTGCTATTTACATTATTGTGAGTGTTTTATAAGTTTTAAGTTTAGGTTTTTTAAAGTTTTATTTATTATTGTCACAAGTAGGCTTACGTTAACACTGCAATGAAGTTACTGTGAAAATCCCTCATTGCCACACTACAGCGCCTGTTGGAGTGTGGGAAGAAACCAGAGCTCCCAGAGGAAACCCACAAGACACAGAGAGAACGTACAGACTCCGCACAAGTAGTGACCCAAGTGGGGAATCGAACCCAGGTTCCTGGCACTGTCAGGCAGCAGTGCTAGCCACTGTGCTGCCCTGATGATTCATCGAATTGTTAAAGCACAAATGGAGGCCAGTTAGCCTGCTGTAAGAGCAACCCAGCTAATCCCACTCCTCTGCCCTTTCTCCATAACCCTGCAAATTTTTCCCTTTAGCATGCTTACCTTTTTCAAAGCCACAACTGAATCATCCATCACCACACTGTAAGGCACTGTATTCCAGATCCTAACTCAGTGAAGTTCTATTCCGTCTCCTCTTTGATTGATGTAAAATCAGTTGGATATCTCTTCGCTTTTAATTTTTTATTATTATACAGCTGACTTGTCAATCAAAGTACTCCAGCTTCACCACTGACAGCTGCATCCAGTATCTTTAGTTTAAAGAGCACAGGATTTAAAAAAGGCTTCAGCTCAAGATAGTTATACAAACCTTATCCACCCTGCAAAAGCTCTTAAATCTCCTCCATCAATTTGTGGCTCACGTGTTGCAGGTTAAGACCCTTACAACAGCCAAAATAGGATATGTTTGAACTCAGTACCTATATTCAAATGTCCATTCTGTTTTTGGGTTACCTTCATAGAATCCCTACACTGCAGTAGAAGGCCATTTGGCCCATCAAGTCTGCACTGACCTCAATCCCACCAGGCCCTATTCCCGTAACCCCACATATTTATTCTGCTAACCTCCTAACACCAGGATCAATTTAGCACAGCCAATCAACGTAACAAGCACATCTTTGGACTGTGATAGGAAACCGGAGGAAATCCATGCAGACACGGAGAATGTGCAAACTCCACACAGACAGTGACCCAAGGCTGGAATTGAACCTGGGTCCCTGGTGCTGTGAGGCAGCAGTGCACACCACTGTGCCACTGTGTCTCCCTTCCTGTATGATTAATGCTCTGATCCCTTTCCCTACCAGTAAAAATGGGGCCTGTTGGAAATAGGCAGGATTTCCACAGCTGGGGTCTGGTGGCCATTTTTAGGTCTGCAGTGCCTTCCCAACTCTGCAAAGGTCTGATACTTAGAACACAGAAGGGCCCAAAGTCTTACTGCTGGTCAGTCTGTGCTATGTTCACAGGTTCAAACGCTACATGCCACCTGTGACTGAGAGGATAGATTGAGCACCTCTGATAGTGTTGTTCCATAGAAGCCTGAAGTAATCAACCCCACAGTCATCTCTCCCTCCCTTTGGAGACAAGTTCTACCTCAGTATTGTGATCTGATCACAAAATCTGATTTGTTCCACAATTGAAATTAAGGAACCAAAAACTTTTTGGAATATTTGTTTTAATTTTTGTATCAACTTCAAAATACAACAAATGTAAAACCTCCCCTGTGTTGTGTTGGAGGCTGCTGCTGATCTTTAGCCTTTCCCACCTCCGGGACAGGAACCTTGGGTACTGGGAATTTTCAACTTCCCTCTTTCTCCTTGCCACCAGAAAGGAGGGGGAAACCATGGAGGCCAGACTATTCCACATTCAGATAGCAGAAAATAATCCCTGCCCCCTCCCCAAACCACCCCCCCCTACCCGCCAGAGTTGGCGTAATGTTGCTGCACAACTGGAAGCTTGTACCTTCAGTTGTCAAGACCCTAAACTCTGGAATTCACTCTAAACGTCTCCACTTTTCTCTTCTTCCTCTTTTAGATATTCCTTAAAATTTATTACTTTTACTAGTGATCATTTGACCAAATATCTCCTGTGGATTATGCTGTTGTGAAATGCTACACCCCATTATTAAAGGCACTATATAAATGCAAATTCTTATTGTTAATGATAATTCTGCTAAAAATTGAAGCTGAGTTTGGAATGTTTTAAAGCTCACATGTTCAGTTTGAATCAAAGCAAAAGGATGAAGTTTATGATATTTCATGAACTGTTTGGTTTTTCTTTAAGCATTATGATATGTTGAGCGAGGATTGTTCTGTCATCAATAGCCTGCTGGAAGGGGAAATCAGAATCGAGCCAAGTAGTGTTGTTCAACACTGCCACCTACAGGTAAACCTCTGGCTTTAACTGAATCACTCCATTTGGTCATCAGAGAAAAATGTTCTTATGTATTCTTTTGTAACTCACGGCATGGTGGCACAGTGGTTAGCATTGCTGCTTCACAGCACCTGGGATCCGGGTTCAATTCCGGCCTCGGGTCATTGTCTTTGTGGAGTTTGCACATTCTCCCCATGTCTGCATGGTTTCCTCCAGGTGCTCCAGTTTCCTCCCACGGTCCAAACATGTATTGGATAAGTTGATTGGCCATGCTAAATTGCCCCTAGTGTTAGGGGATTAGCAGGGTAAATCTGAGGGGTTACAAGAATAGGGCCAAGTGGGATTGTGGTCAGTGCAGTCTTGATGGGCTGAATGGCCTCCTTCTGCACTGTAGGGATTCTGTGATTTCACTCTGCAGTTACTCGCAAATATTTAAGTATATGATACAAAATAGAAGCAAAAGAAGGTCATTGGACTGCTCGAGCCTACTCCTTAAGATCTTGACCAATCTGTTGTAATTCAGATTCCATATTCCCATCTACCCTTTATAACCTTAGATTCTTGTTAGGCAAGGAATCAATCTATCTTAATCAATCGGTCCTAAGGATCCCTTGGGGGTAGTGGCCACAATATGATAGAATCCCAGATAGAGTTTGAGGGTGAATGCCATAGGTCCTTAACCAGTGTCTTCAACTTAAATAAGGGCAATTATAATGGGAGGGAGGAGTTGTCTAAGGTGAACTGGGTAAACAAGGTAAGATACAAGTCAGCAGATGGGCAGAGGCAGATATTCAAACAGCTGGTCCAAAATGCTTAGCGGGACTTTATTCCAATCAAAAAGAGGGATTCCACGAGAAAGAGGCAAGATCCATGGTTAACAAAGGAGGTCAAGGATAATCTTAAATTGAAAAGCAGGATATACAAAGTGGCAAGGGATAGTGGTGGACCAGAGGACTGAAAAGTTTATAGGCTCCAGCAGCAAAGACTAAAAAGCTCATAAAAAGGGAGAAAATGGATTTTGAGAGAAAACTTGCATGCAGCATTAAAACAAACAGGAACAGTTTCTATGGACATATAAATAGGAAGTGGACGGCTAAGGTAAATCTGGGACCTCGACTGAATGAGGCTGGTGAATTGATAATAGCAAACAAAGAAATGGCGGCTATGCTAAATAAATTTTTTGCACCAATCTTCGTCGTTATCAAATGGGCTTCTTTCAAATAACATGGTTGAACTTACCCAATTACAGGGATAGACTATTAGAGAAACCCAATGTGCTTAGAGCAAACAAGTCACCAGGACCCAATGAACTGCATACTAGGGTTTTAATGGAAGTGGCTGTAGAGATAGTGGACCCGTTGGTTGAAATTTTTCGTAACTTGCTAAATTCCAGCAGGGTACCTGAAATTGAAAACAGCCAGTGTGATGCCCTTGTTCAAAAAAAGCGAATGGCAAAGGCAGGGAGCTATAGTTAGTTTAACATCTATTATTGGCAAGATGCTGGAGTATTAATTAAAGAGGAAATAGCTAATCATTTAGGAAAGCTGAGTATAATCAAAACTAATCAACTTAGTTTTCTCCTTAAGAATCACAGAATCCTACAGTGCGGAAGGAGGCCATTCGGCTCATCGAGTCTGCACCAATCACAATCCTACCCAGACCCTATTCCCGTAACCCCACATATTTACCCTGTTAATCACTTGACACTAGGGTTAATTTAGCATGGTCAGTCAACCTAACCCACACATCTTTGGACTGTGGGAAGAAACTGGAGCAGCCAGAGGAAGCCCACACAGACATGGGGAGAATCTGCAAACTCCACATA